>NW_022631048.1:466264-1066264 GCF_010015895.1 Lontra canadensis | reverse complement strand
TGGAAAATTTTAAACACATGTAAAAGAAGACACAATATTATCATGAACTCCCATGGACCCATCACCCAGCTTCAATATTTATCAGCTCATGGCCAGGCTTCTTTTATCCATACTCTACACAACAACCTCCACCAGTATTATTTTCTTCCTCCCCACATCATCTGAGGAAAATCTAGACATCCTACCATTTCATTTGTATTTAAGTATGTATCTTCAGAAAACACTCCTAAAAATATAACTACATACCACCATTACACCTACAAATATTAAAAATAATCCCTAAACATGATCAGACATCCCATCAGCAGCCATATTTCCAACTGCCTCATAAATGTTATTCTTTTTCCTTTTCACCTTTGCGTGAACTGTAATCTAAACAAAGTCCACATCATGAAATTCTTTGCGGTATCTTTTGATCTACATGTCCAACCTCCTCTAGTCCTTCATCTCAATCTCTCTTTCTCTCTCTTTCTTATGATTTACTTGCTGCAGAAACCTTCCCATGTGGTTTTGATGTGTGGCCAATCTGGGAATTATGGCTTCTCTGAAGCACCCTCCAGGCTCACCTAAATGAGAGAGGCTGGAGCAATCAGTACTCTGGAGCCCCCACTTTCGTTAAGGAAACGTTGTACCCCTTCCCCTCCATGTCACCTGCAAATCTTTTAATAATATTGCATTTTGGGCTCCCATTCACCTTGATTTTAAAAATCATTAGTTCTGGGGTGCCTAAGTGGCTCAGTCAGCTAAGTGTCTGACTCTTGATTTTTGGCTCAGGTCATGACCTCAGGGTGGTGAAATGGAGCCCCACATTGGGCTTCACACTCAGCATGGAGTTTGCTTGAGGTTCTTTCTGTCCCTCTCCTTTGGCCTCTTGCCCCATGTACATGTGCATGTTCTCTCTCTAAATAAATAAACAAATAAAATCTTTTTAAAAATTATTAGTTCTTTTTTTTTTTAAAGATTTTATTTATTTATTTGACAGATAGAGATCACAAGTAGGCAGAGAGGCAGGCAGAGAGAGAGAGGAGGAAGCAGGCTCCCCGCTGAGCAGAGAGCCCGATGCGGAACTCGATCCCAGGACCCCGGGATCATGACTGTGTGAGTTCTTTTCCTCTCCTTATAATATATGTTGAACACCATCTTTGGGAGGTGGTTTGTTGTTTTGAACATCTCATTGAACATCATCTTTTAGGAGGTGGTTGGTAAAGCTTTCTGTTCTAAATTATAATTCTGTTAGCATGGTGTTAGTCACCTCAGTCAGGATCCAAGAACCATCCCAGTTAGGTTTTTCCAAATCATTTGGGAAAAGAAGGTGTCTCCTGTGGCCCTCATCCAAAGATTCTCTTGTCTCAAATAGGATTGTATTTTGAAAAATTATTAAAGTTGCCAAGTAGAGAGAACACAACATATTTTTAAAAATGACTAATTCCATCTTTTCACTAAATTAAGATGACATCCAAGTGCCTTAGCTTTTATGGCCAAACAATTTCACCCGTGAGGTGAAAACAGGTAGAGGTAGTTTGGATAAATGTTGGAGGTGACATAGAGAGCAGAGCTTGGGAGAAGGGACTCCAATGATTTATTGTCCAAACCATGACAGTTCTGAGTGTGAAATGGGTTCTATTAGCAATTACACTGGACAACAGGCATACAGAGACCATCCCAGTTAAAAGACTATTTGACATCCCCCAGGTTGGAGCCAGACACTCTGAACTCAAATCCCAGCCCCACCTCTAAGAAGCTGTGGGCTTTTGGTGAATTACTGGCTTCTCTAAGTCTTGGTTTTCTTACTACTATAAGTGATTGTAAGGCATAAGTAGGAAAACAGAGACAAAACACCTACCATAGTTCCTGGCACGAAAAGCTCAATGGTATTTTCATTTTTAAACAGGATCATCATTTTTCTACTGGGAGATTCTGTACCAGTGGGGTTTGAGCAGCACAGCATGTCACATGAGAGTCTCTGGTATCCAAGTGGGGGCCTGAGGTACACCCTTGGTGGGAGATTCCCTTTCATCTTCCTTGGATCTTTCTATCTGTTTTATAATACTTTTATGCTTTGGAAAATACGACTTAACTCCCAGATCAATTAGATCTATAAAATACTAAGAAGGCCTGCATTTCTCTCCATTATCAAGAACCACCATGGGTCATAGAGATGAAGGAGAAGGAAACAGAAGATTAAATGGAAAATGGTGGTCCTTGCTTTGATGAACATTTCCCGCCAAAGGAAAGAAGCTGATTTGAAGCAGTCTAAATGAAGTTCTGGATTTCCCAAAGCCCACTGAGAAGACACTGCAAAGAACAACAGTGTTAGAACCATTTCAAAGAAATCATAATCATAGGGGTGCCTGCTGGCTTAGTTGGAAGAACACGTGACTCTTGATCTTGGGGTTGTGAGTTCAAGTCCCATATTGGGTGTAGAAATTACTAAAACAAACAAATAAATAAATAAATAAACAAACAAACAGACTTGGAGAAAAAAAAAAGAAATCACATTCAAAACAAGATCTAAGGTTTTCATAGTCCTTACTATGTATGAGGCATTGTTCTAAATATAAAAATAAATGGGTAACATTTCTTTCATTACTAATGAAACAAACATGAAGATAACAAGTACTACTTGTTATCTTCATGGAGTAATTTTGCAAATAAATTTAAGGTAGTCGGATAACAGGCAGCTAAAGTATTTGTGCAATAAGTAGCTATGACATGAGAAATCACGAAAACAATTGTTGACAGTCCTGGGATGTACCGAGGTGTGAAACATAGTATCTGTTCTTAAGGGGCTTATAATTCAAGTAAGTAAGTAAGTAATGTGTGAGTCAGAGAGGAGTGCACTCACTGAGGGCTGGACAACCAGGTAGGGAGTAGGAAGTTCAGGGAAGTGTAGGGAAGCATGCAGGGCAGTAGTGAGGAGAACAGGCATGCCTGGTAATGGCCTGGGGCCCAGCACAGCCAGTGAGGTGGACTGCACAAGGCACCTGAGGCCTGGGAGGTGGGGGGAGTCCTGGGCGGGGGTCAGTGGAGATGGAGTGGAAGGGAGGGCTAGAGCACCCAGGATAAGAAGGCCCAAAGAGGGCTTTTTAAGTATGAGGGTGATGGAACAAAGCAGTCTTTTAGGCAGGTTATCTTGGACGTGGTTTGCCCAGTGGATAGGATCAGGGAGGAAACAGAAGTAGGAAGACCAGATCAGGGAGGATGATGCTAGTTCTGCCCCAGGGGAGGAGAACCGAGAAAGTTTCCGATACTGTGGATGTGGAGCTCTCCAGCCCATGAGTGTTCTGACCAGAGCCCGTGGACCCCGCTCCCATCCTGTAACTCTCAAGACAGTATTTTCCCCTTGATTAATGTTCCAGGAACCCAAATCAGTGTGGGGTCTTGGGCTTCCTTCCCACTGCATTCTCTCTCCCCTCCCCTTTCCACTTTCTCTTTAGAATGGCTTCTTCACTTTCCTTGGGACTGCTTTGTCCTTTTTAAATATGTTGCTCCATTTCTCATTTAATAGGTTTGTTAAGCTATGAATTTTATGTGAATTTTCCACCACGGGGGCAATGGTATAACGTTGAAGACCCCTGCAATGTTGTGTATGTGGCAGGGTTGGGAGTGGATGGCAGAACTGTTCAGGTCCTTTTTGACTGTTGGGGATGGCGGTCAGTGTTGAGGAGCTCATCGTCACTTTCAGTATGTTGGAACACTAATAACCTGGCTTCCTGCGCTATTCTATGTTTAAGAATTCCCACCTTGGCCTCCCTGAAGAGCTCGATTTTTCAGGACAGTGTTCTTCAAATTCTTCTGACCTTGCTTCATGGTAAGAAATACACTTGACAACTCAATCTAACACATACATACATAGAAAGTACATACAAACGTATATGAACGAATCTATCTCTATATGTATCTCTATCTGGAACTATATACATGTATCTATATGTATATACTTTAAATAGGAGCTTCAAGAAAAAACATGTAGCTTTACTACCTGTGATAGGATGCCTTGTTATTTTCTATTCTCTTTTATTATTTTCTTTAAAAATTTAGGTTACAAACCTGATACTAAGCCCATGTAATAACCACGCCAAATGTGGTTATTATATCCTCCCCCAATCTGGGCACATTGTCCCACCTAAATCTTCATAAAGATCCAAAGAAAGGTGCAGGAAGCAGAGTCTCTTGAGCGCCAAGGCCACCATTATCTTCTGTGACTGCCTAGCTCCCTCGTTTACAAAATGTACCCGATTTATTACTGGTGGTATGAAGACAGGATGGGGGCCTTTTCACACTGGGGATGAAGAGGTATAAGCATCTGGTGTAGGGATGACTGGATGGGATTTGGGCCACCATCTTATGGTCAAAGAGGAAGAACGTGGTGCCCCAAACATATTATTCACCATTGATTGGGAAGGAAGCTTCCTTTCTCTGTACCTTCCTGTCACCTCTGTTTTAAAAGGGCTCTCCCCAAGTGAGGCGTCTATAGCTCCCCGATAAAGCAGACCTGGTTGGAGAGAGGTTCTACATTGCTCCTAAATTCTAACTTCTGAGGTCTGCCAATGGAAAGTCTAGACCGGGATGTCTTTTAGGGCGCCTTCTCTGCATTGCTAATAGGGCAATGTGTTTTGTAAATACTGAATGAATCACTGCTCAGTGTCAAGGCTCCTGTTGAAAAGAATCTGGACTCCGAATTGTTTCCTTAAAAAAGTTAGTGCACAGCCACCTACTCACCTACTTCTCTCTCCTGCCCCACCCTAACACACCACGTGGGTTTATTTAAAATTTAGAAACGCGGTGTTTATTTAAAAATTAGAATTCCAGGACCACACCCTCTTGGGGGACAATCAGCTCTTACAGCTGAAGTTTCTTCCTCTTCTGTTGGGACACTTTAGATTAGTTCTATCCGTGCACTAGTTGTAGAGCCCTGTTGGCAAGGAGATTTTTCTAAAGGCCTATTTTCTCATTGCTTAGAGCCAAAGATTTTGTCCTATGACCTTTTGATTCCCGTTCTGCATCTAATCAATGTCAGGTCACCGCAAGGAAAGCGAAGATGAGGTTAAGTGGAAAAAGCCAGAGCAAAAATCCCAACTAGATACAAAGCCCCTAGCCTGCCCTGCTAACTTTTAAAAGCTCACCATGTTGAAATAGTACAATCACTTGGATAAGAGAACATTTCTGGCTTGCCTCCCCACTCACCGCCCCCCCACCCCCATTTGTTTGGTGCCTGATTTGTTTCTAGTTGCAGCAAGGAGGTCAGAGGCAGCCCGGAAAATGAATGGAATCAGCCTCCTGCCCGGGCGCCTGGAGCGGGCGGGTGTTACGGATCAGCGTAAAGCCAGCTCCCTTTCCCGGGCCGGGCCGATGTAACTCACTGGAGTGGCAAATTACATCAGACCTACAGCTGTAACCCGACATTATGATTAATTTGATCAGTAATTTCTCCTGTTTTTCATTTTAATCGGTGTGACTATTCTGCTGTGGCAGGTCTTTCAGATCTAATTAAGATAAATTTCCGAGTAAAAGACTTGGCAGACTTTCTGAGTCAAATCCAGGCATCGAGTGTGAAGACCTGAAGCCCCAGTCAATCACCTTCGGGGAGGGCCAGCACCGCACGCGGCAATCAGCCATTCACACTTAAGCAAACTCATAATCTCTGGCACTGCGTAGTCATTCTCTCCAAAACTTCCTACGCAGAAGAGGAAAGAAAGGAAGACCGCAGACAATGTCATTTCTCCCCTTGGGCTCACACTCCGCTGATCTGCCCAGACTACATGGATAACCCTGTAAGTGGACACTCTACAGAATCCCTGAGTTGGTGTTCAAAAAAAAAAAAAATTAAGTAAATATGTGCCAGTGTCTACATGGAATAAACGCAATTATATATACACACAGTTGTGGAACACACATACATGTAACTACGAAGACTGGAAAGCCTACATAATAGGTCTTTTGCAGCAAACACCGAGAGTGAAGGGCTTCTTTCAGGACAAGACAGAGGACAGGAGAAAGCCCTACCATGAGAAACGGAAGTATGAGCTGGGAAGCCTCAGTGCCAACATTAAGATGGGGCCTCACCGCCCAAATACACGTCGTCTGCTTTCAGGGAGGCCAGAAGAAGTCCTGTGCCTTGAGGGTGGACGTTGGGGACATCCCCGGGGGCTCTGAGGGTCGTAAGTGCAAAACGAGGGTTACCGATGTTGTCTACAATGCTTCCGACCAGGAACTGGTCCGCACCAGTGACGAACCATATTGTGCGCAAGGAAATTGCCCTCTCTGATGGTGGTAGGAGCCCCACTACGCACTGCCTCTGGGCTGCAAGAAGGGGGCCACACTGACTGCCCAGGAGGAAGAGATTTTAAACAAAAAACAATCAAAGAAAATTTGGAAGAAATATGTGGAAAGGCAAAAGAATGCCTAGATCAGCAGTCTTCTGGAGGAATGTTTCCAGCAGGGCGAGTTTCTCCTGCGCCTCTCTCCGAGAGCAGATGGACACGCGCTAGAGGGCAAGAAGCTAGAGTTCTTGCTGAGGAAAATCAAAGCTGGAAAGACAAATAAATCTTCCTCCCTCCTATCATTGGTGATGTAAAAAAGGTGTTTATTGTTCAAAAAGAAAAAAAAAATGGTCTACGTAATACGCATACAGTCTAATGCTTTAACGCAAATACACATCCATGCACATATTGGACTTGGGTGGGCAGGGATTAATTCCCCTGTTTGTTTTCTTTTAGGTCAATCCACGCATTCATGTGTGTATCCTAAGGCTAGCGACTAATATTTGCACAAGTTCTGTTAGGTTTCTTCTGTTCCTTGAAAATGAAGATGTTAATGAGATTATTTTTTTCCTAAAGCCATTTAATCAGCAAGACCCGCCTGTCCAACCTGGTAGAGGCAGACACTGGGCAAGTGGTAAGGATTTGCCTGGGCTACTGGGTTTACATGTCCACTTACAGGAAGTCCAAAAGGATGTGCTAAGAACCTCGAGCGGGTGGATGTTCTTGAAGACTTCTCTTGCATTTTATGAAGAATACATCACTTCACCATGATGGCACCTCTCCTGATGATCACACAGCAAATTCTCCATTCTTACGGAAGCAGCCATTTTGGAAGTTAGATGTGACTGGAGAGACAGTGCTCGATGTGAATGTGACTGTGTACCCTACTCCCACACTCCTGATGAAGACGGGAAGGAGCTTTCACAAAACACACTACTGGAACTTTCATCAGGGAAAAAGAACTATGTTCTGACTCTGTATGGCTTCTACATCTAGAGGATGACTTTGCTACCATTTTACATTGATTTTGGCTTTTGCTCTTGAAAAAGTGTATTGAAATGATGGTGTAGAAGACTCCCTTGCCCCCCACTGAAATAGAGTCTCAGGTGCAATTCTGTGGCTGTATGACAGATGGTGGGGATATAGGAAGGGGTGAGCTTCCCAGTCGTATAGCCAGGCGATCTTGGGCCTAAAAATTGGAATGAGACCCACCAACTTTACAGCTCTGATTTTTTGGTGGTCACAGAGCATTTCAATCTCTTTGTACTTCAGTTTCAGTTGGGTAGAAACGGTTCCAACAAAACTAGTAGATTTACCAAATAAAGAGAAGAATGTGAGGCTGTACCCTGGTCCCTAACTTCAGAGTTTCTGTTCACGAGCAATGATAAGATTGAAATTGAGATCAGGAGCTATAAGACAGACCAAAGAGGGGATGGAGAGAGCCTTTCTCCTAACTGTGCAATTACCTCCATCTTCATCTGCAAGTGAGAAATCATTATGGATTTAAATGAGATCTTTTCAAACAGATGGACATCCACAATGAAAAAAAAAAAAGACTAAAAAGAGGCAGTTGAACACAGTAGACAAGGTCTTATGTCAGACAGACTTTGGTTTGAATCTTGCCTCTTAAAGGTCCTTACTTCTAACTTCCTCGCCATGAAGAGAGCAATTGGGACATATAAGGTTCACTGAGCTTTGCTACTCCAGATGTGGGCAGAGGGCCAGGTGCATCAGCCTCACCTGAGCTGGTTAGAAATGCAGAATTTGGGGTGGGCCCTCTAACCCAGAGCTACTGAATCTGAGTCTACATTTCTCAAGGTCCTAGGGGAATTCATATGCAAAGAAAAGCTTGAGAAGCCCAGGTATAGACTGGATGAGACATCATCTAGCAGCAGTCTGGACATCTAATAAACTCTCAGCCAGTCGCAGATAGTTCTTGTTTGGAACAAGAGGGTGTTAAAAGATTATTTATTTCTCCTATTTTGAGTGTCAGAGGTGAATCACAAGGTGTGAGATTCTTCTGCAAATATTGGCTAATAACCCAACTTCAGAGTCTGGGAAAGGCTCCAGTGGATAACAAAGTACATTTATGGCTGTTTTCATTTCCTGATGGGCTGTGAATCTGGGGAGGGAGAGGGTCGAAGTAACACTGGCTCCATCTTCTTAGAAATGAAGACCTAGTTTTATTATATCATAGAAGTAAAGTTAGCACCAACTCCTGCAATGGACATTTCATGTAAAAGGCATTTTGTACGAATAATAAGTAGGAATTTGCTTTTTAGTAATGAATAATTAGGAGCCTATTTACAAGACAATAGGTAGTTGTCCTTAACCCTTGCTTCAAGTTGGAATCATTTGGGCTGCTTTAAGAATGCTGATGCCCATGCTTTACCCCACTTGGGTTCGCCCAAGTGTTGGCATTGAAGAAAAAAATCCCCACAGGGGATTCCCAAGGTGCAGCTAATGCTGGGAACCACTGCCATTGAGTTTGTAAAAGAATTGAACAAAATACAGTGTGGGCATGGCCACAGCTATTTGGAGATGACATTGCTTGTGTGAGCCAAGAAGAAGGAAGGGGGTCAGACAAGGCAGCGAATTAATGGGGCCCTATGGCCCTGAAAATATTTGAATACATGGAGGTCTGCCTTTCCCGTATGAAGATACCTCCTTTATCACTTAAGGAAATCCAGTAGTAATGAAAATGGTATGCATGTTGTGCCTTAAAGAGCTTAAAATATATTCATGGTGATATTTACACTGGGGGAGCTTGGAAAATACCCCATATTTACTTTCTGCCTTTAATAACTTTCTGCCTTGTCCAGGTTGGTTCCAAGGACAATTTGGTTTTCTAGCGCTAGATTGGTCAAATTCTTTCCATAGTGTGCAAAATACTGAAGGTGGTAATTACACTAAGGAATGTTAATTTTTAAAACCTCAGACAGAAGCACAAGATGACTGACTTTCCCTCTGATTTAACAACATACAAGTTTCCAAGACAACCAGACTCAAGAGAGCTTTCTTTGGGGGAAGTGAGAGGGTTTCTCTGAAATCTTCTCCTCTCTGAACTCTTCAACATTGCTTTGTTCTCTTTAAATGCCACATTCATAACCTCACAATGCAATGACAGAGAGCTCAACTCTGGAAAGAGCGGCCAGCCTCGGGGAGGATATGGAGCCCAGCTGAGAAAAGAAGGAGCTCCCTGACTTGACTTCTCTTTTATGACAGTTCCATTTCTTCTGGTGTAGAAAACTAAGTGATGGTTGATCCCAGTGAAATGACAGTTCAGGCAAAATGTGTCGGGCTGGAAAGTTGCATTGATCAGAGCCCAACTGGGCTTTCAGATGAGAGCCACTAGTTCCCAGAAGAAAGCCATCAGCATCTACATGCAGGGAGCTCTCCCAACCACTGTGTTCATCTCTGTCCTCACAGGCATCCCCACCGAGGGGCCAAGGTCTGGGAAATGCCCTGCCAGTGGACGGCCACTCTAAGGAGCACCCGAACCTTTGCCATGTGGATTCCTCTTACACATGAAAGAAGAGATTCTCAACATGGCACCTTTCTATGTCTTATCTCCATACGGAAGCCAGAATGCCCAATTTAGTTCTCCACAGAGAAGGATGAAAGAGAAGGAAAACACCAGTGTCTCTGAGGTACTACCTCTCTCTTTTCAAATAGGAAAGAAGAAAAGAGTCAGGATGGGAGCATTACTTCTGAGAGAGAGTGCCCCAAAGACAGAGAGTACTGAGATCCGGTACTCTAGACGCCTGACACCTGTATGCCAAACTGACTTGACTTGTTGGTTGGATTCCAATCACTCTTAAACCCGGGAGTTGAGAATGTGGTTGTCAGGGTATTGGGAAAATGTCCTGACCACCAGTCAAAAGGCAGGAGGGTGGAGGTGTAGTGGGGAGGGAGCATGCTCTCTCTGCCCTGTTGATACCACAGGGTTGCCAGGGGCCATGGGGTCCCAGGGTACCCTGCTGTCACTTCTCCATGCCCTGGCATGGTAGGCATGACTCCAGGTGCAGTGCTGTGTGAAAAAGAGGAACAACAGGCAGTGAAGAAGAGGAAAGGGGGGAGCCCAGCTAGAGGAGAAGCTCTCCAATACCTCAGCTGCCATGAGGGGCAGCCCAAGCAGACCTTCCCTTAATTTTTCGACCCACTGTTTTTTTTTTCCATTGCCAACTATAAGGACCAAGCTTGGTTTTAGCTTTCCCTCCTCTTACTTTGGTTTTGAAATTTTTCTTCGCTCTTTCCCCACTTTTCTATACTTCGTTTTCTCGACTGTCTAGTCTATAGGATTTGGTCTATGGATTTTTGCATAATGTTCTAGGTAAGAAAATGCAAGATTATTTTAGTTGTGTGGATGCGGCTGTGATAATTAGAGAAAGAAGGCTTAGAGTAGTTGCTGAGGGATTTTTTTTCATGGGATATTAATTAGTGTTATGTGAAAAAAAAGAAGTTCAGTGGTTACATGAGTTTGAGAATTTCTTGGTTAAATAATGTTGACTAGACATCTCTACTGCAGGATGTGTTTTAGATTTTAGTGTCTTACTATTCATTGAGAAATATCTAGGAGTGGCATGCAGTGTGTGGTATCTTCCTATCTTTCTCTCTGTCCATCCATCCACCCACCATCCATCCAACCATCCATCCATCCATCCATCCATCCATCTATCTATCCATCCATCCATCCACCCTTCCATCCATCTATCTGTCATCTCCTTAACTACCATTAAATCTGTTTTCATGCAATTTCTTTGGCCTTGGTGTTTTATGGATGACACTTTGGGAATGCCGCCTTAGAAAATGCTGACAGCCAAATAAGGGAATAAGAATATATAACTCACCAACAACCCAAATGAACAATAGCAGAAGCAGTAAAATATAAACAGAGATGCTTTGAGGTCTGCCAATAATGTTGAGAATGTCCCTTCAGCTTTCTGACAGTCTGCTTCCCTGTATCTGAACCAAAGATTCAGGCTCTTGTGAGGAGGAAAGGGGAGGCCAAAGTACTAAGAAAGTACAAAGATACATAGATAGAGCCCATAAATGATAATGGTTATTCCAGGAGACCACTGCATGAAATACTGTCTATAAAATGCACTTTGTAAATTTCAAAACACACTGCAAATACTGGCCACATATTATCAGGAGTCTTTCTGGAATGTTGCATACCTGTTCTGGGTTATGATGTGGTATATACATTGCTCTTCCTTTCCATGGAATTCAAACCACCTTATTTGTGATATTTCATAAATAGAATGTGGAGCTGGAAAGGGCTGAAATATCATCTAATACAGGGGTGCCTGGGTGGCTCAGTGGTTTAAAGCCTCTGCCTTTGGCTCAGGTCATGATCCCAGGATCCTGGGATCGAGCCCCGCCTCGGGCTCTCTGCTCGGCAGGGAGCCTGCTTCCTCCTCTCTCTCTCTGTCTGCCTCTCTGCCTACTTGTGATCTCTCTCTGTCAAATAAATAAATAAAATTTTTTTAAAAAAGATCATCTAATACAGAGTTTTCATATACTAAGTGACACAATGGAGGCCCTGAGATTAGGCAACTTGTCCATGGTCAGTCAGTGGCAGAATCCAGATTACCAAGATTCTTCCTGTTCACCACATATTAAAAACCCACAACTTTGGGAATTTAGAAGGAAAAAAAATAATTTTGGGATCTTAATAACATTGGAGGATAATCTGACATTCTATGGGTTGAAGTGCTAATTCTTTAAGATTCCAAGAGTGCATGGCTACAATTCGTTCTTGCTCCCCACCTTCTCCAAGGCCTTTGTGCAGACTTGCCCTTGCTGTGTAAGACCAGCCCCACTCTGCCGTGTTCCCCTCCTCAGAAATCCTCCTTGCCTCCCCAGCTGGACTCTGCAAAACTTATTAGCCTCATGTTAGCTTAGATGGGTTTTCTGGTGGTGCGATGTGCATGATTCTATTGTGGACATGTAGAGTTTTATATTCCCATGAATATTCGCTTTTTATTCAACTTCAAGTGGGTCTTTTTGCCTCCTGTCTCTCTCAGATGGTAGTATTGGTAGTCAAGAAAGGAAAGAAGGCAGGCAGGATACTGGTATTTTTTCAGTACCTGTTATCTATCAGGGACCCTCATGTAAGTCATCTCATTTACCCTCTCATCATCCCTCCAGCCAAGGAGGAGATCGAGGCTAAGGATGGGCAGACCTCACCCAAGTGCCCAGCAGAGCTGGCATTCATTCAAGTTCAAGTCTGTCTGCTTCTAAAGACCCACGTCCTCTATGGCACCACACTGTCTGTTCTGCAAACCTTCCCTGGGGCCCCCAAGCACACCATAGATGCTCCCTAAATGTTTGCAAATCATGAGAGAAGTGCTTCCTCTACAACCTGGAGAATATTCACTTGCAAGTCTATACTGTGAAAGTCAATTTAAAAGTCCGTGGAAAATGTATCCCAAACCTGTGGGAAGTGAATTGAGGCTCAAACACAAGGAATAACGCTTGATGAGGCAAGCCCCAAGAAGATGGTATTACGTTAGCATAAACGTGGCTGTATTTTGCTCATTCGGAGCGAGGTGCCAGCCAGCCCATTTGGGGCATCTCAAATTGCCACTAAAACCTGCATCTATGCACCTGGAGGCGAAACGGCTTAGAAATATTCTGAACTAGACTTTGAGATTCGCTTATCAGCCCCATCCGACAGACGGTGATGGGACTGGACGTCGTGTGCGGCTCCAGCCTCATGGCTGCACTCGTTGCCGATGAGCCACAGATCTGCCCACTGTGATGCTCAGAGTGGGCGGCTTCCCTGGGGAAGTTATAACTTGCCATGTCCAAATGCAGCAATAATCTCTCCACCCTCTTTGAATCTGGCACCCCTCCTATCTATCGCTACTTGACGCGAGCTTCCGTAGTCAGTGGGGTGAACATGCTATCTGCTTTGTTAAACCCTTTTCTACATGATTTGACTAATCTACACAGCACTACCCAGAAATGGTAAATCTAGACAATGACAAAGAAGCACCACACTGTATAAGTATATTCTTTGTAAACTAATTTCCCCCCTGCCACTCTCAAAGCAATATAAACTTTGTTGTTCCTCCTGGATCTCAAATGCTTGTAATAAATTCTTTGAAATGTCAGTAATGTTGAACTGAGAGTTTTTTTTTTTAAAGGAGATTTTCTTTCTTTCATAAAAGGAAAGATTGTCCCTTGCAGACAATGTGGATAAATATGTTTTGTTTATTTTACTCAGTGCTGAGTATGGTTGGGTAAAGGGACTCCCGTTTCTCACCCAATCTCTTGCTGAAAGAGTGAATGATAAATGAAACTCTCAGTTTCCTGGACAGTAGTATAGCCAAATAAATTCATACTCTTTCATATATGTAGTATAATCAATAATGCTGCACACATTTATAGCCTATAATAAATATAAATATAAGTATCAATATAAACACTGTCACCAAACTCACTCATTTTCATAAAACCATAAACCAGTTCGGTGAAAAATGTCAACCAAATTAAAAACATTTCAATTCAATCAAAATGATTGGTTTATTAGACCCATGCATACACTATTTAGTGAGCATGGATTTCCACCATACCCCCCCTGCTCCGATCCACTCTCCAACACCCACCTGCCTTTCTACTGCACAAAATTTGGTACAACTGTCAAGTTCAACTGGAAAGTGGGATCCAAGACCTGGATGGAATTTATACTGGATGCAAAGTCACTGGCCTTGGAGGCTATTTGCCAACTAAATCATTTACGCAGTTGGTATCCAAATGGTGGGGGTTGAGGGTGAGGGCAGTGAGGCAGTCATTTCAGGCACAAAATTAAGCAGTTTCCCCTAAACCACAATTATCAAGATGAATCTAATGTGATATTTAAAAAAATCAAAATGAATGCAAAAGAATTCATGATCAACAAAATCAGTATTGCTGACTTTTTATCTTGCCTCAGACTCCAATATGACTCAAGGTTATTACTGATCCTATATCCAAAATTTTGATATCCAGTGCATCATGGATTTTGGCATTCATTTTGATTTTTAAAAATACTACATTAAAACACTATCGTCAGGATGCCTGCGTGGCTCAGTCAGTTAAGCGTCTGCCTTCAGCTCAGATCATGATCTCAGGGTCCTGGAATTGAGCCCCTCATCAGGCTCTCTGCTCAGTGGGGAGCCTGCTTCCCCCTCTCCCTCTGTTCACCCCCCCCTTTGTGGTCTCTCTTGCTTGTTCTTCCCTCTCTCTCTCACACACAAATAAATAAATTTTCAAAAATCTTTAAAGAAATATCTATCTTGACAATTGCATTTTTGGGGAGCACCTTGAATTTTGCATCTGAGTACATCCCTTGCTTCACTTTAGTTTTGGTCCAGGCCAGGAGAATTCTACACTGTGATTCAGCCTCATGTAGGCATGGAGATATCTGAGTTCTCTTAGAATAACCAAGGCCCCAAAGGGGTTATGTGACTATGCCTACAAGGGTAGCAGACTATCCCACCACAAAAGGTGTCACTTCAGCATGAGGATTATTTTGAGTTGAGGACAACTGAGAAGTAGATATAGGAAAAGCTCTCTAAAGAGGAACTCTTTTACACTGTTGGTAGGAATGCAAGTGTGGAGATTCCTTAAGAAATTAAAGATAGAGCTACCCTATGACCCTGCAATTGCACTACTGGGTATTTACCCCAAAGATACAGATGTAGTGAAAAGAAGGGCCATCTTTACCCCAATGTTCATAGCAGCAATGGCCACAGTCGCCAAACTGTGGAAAGAGCCAAGATGTCCTTCAACAGACGAATGGCTAAAGAAGATATGGTCCATATATATAATGGAATATTATGCCTCCATCAGAAAGGATGAATACCCAACTTTTGTATCAACAGGGATTGGACTGGAGGAGATTATGCTGCGTGAAGTAAGTCAAGCAGAGAGAGTCAATGATCTTATGGTTTCATTTTCTTGTGGAGCATAAAGAATAACACAGAGGATATTGGGAGAAGGAAAGGAAAAGTGAATTGGGGGAAACTGGAGGGAGAGATGAACCAGGAGAGACTGTGGACTCTGAGAAACAAGCTGAGGGTTTTGGAGGGGGGAGGGATGGGAAGTTGGGTGAGCCTGGTGGTGGGTATTAAGGAGGGCACGTATTGCATGGAGCACTGGGTGTGGTGCATAAACAATGAATCTTGGAACACTGAAAAAAAAATTAAATTAAAAAAAAAAAAAAGAAAAGAAAAGCTGTCTAGCATTCCTTATTTGCCAAAAGCAGGACATAAATGTGTTAAAATGTCCCTCCTTCCCCTTTCTACCAAGAAGGACAGCAGTTGGTGGCAAGGAACAACTGTAGACCTTTCTAGCATGAGAGGAATCGATAACAGATTTTGCCAAAATTAGCCTTTACTTTCTATGAAATTCTCAGTATAGGGGTGCCTGGGTGGCAAAGCCGGTTAAGCATCCTACTCTTGGTTTCTGTTCAGGTGGTGATCTCAGGGTCGTGAGATGGAGCCCCATGTCCAGCTTTGGGCTCTGGGCTCCACACTCAGTACAGAGTTTGCTTAAGACTCTCTCCCTCTCCCTCTGCCCCTTTCCATCACATGCATGCGCACGCATTCTCTCTCTTTCTAAAAAAAAAAAATCCAAAAAAAAAAAAAAAAAAAAGAAAGAAAAAAGAAAAAGAAAGAAAGAAAGAAAAGAAAAGAAAAGAAGGAATTTCCCCATATTTGCCTTCCCACAATCTGCCTTCCCAGGAAACTCCAAGTCCTTCTCCTTTGTCTTGTCACTTCTCTGCCAGTATATTGTTTTGCTAAAATGCTGTGTGAACCCACCCCCTCTGAGTTACTCCTCACTGAGTGCTCCCACCTGTGATGCCCAAGTTGATAAGCTCCTATTTATTTTCCTCCTGTTGGGTCTGTCTTTTGTTAGTCAAATTTATGGGCCCCAGCCTGAGAACCTGGAATGAAGAGAGAAAAAAGATTGTGTTTTTCCCCTGCACCTGTATGGGTCAGTCAACACAGTTTCAGAGGTTTGTAACCTAAAACTATAAGAACAATGGAAGGCAGAGCTCGAGAAAGTTTCATTTTACCCCCCTCCCTTTAGAGATGAAAAAACTTAGACCCACAGAGTTTTGACTAATCCCATGTTAAATTAAGACTAACCCCTAGAGAAAAAGGAGGTTGGCCCAGGGCACCGAGCCTTTCTTTTCTTTTTTTAAGTTTTATTTTTAATTCCAGTTAATTAACATAGAGCGTTCTTTAGAGCCTTTCTATAGAAAGAAGCCCTTTGGACACTATTTTCTTTCTTTCTTTCTTTCTTTTTTTTTTTTTTTAAAGATTTTATTTATTTATTTGACAGAGACACAGCGAGAGAGGGAACACAAGCAGGGAGAGTGGGAGAGGGAGAAGCAGGCTTCCCGCCAAGCAGGGAGCCAGACCCAGGACCCTGGGATCACAACCTGAGCTGAAGGCGGACCCTTAACGACTGAGCCACCCAGGTCTCTGTTTTAACAAGGGATACTGTACCACCCTCTCCATCACTCACACACTTTGGAACTTCGTACTGAAAGTCTGCCAGTGGGAAAATGTCCCAAATCAGATTAGGAGGCGGTGTCCGCTACATGGCACAGGTGGAATCTGGACACAGTTTTACTCCCGGATGCCTGAGTGGTAACAAGACCTTTACCTTGGCAAATGCACACGGTCGAGAACAATTTTACACTATCTCTCGAGCAACTTCACCTCTGAGGAGGTGACCATGCCCCTCATTCCTCATCCAAGCACAGATAACTTTCCCTCCCCTAACTGCTTCCACAGATCTCTCTCTCCCTCTGTTATTTATTAAAATGTGCAATACAACAAGAAAAGGAAAAGATTATCCTGCCTCCTGCCATGCAAGATGGCATGTGGAAGGCCAAGGTTAAATGCAGCATTTGGTTTCTTAAGCTTCTCTAATGCATAGGTGTGGAAAAGCAATCTGGGACCAGAGCTTACAGCGGTGACTGTCTAAGGATAAAAACTTGACTTTAATTTGGACTCTCTGGCTAAGATAAAATCTGCTTCTGCTATCATTATCCCACTTATGTTTGTCCCCACTCTCTTTCCACTCTGCCACCCAGCTGAGTGGGAAGAAATTAACATGACCTTGAAGAATACCCAGAGACTCCTTAGGACCATCACGTTTTCAGTGGCCAGTACAGAGGCCTACGAACATTTACATAGACTCCGGGGCCTGAAAGGGATCTTAAAAATCATCCAGACCACACATTTAACAGACGAGAAAAATTAAGTCCAAGAGCTCATGTGACTTGTCCCAAATGGTCAGCTAGTTGGAAGAAGGGTCAGACGAGTATGAAACCTCAAAACCGGGAGCTCCCTTCCCAGGGCACCGTGACTAGGCTTCAACCATGGCCGGCTCACCCCCAGATCACTGACCAAGGAACATGCACACATCGGGGCGTTTATATACATTTAGAATTTCTCTCGGGCCAATAAAAAGTCCCAAGGAATGGGATAAAGACAAGCCATCTCAAAGGTCACAGAAAGGAGGTATTTCAATATTCTTCGGTTTATAGGGGCTTTATCCAGATCAAAATTATGTACTGAAATTAGAACTGAACATTTTTTTCCTACCTAGGAATGAGACCCTCTGTTTTCTGCCCCTGAAGTTGCTCCCGTTTATGTTTTTGATTTGCTCCTACCCAACACACTCTGTTTTTCTAGTTTTAGATTCCAGCACAGCCCATGGCCAGTGGGTTAGAGGAAAAAGATGAAGTGTGGATTGATATTTATCCAGGAACCTATGGATTAAATTCAACCCACCAACGTGTTTTGTAAATCCAATCTGTTTTTCTTATTTATACTGGGAAGTGTAAATCCTCTCTTCACCCCTGCTGAGAATGAATTTGTGGGTGGGTAGCCTTTGAGCCTCAATGTAAAGACAGCCCTCCAGGGGCCAGATGCTGGTATTCATGCTGGACAGCGGGCTCCCTTATAACCCTGAGCAACCAAGATTAGTTCTCGGAAGTGACCATCCTAGAGACTCCTATGTGTCTGGAAGCAACAACTGGGTTTTGCAAATGCAGTCAATTTCATGGACTTGAGTAAAAGGGTGAAAACCTTATATGGCAGTCTTAGAGAAAAACCTGACAAGAACTATTTGAAGAATTTCAGTCTAGAGTGATACTCTCTGCCAGCACGATTCATCTTTTTTCTCATCTCGAGAAATGACCTCACCCAATTAGACCCACACAAACCACTGCTCTTAATTTATTTTTTTCCTGAAGATACAACAGCCTCTGCACACTGTAGAAGTAATTATTATCCTTCAAAGTTTTTGGTTTTTTAAACCTCCTGCATTACTGGTTCTCCCTGACAACCTAGGTTGCGTTGTTCTTAACTACTCTCTCTCAAGCAGAGTTGGAAAAACATAGGACAAAGCTCACATGAAAATAAAGAATCACAAAATCGAATTTAAACTGTCACATATGAATTTAGCTGATCTTTGTTCCCCTTAATAATATTCAAACAAAAACACTGTGTTCTCGTTCATGAAGATCATTACCTTTGAGAGTTAAATATCTTCGCAGGTCCTTTTAAATTTTCTCTTTAAAAAGTTCAAACATTTAATGTTCCACAAACTCAAAAATCCTTCAACTAGTGTAGAAAAAACTGGTATTTCAAAACCATGGAATTCATTTCCTTTACATATGTCTATCATGAAGGGAAAAATCCTTTTATGCCCACTGATATATATTTATTCAAAATTAGTTCTCTATCTACTCGGTAAAATTTTTAAAAGCTCTACAGATTCATTCCTTCAGTGGTCATCCATTAGATCTACAGAAGTTACAACGTATTCATTAAGTTTATAAGTTAAAACCCCAAGAGCAAAAAATGAGAATATTCTCTCAAGGTTGTAATGTAAGGAATGAAATGTGGCTCCAAGCCTTCATTTCTTGCAATAATAATACAAAACAAAACGTAGCCCCTGGACTTTCATAGGAAACCATTAGGACAACTTTGGGAAATTCTCCTAGTAGGATTTATTTCCATGGGGTGGATTGGTCACCTCATCCACAAGTCCTGTCAACAGCCATTCAGATGGGTTGTCTACACCTGGCTTTTACTGGCCAATAGAGATCTATAAGATGTTGACAATATTCCGAGAAGACTGTTGTCCACAGAGTTCAGAGTTTCACTCCACCGTAATGAACACCGGATTCTACATGACAACAGAGGACTGAGCTAAGCAACCTCACCCCTCAGAGAAGGACACATTTTTTCTTTGGTAATTTCACCTGTTTAGGTGGCTCAGGTAGAAGAAGTCTTTAACAGGACGGTGTATATATAGGCCCGTCAAATTTAACTGCTCCTGAAAAGCATTAAACTCATTCTTTGGAATAACAGAGTTGAATTCCAAACACTAAAAACATTGGGACAGCTACGATTGTGCATCTTGTAAGTTTAATCGTACCTTTTTTCTCTGTAGATGTCAAGTGCACACTGAAGATGTTTATAGCTTGTGTTCATGTCAGTCCCAGGTCAAAGGTATTACGCTGTCTCACACTTGTAAGATTTTAAAAAACACATCTTCAAAACCGACTCAAGAGAGTGTTCACGTTGAAAGTAGTCATGACCCAAGTGCCAGGGAAAACGCGATTACTCATCTCACTCAAATGCTTTCATTTCCAAGAAAACTTTGGGCCACCATTGAGAATTCAAGTTCACAGAAACAAAGTTAAGGGACAACAAACAAAGTCAGTTCTTAAAATACTAAGTCTCTAATCCACTTGCCTTTCTGTCCGTGTGTCATTCTAGCGTGACCTTGCATACTTTGCTGTTGGGGACCTAAGGATGCAGTGTGACTGTCGCCCTCAGGTAGGGGAGGGCTGCCTGTGTCCCACACTGAGGATCAAGGAGGAGGTTGAGCTGGCATTTGAAATGAGCGCCCAGGCTGCTCACTTGGTACTAAATCGTTGGTCATCTCACTGGGGAGCCCATAATTATGTAAGTCAAAACCTGCGCTATTAATTTCTGGACTGGAGGTGTTGACGTCATGGCCATTATGTTTTGAAGCTAATTTATTTTAAAGGCATCTAAGTTAAGAATGGCTTTCTGAACTTTAAAGTTATGTACTCCCGAATGAGGGGAGATTAAAGATCAGCTTTCATAATTAGCCTGAATATCTTTTTTTTTTTTTTTTTTTTGATGCCCACAGCCTCAAGGTAATAAAGTAAATGTCCGGAAGCTTTATTATTTTATAAAGATGTGGATTTGTTGGGGCTCCGTGCATCATTTTAGAGGACTTGTTAGAGCATGGTTGGAATGGTTGGAATCTGGGACACAGACTGGGGCTGAATTTCTTTACCCTCTTAACCCCAGAGAGTCTTTAGAAAAATAGAAACAAAAGAGCACAAAGTACTTAAGGTAAGACACTGTTGTATTCATAATATAGAGAAATAACCACCATGCCTCATGGACAGGAGATGCAGTTCTCCACGGGGCTACAAAACTGTGCTAGTAATAATTTTAATTGGATGCTATCTTTGCTGCCTTCAGAAAGTATCATAAAATGGAATTATTACGGGCTACAAGTGCACTTCCAGTGCCGGCCTCTCACAGGAGGAAAGAGAAAACATTTATCCATCCGAGGGCAACATCAGCGGGCGTCTATTTGTTTCGTTTACATGCCTCCCCAGCTGCCTGCTCTCACTTCCTCCTCCCTGGGTCTGAGAGATCAATTCGAATTAGGCGCTGTGGACCCGGATGCCAAGTTTTGCAGGCCCTGGGCTTCGGTGGGGGGTCGGGGGAGGTGTGGGGTGCTGGGGGGCGCGGGGGGGTGACGCCGCCCGAGGGCAGGGCCCGGGGTCGGCAGGGCGGGGCGGGGAGCATACCTGCAGAGGATTGGGTGGCGTGAGCGGCGACGGAAGGCCATGTCCCGGAGACTGGCTGGGTTTCTGAGGGGGGCTTGCACTCTGCTGAGTTGGAGACGGTTGGTTCTGGTTCTGGTTCTGGTTCTGGGGGTGGGGGTGGGGCTGCTGGGGCTGAGCGGGCGGAGCCGGCGGCTGCTGGGAGGCGGGAGGCGGCTGCTGGGGCGGGGCGGGCTGGGGCTGCGGCTGCGGGGGCTGCGGGGGCGCGTGCGGCCCGGGCGGCGGGTGCTGGCCGGCGGGCGGCGGCGGCGGCGGCGGCGGCTGGAGCTGCTGGAGCTGCTGGAGCTGCTGGAGCTGGGAGTTCAGGGATGAGGTAGCTACAAGGAGAGAAAGGGAACGTGGAGTTGAGACACGCGCGACCACAGCTGGCGGGGTCTCCGACAGCTTGTCCGGCGCGAGCCGCGAGGGGAAGAGTTTGCTCGCCCGCCCTCGTCTCTTCCGGGCTGGCGAGGGTCGTGGGGGCACTGGGAGACAAGAGTCCCTCCGAGGGGGAGACTTTGCCGTTGGGAGGGGACCATCCTGTCCCCCATCAGGCATGACTTTCAAGGGCGCCGAGCAGAGTCAGGCAGGGCTGCGCCCGAGGTGGGAGTAACGTCTCCTCGCTTTCTCTCTCTTCCTTCGCACACTGGCCTGGGAAAGCCACGGAGGCTTTCAAGATTGGCTTTCCAGTGTAAAAGTTCAGCCCCTTTAGTTCTTTTGGCAAATGCCCGGCCGGAGTGAAGAACAGAAACTGAACTGTAATCTGCTTTGGATCACAGGTCCCATCAACGGCGTCTCTCCCACCCGCCGCTTCAGACCTCCCCAGTTTGCACAGACATCTTAGTTTCAAGTTTCTACCATTTTGGTGGCTTTTTTTTTTTTTTTTCTTAAACGTGGCACATGCTTCTTGGCTTTGCAGAGACAAAAGCCTGAGTCTGAATATTTTGTCTGCTGATCAAAGAGACAGAACCCCGTCACCCCTCCCCTCCACACGGAAGGGTCAAAGTAGGCTACTGCGAACTCTGCAGTGGTAACTAGACATGACCTGTCAGCACCTCCAAAACAGGCCAGGAACTGAAAGAACAAAATCATCTTTTTAAGATTTCCTTGTTATTAGAAAAGTAAGGTGAGCTTCTTCACACTAAACACACCAAATTCGTTCTATGCCCATCTAGCACTGGACAGTTTCTGCAGCAGGAAGACTGTGAGTTTGGCCAATGAATGATCTAGAGAAAATTATTGCCACAAGTTCACTTCCTCCTTTACCTGAATCTCAAGCTAAAAGCTTTCTGACACGCCTACAAACACATACAAGGATCAATGTTGAACCCATAGGTCTTGACTGAAATGTTTTCCTGCTTTTCCTTTACTTAGAATTAATTAGTCAACAATTTGAACAGTAATAACTCCTGTTTGTAACATTAAGCTAGTTCCTATTTTTTTTTTTTTTTTTAAGTGCTCCTTTAGGGACGATTGAGTGGTTCAGTCAATTAAGCATCTGCCTTGGGCTCTGGTCATGATCCCAGTGTCCTGGGATAGAGTTCACATCAGGCTTCTTGCTCTGTGGGGAGCCTGCTTCTAAGTCTGCCCTTCTGTTGCTTGTGTGCATGCTCTCTTTCTCTCTCTCTGTCAAATAAATAAATAAATAAATAAATCTTTTTAAAAAATGCTCCTTTAGAAAAAATCCAGTGGTTCTGTAAAGTGGAATATTGCATTACCTGCCCTCACACAACAAATAAGTTCTTGAGAAGTGTGTGCACATTGAACCCTATGTTGAGGACACCTAGAGGATGTGGTAAGAAAATCAAGCAGTGACTGTAAATTTAAGAATCATTTTGTTAAATTTATTGAACATCAGCAAGGCACTAGTACTGTGCCAGGCAGTATGTAGGATTTAATCCTGCCTTCAAGGAGTTCATAGTCTATTTATGGAGATAAGATTAACTCATAAAAAAAACAATCAGGTCTGGGAGTAACTGTTATAGAGCCCTACTGACGGTAGACCAGAAGGACCCAGGGAATCAGGCCAGGGGTTTTCTGTGGGTTAGAGAGGCCAAGGCAGTGTCCATGGAGGTTGTGGAACGAGAGCAGAGAGGGTTCAAGAGAGAGAGGGTCATTCCTCGAAAGGAAGGAAGAGAGGATATTACGGTCTGGAATGTGAGAAATAGCCAGATGACACAGCATGGCTTAAGTGATATTTCTGAAGGACAATGTGGAGAACGGAGTGCCAGCAACAGAGGCTCTGGGAAGTTTGAATGACTTTAAACCTTAGAGAAAGCGGAGAGCTTATCTTTTGAAAGTGGTGCAAAGATCGCTCCCAGTTAGCCGCCGGTGTTAAGTCAGATTTTAAACATATAATCCGGTTTATTAGTATTTCTTTTTAAATTGGGTTTGTTCAAAGCCAGGCACACTTGTATTGGCGAAATGGTAGCTTGACAGTTCCCAGGGGCACCAAATACCTATCTGTGCTCTCGGGTCCCTTGTAGAGCTTCCCTGTTGGACGGGTTGGGACGGCCAGTGCTCGCTGGGTTGGTGAATGACTCTAGGTCTATTCAGCACTTGGTGCAGTGCGTGTCCTGCCTTGCATGGAAGTCCGGGGTGCTCTGGGACTCCAGAGGTAGAGAGAGTATGTATGAGACAAGGCCATGAAATACCCAGTCAGTGGGAACTCTGAAGCTTCTGCTCCGTTTTGCAGCAAACCTAAAAATGCTCTGAGAAATTAAGTCTCTCTGGAAAAAGTACCCTTTCTTCCCATGTATTGGAACCTCAAGAGAATGGCCTGATTTTATCACCCGCACATTCCTGTTATACAAAATCACATTTTATTGAAGATTTGGGAGCCCCGCTCAATTCTGACCTCCCAGGATCTCCCGCAATCTGTAGGGTCCCAGGAGAATGGGGTTTGATCCTTCCTTTTGGTGAGTTTACAGATTTTGGGAATCTGATTGCATCTGGCCTCCTGCCTGATTCAAATCAAGCCTGTCCTGCTTCCTTTCAGGTGAGGGGCACATAAGTCAGTGCTTATTTTCATGGTTGACTTAAATACTATGCTGTTTCATTTTGGTTAGAAAAGCATTTATCTAAATCAGCATTTAGAAGCAGGATAGACTGGGGAATATTGGCAGACAGATATTGGCAGATGGGTAGGTGCAGCAGACCCTAACCTACTAATGAGACAACATTCCAAATGCGTCTTCGTTCCTTTATGTTGGTGCGTTCACGCTGCTTGGCTATTTCTTTCCTATAATCTGCAGCTTGCCTGGAAAGGCATTAAATTAAGCTAAACAAAACTTCTTTGAGTTACATAAACTAATTTGGCATCTTCAAGCAAAAAATGGTGGACTATAAAATATGTCCAGGTATGTACTGGGTGCAAAGAAAGGCACAAGGGAGTGATACAAGAATGTAACTCTGGTCTGAAGAACTAAAGCCACGTACGTAACAATATGCAAGCAAAAGCTTAAAAAAAGTGGTAAAGCAGGGAGCGTCTAAAGGGCTCATTGTGTAAAGCATACTAAGATACGGACACAAGGTAGGAGGGTTCAAAGACATTTAACTACAGAGAATGTGGATAAAATGAAGATTTTTAGGGATGAAACCCTGACCTTATGCATGAAAGATTAGAGATTTTTATGGTAGATGGTAAATATAAAATGTAACTACAATACCAATAGCTATGAAAGAAAAAGAGATGCATAGAAATATACATTAGGGCATTTAACTTTTTTTTTTAACTTACAATGTTAAAAAAGAAACATAAAATAAAACTCCAGCAAACTCTGAATTTCCTAGAGAGAACACTATGGCAAAATCTGTGGCTCGAAACCTCCCAAATAATTTAATATGACAAAGGAGTAGCCAAGAATCCTCCATTTCTCCATTTGCTCAGTTTCTATTTATCAACTGTACATTAGAAAAAATTTCTTCTTCTGAATCTTTGTGAGGGGTTTCCTTGGAAGTCTCACACGTAATAGAGCCATACCACCAAAGGAATCAATTACATTGGCTGGGATTTACGTAGACTACTTCCAAGGCTGGGGAATGGAAAAGGGGAAGCATCATGCATATCCGTGTTTGAAGGGCAAGTCCACAGAAGATTCTGGAAGATGCATATCTGCATTGGAAGGGCAAGTCCACAGGTGTGTTTTATGCCTTCAAGATATTTGAAACATCTTAGGATAACAGAAAGCAAAATGGCAAATACTACAGGAAGTGTTCACTTTTGTTAACACCAAGTATAACATTGTACTCATATAATCACTCCATCTGGGATCTCAACCTCAGCATTTCCTTGCCCTTTCCAGGGTTCAAGCAAATGTGGGCTCTGTTGGCAAACTGGTGATTTGGGTTTGACGGTGGGTAGGAAAGAAGTACAAGCTATTACTTAACTGTTGATGCCATACCTCTGGGCATGTCTGGGAACTAGAGGAGCCTCATAGAAATGCATTTACAGAGGGTAGAGCACTCATGCTAAGGAGAAGGAACCGGGAGAGGGCTTCTCATTGAAAGTGCCCAGAATCCTGAAAAGAGCAGCATGGTAAAGACTACTCAAATTCATCCTTAGCCCTGTCCCCTGGTGCAAGCCTGCTCCTAGGGAAACAGAGGGCACCAAGTAAAAACAGAAAGGGCAATGTGTGATGCAAATTGTAAGAAGCAAGATGCCAAAGGCCATATACTGTATAATTCCATTTATATGAAGTGTGCAGAATAGGTGAATCCGTAGACACAAAAAGCACATTATTGGTCACTAGGACCTGGGGGTGGGGAATGGAGAGTCACTGCTGACAGGTATGGAGTTTCTGGAAAGGGTGATGAAAAGTTCTAGAAGTAGGTAGTGGTGGTGGTTGGACATCACAAATGTACTTAATGCCATGGAATGTACACCTTAAAATGGTTAAAATGACAAATTTTATGCCATGCATATTTTACTGCAATAATAAAAAAAGCTGTTTTTCTATATCCACACACTGGGGACCAAGATATACTGTCTTGGGATGCCACAAGGGGAGAGGACAATCCTTCTCCACTCTGCACATCTTTGCGGTTCCAAGGGCTCAGGGAGGCACCAGCAAAAGTTGTGCCTGGTGGAGCAGAGGGAGAGACACAGGTGGGGCCTCTGGTAAGAGAATGTCTCATCTACACTTAGACATTGGGCAGCTGCCTCACTGGGCTCATCTTGACATTTTAAGGAAAGTAACCAAGTAGGGTATCAGCTTATGTTGCCCATAGAACTCTGTGACATTGTCGTCTCTGGAGTATTATTGGTGGCAGTGAAGAGTTCTCTAGATAGATTTGTCCTTCATTGGAAACAATGACTAGACTCCTAGATCCATTCAGTTTTACAAATCAATGGGCTCATGGGTCTCCAAATAGAAAACTCACTCTTCCTAATGTGGCCTTTGCTTCCCTAATGCTGTATTTATCATTCATGTTTGTTGCTCACTAAAATCCCTAGGAGAAGCAAAAAGAACAGAATCTAGGACAGCCCAACCAGAAGAACTTAAATTAGTAAAACTGGATATTTGCCCTCCCCTGGTTCCCCAGAAAATAACATCCAAGATGGCAGAAGCAAGTGCACAGGTCAGGAACCCTTCATTTCCCTGATTAAGGGCGTTTTCAGCCTGCACCAGTAGACAGAAGCTTCGCTAAGTGGGTGGGAAAAAGAGTGTGCCCAGAAGGGAGGACTTCGAAAAAGTGCAGAAGGTGAACTTTGGGGGAAAACTGTTTTTATTTTTGGCAATAGTATTAAAAACAAGCAAAATCAGTTCTGCTTCAGAGTATGACATACTCATCTCACATGTGGTCTTTGTTACCATCTCCAGAGATATCTTTAATCTGTTGTTTGTTTCTTTTGCACTTAAGGCAGAGATCTCAATATCTTTCGGATAGCAAGAGAAAACAAAGAGAAAAATACTCTTCCAATTAAAAATCCCTACAAATTACCAGCTAGTGCTGAACCATGCAAGCTTCTTTCTTCTGTGGGTTGTCTTTTGGCCAGCTCTAGGCAGCCTATCTCAAATTGTGGACAGAATCACTTGGGGAGCTTATTAGAAAAGTCAGTTCCAGAGAGTAGGCCAAAATCTGCATTCTAAAGCACCACCCAGGGGGTCTGGAGCCCTTGCCATTGGGGGTCCCAGCAGCCCAGACCAGAGGGAGTGGCTCTTCCCCTAGCCTTCAACTGGAGCAGCTTGCTTTGCCATCTCTCCATAACTTTGAGAATGTTCTTCTGAAAAATGAATCTGTTCTTCCACTAGCAAAAAAATATTGAAATAAAATCACTGTTTGGGAAAAAAGGGAAAACAGACACCTGGGAATCTTTCAGTATCTTTAGCATATTTTTTAGATATGAGGGCAATTTGCCACCCGTTACTGCCTTTGTGGACATATTTGGGGCTATTCTTGTTGGAGTATTTTTACAAGTATTTAAGTATGAGACATAATGTTAGCTTTCAGATGCTGCATTAAACAAGGAAGATTAAAAGCAAAGGAGCACCCATAGCAAAGCAAAAGGAAGAAGTTGCAGCACGGGCCATCCCAAAGGCAGCCGCACCTTCCCAGAATGCATCAGGGAGGCTGGGGACTCATAGGTGGCTGGGCCTGCTGGAATGTCTAGCAGGATTTGCCAGGGAGCCCTTTGGTGACAGCTGATCTCCTACCATCACCACAGCTAGGACAACCTAAATTCTCAGGAAAAATCATGGGAAGGCTCTCCTCTAAAGAAATTGAAAAGCATGTCTGGGGAAGAATTAGGATTTCCAATGTGGATGTAGGCACATCAAAGTAAAGTTCTCTTCTTATGTACCCTAAAAAAGCCAGTCAGTTCCCAATCTCACCCCAATACACTGAGCTATCAACACTCTTCCAAGCCCTTAGGAAGCCATTCCAGTTTCCAACTGTGTTCCAACCAAGTTGGAAGAAGAGAGGACCAATTGGATACTTTCCCATTAAATTGCAGAATACCAAAGATAAAGATTTTTTAAAAGCTTAGAAAAATTTCAGAGAGACAAGAGGCAATCTACAAAGCAATGTAAGTCAAACTAGCATTAGACCTCCCATTAGCAAAACCATATGGCTAAGATCAGAGGAGCACTGCCTTCAAAGTTCTGAAAGAAGATGATTCCCAGCCAAAAGTTCTATTGCTGGCTCCACTTTCTGTCAAAAGCAAGAGCAGAGTAAGGCCCATTCTGGAAATTGTCAAAGCTTATACATCCTATCTTTACACACCTTTTTCTTAGGAAATTAAAAGGTACTTCAACAAAATAAGGTGGTGAGCCAAGAAAGAGGAATATTTAGGACCCAGGGAGCAGTGTGTGACACACAGGCTAGAAATACCAGAAGCCCCACTACAACCCTGTCTGGAAGTTCTAGAAAGCAATGAGTCTAGATTGCAGCATGAAGTCAAGGTTTAGGTGAACTCTCTCCAGAAAAAAAAGGAAGATTCCATAGAAGTGGTAGAATATATAAAACCATGGAAGAATTTGAAAATATGGAAAAAAAGAAAGGAAACTAGAAACTTTAGCAAAATCAAAAGCTCTTTGGGAAAGCCATGATCAAGAAATGAAAGGGTCGTTCCAAATCAGAATAAGAAATCACTGAGCTCCAAGGAGAAAGGTGGAACCGGTTCAATGCTGTAGAAAAAGAAGAAGCTGGAAGATGGTAGCCACTTCCTAAAAAAAGTATACATTTCTTCTCACAATAAAAAAAGATGGATAATAAGATACTTCAGGCAAGACAAACAAACAATATAAGAACAAGGTATGGTTTTATAAGAAACAATAAAAGAAACAGACAACATGACCCAGTTGTGCAGTGAGATGTGGTATGATTTTGAGGACTTGGTGAAGGACAAAAGGAGAGTCTATCTGAATGTTTTCTTTGAGTGGTACTAAAATCCAGACTAGAAGGGCATGTGATCACAACACACGTCTTGGCTTTGTAGGAAATAATAAGGTAGCCATATTAAGGTTAAAAGTATTTACTGGCTTTCAAGTTTTGAAACAGCCTGTAAATAAGGTATGCAAGATTTAATGAGAACATAAATGCTACCAAAATCCTTGACAATGTGAAGTGAAAGTTTCCTGGGAGGGAGGAGGGGAAGTGAGAACCAGAGCATTAAGTGGGGACTCAAGAGACCCCTCCATAGGGGACCGAACAAATGGGGATTTAAAGGTGATATTTGAAGTCACAAAGGTAACTAAGATTAGGGCTATACTTCCATCAGTGGATGGGAGGAAAAGGAAGCAGACATTGTAAAGGAACTAAACCCTCATACACCATAGCAGGAAATGAGCAGATGAGACATCCAGCTAATAAATGAAGAGGCAGATAGAGATGGAAAGTATTCAGAAACATGGAGATAAGCCCGTAAGACCTGAATGAAACTGGGAATTGTTCAATGTGCTCACCTTGGAGGAGTACTCCTGAGGGTAGGGAGGAGTACAGCTGCATTTCTTCACAAACCCTCTCACTGTAATGATTTTTAACTACATGCCTGCATTACATCAACAAAGGTTTCTAGAAAATCAGTGTCAACACTTGGGCTGCATCTTGTAGGACAATAGCTAATTCTTTGGGGCCAGGCATGGTTCTAGACCCTCATATTTCTTTTCCATCCTCCCAACAACCTTATAAAGTCAGTCTCCTAGATTCAATTTTCCCCAGTGCAAACCCTGAGCCAAGGCTTCAAGTGCCAGTGATTTATTAAGAAGGGCTTCCAGAAGAAACTAGGATGGGAGTAAAGAAAAACAGGATAGAGAAGGGCAAGAAGCAAAGGGTGGTGAGATTTTAGGTGAACTCCCCACCCCTCCCCTATCTCATCCTCTCCCCAGAGGCTCTGAAGCATGAACTGCACTCAGAGCCTGTCCTGTCTTGAAGTTCATTTTCTCCTCTTCCTGCACCAGGAAGTCATTGGCTCCAGGTGGTCTGTGGCATAAACTCCCGGAGCTTCTTATTCTCGAATGGAGGGAAGTGACTCCAGTCCCCCAGAATTAAAGAACTTCCTAAGACCCACCATACAGTATCTGAAAATTACCACCAGAGGTCATGATGCTGTGTAGCAGGCCCAGAAAGGTACTCAGAAATGCCCTCAGAGTGACAGGATATGAATTTGCATGGAACTCATCTATAATGGTTTGGTCACAACACAATCATATCAGGTCCCCTTGACTATTTCTCTATGTAGACAAGGATATATCTATTTCTATCTATGAATACACCATCACATACATATCTATATCTGCATTCATGCCACCATATCTATATATAATCCCATACCTACAGACATAATGTATGTCATCTGTATATCTATCTATATTTACATCTATATCTACACCAAGCCAAGTTAAATAGACAGGTGGTCTCCAGCCTCTAATACTTTGGTCAATTAATTACTGAACAGAATGCTGGTGATAGAGGATTGAACAAAACAGAAATGGGTGTTGCTATTATATTGCTTAGAGATCATTTCCACTGAAGGCCTTGAACTGATGAAAGTTTTAACATAGCAATAGGAAGTAACTAACCATCAGACAGAGGCTAGTTATCACCAGAAGCACAGAAAGAGATGTGTTACAGAAACCAGTTCTGGGCTTGGAATGGTGTTCTGAGGCCATGACCTACCTGGCCCAGGGGACAGATATACCTCCTTGTGCAAATATTATCTTTGAATAATCGACATGCTTAATTTCATATTCATGGTCATCTGCAAATCTTCTGCCAAGATTAGAATTTTCATGGTTTGGTCCTTCTGTAAGCAGAGAAATTGTTCGCCAAAGGACAACCATATCGGGTCCACTTAACAATTATATTTCTTTTTGTAAATTAAAAAAGACATTCTCGTTTTGTAAACCTGTCTTTTTGGGTGTGAGTGAGTATAGTGATATTTGGATCCATTCCTCAACCCGAATTAGATAGAGGTCCTTGAGCTCCCTGGGCTGGATGGAACCAATTTCGCCTTGTGCTCCATCAATGACACCAACTGTGACTTAAACCTTCTTTTGAAAAGTCCACAATAGACATTCTTTCCTCATATGAGACATATTCCCAAACATCATTCCACAGGATCTCATGACAAAACAGCATTCTGTGGTCAAATAATTTGAGAGATACTGTATGTTGTATTCTATATTTGGAAACCCACAGTGAGCATTAGAATATCAATAACTTAGAATTTTGGCATTAAAGAAACCTGATTAGCATTTTTCATTCAACACTCACCAAACTCACTTGACCTGGGAACACCATCATCTTGCTTTTTCTGACTCAAACTTATGCATGCATATATGTAGAACTAATACTGTGAATGGTCTAATTAGGAGTAATCTAAAGATGTTTCTGTCTTTTGTAGTCAAACATGACCGTTCAATAGATAAAGAAATTATATACCCATATGTAAACAAAAAATGTACATTATACAATATATATATAATGTACATATGTACAATATAGACACATAATGTGCAAATATAATATATACACATATATACAGTATATATAATGTACATATACATAATATGCATATATGCAATGCATATACATATGTATATAATGTATTTTAATATATTTTTATATATACAATGTACATATACATACAATGCACTTATATACAATGTATATGCACATACATAATTGCATATATAACTATATATATATGACTTACATATATATCAGTGTCTCTGGAGAAAATAATAAACTATTTTCAACATAAAATAAGTTTAATAAGATTGTTTTCTTTTTGGGGTATAATTGAATGTATTAGTTTTAGGTGTATGACATTATGATTGTTATATTTATATATTGCAAAATAATTACTAGAAAAATTTTAGTTAACAACCTTTATCACACAGAGTTACAATTGTTTTATCCTTGCAAGATGAGAACTTGTAAGATCTTCTCTCTCAGTAATTTTCAAATATATGATCTAGTATTGTCAACTGTATTCACTATGCTGTATGTTACATCCCCAGAACTTACGTATCTTCTAACTGGAAGTTGGTAATTTTTGAGCACCTTGACCCATTTCATCCACTCCAAATCCCACTCCTCTGGCAACCACCTATCTGGTCTCTGAATCTATGAGTTTTTTTTTTTTTTTAAAGATTCCACATATAAGTGAAATCATACAGTATTTGTCTTTCTGTCTGGCTTAGGATATGAGGATATCCTGAGGATAATGCCCTCAGGATCCATCTAGGTTGTTGTAAACAGCAGGATTTCCTTTTCTCTCATGGCTGAAGAATCTTCCATGGTATACATATGTACCACATTTTCTTTATCCTTTATCTGTCAGTGGACACTCTAATAAGGCTGCCCGGATTAATCTGTAATCAGATTTATCCAGTGTGGTGAAACCTAGTTAGTTCATGCTGAAGAGAAGCTGTAAGTGAGTGTGGTAAACATCTTTGATTGGTTAAAAATGTAAATAGGTGTTAAGAGGGGTTTATGCATATGGATTACTTAACCAATGCAGTTTTCTTGAAGGCAAAGATAGCCTTTCAGGTAGTTAGACAAAAATATAAAGTAGAAAAGAGAAAGACATACAAAAAAGTTCTTGAGAGGTGCAGAGGGAAACCAGAGCTGGAAATTTCTATGACTAGCTAGGACAACCTGGGAACTAGCCAGACTCTCCCCAACACTGGAAAAGCATCACTGTGAGCTGTTGAGGAACGTGGGATGGATATCATGCTCTTCAAATAAGCATACAACATGAGTAAGGGACGAAAATGCAGTTCTATCAATACTAAACCTTTTTTAAAAATAAGATCTTCCTTCCAAAAAAGATTTAAATAACCCCCTCCTGCTTTTTCCCATCAGATTTTTAAGTCTTCTTCAGGTGTTAATAGCATATCAAATGAGAACGCCTAGGATTTGAATGTGCATTTTGACTAAATTCCCGTGGATAGATTCTACATGTTCCTTGATTTTGCTTGATTGATTTTTCCATAACCTGCAGGGAGTCATAGACTGTCTATGGCAACATTCATTCTTGATTTGAAATCTATTTGTTCGACAGATGAGACCAAATTTATTCATCAGCAAATCCTAACCCTTCCATAATAACTGGTTTCCTTCTCTTCTGGAGGTCGGCAGAGACTCAGCAAAGAATAGGGTTGAAAGCAATGAGACCCCTAATGGGTGACGGTTCTCTAGGCTCTGCTCATTCTCCAACACAGGAATAATCAGGGGTGGGTTTTTGTTTTGTTCTGAGAGATTTGAGGGTCTGAGAACATCACTGATTATGACACTTCACCTTCTTAAATGCCATGTGAGTTAAATGACAGAAACTGCATTTGGGTAGAATAAGAAGCAGCTCTTAGAAGCACTTGCGTAACATTCGATCCCATTATTTTTCCCCCATAAATGTGAGAAACAGTTATTAACTTCCTTGGTGACCTCTCCTCAAAAGGCCAATCCACCTTTTAAGTGGAGGTTAAAAGGTTTAAAATTATAGCTAACATTTATGGAGCGTGGTGTTCCCAGAGAAAATTTCAAATCGTTAGCGTAGAAGTGAAGCCATGTTCACTAAAAAGGGAGCTATGGGTATGGGGGAAAGAGAAGGAATATGTCCATCTGCTATTCCTTTGCTAAGAAAATAATAACATAATTCTCTACACTTATCAGACAAAGCAAGATGTATGCTAGCCTTCAAAACAGCAGTCTCTCTTCGCTTTTCCCTTCCAATGAATATTTGCAGGAGAAAATATTACAGGCGATTCAAAGTATATGGTGCCTGGTTTAAACACAGCACTATGCTCACTCAAATTTCTTTTAGGCTATAGACACATGGGCCAGTGCTTATTTTCATGGTTGATTTAATCCATCCCTCTGCCACTGTGGGGATTATTCCCTACAGTTATTCTCCAGTGAGCTGTCAGTTCAGATTAAAAAAAGTTAAGTGACAAAGATGCGGTAGCTGATTCCTTTAGAAGGCTCTGGATGCTAGAATGTATAGCAAGAGAGTTTTTTTTTTTTAAGAATCAGACTGGGATCTCCTCTTTTTCACTTCCCCCATAGTACTACAAGCCTTCCTTATGGGGACTGAACGTCAAACTCTACGCAGGTGATGCACTGTTGTTCCCATACGACAACGTCAAGGTTACCAATAAGGCTTAATAGTTCTTATCTCATGGGTTCTTGCTTATTTCTCAAGAAGAGGAAATAGCATGTATTTCCTCTTACTTTACAGATGAAGATGTCTGTACATGAAGAATCTACAGATGACTCTAGGACCGCGTGTATCCTAGCATTGTTTGGCTCACGCAATAAGTGATAAAACTCTCCTTAAGCTACACCTATTTTTGTATTTTGAAACATAGGAATTAACCGTATGTCCTTGCTAGATTTGCAGTTCCATTCCAGATTCATTGAAAAGAAACCTGTTCCAAAATGACTTTAATTGTATGGCAAAAAGTTACTCCTATTACATCACCAGATTATTGTAATTCTCATTTGTATTTTCTTTTCCCAACTCTGCAGCAAAATTCTTTAGTGGAATAATTACTACACCTCAAGGCTAATTTGATGAGGTTACACTGACATGCAAATTAGCCACCCAATTCACATAGTTCGTTTTAAGCTTTTGTATGTAGTAAGTTAAAAAGAGGAAAACTAATAGTTTCAATGAAATAATTATATTAATGAAAACCCTACTGGAAGAACAGAGCCATCAAAAGAAGAATTTTTGGAAAATTCATAAAAAGCAATAGATGCTGGAATGTAATATGGTCTCACCTATGCTGGCACCCGTGTTTTTGCAATAAATTTTGTGGATTTCTGCCAGTCTGGTTTATCTTGCTCATGAAAAGTAAAGCAACATTATTTTTACTTTGTTAATGCAGTATGGACACAAAAGGCAAACACAAACGTGATCAGTGAGGATAGATCAGGTTATACTGTGGTAATAAACAGCCCTAACATCCCAGTGGATTAGCTCAACAAAGTTTATTTCTTTTCATGTCATCATCAGTTGGCAGGGGGTCTTAGCTCGTTGCAGTCACTTCCGTGTCCAAGCTGATGGAGCACTCACTATCTTGAACGTGGCCAACATGATGCCAGAAGGAATGACAGCTTTTGAGGGGTGGGGATTAAACCCTCTGATTTGGAAGTCATGTCGTCACTTTCTACAGCAGCTCATTGGCCATTAACAACATGTGGCAGTGCTAAATAAAACACCAGACCAGAAGGTGTCATCCCATCAACTCCCAGGGAGGAGGAAAGCCAGACAAATTTGGGGGAGGTAATTAATGCCCTCCATGAGGGCATCAGTCTGCCTCTCAGATAGTATCTGTATTTATTACTTTCTTTCCATGTTTGTTTTCCTAAATTTAACCTCATTATTGTCTGGATCATTGAAAGAGCCTAATTACCTGACCTCTAATGGCTTACCTTCTCTGCTCTCTTGTCTCATTCATTAATTCGACAAATGTTATCAAGTCATGAGTTGAGTGCCCATCTGCCACCAGAATTATCTTCCTAAAACACTGCTAATGGAAGAAAAAAAAAAAGACTGCATGATAGTTTCCATGGTCCAGAGAATGGAACCAGAATGCTCTATCCATATTCGAGAATGACTGTCTTTGCTCCATCTCTCCTTTCCAGACTCATTTTAACCCCATCTGAGAACTCTCAACGTCCAAATCAGAGGGAGAAGGTGGTGGTACAGAACTCAGAACGACTTATGGAAACGGGGCTTCAAAAAAGTTGGAATTGGTTAACAAGATTAAAGAAGCAGGAGATCCTGCATAAAATATGCACTGCTCATTTTTCTAATTAAAAAAAAAAAAAAGTCCAGAAGATCTTGCAGCAAGTTCTGGAGCTGAGTAACTCTGTACTGCTAGCCAGGGCTGGTCCCCACTGTAGCCAGAATGAACTGCTCTTCTCCCCACGCCTGTAAGAAGACAGTCATGGGGCGCCTCGCATTATGGTGAATAACGTGTATCCGGTTGCTTCTTTTGCCAAATATCTTCCTACAGGAAGTAACCATTTCAGTCAAGTCTGTTTTTCCCTCTTAATCTTCCTCCTTCCTCTCAGCAACTTGCATATAATAGATGCTCACTAAATAATTGAGAAATGATAATTGTGGGGAACGTAACCTGATTTACCACTTGCTCACTTTATCTTGTTCCTTTTTTTTTAAAGATTTTATTTATTTACTTGAGAGAGAGGGAGAGCACAGGTGGGGGAGGGGTAGAGGGAGAGGGAGAAGCAGACTCCCCGCTGGACAGGTAGTCCGACACGGGGCTGGATCCCAGGACCCTGGGATCATGACCTAAGCCAAAGGCAGACGCTTAACTTCCTGAGCCACCCAGGCACCCCCGTCTTTTTATTTTTACCTCGTCATGTGCTTGCTCTGGCTTGGCTCACAAGAGAAGAGATGCCGTGGGAGAATTCTTGAGGTTAAAGAGATTCATTGCTGAGGTTTCTAAAAGACTAGGATCTACAATCAACTTTATGGAGGGGTATGGATTCCTGTGTTCCTTTTTGGTGACCATACAGGCAAAGGTAGACATATGCATCTGGAGCCTGGACCAAGTCCTAAAAATTCTGTGGAATAATTTTGTTTATGAACTAGGATGTTCATAAAGGAAGTCAATGAACATTTAGGGAGTCCAGATTTGAAGGTGTGCTACAGAAATTCAACATGAAATATGCATATAAAATGTGGTCAAAGAGGAAATGACAAGCTTAGAATGCTCTGAAAGGTTATCTGGAAAAACAGTAAAGAGCTTCAGGTGGGTCTGCCACAGACAGATTAAATCATAATCTTAGAAGTGCAAAAAATGTCATCAGAACCCAGGACTGATCCAAATTCCCCCTAATCTGAGAAGAAACATCATAGAGCATATGGATTAGAGAGTCTGAGTTGAAGGTCAGGTTTTTAGTACATCCCTGCCAGCAGGATTTGCGAGTCAGCCAGGCATAACAATGGCTTTGGCTGGTTAAGTAGGGAGCGAGTAGTAGAAGGGCAGGGACAGATGTAGTAGATGTGGGGGCCCCATGGGTCAGTGGCTGTCTCCTCTCTCCATGCCCACACTCTACCCCTCACCATCAGCAAATGCATGCTCTGTTCATCAGGAAAACCGGGCAAAAGTGTGGGATGGATGATCGTAAATTCACTAACAGCGTTGGTAAAGCAACACTTACAGATCCTTTCTACTTATAATGAATTAAGACATTAAATACAAATCTTGAACATGTTGTAGATTAACTGTTTAGAGGAAGATGAGAATTTGAATTTTATGGCAACACTAGCTTCTCATAAATATAAGTAATTCTCATTGTTGCTTGCCTGGACCAATGTAATGGTCTTCTGTTTTCTCTTCCATTACATATGTGTGTGTGTGTGTGTGTATTTTTTCACCTTCATAGCGATGGTTTATATATCGTAAGTGCTCCTTTTCTTTTTCTTTTACTTCTTTTTTTTAAGATTGATTGATTGATTGATTGATTTGACAGAGAGCGAGCACAAGCAGGGAGAGCAGCAGGCAGAGGGAGAGGGAGAAGCAGGCTCCTCACTGATCAGAAAGCCCAATGAGGGACTCCATCCCAGGACCCTGGGATCATGACCTGAGCCCAAAACAGATGCTTAACCCACTGAGCCACCGGTTTCTTTCTAAACTGAAGCGTAATTGACCCACAATGTTACATTAGTTTCAGGTGTACAACATAGGGATTCAACAACTCTATACTTTATACTATGCTGACCACAAGAGTAGCTACCATCTACAAAATGTATATAATAAAAAATACATTTTGAAAGTACAGTTCCCCCTTTCTTTTTCTCCCTCTGCGTTCTTCCTTCTTTCCCCCATTTTCCTCTCTTCCTTCCTTTTTCCCTATCTTCCCTCTTGACTCTAACAAGTTATTAAACATCTACCATTGCAAGGGAAGTATTAACATGAATTAGACTCTGATTTCCCACAGTTCATTTACATCCCACCAGGGGGGGAAAGACAGCAGAAGGCCAATCACAACACAATGTGATAGTTTAATACTCTTTGTTTAACCATATTCCCCTCTTGCCTTCTTCTCCAAGATGAGTATAAGTCTTCAGCCTTCACATTAAAACCGCCCACAGCTTAGCCTCAGCCCTCTTTTCTGGAGTTTGCTCCACCGATTCTCCTACGTGAGACCTCCAGTCTGACTGAATGGCTTGAGTGCACAATAGGTGCATCGCAATGCTGTCCTGGCTATGGGATGTATACATATCCTCCGTAGCTCTCATGCAGACTGTGTTATAGTACAGCGTCGTTGTCCTTGTTGAGACCATGTTGAGACTCCGAGGCTGCGTTGAGCCCGGATCATGAACCCTCTTGAGAATCTGTTAAAAATACGTACCTGTGTTTGATAGATGTGTTCATATTTGAAAATTTAACGTAACTTTTCAGATTTCAGATGCCTGTGAAGCCCACCCATAGATGTCTACCCAAGGCTAAGAACTGCTGGGATCAGGCTACAGGTGAGGGTGAAGGGCACTGGCTTTCTCTGAAACATGGGGACCCCAATGGTGTCTACTGATGTGGAGAGGTGGGTCTTTATATTGAGACTCAGAGTGCGGAAGGTGGGCTGCAGATGGCAGAGGGAATTCCAGCCCCTTTGATGGTTTTATTCTCTTGGGTCCAGTCTTGACAGTCCTTGCTTATGCTCTGGACCTCCCAGGTGGGAAGAGTTAAAGGTCTCTCTGCCACATGGAGATTCATTCTGAGTGAGCTCAAAGACTATCTGATGGCAGCTTACTCTTTGAGCTTTTAGTAAAGGCATGACAAAATATTCCAGTGCAGTCTCATTCTGTTAGAGGGGTTAACGTGATCCTGTAATGGCAGATATCAGACACTATAGAACATTCCTGGACCAAGGGGCTGATTTTTTAAAGATGCTGTCTGAGAATGAGGTGGATGTCTCGTAACTCTTCATCTACATCATAAAGGAAAATACTTTTAAATAGTACATTTGGAAAGAGTTATTGGTGTTCTGTGAGTAGAGAGTAGGGACTCTGTATCCTTCACCTCATGTCAAGAAAGAGGGGCTTCACAGAACAACACGGAGGGCTTATTTGTATCTTGGCACTGGGGAGACACACTGTACTTGTGTAGGGCTTAACTCGGAAGATGCAAAAGGTGGAAGACAGGCTGACTGGCTGCTCTGATGGGGAAACAAAGGAAAGATGGCGGGTCTAGTGGCTGGCACCTCAGGTTTGTGTGAGGATTTCCTAGGGGCCAGGTGTGGGCCAGATGCCTGAGGGAGTGCTAGTGTGGACCATCTTAGGTCCCATCTGAGAGAGTTCTGAGGAGGGTGAACAGATCTCAGCATGGAGCATTTAGAGGTAGAGTATCACCCACATCAAAGGATCTATAGTCAAAAGGCCAGGACTGGGAGGTGGACTGGAAATTTTCTCAAATCCACGAAACCACCCCTCAGAGAAAGAAGAGTCTTCTATAAATATTTCCAAGTCCAGTGAGCATGAAGCTGGCTGACAGACTGCCAGTCAAGTTGGGTGTCCCTGCCCTCCTCACCTCTGTAGGGGTCAGAACCTGTCAGTGGTCAGGGGTAGAGGAGCTGGAACCTGAGGTGGGAAACAGCTGGGATGTTGACTGTTACTGCATCTGGACATCGTTCTTATTAAAGTGAAGTGGTGTTGGGGTGCCTGAATGGCTCAGTTGGTGAAGTGTCTGTGTCTTGGTTCTGGCTCAGGCCGTGATCTCAGGGCTCTGGGATCAAGTTTCACACTGGGTTCCCTGCTCAGTGGGGAGTCTGCTTCCCTCTCCCTCTGCCCCTCCCCCTGCATGCGTGTTCTCTCTCGCACACGCTCTCTCAGTAAATAAAGAAATAAATTGAGGTAGTGTTTCTATTATTCAGGAGTGGCCAAAGAAGCTGTGGGACCTCTGCGAATTGTCATCTGGAGGCAGGGGAAGAACCAGCCCTAGTCCATGAATTTGAAGTGACAGCAGGGGTCACCATGACGTTGAGCAAGTCCTGTTTGTTCAACCTGTGGTTAGAGGATCGGAGCCTCTGTTTGTTTTTTCCTGAGAGGAAAGATAGGGTCCTTTGCAGTACACACTTGGTAACTGCTGGTTTGAGTGCTAAGTACTTTTTCTGTGCTTTTTATTCCTAGTGTTGCCCTTGTGAGGCCAAGACCTTTGTCGGGGAGAAAGGGTAAGTGTCCTTTCCTTTGGAAACATGCATTCAGCATTGGGCACGTATTTATTGACTGTACTATTAAGGAAGCTGTCAATTTTTGGGATGTGGGGGGATCACTTAGGATGCTTATAAAAATGCTGATTCTAGGCTCCACGGATTTTGATTAGGTAGACCTCCAGTGGGCTGAGGAACTAGCCACTTTTCACCAAGCTGCTTCTGATACATGAAGGAAGTAGTTCATCCTCGAGTAGCACTGGCCTTCAGTGGGTTCTAGGCACTGTGCTGGGTGCCTGGGAACGCCCAGATAGCCGAGGGTATTTCTTACCCTCCCAAATCTAACAAATTGGGGGCACCTGGGTGGCTCAATGGGTTAAGCACCTACCTTCAACTCGGGTCCTGATCCTGGCGCCCTAGGATCGAACCCCGAGTGGGGCTCCTGGCTCAGCAGGAGGTCTGCATCTCCCTCTGCCCCTCCCACTGCTGGTGTGCTCTGTTTCTCTCTCTTAAATAAATAAATAGATAAATAAATATCTTTAAAGGAAAAAAGCCTAACAGATTGATGGCATATGTACATAGCCTGTAAGTTATTGACATACATGAGTATGTATTTCTTTTGGAGGCATTTACAAACCCCTGGACAGCAGTAGGATTAGTGTGGAGAAAAGAGAGAGAAAACCCAGTGCAAGTGGCAAGAAAGAAGGGTGTTTCTGCTGGTGTGAAGATCAGGTTGACAAGGAAGGGAAATAGAACGCAAAGTCTTTAAGAGGCCAACTGCAACAAAAGAGTGACTTCTAATTTGATGGTTCCTCTGCCAGGATTCTGCCAAATGTATGAGAATCAGAGCTGGCAAGTTCCTTGGAACTCATTGCACCCAACCTCACCCTTGAGAAATAGGGAAAATGAGACCCAGAGACCTCATATGATTGGCCCAAGTGCACACAGTGGACAAGGTAGGCTTGTATATCTGTAAACTTTGGATATATTTTGAACCAATAACCGCTTATACTCAAGGTAGACTTTTATTGGCTTAGAATTCTAGGGGCAGTTCAAGTCCAATGGGTAATAACCCGGCAAACACATGGTTGAATGAGTGAACTAATTAGAAAGGCCTCCAAAGGTGTCTTCTTAAAGAACTATTTCATCGCAGATAACACAAGTAAGTGAAAAAAAAAATCCCCATGGTAATTTATTATCGCTTAGCTTTTGCCCATAAATTATTAAACTTGAAAAATATCATTGGCACAGAAACTGAATTGTGTATACATCTTCATTTGTTTAGGCAACAGATATTTTCCAAAGGCCTTCTGTGTTCCAGGCACTCTGGCATGTGAAAGAAGGCGGTGTGCACGTTAGAAGGGACCGCAGCTCTCACTGGGCGTCTGCTGCCTTTCATAAACCATCAGTGAGGGCCAGCCCTGTGGGCAGCATATTTCTAGTTCAGCTGGAGTCATTTTATCTGCGAGTGAATTAGGGGATCCTCTGGGAAATAGAGCCCCTCCCACACATTCAAGGCCAGGTAAAGAATTTCAGTGATACCTATTCCCTTTTAGCCTATAGGATGGCTTTCTGCAGAGGGAGAAGGATTGAAGAAAGAGAAAGTGCTGCTCTGGAATAGAGTGACTTGCTTATCTTTGCAGGAAGGGGAGCTCTTGATGCTTTCCTCTCTCAGACTGAGACAACCCCACATCACCAGGGAGCTCCTGTCATCTTGCGCTGTGTTTGCACTGGACCTCTCTGGTTTTGCCCCTTGCTTTTCAAGTGAAGGTATACAAGCAGAGATTGGATATTCAAAAAGACTCAAACCCACAGTAGTAAAATTTTTTCCCTTTTTAAAATTATTAGGCAGTTAATGCAATAAATTTCTTTCTTGGAAATCAGAATTGCCATGATGTCTCCTCTTCCTCCTGCCGCAGCAACGTGGGGCCAGAGGAAAGAGGAACCTCCTGCCTTGCCTTAGAAACTCCGACTTCAAAAAATATGCAGATGCAAAATTAGAAAGATGATTAAGAAAATGAGTCTTTCAGATGATACTGTACCTAGAGCACCGTGTGCTACACCAACTGAGGTGTTCCCAAGTCATACAGAGCTGGACACAAAAAACTTCTCAGATATAGGAACTGCTGGTGATGCCCCCCCAACCCCTGCCAGCCCCCCAGACTTGATTTGCCTGCACCTTCCTGACACACAACCACTGGGCTCTGGCCAGGAGCTCAAAGGGGCCTCAGGGTTCTTAGGTCTTTCTCAGCCTCATTACGGGAGATCCGAACACTTTGCTGTCAAACCTTTTCATTTGAGTCTCTGGATCTGGCAGGGATGAATGTCAAAAGCAGCACTGCACAAGATCACAACGCTTTGTTAGCATTCTAGTTAAAAATGGAAATCAAAAACGATGTCCTTTTTAGTGTTCAGGGGGTCCTTGGCAATGGCATAAATTCAAATCCATTGACTGAGGGACCTGAATAGTACTATGTGAGCATTTAGAACAGGAACGCTGAAAAGACCTCAAGTTGAATATTGAAGCCTGTCAATAGGAGGGGGAGGCATAAACCTTCTGAGATTTCTACTACCGTCATTACTACTCTTATTAGTGTTGTTACTGTTATTGCTTTTTCTACTCTCATTGCTGTTACTCTCATTGTTACCAATATTACTATTAAATAGAACTTGAATTCAAGGAGGACTTCATTCTGCTCTCCACCAACATCTCCCACCTGAACTGGCAGGATTTCCCTATAGGACAAGTATAGCAAAAGGATGGGGTAATTAATTTTGGGCAAATGGTCTACTGAATCTTAGGTCTTAGGAAAATTAGGGACTCCACATGGATATTATGAACAAAAATGATACAGCCCATGTAGAACCCCTAGCTCAGAGCCATCTAAAGTAGGAACATTGAAAGTGTTTGTTCTTTCCTCCTTTCTCCCTAACCTACCGCTGTTTCTGCTGCTGGAGACTCCAGCCTGGACTGAAGTAGGAGGTCTGTGAGATAAGCCGGGTGTGGAGGGTTCTGGAGGGGAGACAGGTGGAAAAGGGAAGGCAGACCCTCAGATGATCAGAGCCGCAGTGTTCCAGAAGCTACAATAAGAGGCCATTGGTACAGAAAGGCTGCCTGCCAGAAACATAGAGGAGAATGGAAATTATCCCTAAACTAGTGGACTTAATCTTTCTAACAGTGCAGAGTTCTCAATCTGAAAACACCAAGTAACACAGCCAAAAAGTTTTCTGATGATTCACTTATTACACGCAGCATTCCACCTCCTATGGTTCTTATAAAAACCCTTTGTGGTTAACCGGCACAAGTCAAGCCAGCAGAATCCTTCTTGCTGTGACTCCAGAGTCCTTAGGCTTCCCTGGAAAAATCAGCATTGTACATTGCTAAGGAAACATTTACAGAAGAAAGGTTCTCTCAGATGGTTTACAGAATTAGAACAGCCAGGGAGCTTCCTTCAAAAGTCCTAACCTATACATAGCTGGCCTCCCCCTCCCCCAGCAATGAACTGCAAACACAAACTTTTCTTTCTATGGCTGTAAAAGCAGGATACTAAAATAGGCAGTGCCATAAATCTCAGTCACGGAAATGCTGCGAAACACAGTGAAATGTTGTACGTAAGACCACAGAAGTTTGGATTTTTGTTGTGTTTTAATTTTGATCATCTGAAGCTTCATCCAAACCAGCTCTATGAAGGTTATCGCTGTCATGGTTCCATGGCCAAGAGATTTTTGAAAAGTTACCTCCTTAAAGGCATCACTGAAACTTAAGGAGGTGGACTTCTGAAGAGCTATTGGGAATAATTCTTTCCTTTCTTTCTTTTTTTCCCCCCAGAGCCTTATATCTCTCTGTCTTTGCTACAGTTGAGTTCACGTATCCCATAAAATAAAAGTATGATTAATTTATCTCCCAACTTTCCAGTACAAACAAGTTGTTGTTGTTGTTTTTTTAATATAGCAACACAAGTTCAAAATTTTCACTGTTGCAATGAACAAGAAGGCTGTATTCTGTCAGCTGGACTCAGAAACAGCATTAGCCACACACCGTATGATTATTAGAAAAATGAACACAACAAAGCTGAAATGCAGACAAGCAGAAGCATTCATTCCGTGCTCTTCCTTCTGACACCCAGCATGAATGTGCCTCTCACCAAAATGCCTGGTACCAGCTCAACTGTGTTTAGAAACTTTAGCACCGTCTTATAAGTCTTTTATTTTCACTGCCAGGAAATGTAGGACCTTGCTTCAGCCAGGGCCCACGTCTAGCTTGGAGGAATTGCCTAGAGGCCATATTAATGTAGTTATGATTTTCAAAAAAAATTGGAGGTGTCCTGCTTACTCCATTACAGGAGATGGATTTCTCCAGTTGGAATTACTGATGAACTGTAAATCTTTTCAGGAAAGACCAGGCAACCAGCTGTCCACTGGAGGTGCTGCGATTCAATGGGTAGTCCGTAGGAACAGGTGAAGCAGCTGGCCACCTGCAGTCAGGAGTATAGTTCCAGTCCCCAGATGTCAACATCTGCAAAGCACCATTACTACAATGGAACCACACGTGCATCACAGAATCTCAGAGCAGGAGAAGACCTTGGGGGCTCTCTCTAAAGGAGCTGGACTGAACTCCTCTACATGGTGAGAATTTCTTGCCTAGGGTCCCTTTCAGGAAACATCCAACCTCTGTTTTAACAGTCTTCCTTGGCAGGGAGGCCAATTCTATTATCAGCTCTGACTGCAAGATGATTGTCTTGGAAAAGTGAAAAACTACCTCTCTGTCAATGTCCAAACTATTTTTACAACAATCCAAAAGAAGCAGTACAAGACTTCTTAGATGTTCTTTCTAATTCTTTTAGGTTCAATTAACACAAAGGCTCAGTATTCATTAGGGGGTCCTAACAAGACGTGGGTTTCAGACTCCTCAGACTCATCAACTTCTGGGTTCACTCTGGTTTCAAAATTGTAAGGAGATTGATGGGAAGGGATCGAATTTCAGTCCAGGGGATTTATTCCTTTATTTGGTAAATATTTGTATGCCTACTATGCTTCAGGACTGTTAAAGGAATAAAGAGATAGACAGAAATTTGTGTCCTTAGGGAACTTTGTTCTAGTGGGGGAAAAGAGATAGGAAACAAGATACATAAAGGAAGTCTGTGAGGTGGTGATAATAGCTAAGGAGAAAAATCAAGCAGAGAGGAGAAAAAGAGGGTATCTGTGGGTACTGACATTTTAGATAGGATAACAAGGGGGGCACAAGACAGGTGAGAGAATAAGACATTCCAACATGTGGTGAAAACCCTCTAGGAAGAGGACACAGTGCAAGGCCAGTGGTATGGCTGATGTGTTTAGGGATCAGCCAGGAAGTGAGTGAGTCTGGAGTACGTGGGGCAAGAAGGAAGGGAGTGGCGAATGGAGTTAGAAACATTAGAGAAAACCATTTCGTAAACCATTGTAAGAACTTTGGTTTTTACTATGAGCCAGGTGGGTCTCTATCCATCTCCTTGCTGAGTTGGTATTCAGTAGAGCCATGTTCCTTGGGTTCTTACACAGTAGTGATTTTAATGCTGGGGGATTGCTTGGCTTGGGATAAAATGCTTAGGCCATTTTTCTCTCAAAGGTTTATTGACTTGGCCCCATCATCTTCTGAAATATTAGAAGTTGGAGACCAACTTACTAGTTACCCTTTCTAGATAAGTTCCTTTTGATGCCTATGTGTTTGAATAATTAACCTTTAAGTTCAGAAGTAGTACCAAAAATATATCTTATAGCAAATATTCTGCATTAATTCCCTCCCCCCAAACGTATTTTTCATGCTGATTTAGTCCTTCATTCATGTCCAGATATTTTTTCTATTACATCTTTCATTTTCCTTGGAAAATCAATTATATTATTTTGGATCATCATTGTCTATTCTCCATATCTTTTTTCCCTTCTGGTTTATTTAATCTATGATTCTTTCATTTTCACCACATAAAGGTACATTGTATTCTGTTTTCCAGCTATGTATATTCTGTTCATTGATGTTTCTGATCATTCATGTTGTATTTTGCTAGCTCCTCTATTCTTTCTTTATAAATTTTGTTCAATGTTACCATCAGCTCTTTGTAGTCTGTTCATTGATGGCTCTGGTTTATTCATCTTTTTTAAATGGTATTATTCTGATTCGTTTTGTGTTTTGGTAGCTCCTAAATTCCTTACAAATCTAATTCAATGTCACCATCACCTCTTTGAAGTCTTGCTTTATTAATTTCATGTTTTCTTTCATTTCCTTTCAAGAGGATTTCTTTCTTTTTAAAAAATTCTTCACTTAGTTTTTGCACACTGTGCTCCTTTATTTCCATCTACCCATACGTATCTATCTTTAAAAAAAAAGAAGATTTTATTTATTTATTTGAGATAGAGAGAGAGCATGAGTAGGAGGGCAGTAGGAGTGGAAGAGGCAGGATCCCCACTGAACAGGGAGCCCTATATGGGGCTCGATCCCAGGACCTTGGGATCATGACCTGAGCTGAAGGCAGCCACTTAAATGACTGAGCCACCCACTTGCTCCTATGTATCTATCTGCCTTTTCATGTGGCTTTTTCTACCATCATAGCCACTTTCATCTATATTTTTATACTTACACCCACCTAACTGCATCATCGAATTACTTCCATCTTGTTTAGTGCTGTAATGTTATTCATGGATAACTAATTCGTTAGTTCAGCAACATTTATTGGGCTCCTAGGGAGGGCCAGCTACTATTTTAGGTACTAAAGAAAAATAAGGAAAAAAAGCAGACAAAATCTCTGCCCTTGGGGAGCTTACATTCTAGTGGAGAGGAACAGAAGGCTACTAACTATAATAAGTAGGTACATTTCATACATGTGAAAAGGTGGTAAGTGTTATAGAAAAAATCTGAAGTGAGAGAAGGCAACTAGGAGGGACATGGTTAACCATTAGAAGGTTTTGAGAAGACGTATGCGATTTTATGTATTTTTAAAAATAAGTACCCAAGCTGCTTTTTTACATTTATAGCTTGTGCCCCATCTGGCTACTATTTCCTCGTGCTTAGTAGGAATAGGTTCTCTCCTTGACTCTTCAGAAAAGAGCTTCAGCTGAGGGCTTTTCATTGCTTCAGGGAATGAGGAGGGGAAAGAGGTCAGTGGGAACCTTGGGCAGACCCTGGGAGATAATCCACTTCCTACTCTCTCTTCCTGAGATCTCATTAAAAACCATGCACCATGATGGCTCTCTCCAAACAGGGAGGCAGCCTGCTTCCCTGGAGTTATTTCCTTCTGATCGTTCCCTAGCTCAGGTTGAGGTCCCTTCCAAGCGGGTCTACTGCAGGGGTCCATTTCCCTGCTTTCCGTCTTCACTTGCTCTTCTCAAGCAGCAGTCCTTGCTCGGCTCTTGAACAGAAGGTGGAAAAGGCACAAGATTGCGGGGGCCCATGGCCGAGGCACGGGCAGGTGGATTTCCTGCTGGTGCCTCTTGACTCCGTGGGTTTTCCCTCTTGTCTTCAATCAGCCAAGTCCGTGGTTTCGGCTCTGGGTGATGACAGTAGTGCTGCCTTCCACCTGGCTGGGTGATCAGAACTGGTGTGCTCTACTCCAGTAGAGAAATTGAATACCGTCCTTCAGCATCACAAAGTTGAAACCTACATGTGCTGGTGTTCTCTTCATTTTAAAAGAATCCGTCTCAGCTTATGGGGGCCGCATTTTCATATTGATAGTTAAGGCAACAGGTGTTTTTCATCAACACTTGAGGATCTGGATTTCTATCTCAAATCTTGTTATAGGAAGGAGGGTTTTTTATAAATAAGTCTGTGTTCATGGATGGCAAACTCTTGTGTCTTCCTGAGTCTTCTGAGATGAAAACATAAAAAGACATTTGTGTATAAACCAATAAGGACATTCATCCTTTCTGTACCTTCTATGTAAAGCTTTTCTTTTCCTAAGTGTCATTTTCCTAACGTGTTGAAACTTACTTCAGTTACTTTTCCACCTCGCAGAGTTATTAAAAAAAAAAAAATTAGATCCAGTGCACAGATCTGAAAGGCTTCCCATCCTTTACAAGATTTTTTTTTCTTTTTCTTCTGCTGCTCATTGTAAAACACTCTGAAGCATGGCATGGTGGGGCTGTATCCTCCGGACTGCCCTAGATTCAGCGAATTCAGAGTTAAGGCTCCAACAGTAACCTTGACTTTGGCTTCTTGCAAGGTTACGGCAGCCTTTTGTTATGTGATCCCATCATCCCAAAGAGCTGTATTCTCCGCGGCTGATCTGCCAGTCCACCTGCAAACCCCTCTTTGAAGCTGATGGGCTCTGGGCACAGAGGGGCCAGACATACTACAGGAGAATTAGGCCCCGTGCATTCAAAGCTACAAAACGACACACATATGTGCATTTCTTATCTGTGAGGAAAGGTTTAAAAGGTCACCATTTAGCTACTTTAGCTACTTGATGGCGCCTTCTGGAGGAGCTATATGGAAAAAAAGAGTGTGAACTCTTCCATTTATGTAAGTCACATTCTGTGTCATGGCTCCAACTCGCATATAGTTGGTGGATAAAAGCCTCCATTGTACAGGAAAGGTAACCTTGTAAAAAATGACAAGCGTAGGCTTTCTTGGTGTTTTATGCAATTAAAATGTTAACCTTGACATTATACGAGCCCTTCAGTTTTCTTTAAACGTCCTTCAGTTTGCAAACCAGAGGAAAATTTTTTTCTTATAGTGTAGCGTATCTATAGCTAGGTAATCTGCCTTTTCACTTGTGTTCTCTTCACCGATAGCCGCAGGGATGGGCTGTCCCAGCCAGTGGCCATGGCCATGTTGGGCTCCCCTGCACTATCATCATTCCACTGTCTTTCCCCGGAACTTTCTTCACTCTCTCCTGCCTACCCTGTCATGCGGCAATAGAGCACTAGGGGAGAGAAGGGAGAGGCCAGAGAGTGAAGGTCGCTCCCCCTACCTCGGTCCTTCCCAGCGTGGACACAGGGAGGCAGGATCCTCTGTACCATGGTCTCACTCACAGAGGGCCCTGGGTTGTTCCTGAGAGAAAATTCCTTCGATCTTCTCCAGGTCCTGATTTTCCTAAAAAGCAGTGGAGTCTTTTCCAGTTCTGTCTCCATTCCAGGCCCTTTTCTTTGTTATCTATAAGCAGGCATGCATCGTTTTTATCTACATAGTGGAAATACAAAAAGGGAGATGGAAGACACGGAAGGAGCCTTTTAATGGCTGTTTGCCTGCAGTAACGTCCTATTAGGAAAACCTCACAAAGGTAAAGGAGGGGGATGGCAGTGTTTTAGCCACAGGACATAAGGGCAAAAGCTGTGGGACAGCTTCCAAAACAGCCATCAGAGCCCTGTGCTGACAAGATGAGAGGCAGTAAGGAAACAGGGCAGGGGGTGGGTCGGCTCCTGGGACCCTGAGTAGGTGATGGGCAGCCAGACTGTTTGCTGAGATGCGATGGGGTACCCGGGCCTGTGATGCAACCTCCCTCAGTCCTTGGCCCTGGCTTGGGAGAGCCGGAAGTGCCCCCCTTGGGCACTACCCCAGTGGCTTGGGGCCAGATGATGTTCTGCTTCTGTCTGGTGGGGGGAGCAAAGGAACCGAAAGTCTTACTGTTTTTAAGGAAAGTGTTCTGATATTCCATTTGGAACCATCAGGTTATTTTTGCAGAGAAACACAGACTACCTTCTCATTCATGTCTACGATCCAGACTCTACTTGGGGTGGGTTCTGAATCGAAAGCTTATAGAGACACCCTGACAATCTTACTTTTCCCATGAAACTAATGAAGCTTAAGCCCCAAGCCCCTCTTTAAAAACCTTCAAAGCCCCTGGGGAATGTCCACCTGAAGACATGCTTTACTGAGATACTTGACAATCGGCAACACCTGCTGAGTCTTTCCAGTGGATCCCTGCCCCACCCCCCACCTTGGAGTGGTTGTGGGCATTTGTGGGGAAGCTGAGTTGAGACTATACTTAGTATTGGTTTAATGGGATGTCTTTATGCGGTCTGCAGTTCCCTTCTACGAATAGGTTAGCTACTGCTAGATGTCTTAGAGTGGGAAGTGCTTCGAGTGATATTCTTACCACCTGCCTGTGATATGCATGATGTAGCACTTGTCCAATGGCGTCCGGCACCAGAGGTCTGTGGACATCAGAGGCCATGAATGTAATGTGCAAAGGCAGAAGTTTGTGAAAAAGTCTACTAAACGTCACAACTCTCCTAGTGAAAGTGACTCCATAGAGATTTTTCTCAAATTTGACAACAGTCCTAAAACTTCACAATTCCAATAACAAATGAAGCTTCAAGAAACCTCTGAAGTATCAATCATTTCTTTTTAAAAGATTACTCAGGACAAAAGAAACCCTGAATTATCTCTTAATAATCACCACAGAAAGTGATATTATAAAATTTCTGTCATGTGAAGAGGTGATCAAAATATATTAACCAAAAAATGTAGGCGATATTATAAGAGTATGATTGATTATACTTGTGGGTTTTGTAATACTTGTAGCCTTTTCCAACATTTACACTTTTGCTTTCTTTCCCCATTCTAAAAAAACTATGAACCCTAACACATAATTTTGTATTCTTAATTATATATTCTTTTTTTTTAAATGAAGACTTGCCCAAATTATAGAAGCTTCAGGCTCTACAACCCTAGACCTGCCGCTGAAGAAAGAATATTCTGATTTGTTAAATACTGACTTAGCAAAATGTTGTCTGCTTTTTAAAGTGGTGGTTGGCTGTCAATTATTTAACCTGTACAGTAGTAACTACAAAAACGGTCCCTTGAGAGCTTTTTAGAATTCAAATCAACAACTCTTAAGCCAACACTTGGTGATGTTCTTGGACATCTGAAATAATGCAATGCCCTTGAATACCTCATCCATGAACGACTTCTTCTACACCTCTTCCAATGGATCCTCCCAAGTCCTGATCTCAAATCAGAGCCGAATGTTTGTGATATTGAAGACAATTAAAAACAGAATCCAAGAAATCCAGGGACAATGTAAATCCCAACACTGACAGAAGCAACCAATAAACAGAGCCCTCTGGCATAGGAAATAGAAACTGGGAACTCCTATTTGGACAGAAGTCCCCAATCCAAGGAGTGACATGAACAAATGATGCTCCATGTCCTCTGAGAATAGACACAAATAGCGTGCCTTTCTATTTGGGATGGCAGCCCCCAGGCTTTCGGTATTCTGTAGAAATTTCTAAAATCCTGGATAGTTTTTCTGAGTTTAGCTAACTATTAAAATTAGGTAATGCCTCCCAAAGTGAGCCTGGAGCTAAAAATCCGGAGGCAATGATGACACCACATGACAGAGTGTAATAACACATTCTAGAAAGTAGAATCACACAAAAAATCTCAGCTGCCATCTCTGTAGTGATATAATAGTGGCAGGGCGATGGTGTGGAGGGACCATTAGTGATCCTGGTTATGTTACTTAATCTCTCTGAACCTCACTTTCCTTATCCATAAAACTAGCTTAATGGTACCTACCTGCAAAGATGTTAGTAAGAGTAAATACTGTCTTCTGGGCAAGTATCTGGATACCAACATGTCCTCAACAAATGAGAGCTATTATTCCTCTATGCGCTTATGCCACCACTGCTGTTAGAAGGTCAAAGTCTCAGGCTCATTAATAAAAGCTGTTTTTATAAGCAAAGATGACTTTATTTTCAATAATGCTAATGTATTGGCTACTGACTGGCTGGCTGTTCTGGTTGATCTAATGGGTTGGGGCTGTCTTGATTTTTGAACCTGGTTTCTTTTTGTCATATGCCTGGAAATTTCCAATATTGTTCACAGACTGAACAATTTTTGAACAATATTCCCAATATTGTTGATGGAGTGAATTTGCAAATATAGTGTCTGTCCCTAAGCAACCACAGGTAAAAGAAAAAAAAGAGAAAAGAGAAAGAAGCAATAATGAATGCTACTCTTAAAGGCAAGGAAATTGGGTCATATTCCAGGAACAAATCTGTCTCATATCTCTTCTTTTATAAATGTTTGGTGGAAATAACATAGATTACAATTTAAGGAATCATGCTTTGGGATGTCCTTAGCACACTGGAGAAATTAGCTAAGACTTGTTTACTATCTTACATTTTCTGAGGTGTATTGTCAACCTAAGCCAGCTTTTTTCCCTTCAGGCTGTACTTGTATATTCTTATTGGAATTGCATAGCAGGGAAAAAGCCACTAGCAAAGTCCCCACATGTAAGTATGATGCCTGAAAATCTCCACATGGCCTGTGTCAAGGACTACTAATGAAAGTCATTAAAGTTTTCAGGACAGCTGTATAAACGTTCTACCTGTAGCATGACCATCTGTGACCAACACCGTTCATACCGGATCTATGTTAATAAGCTCAGTATAACATTAGAGTGCCATTATGATTTTTGTTACCCATGAAGAGTTATAAGAGAAGCATTTTCCAATTAAATACATTCTGAAAAAAAATTAGATAAACAGCTGTCTTTGATTATAGAGTAATAAGTACAAAATTAGTGCCATTATTATTACTAATGGTATGGCCTCGGGCAAGTTACTTGATCTCATTAAGCGTTAGCTTCATCAAGAGTAACATGGGGAAGGAATGTCTTCTTAATAAAGTTACAGAGGAAATCATGTGTCTACAGAATTTATTTTAGCACTAAACATTCAAAACTGGTCATTGTTATTTTGGCCTGTAAGACTTCTATTGATTTTTGGCATCAAAAATGCTAACTTATGAATTGTTATATTATATATGGCTGAAGAAAAGGTTTTTTTCTTGGGCAAGGATAGGCCTAAAGGGATAAATCTTGCCTTTTTTTTTTTTTTAACATACCTTACTGAACTGAAACACTTTGAACTAAAGGATGGTCTGTGAATTCCACTTTGTAGAATGAGTTCTAACATCCATAGTAAATCTCTGTCTCAGGAATTTTAGCTCTAGGTTCACATCTTGGAGTCGCTACCTAATCTAAATATCTAGTGAAACTATCCAAGAATTGAGAGTTTTCTGCAGAATACTCCAAACTGAAGAACTTCTTTTCCAAATAGAATAGCATACATTTGTGCTTGTTTTTGGCTTATAGGTAGCATCATTTTTATGTACATTTTTGGATAGGGATTTCTGTCTAAAACTGAGGAGATGATTTTCATTTCTGGTGCCAGGGGACCCTATTTACATTGAGTTTCACTCAGGACTGAGATCACAATAATGCCTTGATTTCTTTGCTCCTTTAAAAAAATTTTTTTTTAAGATTATTTATTTATTTATTTGACAGAGCGAGATCACAAGTAGGCAGAGAGGCCAGCAGAGAGAGAGGAGGAAGCAGGCTCCCTGCCAAGCAGAGTACCCAATTCGGGGCTTGATACCAGGACCCTGGGATCATGACCCGAGCTGAAGGCAGAGACCTTAACCCAATGAACCACCCAAGTGCCCCTTTTGTTCCTTTTTTTTTTTTTTTAAACTTTGCTTGGTTTTACTTAATCTCTTGGCTCTGATTTGGGGTAGGAATCTTGGAGAGATCCTTTTAACACAGAGACTTGTGAGGTGATTCGATTGTTCAACATTCCAAGAGACCTACCAGATGTGGGCTCAAAAAATATTGAGTTGAATTCTAAAAAGGTCTCTGAAGACTATTTCTGTTTATTCATTTGCATTGTTTTTTAGATTCCACATATAAGTGAAATCATATGGTATTTGTCTTTCTCTGACTTGCTTCACTTAGCATTATACATTCTGGGTCCATATATGGTGCCGTGAATGGCAAGATTTCATTCTTTTGTATGGCTGAGTAATGGTCCATTGTGTATATATATTATTGATTCAGTATTTTGTACACCTGAAACTAATGTGTCAATTATACTTCAATAAAAAATAATTTTTTAATTAAAAAAGACTTTTTGTAGTTTGCACATTTTTCTTTTGTGTCCTTGCCCATTTTTTCCCTGTAATGAGTCATTCTTTCATTATTAATTTGTAAAATCTTTGTATATTAAAGGTATTTCTGTCATGTTTGTCTCAACTCTTTTTTCTCTATTTTTTTATTTTTGCTTTTTTAATTTAAAATCTTTTACATTTTTGTATATCAAAGTTTTAAAGATTTCCTTCTAATGGAGCATTTTTTTTTTTTTTTTGCTTTCAGTTTAAAAAATGCCTATTCCCACTTGAGATGAGATTAATATCCTTGAAAGCTGCTGGTGCAAGAGGGTGACATTATCAGGACTGTGGCTTTGTAAACTCATCTGATACTATATTTGGGACGAAGTGTGTTGAAGTGGGAGTTGGGAAGTGCCGAGTGTAGGAGATCATAAAATTTTGAGTTGGTGGTCTTTCATAAATTAGAGTTCCTAACTACATTTTTCCTCTGAGAGGAATCAATGAGACTATTTCTTAGGATCTAAGCACAGTCTTCTCTTCCTCCCTCCTTTCCTTTTCTGTGAATAGGCAGATCACATGGGTATTCCTTTTTTTTTTTTTTTTTCAGATTCCATTTATTTATTTGAGAGAGACAGAGAGAGAGCATGAGTTGGGAGGAGAGGAGAGGAAGAGGCAGACTCCCAGCAGAGCAGGGAGCCCAACGCGATGTAGGACTCAATCCCAGGTCCCCAAGATCATGACCTGAGCTGAAGGCAGACGCTTAACTGACTGAGCCACCCAGGCACCCCATCCATATGGGTATTCCTAAAGATGCAGCCTGATGGGCTGGGCCAGGCTGGGTGTGCTGTGCACATCACCACATCGGACATAGCTGATAGCAACATTTGGCTCCCACATTCACTGAAGGAGGGGAAGTCAGCCTGATGTCCAGAGTGCCGTCCACCCAATAAACTTGGTCCACAAAATCAACTCCATTTGCACCTTCCAAAAGCCACAGGGATGAGAATATTGTGAAAAGACTAAGGATAAAAACAATTACAATCAGAGAGTGTGAGGTGTTTCTACATAGTCATATAAAATATCCAAGCAGAGGAACAGAGACCTAAAGCAGCGTTAGTAGTAAAGGAGGCATCTGTGTTCTAACAACACATCAGCAAGAGTGGTGTCCCTGTCTGACAGTATCAACATCATCTATGGACTTGTTGGAAATGCAGATTCTCTGGCCCCATTGCAGACCAATCGATGGAAAATTCTGGGTGGGGCCCAGCAATCTGGGTCCTCACAAGTCCACGGGATTCTAATGCATGTTCAAGTCTCAGAACCACGGGACTAAATTAGACCTCAGATTTAGGATCTCTGACAGTCACTCATCACTCAACAAACATGAATGTCTACACTTGTGTTCCATTCTACAAGCACTGGTTCTGCTCTGCCTGTGACCACCTGATGATGATTGAACTGAAAGGAAAGAAAAGATACAGGTGCTCATCTTACTTAGGAAAAACGTAATTTTGATTTTATTCCAGTTTCTTGGCTCTCATCGATTGTTTCTTTCAAGACCGGACATACTAGTATATATTGAAAATCTGTTTAAGTCTTGTGTTCTTCTAGTCATGGTGGAAGCTCCAAAAGAAAGATCAGATATGACCCCCACCCTTGAGGAATTTAGAATTTCATCTGGCCAGATTAAACATGCAGGAAAGAAAGTGCCATGATAAGGTGTAGATTAAGAACTTGATCCAGTGGTACAACCCTGAACTACTTAAGAGTTTCTCCTTTCCTCTCTCTTGTCAAATGACTTTTACTCAAACATTTTGGCTTTGGCAAAAAATTCTCAAGAACATGGCATGTGAAGGAAATAAGTATCATCGTTAAAAGCCTGCATTTTGGTATGGCTTCTGTCTGTTTTCTTCTTTATTCCTGGAGTGGGGCAGATTTCTCCTCAAGTCCTTTATCCTCCTTTTGGGGAGTTGTTAGGTGACACTAGTTCAAAGCTGATTTGAACAACACTTGCCTTTATAACTTGTGAACTTGCCTAGGAGAATGGGTGTGAAATTGAGAAAATGTAAAAACTTTCAAAAGAGGGAAGAAGATGATCTTTGACAACTGCAGACTGGAGAAATTAAATTTTCTCTCCTACAAAATTCACTGCATATGTATTAAATAAGTGATTTGCAACTGCGTAAAAGGGTGAGCACTAACAACTGAGAACTGGCATATATTAACAAACAAATTAAAAGGAAGAATTCACTTCCCCTCCCCCACCGCAAAACGTATTAGTTTTGTAGATTTGGGGGAAGCTGTAAACAAATTTCTATTATTATATTAATTTAGATAGAATAGTCTAATAGCCTCTCATATGTCTGTGTGAATATGTTGGGAAAGTGTAGACTACTGGGGGATTTATCAAGTTCATAACTGGCTGAGCAAACAAACACAGAGGACTGTTTAATGGGCAGTGTGGAGCCAGACAGAGCCCTTTGATGTGCTGCTTCTCATAGATCTGCCCTTCACCTTTCCTATTTAACATGTTCATTACTGACTGAAGTACAGGTACGGAGGGTGTGACTGCCCAGGCGATGAACAACTGAACGAAGGTCTAAGACGTTCACGAGAGTTTGGATGGTGAAACGAAGGTGACAAAATAACCTATGATGAAGACAGAGTAGACAATCCGTGTGGTGATTTAAATACACGCACTGACACCGGCATGCACACAAGCACACGTGTGCACTCATGCTCATGCACAGAGGCATACACGTGCACGGACACACGTGCCTCTGCAGAAAGTGCTAGAATGGGGGCCCGGGGTGACAGCGGCACACGTGAAACAGCCTTATGGGTTCTGGATGACAATGAGCAGCAACATTCAAGAGAGTTGCCCAAAGCTGATGTGTTTGATAGAACAACAGAGCCTGGAACAAAGACTGTAAAATCCCCCTGCACGCAAGGCTGTCAGGTCCTACTGGCGGATATAGCGTTCAGTTCTGGACGCCATGACTTTTAAGGGGCACTGAGAAGAATCCATCTTTTCGTGGTGTTGCTGGAAGACCCTAAAGTAAACAAAATGGAAACTTCTAGAAATGTGTTAATTCTAATTTCACAAGATGGCCAAGAAGTGGAGTTAAAATGCTACTAAATGACACTGAAAAACACTTTTGAACCTCTAGGTAGCCTTTTTCCATCACAGAGGACTGAAATGTAATGATCCTGAGAATAAAAAAGACAAAATTACTCTACAGCATTTCATCAAAATACAAATGAGGTACAATTTTCTCTATAAAATTAAAGAAAGCATTCCAAGGAAAATGACTTCAAAAGACTGAGTGGTAAAGTTTGCAGTAAGAGATTTTATAAGCTACATTGTGTCTCCCCTGAACTTCCTATGTTGAAGCCCTTATCCTCAGTACCTCAGATAGGACTGTATTTGCCAGATAGGTTCTTTAAAGAGGACATTTCGTTAGAATGAAGTCATTAGGGTGGGCCCTAATCCAATAGGACTGGTATTCTTATAAGAAGAGGAAATCTGGGGGCACCTGGCTGGCTGAGTGGGTTAAAGCCTCTGCCTTTGGCTCAGGTCATGATCCCAGGGTCCTGGGATCGAGCCCCACATCGGGCTCTCTGCTCAGCGGGGAGCCTGCTTCCTCCTCTCTCTCTGCCTGCCTCTCTGCCTACTTGTGATCTCTGTCTGTCAAATAAATAAATAAAATCTTAAAAAAAAAAAGAAGAGGAAATCTGGATACAGACACAGAGAGAAGATGCTATGAACACACAGGGAGAAGATGGCTGTCTACAGCCCAAGGAGGGGGTCAGAACAGATCCTTCCCTCATGCTTTCAGAAGGAAACAATGGTTTTGACACCTTGACCTTGGACCTTCAGCCTCCAGAACTGTGAGAAAATAAATTTTTATTGTTTAAACCCCTCAGTCTGTGGCCCTTTGTTACACAGCCTGAGCTGACTACTACAGAACTTCAGTGAGGGCTGAAGGTGTTGGCTGTCCTCTGGCGCCAGCATTTGTCACTGGCTATGGGAGGAAGGGCCTGAGAGTCACAAGCCCCTCCCCAGCACTTTCCTAAGGTCCCTGTCACTGCACTACCAGCTTCCCAGTCCCTGGTCTTCAGGGAATCTTGGCATGTCCTCTATTATTTGGGACATCTCCATTCCACACCTGACTGAATTGTGACTCTATTTCTAGTTATTTATGACAACACTAAGTGGAGTCGTGCCAAAGTTTTAAACTTGTACAAAGTCAAATTTATTCATCTTTTTCCTTACAACCTTTTTGGGGAAAGGACGTAACTTTTCTGTACTTGGGCTTGAGGGTTTTTCTTCTTTTTTTATTTTATTTTTTCAGTGTTCCAAGATTCATTGTTTACGCACCACACCCAGTGCTCCATGCAACACAAGCCTCGTGGTGGGTATTAAGGGGGCTTGAGGGTTTCATTAGTGACTGAAGGCCATCCATTTTGGGAAATGTCCCAGGTCACGGGTCTTCCCGGTCAGGCTCGCCTTGAGGAGGGGAACAAGGGCTTTGCCTCCTCAGTCAGGCAGGCAGGATGTGGAGTCTTGCCTGCTGGCAGGAGGAATAAAAGCTCTCTGGCAGCAAACAGCATGGCCTGAAGGAAGCCACCTAGGGCAAGCACCTGGTGCTCAGTCAATCAAGCTGTAGCTCACCACGGCTTTCCTCCCTGGAGAATTCTCCCAGGCCTTTCCTGCCTAAGGGACCCTGACATCTTTAAAGGCCCTTTGGAGTTGAATGAGGACCCACATGGGGCACCAATCCCAGAGCAAATGTCAGTGAGGTGGAGAAACTCCTAGCATTGTTTAGATTGTAAGCCAAGGCTCCTTAAACCCAGTGTATTTAATTCTAGCACTCTCTGAATTTTAACATTCAGTTTTGAAGGAAGCCCAGAGCAGATCTGAAACAACTCGGGTCCCTCATTACCAGTAGCAGCTTCCTGTGGGGCAGGGAGGGACGTTTTATGGCCTTCTGCGAAGTCGACACACTTCTAGCTGGTTCGATTTTGTTTATTTTCAGTGCCTTTCAGACGGGCCATTGCTGGGGGCACAATTCAGGCAGCAAATTATTTGGGCTCCCTCTCTAAGCGGACCCGAGCAGATCTCTGCGAGAGGGTTGAAATGCACAGCAGTAGCCAAAAGAGTGGGCAGAGAAGATTGTTTATTCAAAAGGGATGAAAAGAAATTACGAGAAGGAAGTGATGAAAATTAAAACTGCAAGTATCTGACAGGCCACCGGTGGGAAGCCAGTGAAGGGTGGCTTCCTTTGACAGTGCCGGGTCCCAGCCCACACTGACAGTGACATTACGTGAGCGCTCCCCACCCTCTCCCCAGCCCTTAGCTCTTTTGTAGGAATATTGGCGGTTACCCACTTTTATTGAAGACTGGAATGAAAAGCTAGAAATGGATGTCAGAAGGGTTTCCCAGACAAATTCAGGCGATGATGATATATGTGAAAGCAATGGATTTCCAGTCCCCCTACTTTCCGGTTCTAGGAATAGTCAGATAAGGGACTGGTCTGAGGCAAAACTACCTACTTAACCAACTTTTTTCTTTTATTATGATGATGTGGCTCAAGGCGTCACTTATTAAATGTGTTCCAAGTGATTTTCTTCTGGTGCAGGTAAAATGCCAACAGGAAGCTGGTGATGGCTAGGGTGTCCTGGTACAAATATCCAGATGTCCATGCTTAATGCAGTCTAAGGAAAGAATGTCGTGTGTACTGTATAGTGTGTGTGTGTGTTTGTGTGTGTGTATAAAAAACTCTGTTAAAATGTTAAGCACAGGGACACCTGGGTGGCTCAGTCGGTTGTGTATCTGCCTTTGGCTCAGGTCATGATTCCAGGGTCCTGGGATCAAGCCCCCATTCGGGCTCTGGGCTCAGCAGGATTCTGCTTCTCCCTCTGACCCTTCCCCACTCTCGTGTTCTCTCTCTCACTTTCTCTCAAATAAATAAATAAAATGTTTAAAAAATGTGAAGCACAAACATTAAAGAATACAACTTAAACAGCATTTTATTTTTATTTATTTATTTTTTTAAAAAGATTTTATTATTTATTTATTTGACAGGCAGAGATCACAAGTAGGCAGAGAGGCAGACAGAGAGAGAGGAAGAAGCAGGCTCCCTGCAGAGCAAAGAGCCCGATGTGGGGCTCGATCCCAGGACCCTGGGATCATGACCTGAGCTGAAGGCAGAGACTTTAACCCACTGAGCCACCCAGGCACCCCTTAAACAGCATTTTAATTGGAGATTTTACTCTCATCAATGGCTCTTAGTTTTCATCAATTTTGTTCACTTCTCTCCAAGGTATAAATAGACCTAGGCTTTTAAAATCATTTTAAAATATGGGGCGCCTGGGTGGCTCAGTGAGTTAAGCCTCTGCCTTCGACTCAGGTCATGGTCTCAGGGTACTGGGATAGAGCCCCACATCGGGCTCTCTGCTCAGCAGGGAGACTGCTTCCCCCTCTCTCTCTGCCTGCCTCTCTGCCTACTTGTGATCTCTGTCTGTCAAGTAAATTAATAAAAAATATTAAAAAAATAAAATCATTTTATAATAAAAAACCCTCAAGTTTTACATATTGTTGGGATACCTTAGGGTTTCAGAACATATTAGTGTTAAAAACTCTTGTGTCCTTCAATAAGATCTGAGCCTTAATGGAGCAGCTAAACCATTCATTCATTCATTCATTCATTCATTCATTGTCTGATACAGGCGAGGCACTGGAGAAACAATAGTGAACAAAACCAGGCATTGAGCCTGTTGTCACAGAGCTATGAGGATCTCACTTTTAAGAGGGGAAAACACACATTTGGCCCATTCACACATAAAAATGCCAAAAAGACACTTTGCTTTCTTCTGGGAGTGGTGCAGGCAGGAGTCAGCTTCTAGGCACAGGGACTAGCATCCATGAAAACTCTGAGCAGGAGGAAGTGGGCGTAACTGGAGATGGAACTAGAGATGGGGTCTTTGGGGTTGTGTTTAGGGATTTGGGATTGGATTCCCCCGGGCCTATAGGGGTGTAACGTGCTAGGGTTTGCATTTTGAAAAGATCACTTTGTTGCAATGTGGAGAACAGATGGGATTTGTGGAGGGGAGAGGAGAGAGGACAGTGGCTTATTTAAGTGCATTTACAACTAAGACATAGTATCTTGCCCTCCAGGGTGCTTAGCAGGGTAGACAAAAATTAAGATTTAACATTTGTTTGATAGGGAAAATAGAGGGGAAATGATTAACTCTAGAGTTCTTATCATTAATAAGCATCAAATAACTCTTGTTTTCTCATGTTTCCACAAAAGATAAAAAGCCAGAGAATTCTCCGTAGGAGTTTATGTGGGAAACCGGACTCCACTCTGAAATCACTAAATAGAAAATTGTAAACTTACTATCTCTAGGTTTCTATTCCCTTAAATCTATGATGCGACTTTGTTCTCATCAAGCCCTCCCAAAAGACATTTATGTGACAAATTCATTCACGTTAAGGTGTGAAGGGCTGATAACTGTGAAACACAGCTCTGTGAATGCAGGGACCAGGTCCCTCTTTATATCCTCAGGTCTGGTCTGCTGTCCAGTATATAGTTATTCATATAGAAGGAACTAGGTCACTTGTCCTACATGACTTCTGTTTTGAAATAACATGTACGGTAACATATAGGAAGAAATTTCTAAGGGATGAATTTTAGACAATTTGGTATAAAGATCAGGGAGATCATTTTTAGTAATATGGTCTTCTTGATGCTGGACAAGAAGGACAACAAGAATTCAAACCTGTATATGGGGTCCTTTGGCTAAGGTAATTAGCAATTACCTTGCTAAAGTAATTAGCAACATGACTCACAGATGAGAACATGTTAACAGTTCTTTCTCCGAATCCATTATGTGGGAGTTTTTTTTTGTTTTCTTTTGTTTTGTTTTTTTTTTCCTGGACCCATCCCCGATCCAACTGCGTGCATTCACGGATCCCTAGTCCCAGATCTGACTCTGGAATAGACTCCTCTCCTGGGCTCAGTCCAGCAAGTGTCCCACCAGAGGTCTTTCCCGAGGTCGAATAAGAGTCAGCTTGAGGGAGGAGGAAGTCAAATGACATATCCATCACATGCTGGTCAGGCTGCGTAAGTGACAGTCACCCACATGAAGCTGACTAGCTCTAGGTCCTGCAGTCTTGGTGATCTGGCTCTACCACGATCAGCCAATCTCTTTCTTGAGCTCTGGAATGAATCAGGATACATCTGGTAGACCCCAATGGGATAGACACTAAGCAAAACATGTTTTTAGTCCATAAGATTCAAGAGTAAGATGAATGTTTGTTGTTGTTTTTTCTCTTTCTTTGAATCAAGTTGATGTAAGCTTTGTTCTGGAGTCAGACAGACTTGGACCACTTGCTACTTCATTTGTTCTTTGTGTCTAGATGGGCAGAAAAAAGAGTAGTGTGCTTTTATTTATTTATCTAACGATTTTTCTTTGTTTTTTCACCATTTCTGAACGATGAAATGCTGTTAGCAGAAAAAATTATACACAATGCACCTTGTTAATAATTTGGCTGAGGACACCTACTTTTAATACTTACAGTTGACAAGTCATACTGAGTCAAAGTAAAAACTGAGACAGCAGCCTCCATCATGGTGGCAGCTTTCCGGACAGACGGACACTCGATTCTCCCACAGTGAAGTGCTCCCATTAGAATGAATTCTCAAAATGTAAAAACAGTTAATAATTTATCCCGTTACTAGTCAACCTTGTCTGTGACTAGTTTTTCCAAGTAATAATTCTACTGGCAAACTGTCTCCTCATTTTCATGCCAGAAATGATTTTGCTTATCTTCTCGTTTTTCCTTCTTCCCTTTCCCTTTTCAAATCTTTTGCTCTGTTCTTATTTCATCCAACTTGAACATCCGTGTGGATTCTTCCCTGATTGTTCAGGTCACGGTGGTTTTACTCCAGGAACAAGACAATTTACCTTCACTTCACAGAGTTATGGAAAAAAGAGATGTCCCCATTCATTGGATTTAAAAGGACATCGGACTTTAAAAAGGAACTGCCACAAGTTTCTTATGTTAGGCTGAACCTTTGAACTTGGTCTTGAGATGCTGCCAATTTGACAATATGTTTAGATTTAATACGAAACCTGACCAAGGGCCTGGCCCACAGGACTCTCCCATGGTTCCCATGTAGCCCAGAGAGTGGGCCCATCAGGCCTTAGGAGGAAATGCGCCATTTACCTCAGCTACGCTGGGGTCCAGAGTAATCATGTTCTATGTGGATCAGAAAAGGAAGCCAACAAAAAGGAAAGAAGAAGAAAAGAAAATTCAAGGGGAGGAATGACCAGCCCCCAGTGGCCTTATTATATGAATAGAGTGTAGATAACTCCATCTTTCTACCACAGTGGTTCATAAATTCTGTCATCTTGTTAGCACTGTCAGAACACTGACCTCACTTCTTCCATTAACGAGCTCACCCTATTTTGAGGGGAGAGTCTTTACGAACACACAGCCCAGAAACAACTCATAAACAGCTTGTCAGCCTTGCGACTCCGGAGGTAATGAACTCCATGCCAGGGAGAGGGAGGGCGGTGGGTGGGAGACCAGGGGACCGCACAGGTGTGCCTGGCCCAGTCAACGGCTGAGGGGCCACACACGACTAGGTCCGGGAAGGGGCTGGAGACAAAGTGTAATCCTATTTACCCAGAAAGGTGTCAGCGACGGATTGGTGGCTTTTCACACAATAACTGGGCTTCTTTTTATTTGCCCGGGAGCTGTCTTTATCCGGTAAGACAGAGGCAGCCTAAGTGCATGAGTCAGGCTCTGCAGCAGGCTCCTGAAAGAGCCCATTTATGTAAACCCCTCCCCCACCCCCAGTATTTCACTTTTGTTTTTGAGAGCTACTGGAAGACTCCATCCATCTCCCCGGCATCCATCCTGGTTCTCTTCTCTCGGGCTAGATGAGTAAAACGGCTTTGAGTTCCCAGGGATCTTGGATGGATTAAATGATCAAAAATTGCACTCCGATTCTAAGAGCCTAAATTTGCGTGGAGTCTCCAGCATGGCCATGAGAAGGAAATTGCAAATCTATAAAGCCAAGGAGAAGTCCCCGCGGCGAGCTCGTGCCCCAGGCAAGCTCCATAAAGTTGCTTTTGCGGATGAGCCTGGGTTTGAGGGTCTCAAGACACACAGCGTCAAATTATATATAAAAACAAAGCATTTTGAATGCCCAAGAGGACCTTGTGGCTCATTCATAAGGTCTCCTCTCCCACCCCAGCAAGAGACTTTTTACCCCCGTTGATTTATGCTCCCTCCGCGGACCCAAGGGGGAACGGAGCACACACTGTCTAGTGCTTCTTCTGGTGCCTTCAATGCACAATGAAAACAGCTCAGTGGCCTGGACACAGTGTCCTCTCTTTCCTGTAATGGTTGGCACCGAAACCCTTCCCAGCACACCATAATCAGAGTCTGCACACAAGGGATGGATTCATCAAAATTCATTTGACACCTTTGGGGGCCAGTGGAGGTGGGGAGCAGAGGTAGGCTGGGCTGGCGGGCGGGCTCAGAGCTCACCCAACTCTTCTGGGTGTCTCCTCTAGACCAGGTGTACAGGGTCATCCGTTATTTCCAGTTGCTATTTTGGTCAGCCCCATAAAAAATATCCCTGACAATTCTGAATTGCATGTATAAACCATTTTATGGCTGTTGGTCTCGTTGCTCTCTCCTCTCTTTCTCAGTTTTTTTTCCCCCTTCCGAGGATCCCATATTTCCTCCTCTCTGCTGTATACAACGTAAACATTTATCTTCTTGGACCATGTATTCAAAAAAAAAAAAAAAAGGTAAAGGGAATAGTAAAAATCCAGAGTCAAATGTGAGTGGCAGAGCTATAATTCTTTATGAAGTAGCAGGTAAGATTGATTGTCAAGGGTCAAAAGGCTAGGTCAAACTCCGCTCATTCGTCAGCTGAATGTCATTTTTGTTTTCCCTGTCACCAGATAGCTTTAAAAAAAATTGCAACTCCTTCCTCATTATCTGGGACTTGGCTCCTTTTCTGCCATCCAGTATTAATGAAACCGTGCGTCAAGCTTGGCCCTCATCTTCTGAGGTTCTTCTTCACGTCCTGCCTTCCTTTCTTAAGCACTACAGAGAAAGCACCATTTCAAAGGCCATTTTCTCCCACAGCCATGTTGGGGAATTGCCACTAGCGTGAGGATGATTTGCAAACACACATGGAGTCTAAGTGTTTGAATGAACAAAAATGTAATTAAATCATAGCAGGTGTAAAGCTCGTGACCCAATGTAATTGGAGGGTGGCAATATCTTTGCATCTCATAAGTGGGAAAATAAAACGAGCTGTGAAATCTGGAAGCCGTCTCAAATTATGTGTCATGTCTATAGAAAAAAAAAATTTCCCTTGTAATCACAGCCGGTCACAACAACATAATGCAAAACCTAAAAGAACACACTGATTTCGCTGGGAGTCTGACATGTCACCCACAGCAGGTCAAATGTAGGTCAACAGTATCAAATTCCTCCTCCAAAAGATTCACTTAATTAGCTCATGTTTGCATTTCCTGAAGTGAAAGAGAATGATGATTAGCTAGATGGGGATTCATTTGTGAGTTTTTAAGCATGTATGTGCCAAACGCTGTAAGTTATCAGCTGAGAGAGGTACTCTTGAAACACAAATTTCTATCCACGGCTAAATAAGAGCGTAGAGTTGAACCTTTAAGCAATCACGATGAGTTCCTTATTTTGTAAGTCTGCGTTATTTTGTTTTCTAACCCCTTTGCCTCTAAATAGTGTTAGTACAGAGACGTGGACCAAAGTGCATTGATAAATCAAAGTTAGAGTTTTCTTTATAACAGTGACATCATTTGGGCCAATCATATAGTCTTCTCTACAAGCGTTTATAATTTCCATTAGTTTGGTTCATTCCTATTGGTTGGCAACCATATGGTGTGACCAAAGTCTTAACATGGGCCAGTGAGTTTCGCTTTGTTTCTATTTCCTGATCATGGGCCTATAGTCACCACAGAGGTCCTGCCAAGTATCTCAGGAGGCTGGAAAGAGAGGGCATGGCCGGATGGGCTTAAGATCAGCATACAGTCTCCTTAGGGAAGAAAAAGAATGACAACAGCAAACCAAAAACCTCAGTGAAATTCTAGGCTAATTTCAATTTACCAGAAATGATCATTAACTTTGAATATAGCATCTATTGATTTTGCAGCAGTATGTTTGGTCTTGGAAAAATGGCCCTCGCAAAGCCATCCACTAGGTTCAGCTCGCAGAAGTTGATTAAAAGGAAGATGGCTCATCTTTAGAATCTGGAATATAAGAGCCAAAAGCCCAGAGAAAACAAAACAATTCTCCATGGGAGTGGCTTGCTAGAGACGCTTGTCCAGCCAACCCATAACTGTTAACCCAGCCCCAGGGAGAGGCCCCAGGGGAAAGATGACTGGCTGTAGCGACAAGGGTCCTGGGAGTGAGATTTGGATTCTGAAAGTGTGGTGGGAGGCCCCAGGGGTGGGAGCCATGAAAAGCAATTTGGTCCATTCTCTAATAAGGAGACAGACTAGTATGAAAGAGGAAGCTGACAGCCCAAAACCTGAAAGGGATGAAAGAAAACTCAAAATCCATGTAGACAAAAAAGTACCTAAAATAAACTCAATAAAATGTTATGTTAAAAAATATATACTTTTCCTTAAGTTGTATTTCCCCCCCAACTTTGGATGGTGTTTTATTTGATACTTTCTAATAAAAAGAAATAGATTCACCTTTTGTTGTTATGATTCTTATTCTTTGTAAGTTTTACCAGGACTGCCCAGGGGTCAGTAGGAAGGCCCACGTCCATGTTGTTAGACTAAGATGTCTTAACAGCAACACTGTTCACCCTGCTGACAGTGACTAGGAGGAACAGGGCCAGACATGATATAATAAATCCCATGAGGATTGTCCCAAACCACAAATAATAATGGCAATGTCACATCTCTGACTGTAAATGGCCTAGATTCTATCTCGTGACACCAAGGTGTTTGTTCTAATGGACTATGAAAAGCAGGGCCAATCACTTCAAACCACGAATTCAGATTATTGGAGAGAAGTATTAAAAACCGACTGCGTACATTTTCCTTTAAAAGACCATGTTCGTGTTGTTGAAAGATCAACAGCCACACTGGAATTGCAAAGCGCCAGGCACCAGATCACTGATAGACGTTATCAGTGAAAGAGGAGAGCTAATATTTTCCACAATTGAATCAAATTGCTAAAAGACTGATAGTTTTTAACGTGGGCATCGACGGGAAAAATGTGAAGTCCTGCTTTTAGGTTAGCAAAAGAGCTCTAAGCATAAAAGAGCAGGAGAACTTAGCTTCACAGCAGCTCATATGAAACAAACAGAAGACTTTATTATAATCCAACAATTTGACACTGTGATAGAATGGTGATGTGGTGGGTGGATTAATGGCTGGAGTGGTATCTAAGTCAGGGATACACCAGCCTGTCTGGCCTTTGCTGTCTACTTTCTGGTGCTGGGCCAGAGTGGCCCCTGGGAAGTGTAGTTTGGTTGGGATGACGCTGGGGATAGAAGACCTGTGGCCAGACAGAATCGCCAGTGATGTCTGCCAGAGGCAGCTGGAGGAGGTGCCAACATGGAAGGGATCATGGGGAGAGAGGATATCAATGGAAAAGGGAGGTATTGGTGCTACATTTTGAGATGTTCTCCTCAGAAAAGCAATGATATTTAGGTAGCATAGCTCTAGTTTAGGGCAAGATCAGGAACAATGTTTGGAAGCTGGATGAAGGTGAGTTTTGGGCTCAAAGTAAACACAAAGTCTTAATAATTTGATTATAAGGAGAGAATGTGCTATCTTGGGAAGCCCCTAGTACCTACCACTAGGCTTCCAGGTGGAGACTGGGTGACCACCTGTATTGTAGAAGAACTGAACTGAATGGGGCTTGGACTACCCATCCTCTAAGGCTATATATAACTCTCATTTTATTGACCAACAGATGAATAAATTTGAAAACAATGATTGAACATCTTCACTGTACTGGACACTATAATCTTATGAAGTATCTGGTATGGTCCCCACCCACGTGATGGGCTGATTCGACTGCTTTTTCATCATGTAGTCTCCACTGGGGGTAAATGGAGAATGGATTGAAAACTCCTCCCTTTGCTCACCACGATGACTACAGCACTGTGGGACAGGTGGTTCATGATCCATGGTTCGACGATGGGCTTCCAAACCAATGATCGTGGGGCTGTACATCTAAAGAGCTTCCTGGTTTTCCCCTCCATCATGGCTTTGATGAAGAGAAAGTTGGAACGTGCTGAAAAGGGAAGGAATATTTGTGGATTTGCTGTTCACATGTGAGTCACTGTGCTAGAAGCTCTGTGTATATTATATTAGCTTATCCTCCTTTGCCAACATTACATAGACACAGAGTTAATAAGAGGTGGAGCTAAGCTTTAAACTCAGGTCTGTCTTAATGCAAAGACCATAGACTTGACCTTACCTCTTATTGCTTCTAAGGATAAATATAGCCCACTGAATTGTCAGCACTATCGCTTGCATTTAGAATTTGATTATAATCAAAAGAATACTAAGTAATGAGAAAACAAATAAATGAAAAGATAATTCAAAAGCAAGGTTTTTATTTTTTTAGTGTTTAAAACTGTTTCTGCTCTTTGATCTTATGTAGACAAATTATAGTAATTGTTTTGAGGCAAGCCCCTTCCTGTTTACTCTATACATGCCTCTGGCTCCAGAATTTTCCAGTTATCAATCCCCCCTACTAACAAGTTTCATGCAGCTTCAGTTAATAAGCATGGCTGCTAGAAAACCCCATGGAGTCCCTGCGGTGTGCAAAGGCCGGGCTGGGTGCCATGAAGGATGGAGGCTCAGGGCTGGGCACATCATCTGTAGACTATTGCTTCTCAACCCACATAACCACAAATCAGCTGGAGATCTCAAGAAAATGCAGGTTCTGATTCAGTAATCCAGGCTGGGTTCTGAGAGTCTCCATTTCTAACCAGGTTCCAGATGATTTTGGAGTAGCCAAGCTCTTGGGAACCAAATAATGATCACGGACAGGTAAGATTTAGATCATTACATGATTGACCCAATATTTTGTCTGTGTGTGTTTTCTAGAATCTGAATGTGAGAGGTAAGACTAAAACACGTATAAGAGGAACTAAGTCCTAAATAGTAGAGAAGATGGAAAAACAACACACAGCTAACGCATACGTAGAGCTTTATGTACATTAACATACTTAATTTTCAAAACTACTGAGCGAGATTGGTTGACTTTGACTTTTCATACTTGTAAGCGAGGAAATTAAAGCCAGAGGGGATAAAGAACACATCCAGCAGCAACTACAGGTTTGGAGTTCTCCTTTAACATGTTGTGTGTTAGAAGAGGTGTAACGTATCTAGAGAAGAATCTAGGGCAGAGGGTCTAGGATGCAGAGAAGGTCTATAAACCTTATCACAGGCACAGTTCTTTGAGAAACTAGGATATTTAGGCTGGATTTTTAAAATTTTTTAATTTTAACTAGGCTCCACGCCCAGCATGAGGCTTGAACTCACAATCCTGAGATTAAGAGACACGTTCTCTACCAATGGAGCCATCCAGGAACCCCTAATCTGGATTTTCAACTTATGTTCCTTGTGATTTTTTTCAGATAGTATTTAGAGAGCTTTATATGGAAGGAAAAGTAGATTTGCTTGATGTTTATTTTGCATAACTGTTTACAAACATTGCTTGCTGAATCAATTTTTAGAGATGCTCTGTAGAACAAGAGATGCTGTGGTCATGAGAACACCTTATCGCCCCCCCACTCCTTGCAGGGATTCACAGCATCCAGATGTCTAGTAAAGGCTCTGAGAAGTCCCAGGGCAAGCTGCCCTTTTAAGTTAGGATTTTCCTTCTTATTTGATCACAACTCCAAAAACCATACTTCTTAGCTAGTCTCCTCAGGTCTCACTTGGGAAAATGTTCCTGTCCACGGATGAGGTAGGGCCAATGAGTGAAAGTTTCAGGGAAGCAGATTTCAGAGTCATAGAAAGGAGAACTTTCCAAATATGTGGACTGTCCATACCAATAAACTCCCCACCAGGGGAAGGGAGAGAAGATTCACCGTGTCTGGAAAGACACACCATTCTATGGAACAAGTGGTTGGTGTTATAACACCATCTGTGTCTTGGGTGGTCTTGTTGATTTTGTCGTATAATTTGATGGTAAGATTAAACCATGTTATGGTACTCAAACACCACATTAGGAAGTAACGTCATAAAAAGAGTAAATAATAAAAATCTTTTAGATTCACTGCCGAGTCAAGAAGTTTTCTACTTAAAACCAATATGTGCCCCAGGCATCCTCTTCCAGTAATACTTTTGTAATCTTCAGCCCAGTAACAGTTCTAGAGTCTTCCAATTTATGTAACATGGCACAGAGACCCACCTCATAAGTAAGTAGGACAGATGTGTGCCCATATAAACCATGACTTCAGAGGTCCTTGCCCCACCCCTCACTTCATAGCTAACTTGCTCAGGGATGCCCTGAAGGCTAAACTTCCTTTACCAAGGGAAAAACTGTACAGTTAATAAGCAGAGATGAAGCTTCCAGTTCAAATGCTGTGAGAGAAGGAACTCACTGACTCTGAGTCACCCATTCATTCATTCACTGATTCACGCCATCAATCAACATCTATGAGCATCGACTTATGCCATGCACTGGGAATACAGAGCCACGTGTTCCCTTCCCCAGGCAGCAGATGCCTTCCTGAATACAGGTTTAGATAGGACGATGGGGAGGAGGTCTCTGGGAAGAGGAAATGGTGGGAGGAGCTACGCTAAGGGGAGAACATGGAGTTCCTGAGATGGTATTGAGAAACCTCTGCATCTCCTTAAGGCCAGTCCTATTAAGGAATTTTAGATAATTTCAGATTTCTTAAAGATTTATTTATTTATTTATTTGAAAGAGAGAGAGAGAGAGAGCAGAATAAGTGAGAACATGAGCCAGGGGAGGGACAGAGGGAGAGGCAGACTCTCACTGAGCAGGGACCCTGATGTGGGGCAGGATCCCAGAACCCTGGGATCATGACCTGAGCTGAAGGCAGACACTTAACCAACTGAGCCACCCAGGTCCCCCTATAATTTCAGATTTCTTTACTCTATGGCTAATATATATATTTTTTCAAAATCTAAATCACATGTAAAAGGAAAAAGGTTTTCGTTTCTTAATAAGGAAGTGTTTGAGTTTGAAAAGTGTGAAAATCCATACATTTAGGTTTTTGAAATAATACATAGCAATTGGGTCCTGCCCAAATATGACTTTTTTAAAAACTTAGTTAATAAGTCTGCCTATATTCCCAAGTAGGAATTCCTAAACCTTTACTTCTTACCATGGAAATAAACCTCATGTTCAAAAGGTCTTTTTGCTGGTTGGTCAGTTGGTCAAAAAACCGTGGGTGACTAACACATCAGGTACACAATGAATATAGCAGCCATACATCCTAGGTTTCTGGGGGTAGTCTCAAAATATCCTGTCTTCATTTCCAGCATCACACACATACCAACCATGGTCCCAGAGTTTTTAGTGGGATATATGATATCCAGAGTGAGGGGGTACAAAGGTAGAGGAGGAAAATTCTAACAAATAAAGCTGTGGCAGAGTAGAAAGAATTATTGATTTTGGATTTGAAGGCCTGGGAGTGAAATCCGGGCTTTGGCACATTTGGTGTGACCAAGGCAATCCACTGCAAAGGCCGGGGTTCCCTGTCTACAGAATGGGAGGTTATCCACTGTGAGGACCTCACAGCATGCACTACAAGCTCAAGAGCTATGTGAAGAGGCCCACGGATGAGCTTGGCATAGAGGGAGTGAAGCCTTCAGATCGTGTGTGGACCCCATAGGCCTGGGTGAGAAGCAACGCTGCTGAGAACATCCCCTTCTGAGGAGTCAGGCCATGCAGTATTGGAGTATAAATATACCTGGGGATCTCACACAGCGGGAGGAGGAGGAGACAGCCCCTGAGAGGGCTGATACCACATTCTTTCCAACCTTCACTCTTTTAACTTGGAGGGAAAAAAAAAAAAACAAACAAAAAAAACCCTTTCTTATTCCTTGAATACATGGAAAAACCCAATCCTGTTATGATGTTAATGTTGAGTACTTCCCAAACAGAAGTATTTCAAAGCACACGGAAAAAGAGATTGTGTGTTTCTCCAAAGGATATATAGCATCTTATTCCCACTCAGAAGGCTGTATCACCCTTCTAAAGAACAAAGATCAAATTAAATGTTCGGCACGGCAATGTGCTGTCGCCAAGTATGTCAGTATATTTATGAACAATTTATAACTTGAACTGCTTTCCAGACAGCTGGTCATATGTACATTAAAATAGTCATAATAACCTGTCAGGAGAAATTTCCTATAGCATGTTCACTGCAGAAAATACAGGTAAGCTTGGCGGCCTTTTCAAACTCCACCAAATCCCTTTATCTTCCAAACAGAGACCACCACAGCTGCAAACCCTGCTGAAAACCCAGAGCTCACAAGGGTTTATTGTATCCTCGCCTTGTCTGTTTGCTCCTCACTGTGAAGACTTTGGGTTACAAATATTCCTTTACCCATACAGAGTTGCCCCAGAACTGCCTGGGATGTGTTAAAGTCAACCAGATCTCCAAAAGACATAAGGAGGTTCTATCTTCATCATGTGCCAGCAGGGAAAATGGATCTCACTACCAGGGATCTTTTACAAAGGAAATCTCCTGGCTCTGTGAGACTGTAGGATCTCTATAAGGTGAGGAGGGCTTGGACAGTGGAAAAGGGAAAAGGCTCAGACTTCATTGGTAAGGGAATCAACTTTTGTGTCTTGCATTCTTGGTATTTTCCATTAGTAAGTATTAAAACTTGAAGATGCATTCATCTTGGAAAGTGTCCTTTGGTGTAACTCTAAGGCATTTTGCATCAAGGTGCTGTGGATTCTAGCAAGGTCGTGAATGTCTGGGAATTCACTGGTTTCTGCCAAGTGGATCACTACATCTTGGGCACCTAGAAAGGTATCTGATGATCACTTTGTAGCAGAAGGTATCTTTACTCACAGATCCTCCCCAGTGCTCCACTCACGAGATTCTAGTGAAATCCCAAAGCAATCAGCGTGTTAACTTATTTTCTCTTGGTTGCATTATCTTATGCTCACTTATGTGGTTTTCTTCCTCCATTATGTTGTTCAATTATCTTGTGTGAGCTTTCAGGGAAAGAACCCACATATCCTACTTCACTGCCCCCTTAAATTACCTATGAGAAATGTATCAAATACATAATTTCAGAAAGTAGTCACAATTATTTCCATTACCAACATGCAACTGTAATTTCCTCTTTAGCAATTTTTGGAAGCAGTTGAAAGGAGAGTAAGTTTCAGATACATGGTCCATTTGAATCTTTATATTTGGGTTTGTATGTAGTTTTGGATTCTGGGGTTCCTAAAGGTGAGCTATGAATGCGTTGGGGAAGGCAGGGGAAGAAAGCAGCACCAACTATCTTTCCTTTATCGAACATACATGTTAAGTCACCTGTTTTGTGCTGGTGTGTGGGAGGGTTGTCCCTGAGAGTGGAAGGGGCAAGGTATCTGAATGCATGGTTGGAGAGCACAGGCTTAGTACATACCCTAACCTGCTATTTATTATTTCTCTCGGGTTGACTTACGTTCCCCCCAAAGATACATTGAAGTCCCAACCATCGGTACTTTAGAGAGTGAACTTACTTGGGAATAATGCCTTTATAGATGGAATCAAGTTACAATGAGGTCATCGGGGGCTCTCATCCGATTAGACTGGTGTCCTAATAAAGGGGGAAATTTGGGTACAGACACGGACACACACAGGGAAGGTGGCTATGGGAAGATGGAGGATTGGGAGGATGTATCTATAAGCAAGGGGTGTCAGATTGTGCTGGCACACCACAAAAAGCTAGGAAGAGGCAAAGAGGGATTTCCCTAGTGTTCAGAGGGAGCAAGTCCCTCTCAGTCCCTTGGTTTTAGACTCCTGGTCTCTAGAACTGTGAGACAATGAGCTTCCTGGTTGTGATACATCGTTATGACAGCCCTAAGAAACCAATGTGTTATTTCATTTCATTTCTCTCACCACCCTACAGGACAGGTGTTATTTTTTTCTCTCCTATTTTGTAGATGTAGAACTGAATTCAGCTCAGAAAGGGAATGGCTGTAATGAAAGCCCCTTGAACATCATGAGAACCTCTAGGGTGCCTGGGGTGTCTGTGAAGGTTTGTTGGTGGTGTCTGAATTGGGCTCATGGCATGCGCAGAGTTTGCTTGGTGGAAATAGGAGTGCATTCCTGGGGGATGTGAGAGAAGAAGTTGCCGGGCATGAAGGGAAGTTCTAGATGGCTTGAATACAAAATGTGAAGCATGGACGGCCACGAGGTGAGATGGGAAAGAGTGATCAGAGCCCAATTCTGAATGACTATGTGTGTCATGCCAGGCAGATCGGAGAGAATCGAGCCATCGGGAAGTGGCGGACAAGCTGTGCAGCAGCTAACCCCAGTTAGAACCAGTGAGGGCTGGGATTAAGACCGTGAGAGTGGGGATAAGGAGTAGGAAGTGAATTTGGGGGACATTTCAGAGACAGAACCTAGAATGGGGGGCTTATGGGGTTGGATGTTGTTGGTGATGAGGGAGAAGGACGTTTCAGACACAGTTCTCTAGTCTTTGGGATTTTGGATGCTGATGCCTTGATTGAGAAAGGTAATACATGGGAAGAAATGCACAAAAATGCATCTCAGCCAAGTCACATGCTTGACTTAGTGACAAGCATATGTCTCGTTCATGAGTGAATACTGGTGTGAAGAAGGAGCATGAGCACAGAGTCCCTCAGAGAGGAGGCTTTGCTGAGTGAGTAAGCAAAGGATTATCAATGGTCAGAAAGAAGGGCCCTAAAGCAGTCACAGGGATCTTGCCACCAGGAACAGAGTGGGACAAGTGCAAGGGCGTATCTACTTAAGAAGAAGATCTAGAAACCAGCACTGGAATCCACTGAACATCCTTTGTTTACTGCACCCCCCACATCCAGTAAGTTGTAGAGCACTCGTGTTAGAGAGTGTGGGCTCAGCCACTGTATACTAACTTCTTTTCATGAGACACAGGCTAAAGAGTGTCACCACCTGGGCCATGTGGACTCTGATCTCTGTGGAGAATGAGTAACACAGTGTGGGCAAGGCCTCCTTGGCCCTAATACCACACTGAAGGATAAGCTGTAAACACACTCATGGCCATAGGCTTGGGTTTTCTAGACCCAGAAGTGGAATGGACTTTTGGTTTCTGACCACACTCACATGCTGATGTGTCCAGAGGCTTGTATCCCAGGGGATCTTTCTAAAATGCTCTTCTTTGCCTTTGCCCTGCGTTCCTCTGCATGTGGGCCAGGAGGAGCTGTTCCTTACATGCGGTCCTCCTTGTCCTGCCCTATATGTACCTTCCCCAGGATGGCTTCCCTCCCACTATACTGGTGACCCCCAATCAATGTGTGTGAAGGGGAGTTAACCTGGGAGTCAATCTTCTCCTCTTCCCTGAGCCTATCCAGCTCCGTTGATAATGACAAAAGTTCTGCCATCCTAATCCTCCCTACTCCCCCAGGGCTGAAATCAGGGCACTGGGGCCCGGAGACTCGATGCTGTGTGTTTTTCTGATTATGTCTACCTATTAGCTAGAGGATTTGAAAAAAACAAAGATCTTCCTTTCTAGCTTTGTTTACTCGAACTTGTACTGTTTCTTAAATCTTAGTTATTGTTTTTCCAATTGAGAGACACAGTTTGCCCAGAAGCACAATGCTGTTAGCAATGTTTTGAAAGAGAATTTTATATATAGCTCGTTCAAATTAGATGCTAGTGGGCAACAATAAATATTTTGGTGAGTAGTTTGAAGGTGAAGGGAAGCGGTCACCAAACTCTTGAATACAGTTGCTATTTATGTTAAGCAAATTAAATTTGTTGGGAGTAAGCATGCAAAGTTGTTATATCCATAGGGTTACTATTCATATTTTTCTTCATTATTTTTCTCCTTACCTTTATATTTTGTAGATGAATAAAGTGATATTGCTATATAATCTTTTACTCATTTACATTTTTTCATTGCTAATTACTAGAATTTTGTTGTCAACACAGACTTCTTCTTCTTCTTCTTCTTTTTTTTTTTTTTGCATACATTGTAAAAGGATTCCTCCCATCTAGTTAGTTAACACATTCATCACCTCATAAATATTGTTTTTTTAAATTATCGTTTTTTTCCCCATCTGGTGAGATCATGTAAGTTCTATGTTCTTAGCAAATTTCAAGTATACAATGCAATGCATCAACCACGGTCACCACGTTTTTACGTTAGATCCTCAGACACTTACTCATCTCAACATAGACTTTTACAAAATGGAAAATTCTTTAACTTTTCTGAAGCAGCAAAAGTGTTATATTGAGAAACTAGTTGACATGTTTTAATCTACCAGGATAAAGGAAGGAAAAGGGCAGAATTAAGCTTCACGTCCCAAGGGGTGGGGCACATCTATGTATGTTATTTGGAATTCCTCTTTAAGGAAGATGTGAGGCTGTTACTTGCCAGGTTGATAGTCTAGGCTTCCTGGTTAACATCCTGTGAATTCTTGTGTTCCCATAATTTCCCCTAAAAATTTCCCTAAAAGGTTTATAGTTTGTTTAAAGTCATTTTCCATCCTCAGTATCATGGGCTTCCAGAAGGAAGTCAGTGGCTCTAACTTCCTCACTGCTGGCTGCTTCACCAGTGTGGAGTGCAGAGCTTGCTTCGGTAATGTCATCTAAATATTTGCTGATCCCCTTCCTACTTGTTTTAGGATGGAAGATTTTAGGGGAAGGAGAAATATTTAGTACCGAAATTATCACTTTTATTTAAGGACTGTCCTTTTTTTTTTTTTTTAAAGTAGGTCTTTCTAAAAACAAATAATTATGAATCTAAAAGTAAACCATAGCAAATTGACTCACATTTTTTTTGCTGATGTGGTTTTAACCAATGCTTGAGGAACTAGATCTTGAAATTTAGGTTTAAATAATGTTTGGTGCTGTAATCTTTAAACTGTTTATTTTCAGAGAGATCCAAACTCAACAAGAAGTTCCTCCTTCCCATCCCCTCACCAAAGTTGAGCTCACTAGGTCTTTGGTTTTTGTTCAGCAGACATTTTATTTATTGGGTGCCTATTATGACTCTGGCCTTCCGTGAAGAAGACTTCCAGGCTGATAGGGAAGGAAGACACAGCTAGGGAGACATTCAATGCAATCTGGCAATGGCGGGATGGACAGAGGGTGCCCCGTGTGTTGTGGGAGTGTTGGAGAGGGTTCCTGGCCCGGAGGGAGATGCCAGGGTGGGGTGGCTAGAGGAGTCCCGCAGCTGGCTGTATCTCTCTGTGGTAGCCACAAGGATGACGAACTGAAGAGTCAACCCATTTCCATTCAGTATTTCTGACTCCTCTCTGTCCACCCAACTGCTAAGTGCTGTGTTTTCTTCAATACGACAGAAGAGTTTCTGTCCTACAACCCCGAGCTACCACCGGACCTCCCCCAACTGTCTATGGCATCCTAATACTTAAATTTCTCTCCACGTCTATCACTGACATGTGTTTCAGAAGTACCAGGCTTTGGGAAATCTGATCTAACAAAAACCACACACACACACACACACACACACACTCACACTCACAAAAACCAATTCCTCATCTTATGGATCCAGCCTCCTACTTGATCAGAAATAATCAAATCTCTGGGCTTTTTTTTTTTTTTTCTTCCACAGCAAATTGGTTTTCCTGAAAATGTTTTCCATTTCCAGGATTTTTAGTATTTTTTTTTTTTCAAGGGAAGAGTAAAGTAAATCGAATGACCAGTTGAACTCTGCCAGGATCTCTCACCACCACCCCCACCCTCATTACAGCAAATTATCCCTCCTGGCGGAGATAATGTTTGAAAATGAGCATTTAGGCATGTTCCTGATGGAAAGTTGTGGCAACGAAGCAAGTTTCCTCAGGCACGAGACCGGGGTATTTCGAGAAGCTTGTGCGGCTACGATAATCTGTTGCTCCCTATGGCTCACGCAGCTGACACGGCCGCTTCTGTGGCCCGCTGCCAGCGCCCGGGCTGTCTGTAATTTCTCGACCATGGGGACGGCTCCCTGCTCATAAGGATTATTTGTTTCATGGACTGAACACAGGACAGGACCTGGGATTTCCTTTGGGAAAGAAAAACAAAAAAGCAAAACAAAGCCAACCTGGAAATTTTCTTCTTGCTGTTCCTTGAATTCCAGAGGTAGTAAACTTTCTGTAAAGTGCCAGATAGAACAGGCTTTAGGCTTTGTGGCTACATAATCTCGATGACAGCTACTCACCTCTGCCGTTGCCCGCAAAAAGAGCCAGACGCAATAATACGTAAAAGAAGGAGCGAGCCTGAGTGCCAATAACACATCATTTATGAATGCTAAAATTTGGACTTCATGTAATTTTCATGTGTCATAAAAGGTTGTTGGCTTTTTAATTTTTTTCAACTATTGAAACATGTACACACCATTCTAAGCACATGGTGTATGGAAGTAGAAGTGGGCTGGGTTTGGCCTGCTGGCTGTTGGCCGACCCCGATTCAGAGGAATACAAGGAAGGATCACCCAGTTGGTCTCCGGGCAACACTGGCCTCCCTCCTGCACAGGGCTGCTCCCTGCTCTGTGGGGTGTGTGATGGCACCCTGGCCTAGGACTCTGAAAGAGAGTCCAGAAACCCTCAAGAAGGAAAGGGGCTTGGAGCACATAGAAATCAAACAGTCTGGTTTTACAGGGGAACAAAGGGAGTCTTGGTGAGGTTAACCGGCTGATCTGTGGTTAGGGGACAAGTCGGGACCAAAATACTGGTGTTCTGCCTCTCTAATCTAGAAGTCTTCCTACTATTCCATGTTTTCGAGAATGAAAGATAATTGATAGGAAAATAACATTTGAGTGGCACCGTGACCCTCCATGCGTCACAGTGACCAACAGAATGAATGTGCGCCGTAGCCTCATTTATTACTGTGACAAGACTCAGGTCGTGGCGGTATAAGCTATGAAAACAAAAGCCCCATGGACACTGCAAAGGCTTGTGCCCATTCACTCGCCTCCACCCCACAGAAGAAGGGAAGAAAAATAGCGATAACAGTAATCATAGCTACCATTTACGAAATACACTTCCTAGAGACAGTATAGCATAGATATTAAAAGCACGCTCTCCAAAATCAAGCTGCCTGGATTCATGTGCCGTTCCTACCATGTGCTCCCTAAAGGGACCCTGGCGAATTCTTTAGCCTCTTTGTACACCGTATTGAGTCCCTACTGTAAGGTGCTTACGCTAGTACTAGGCACCTGTAGGTTTTTGCTCTCTCCATCCTCCTTGGAAGGACTCTTAGAGGCAGGTGTCACATGTCACGACACCAAGGCTCAGGATAGTTCCCTCCCACTGGAACTGCATATTATCTTAACTGTGATGTTGCTCTGTGTCCTCTGAAGGGAATGACAAAGAGAGATGCACAGGGATGCTGTGGACTGATTACCCCTCTGCTCTCCTGTGTTCTGTCATGGCTTCTCTCCTAATGATTACTGTTTCAGCGACGATACTGACAAGGCTACTCCCTGTGTTTGACGAAATGTGGAGAATCCTTCTTGACTCTGTCCTGGCATTGAGAGTCCAGCTTTGGGGAGTCTGGAACTGGGCACTGTGATTTCATTCTATCTACTCTCCTTTTTTTTTTTTTTTTTTTGATGGGGTATATGATGGCAACAAAATACAACAGGAGTGGCCGTGATTATATGCCTCTCACCCTCTGATGCCTCACTTCTCCATGCAAACAATACACAAAAGAGCCCACGGCAGGTCCATTATCCACATCAAGAACTGAACATAAAGCCCAAGCAGGTGGCGCTCCAACAGGCTCAGGTGGGCCTCCCAGGGAGAAGAGTTGCCAGGCAGCCATGTCTGGCCTCAGACTCTGGAAGACAAGATGTCCTGGGAGGCAGATCCTGTGCCCTGAGTTAAAAGAAGCTAATGAAGAAAGGAGAGCCATGAGGAATTAAAGGAATAGTTTGGCCCCGGTCGGCTGGCTTGTAGAAGCCAGGCTGGGCAGGCTGTCTGCACCAGCCAGGAGGCCTCCATCTCAGGGCTCAGGTGTGTCCCATGGGGAACCTTGGGAAGGTCATGGTGTCCCTCCTGATTCCCCCACCCCCACTTACTGGCCGAAAATGAAGCAGTATAAGTTTCCTATATACAAAATTTCTTAAGAAATAATCAATATAATCTCTCAATTATACCATCAAGAAGAAATAAATGGAAGATAATGGATAAAAAAAAACCCCACATATTTCCACCTGGAAATGCCCAAGCATGACTATTCTAAAAGACACAGAAAGTCTGATTTTCGTACCTACAGGTGGAATCTGAATCCCACAGAGATTACGCTATTAGGCGCATGATGCGGGAGCATGAGATGAGCGAGATAAACACCCCCAGTGGCATTTGGATTGGAGGCTTTCTCAAAGCCGTGGACACTCTTGGTAAATCTGGCCTCAGATCAAAACAAGCCAAAGTCCAGCCCACCCTTGATGTCAACGTCAAGTAGTCGCATCCTGGAAAACTCGATGCATATTAATTCCGTACAAAAAATCATTTGGATTGATTGGCTTTCAGTTTTTCAGTTTGGATCATTATAAAAAGGGTTTTCCTGAATGTGGATGCCTGGCAGGACACGGGGGAGTCCCGCTGAATCAGAGCAGTCTTCCTTGTGCGAGGCTGGCCCCCGTGTCCGAGGACAGCAGCTTCTCCGTCCCTCACCCATTATTCTATGGACTATGAGGCAACAAAGGAGTTCTTTCTAAACAGGGCTGTTTGGAGTGCCCGAAAATACTTCTGCTTGAGCAACCTCACAATGGTTCTATCTCTTTGCTTAAAAACACCCACTAAAAGTCACCACGTGCTTTGTGCCTTGGTGTTTTATGTACTTCCCTCCCTCACCAGGATGAGCCAGAGCCTCATTGTGCTTCCTACGACTGTCCCACACGGACAAACACTCATAAAGAGAACATCAGGCAGATCTAAAGTGGCACCAATTAGTGTCCCGGCCCTGAAATTCCAGCTCAGGTGGGTGCAGAATGGGCATGTGATTTTATTTTATCTCCTTTCCATTATCTTTGATGGACTCGACAGCGGTAACAAAATCACAGTCCATCTGGCACGTGAGTCCGTGACTTTCACACTCTGTTGCCACATCTCCCTATGCACACAACACATAAAAACACAGCATATTATCTCGGAGGCTAAAATTGAGAGAGTCACCAAGAGCTCATGCTTCTCTGGAATTAGTTTACTTTAAAGGGAAGCCCAGCAATGCTATAGGACACACCTGAAGGATGGGCGTCAGTAACCCCTTCTATTCAAACTCTCCTCATCAGCGAGCCCTGTGTTAGTCACTTTGTTTCAAGACCTGACAGTTGGACAATAAACCTCTTATTAGGACTAAAGTAAACAGTGGGAAAAAAAATCTGACAAGAGGAATTGGAGTGTTAGCAGAGGGCTAGAGGGTTAATAGTAAGTGCTTAATTAAACGTTATAAATTACACGCAAAGTCACAGATAGTCCTTATCAGTTGGAAATGTTACCTTACAGGGGAAATCCTGCAAATGACAGAAAGTTCCTGGGATTCCCCCTGTGTCAGACTGATCACAGATTGGACTTTCACCGGATACGCAGTGACAGGCAACAATGCTGCTTTCCCAGGGCCTGGCTCATGTCCTGCTCAGGGAGGTGCTCTGTGAACATGTATTCAACACATAAATGAGTGGATTGGGGAACAAGTGAAAATAAGGGGCGCTCAAAGGGTACGGACACTATAGAAAATGACGCTTGTGTATTTGAAGAATAGGAGCCCAACTGTGTTTTTCTACAATGAAACTTTCCAAAACAGACTTGATTTTTTTCAGAGAAGGTTTTGGTTCACTGCAGAAGGTACACAGATTTCCCATATGCCTCCTGCCCCAAGTCATGCAGAGACCCCAACCTGTTACCATCCTCCTCCACCAGACTGGTTCGTTTGTTACAACTGTTAGCACTAACACAGCATTGTCATTGTTCATAGTTTACATTAGGGCTCTCTATTTTTTCGGGTTCAATCTTGATGTGGTACATTCTAAGGATTCAGACAGATTTATGCTGTCATGTATCCACTGTTGGAGAATCGTACAGAGGATTTCTGCTGCCCCTGATAATCCTCTGTATTTGTCTTTTGCTTTCCCCTAACCCCCGATAACTACTGGTGTCTTTCCTGTCTCCCCAGTTTTGTGTTTTCCAGAGTGTCATGTAATTGGAATCATATAGCATATAGTCTTTTCAGATTGGCTTTTTAAAAAAAGATTTTATTTATTCATGAAAGACAGAGAGAGAGGGGGCAAAGACAGAAGGAGAAGCAGGCTCCCCAAGGAGCAGGGAGCCCAATGCAGGGTTTGATCCCAGGACCCCAGGATCATGACCTGAGCTGAAGGCAGATGCTTAATGGACTGAGCCACCCAGGCACCCCAAGATTGGCTTTTTCACTTAGTAATATGTGTATGAGTTTCCTCCATGTATTTTCATGACTTGGTAGTTCATTTCTTTTTAGCCCTGAATAACATTCCTTTGTCTCCATGGACCACGTTTTATTTATCTCTTCACCTGCTGAACGACATCTTGGTTGCTTCCAGTACGATATAACTTTTGTATCGTGTGTGTTCTCTTTCTTATTTCCATTCTCTGCGTACACTGTTACTCAACTCTCATTTTTTACCTGGTTCTTTAGTTTTCCACACTTCTGCCATTTTACTCTCTGGTTACATTCTTCAAGCAAGCACACCACCCCTCCTCCCCCTGCACCCACCAGGATAATTCTTGGCATGATGATAATAAACACAAGGCAGCTTCTGTTCAAAAGATGGAGTATTTCACCTCAAAGTCGCTACATGAAATGCGAGGGCCCAACCCAGAAATGGGTTGAGGGTGATTCTTGAAGGCCAGATGAACAGTGTAGATGAGCAGTGCCTGAAGGGTGTCCCTCTGCAATTTCCTGGGGAAAGCAGCTCACCCAGGAGCAATTTGCTGAAGATATACTACATCCTTGCGATCTGGGGCAAAATGATGTCTGATGACCTTGAACCCTTCTTCCTGGTCAACACGGGCTTTCACCTGCCCCTGAGCACATGGATTTCCCCTGCCCCCAATTCAAGTTGTCTTCTGGACCCTTTTTAACTACCAAAACTACATTAAAGTCTCCGTCGATCTTTGCCAAGGGAACTCAACTGGTGGGTCCAACACAAACCCAGCCAGATTTCACTCCATGAAAAGGGCTGAAGGATTCCAGTGTCTTCACGGGAACCCTTCCTTCCTAGGGAGGTAAGATGTTTGGATACATCTGAAAACCCACTGTTGGAAGGAGAAGGCAGACCAGGCTTTCTCTTCCCCATTATTACCTGATATTTTAACAATGAGAAAATGTACGGACTTTGAACAGGAAGGGTTAAACAGACTTTAACTGATAAGGGAGAATTCTTCCTGGAAACTCCTTGGAGACACTTGTAATTAATTTGATCTTCTTCAGTCATTAACTCAGACCCACAGTGAGTCGTCGGCACACTGCTCTATTAATTCACTGGAGATCACTTCCTAGGATTCATTTAGTTAAGCAGCACTGTTGGATTACATTTTAAAACCCTTAAAACTGGTTGTAATTGATGTCTGTTTATAGAAGCTTACTTTAATGGAGTCAAAGTGAGATGGAAATGTCGCCTGCCAGCCCGAGCCGCTGCCTTCCTGCATAAAGCCTGGCTCTGGGAGCCCCAAGCGAAATAAAAATCACTGCTGATTAAAATAAATTATTATTTTAACCTGGATAATAGTTTCTAAAATAGGGAGTATTTCAACTGTAACAATATGAATAAGTTATTTAAAACTGCACGGTCCTCTTGAAATGCTCATGTAAATGTACATACTTGCTTGGACTGAACTTTCGAAGAGAGGAAACATAAATGAGAACAACATGGGTTAGATTAGATGGGTCTGAGATTTTGTGGGGCTCTGGTTTTCTCCCTGGAGGAGTCAGGGTGGAATGGTGGTAATGCCCCAGTAAGCCTCCCCGAAGCCCGCTTCGTACCCACATCACCCAATAGGCCTGGCTGGCTCTGTGAAGGCAGTCCAAAATGCTGACCAAGCACTCTGACCCCAGGCCTGGGGCATCGATCACAGGCCTGGATTTTCTATCCCAAATGCTCAGAGCCAGAGGGTCTCAGTGTTTCCACTAGGCTGCTGCGGGGGTGTCTTTATTTTTTCGATGAAACGGTAGATCACGAACTGCCTGAGACACACATTCTGACCTTTTCCATTTATTTCACTGGGCCAGCTTTTCTCTGCTTGGTCGACCTTTACCTTTCCTTCAAAGTTCACCTCCAGGCCTAATGACCGCTCTCATAATCCTTCTCTGGCCACACCTGACAATACGAACTAATTTTTTGTTGTTGTTGTCTAGACGTTTTCAGTTTTTCCAATCAATTTTGGATACCCTCTTAGACTTAAACTCTTGAGAACCATTCTGATGGTATAGACAGTGTGTGTGTACGTGTGTGTATCTATATACACATCTGTACTTAGACACACACACATACTCATACATATACACACATACTCTGAACACTTAGATGATTTATTGAACATATTATTTATTTGTTGACTCATTCATTCCACATACATTGAATACTAAACTGGTGGGGAGCACTGGCTAGGTACAAGGGATGCAGACTTATAACACGGGGTGGGGCAGATGGCTAAGTGATGGATGACGTTACGCCCGGCCCCCCAATGGCCCCTACATGGCCAGGCAAGACAGAATCAGAGGGCACACACCATTTAGGCACAAAGTGGGACTCTCCCCACATCCAAAACAACACACTCTGAGAATAATCTTATGGACCACAAGCCCACTTTTGGAGTCAAAGAGGCATTCTCTGACCTTCATTATAATTCAAGGATTGAATTTTCTAACCGGGCAATTTACTTTCTTTGAAAATTGCCCAATTTCCCATGTCCAGGCCTCAAACCCCTATTTGTTACCTACCCTCCAGGGGACACACACTCTCCTTTGCCTTTGTAGTCCAATGACATTTTCCCAGAAGCGACAGCTTACATGAGGAGTGGAGGCGAGAGCAAAAATGGGGACCAGTCTGGGTTGGGTGTCCAAGTACCTGGGAAGAGCGCTTCCACCTCTACTTCCCTACTTGCTCCCTGATTTCCTTTAATAACAGCTAATGCTAACAGAGCACTTACTACATGCCAGGCCTCATTCTAAGAATCTCATGGATATTAACTCATTGAATGCGCATGGTGGCTGAGAGGCCGCACAGGTAGGAAGTGCGCCAGTGGAGACCACAGACCCGGGAAGTCAGGTCTGGAGCCCGAGCTCCTGACCCTGACACTGAGCGGCCTGTACTTTTGTTCCGGCTTTGATCTCCCAGACACCTTGGGACTATCAAGCCATATAGGCTGCCACAGTCAGCTCTTCTGTTAGTGGGCAGAAAATCAGTGAATTGGCCCCAGATGCCAGACCGAGGGGTGGAATGCAAAACAGGAAGTGGCCCTGGGTCTATATGCCCCAAGTGCTTATTGAGGACTTAGTATATGCCAGGCACTATTCTAGGCTCTGGAGATATGAGAGGGATGGAAACAGAGTCCCTGGCTTCATGCAGGTTATCTTTGGGAGGGATAAGCTGTAATAAGGGCGAATAGGAAACAGGCAGCAGGGCAGGTGACAAAACACGTGTGGTTTAGGAGTGGAGGACAAGACTTTCTGGGGAGGTGAAGCTTGACATGAAGAAAGTACGGCAGGAGCCATGTGAATATGCATGGGAAGAAAATTCTAGGCATGGTAAGTAATGAGTATGAAGACACAAACACACCTGTGTGTGTGTGTGTGCACACGCACGCGTGTGTGCACGTGCTCACGTGCACGTGCACGTGGGAGAACATGGGCATAGTCAGCGGTTTTGTAACTCAAAGACCAATATGGGGTGCCAGAGTGGCTTAGTCCATTAGGCATCTGACTCTTGGTTTCAGTTATGGTCATGATCTCAGGGTCCTGGGATCGAGCCCCTCATCGGGCTCCCCACTCGGTAGGGACTCTGCTTATCTCCCTCTCTCTCTGCCTCTCTCCACCGCTCATGTGCACTCTCCCTAAAATAAATAAATAAATCCTTTAAAAAAAAAGACCAATGTACATTATATCAGAATTCTGCTTTTGACTCCATTTTTCTTATCTAGTACACCATAGTCAAGAGGAAGCCACATTATACAACCATTGTTATTTTAATGAAACAAATATATCAATCCTCTGAAGTATACAGGTCCACTTACGTTCAAAGCTAAAGGCACAGCATGAGGAATACATTTAAAATATGCTAAATGAAAAAACCCTGGCTCCTATAAAGAACGGGATTTAAAAATTTTAAGACATAGACTATATAGGTGTGATGAGCTAAAACAGTGGAAAGAAAAACACCAAAATATTACAAGTAGTTAACTGAATTCTAAGAACCTGAGTGATTTTAAAACATTTTTTTTTCATTTTAATAATGTGAGAAAGAGAAAGAAGGAAATAAAATTTTCCTTAATCTCATGACAAATTAGGAGTGATTTTGGTTTCCTTTTTAATATTTTTCTGCATTTTTTGTTTTCAAGTTGTGCATATATGTCTTTATAATAATGAAAAGCACACAAAAGAGGTCTCTAAAAATGTGATTGAATTTCTGGGGACAGCATGTGGTTTCACAACAAGAAGAAACAAATTGCCACAATCATCTTTAACGTGATCTCATATCAGATGAGCTGAACACTGTACCTTAGGAAACCCATAGAAACTCGGCTGTTTTCAGCCAAATAAAAGTGAAGGGAAATGGTGATTTTCTGAGCAATAGCACTCTTGTTGTCAGAAGAGAAGGTAAAAGGAGTTGGGTACTATTCACAGAAAATGCACTGGGTAATTTTGTTAAGTATATGTTATAGGTGCCAATGCATTTTATATTAAAAAAAGTCCGACTTCATGATTCCTATAGGTTGGGGAAAAAAACAGCAACTATAAATAAAATGCATACTATAAGACTTAAAAGTGAAGAAGTTTATATTCTGATCTGAGAATTCTATACATTTCTGAGCTGATAACTTTAAAGTTTTCCAGTGTGACATTGATCAGTATAATATGATGCTTTTCATAAGAACTAAAAAAAAAGTCCTAGTTATTTATAAAAAGGAGCACAATTTGCTCCCTCAAAAAGGTGGGTTTGGCATTTGTAGATTAAATAGCTGAACAATGATCCAATGTAGTTTCCATTAATGACTTTTTTTTTCCAAAGAACAACAAAATAATTTATTTAGAATATTATCAGACACATTATCGTCTGGGCTAACCAACTAAAGAAGGGTGGAAAATGAGCCAAAATCTAAATTTCAGACTTCCTACTGTATTCAAAACTTAATCATTCCTTCTGAATCTGAGTCTAATGACCTTTTATTAATATCCATGCACACTGAGAAAAAGAAATAGGTTCTAAAATTGAGTCTAAACAAGCAGGTGATGGGACTTGAGCCTGTTGTCTCTCGCCCCTGTGACCTAGATAAAAGTGCAAGGGAGTGGTTCAGAGGCCCCTCGTTACTGTCCTGCTTTGCTGTTTCTTTCCCAAATCTGACTGTTGGTAGTTGAGTCTCTTCCTCTTGAGGTCCTACTGAAGCTTAAAACAACCTTATTGAGCCACTGTTTTCAACTCAGTTCTGTCATGTATGAAGCTCATCTTTGGCTTTAAATTTATTTAAGGTGAAAGATTTTGAGCCTCAAGAGGTCTCCCCGAACTGATCCCACTGAGCAGCCTTTTCTTTGTGCCCCAGATCCCTCCCCCACTGGTTACTCCACATTTCTGCATTGCTGTCTGCAGCAGCCAACTCAGGAAACACATTTCGAGCTCTCCCTCTCACACCGATTCCCATGGGGCCTAAAATCAAGAAGGGAGAAAATACTGAATGTGTTTTAAATTTACTGGCTCATTTCCTTTACATCTACTGGGTCTTCTTAAAGACCTAAGCACTAGCGTATTTTCTGGTTAAGTCAATCTGCATAAATATGACAAAAATAAAAACTTATTTACCTGACTGGCATCGTATGGAAGCATCACCGAACTATATAGATGAGAAGGACCTTGGGGATCGCTAGCTCATTTCGCCATTTCTTAGTGGAGACATGGCAGCAGAGGGCAATGTGGTCAGGTCCAAGCTCAAATGCTGTCTCTGCCACTTGCCAACTGAGCGGTCTTGAACAAATTAAAGTTCGGAGCCTCCGTTTTCTCATCGGGAATACCACCACCCACCTGAGCAAGTCAAGTCTAGCAAACTGATGAGAACAGTGCCTTCTACAAGTGGGTTCTGGACAAGCTCTTTTCTCAAGGTAGCCTGAAAGAGGAAGTTGGTGCCAAGCAAATAGAGAAACAGATATCATGGCCTGGAAAAGTTCTAAGGTGATCATTAGCATTTGCTACTTCATAAAGCGACATGAAGAGTTAGCAGAGGTGCTGGGGATGAATTTGACATTTTAGAGATGCCTGGCTGAGTGAAGGAAGGCGAGCCAGTGGCGCAGGAAGAGCCTCTGGTTATAACACATTTCCAGCAGGACAGGCAACCTGCTTGAGCCCTGGCTGGCTGTGGAATTAGAGCTGCCAGAACTCTTGCCTAGATGTCTCCACCGCAGCTCTTGCTGTTGGCTGAATGAGGCAGGAGACAGACCCATGTGGGGTGTGCACGCGCACCTATGTGTGAGTGCGCGCGTGTGTCTGCGCTTGGGCCCGTATGTGTGCGTGTGCGTGTTTGCGTGTGCACGTATGTGTGCGTGCATGCCTGCGTGTGTGCACTTGTATGTCTGCGAGTGCTCGTATGTGTGTGTGAGTGCGCACATGCATGTACATGGCTCCCAACCGCGTCTGAGGCCGTAGTTATGCTCGCAGGCTGGGGAATCCCTAGGCATCCAGGCTCTGCACAAGTTATAACAAAGCTGGGAGCTGGGGGTGGGCAAACGGCTGAAATGAGCTCTCCGCAAATTTCCCTAAGGAGCAGCGGAGGCTGTTAGAGAGTACAAGGAGACCAACAAAGAGCTAGAATCTGGAGCAGGCTGGTGAAGGGTGGAAAGTTTTAGTGTGTGCACAAGTCTGTACTTGGCAGGGAAATTCCAGGTTCGTCCAAGTGGAGGTGGAGGGATGGGGAAGTAGCGGCTGGGGAGGAGAAAAGCTTCATTCAGAGAAACTGTGGGCAAGAGGTGCTCGACTGGTGCTTCGATGGGCTTTTCCAGGTCCCACACATCTGCTCTCAGGGCCTGGGGAAACTTGGAATGCACGTGCCACGCCACCTAATCATCATTGACTTCAGAGGAGCAACTTTGCCCTTGGGAGTCCTCAAGGACAAATGTGACCCAATACAGGGTTGGGGCTGGGCACGTCCCCCAAGCTTGTTGCACACCACTGGGCCATGTCCAGGCTTGCTTCTTGCCTTTAACCTTGCACACAATCTGAACAGTCCTGATACCTCCCTACGAGGACCAGATGTGTTACATCCAAAGAAGTAGTTAAATGGGGTTAAAAAAACCTGTCCACTGTTAATTTAGATTTTTTCCTCATTCTAGGAAACACTGAGACTGGAAAACCAAAATCAGCTGCTCCAAAGTTCATAGACTGTACTGTTATGAAGGCCTAGTTGGCAGGATTTTTTTTCTTTTGAATCAGTCTGTGGTCTCTAAATGTCTCTGCTTAACATGGCTTCTAGATGATCATCCAACTTCTGATGGAGTGATTACCAGGTAATGCTATCAAATAACAATCATGATTAAACAAGTTACGTGAACCCTCAGGCCCTGAAGCAATTTCTGTGAAGAATGAGTTTGGCCTTCAAATGGCATAATAAGAAAAAAATTAGGTGCAATTCACCCTGAACGGTATGTTACGCTGGGAGAAGGATAATATGTTTATCCATTCTTAACAGTTATAAATGGCCTACAATTAGCTTGCTTTCTTTTCAGCTTCCCTTCTTTCTCATTTATGTTTTACATTCTTTGTCATATGAAATGAGCAAAGTAGTTTATAGCTGCCACTGGCTTTTTGCGTCTACCTGGACCCCTCTTTTAGATCATCACAAATTCTGGCCCCCTGCTTTTTATTATCTAGAGTAAAAACACACAAAGCAGGAAGAAAACATTTTGTGGCTCTGGGTGATTTTTATATTTGACATGTCGAAAAGCTGTTAAACATAATTGAGCTCAGGGGCGCCTGAGTGGCTCAGTGGGTTAAAGCCTCTGCCTTCAGCTCAGGTCATGAACCCCAGGGTCCTGGGATCGAGTCCCGCATTGGGCTTTCTGCTCAGTGGGGAGCTTTCTGTCTGCTCCCCTCCCACCCCCTGCCTGCCTCTCTGCCTACTTGTGATCTCTGTCAAATAAACAAATAAAATGTTATAAAAAATAATTGAGCTCAGTAAAAAATTAGCAAGCAACAATTATGTTACCACACTACAGATTGTCCTAGATGAGTCTCTGTGGACTGAAACAACCAGAAAAAGGATGGGTTGATTGATTCATTATACGCAAGGTTTAGGCATAAGATCCTGATTGATTCATTATATGCAAGGTTTAGACATAAGATTCTTAAAATGTGGAACTTGGGGCTCATGCCAGCTAGCAAAGAGAAAACAGAGAGAAGGGAAACACAGTGTAAAAACCCACATGGAAATCTGCAGATGAAAATCCAAAACTCCAGAATAGAGGTATTGTTTAATATTCCTTCCTATTTTTCTCTTCTACACCTGGGAAATGTCTTCAAAAAGTAAAAGGCAAATCAGCATCTGCTGTTGCCTCTGCATTTTTTTTTTTTTCTGTTTGGGGAGGCAAACAAATGAAAACATAAAAATACGTAATTATTGTTTCTACCGTGAGTTACCGTCATAACCAATGGAAGTGAATTCCACCACCAAGCATAGTAGCGCCTAGAACTTTTGATGTCCTCACCTCTGCGCAGTCTCAATTTAAGTTTCCTTTCCACAGCAAATCTGGTACTGGTACCAAATGGGGGTAGGGGTGGGGGAGATACACTGGTGGACCCAATAATTTAGTTTCAAAATTGTGCATGTAAATAGCATTCAGCACTGATATTTTCCTTTCAGAATTTTTTTGTTCCCTTTCCATAAAAGTTACAGATGTCTGAAAGCTGTTATATGCATGAAAACATGTCTATGGAAGGGGAATAAAAATAGAATCAGCGTGGGGGTGTGGGGAACATATACATTTCCCCTGTTCTCATTCTGCCTCCTAGGCACACAAAGGTTCAGTAATGTGTATTTTCTCAGTGGAAGATGGGATGCTGCACGTGATTTTTATTCCAATGCATAAACATTATCTTTTTATTTGAGGTGTTCAAGGGCTGGGCTTGCAGTTTCAGGCTCTAATTTAAGCCCGTCTCTGCAATCTTCTTAATTTTGCTCTTTATTTCCCAGAAGGTGTCTTCTTCAAGCTCACTAGGTATGCGTGGAGTCCAAGGGTGGTGCCTTTCACGCCCACCCATGGCTGGCTCGGTGGTGCCCATCGTGTGGAGACAATGTGTAAGCAGTTTCAGGAAGGTTGATGATGGTTTTTGTTACTGGATAGTGGGTGATGATTTTCACCTGGGCAGCGGGGAGAGGAAAGCCAGTCCAAATAGCAATTTAGAATTTTACTGTGTAAGATGTTATCTCCCTTTCAAAAGTTAAAAATTATATCTATGCATATTAAATTATTTGAAATTCTAACTAGGCTTTCTAGTGGCTGATATTATCTAGGTTTTTCAGAACTCAAGTTACTCCTGACTCTGGGCAGAATGCATTTTTCCTAATGTATTAGGAAGTATATCGGTCACAATACGAGGGAGCAGAAAATCTCCACCGGTACCTTCCCTCGCGAACCCATTCTTCTTTGTTATCTAGGCCACGTTTCCCAAAATATAAATATATGTGGTTGCTGAGTTTAGCTCTGGCTTGGAAACCACCAGATGTGACCGCCTGCCTTTGAGAGGGTCTGATGGGAGTTCTCCATGAAAGAGCCACTGAACTTTTATGTGCCTACGTGCCAATTCATGATAGACTCCCAGGGCACATATAAGTTTTCTGTTTGCTGCTGTAACAGATGATGCAAACTTAGCAGTAAAAACAACATGAATTTTGTTATCTTCGATTTCTAGAGGTCAAGAGTTGGAAGCGGGTTTTACCATGCTAAATTCAAGGTGTTGGCAGAGTTACATTCTTTCTGGAGGCTCAAGGGGAGTATCTGCTTTTGAGCCTCTTCCCAGCTTCCAGGGAACCCCAACATTTCTTGGCTCGCAGTCCCCCTCCTCTAGCTTCAAATCCAGCAGCGGTGGGGCAAGTCATCTCTTGATGACTCGAACTCACAATGCCAAGGTCAAGAGCTGCATGCTCTACTGATTGAGCCAGCCAGACACTCCCTCTCTTGGGAGCCTTCCTTTGCTCCCTGGCCTTTGAGCACATTGTTCTTTGACTCCATCAGATTCCATCCTTTTTGGTCCTTGTTACTAGATAAACGAGTACTTTGTTACTTAGAACTAGATACTCCTGGTACTTGATACTAGGTACTAGGTACACATAAAGCCATGTGCTTTATGAAGGAGAAGTATATAAGAAGCTTATAGGGATGAAAGTTATGAATGAGAAAATGATAGAGACCAGGAAAGAGGAGTACAGCAGATGATCTCAACATGGACTGAAGAAACGTCAAAGGGGACTCAAGGGACCTAGTTGGGAAGCACAGAAGTTCTTCTTGTACTTGTAGCCCTCTTAAATGCCTCAACCCAGTGAAACCCTATTCCATATTCCTAGGTGATTTCTGATCTTATCCACATATGGGGCAATCCATTCATTCAGCAAACATGTACTAGGCACTGTGCTAGAAGGCAGAAAAGCAGAAGGATATACTTATTCCTCAGAGGGAGCTCAAGGTCCAAAAATTGGGAGGGAAGAGAGGAACTGTTTTTAAAGGGGGAGGAAAGGAGAAGACAGATAAGCACCCACCACCTTCTTCAAAAGAAGTCTTCTGGAGTTACATTCAGTTACCCTCAGCTTTGGACGGATGCTGTCTGAAATGTCATTCCTTGCCTAGGAAGATACTGTCACTTCTAAAGCTAGACAAATTACAGACGAACAATGATTTGTCTGGTGATTGGTGAAACCAAACCAGGCATTTAGCTAGTTTAATTTTTAAATAATTTGAGCTAAAACCTTTTACTTCCCCCAAGTAGTTTACATTCTGCTCCATTTCCCAAAATATTAAGACCAGAGTCATTTATTATTAATTTCCCAAACATTTATTGACCACCAAATATGTGTCAGGTTCTGAGCTTTACACCAGACACACAAAAATGAAAAAGGCTTTTTCCTTGTCCTGAATTGTAACCCAGAGAATAAAGTATTTTCTTTCCATTAGGTATGTCTGTTAATTTGGTGGACTGTGTTCTCATCCACTTGGTGAAGATATCCTTTTATAATTTATCTTTCTATCTAGGCTTTGTAAGATTTTCTTCTAATATAATAGTTGTGACTTTCTGATTCCCAGTGAAAATAATTTTAACAATAGTAAATGTTTATAATTAAGTGAGAAGGCCACTTGTACTTAAAAAAAAAACTACTATTCGTTGTCAAAAGTTACAATAATTTCTTTAAAACCAAAGCTTCCTTTCTTGAGAGGGTTTCAAACTATCTTTTCTAATTTGTATGTTCAACTATGAATCAAAGGATACACTCATGCCCTCAAAATTATAAATCTATCATAGTATTGACCTCTGCAGATTAAGCTGTGTAGTTGTTCTTGGGCTACAAAATGACCTGGCTGGGTAGAGAAGAATTACAACAGGATTTTGAAATGTTCTAGATTTTGAAATGTCTAGAGCCTCTGTCCCTGCTGGGGCCACGAACTGGTCCCATGAAGCCTCCACAGTATCCCAGCTCACTATTAAATCTCTCTCAGAGGATGTCTGTGTTGTGGCTCAAATGAATAAGCAGAAGCAATCATATTTCTCTCTGAAAGTTGACATTAGGAACTAAAACACTTTAGTGATGGCCTCTGAAACTCAAGTTACCAAAAGGAGCCAGAAAGCAGACTGAGGGTGAGCTGCATGGCCCCAGAAGCAGAAGGTATAGGGGATTTAGAAATCACTGGAGTTCTACAGTTTGGGGAGGGGGGGCAAGAGCATCAGGTAGAGAAGCCAGAACGCTGTGAAAAAGCACATACAAGCCACCAGAAGCTCCAGATGGTTTCTCAAAAGTTGGTTCCCCAGATGGTTTCTCAAAAGTTGGTTCCCCAGATGGTTTCTCAAAAGTTGGCTTCTCAGAACAACTGTTCTACTATTTCGTGCCTAGAGATCCTCATTCATATCCATAACAGAGTCCCTCCTACTTGAAGTAACCCAAGCCAGCCTCCGCTTCTCACACTAACATGGAAGTGGAGGGTGGACATATTCAAGCTCATTCATTGTAAGTATCTTGATTCTCCCATTTGACAACTTTTGGTATGCAAGAGCTGCCCTTTTCTTGAAAGGAATGGTGCAAAGATTATAGCTTGGTGGATATTAGGCTATTGGGAATATCTTAGCAAAAAAAAAAAAAAGAAAAAGAAAGAAAGAAAGAAAGAAAGAAAGCGAATTTTATTGTCATTGGCTTCCAAATTCCTCAGTGTTTCATCTCTTCAGCAAATATTTGTGCAAGGGTCTATGTCAGGGGTCAAAACTACAGAAGGGAATGAGCCAGTGCCGACCCTGGAGATGTCTAGCCTCGGGGTATGGGTTGGGGAGATTGCACAGTGAGGAAATTATGACATGGAGCAGCATGTGCAATGAGGAAAGGAAGCCTAGATTCATGAACACTTCCCTTGTGCTGATTTTCCACTGACCCTAAAGTGTGTCCTGCCTTTGGCATGGGCTCATGCAGCTCCTTGTGGTTCATGGTCAGGTACTTACAAGTGCTTTCCAGGCAAGACCAATGTTAGCAAATCAGTGTGGATGAATCCAGATAGAAAGAGTCAGAAATCTGGTGACGAGTAAATTCTAGAAGGAAACCATGGTTTGGGGACCTCGGTGGAGAAGCATAATAGGAAAAAGTTAACTTCGCCCTTCGCTTATAAGGGAAAGGAAGCATAGCCTGCTTCCCAGTGTCCCATTTTCCAAGGTTGCTCTAGGTACCAGCTCCACCACTTTGCATGAGACTGGGGGCCCAGGCTTCCCCATCTTGTGACCTACATTACCTGCTTCTCACTCCTACAGCCGGCAGTAGTGATCGGCTGTTGTTCTGGGCTGAGTAGCAATTCTGTAATTTTGTTCCCTCATTAGAAGGTGTCTGTTTATTTATTAAAGCTGCACATTGCCCAAAGGCAATGAACAAAAAATATAGAAATACCGAAATTAAATAAAAGCTATTATTGCTGTTATTTTATAAAGCTTGTCTCTCACAAGCCCCTGTGTAGCTTTGGAGAATAGAGGCTCTTTAATCAGGCACTCTCAGGCACCTCAGTCAGCAAACTTAGCCACTACCCTGTTCCCTGCCTCTGTCCATGCACAGGCCCTCTTTATCTGAGGTTCTTGCGAGAGGCCTAGAGGGTGGCAGACATGTCTAGAGTCTCGCACCTTCTAGAAAATTCTGCAGCCTCTGAACCTCCACGCCAAGCAGTGCCTCCATGGGGTCTTTCTGCTGAGCTCAAACGCCCTGGAGACAGAAGGAACATTTTTGTTCCTAAATGGGTCTTTCCTCAGTTGGATAAAGAAATGCAGGGAACCACTGAGTCTCCTTTTGGTGCATGGCTGTTGATGGGATGCTCACGGGGGCTGAGGGGCCAGCAGAGAGCGCACACAGTCACAGCCCTACAGGAGCTCATGCATCATGGGGGAGGCAGAAAATGGCTAATACTCAGGGCAATATATGGCCTCTCACATGATGTTAGAGCTATGGCTAAAAATAAAGCCAGGAGAGGGCATCAGGTGTGCCAGTGGGGTTGTTCTATAGGGTTGTTCAAGTAGATCTCAGTGAGGCAGTGAGTAAGAGGGTCATGTGGACCTGGAAGGGAAAAGCATTGCAAGGGAAGGGAAGAGCAAACACAAAGACTCTGAGCACATGGGAACAAAAGCATAGGTTGTATGTTTTTCTAAACACAAGTGTTAGCATTTGTAAATACCTAGCTCCCTGCTGTCATTTAATAAAGAGTAGTCCCTCCCACCCCACCCCTTTCTCTCTCTATCTCTTCGTTTCTCTCCTAACACACACACACACACACACACACACACACACACCCCACATCCGATTGGATTTGGGATCAGAAGAGGCTCTGGGAAGCTGTTTTGGCAGCATCCCATAATGCTCATTCCTAAAAACCCATAAGAGCAAGAAAAGTTCTAGGGCTGCTCAAAATTGTGTGTGTGTGTGTGTGTGTGTGTGTGTGTGTATGTTCCTGGTGACTGTGGAGAGGCTATAAAACCTTTGAATGCAAACATTGCAACTCTCCTGTAGGAGAATCCCAGCCCCCCCCCCTTTGCCTCAGTGGGGCTGGGCCCGCTTTCAGGTAACAAGTAAAGGGAAGCCTGTTGGGGTGTTTGCCCTGGGATGAGAAAAGCTGAGAAACTCATGAAGGGGCGGGGCTCCTGGGACAGATTCTGGCCACGAAGTCACTTCATTTCCTTCCCTATTACATCCTGATCTCTCTACAGAGACTCGAGGGGAATGAGAGGGAACACAAGGACAGCCACGTGCTCAGAAGTCTGTAGGGCTGGCCATCACAGTTCAGACAGGCCAAGAACAGAGGGGAACAGTTTTTAGATGAAGGGCCGGATTCGAGGCAACAGGCGCTAAAGGGAACCACTATAGAGTCGGCTACTAGCCCTTTGATGACTCTGAGCTTCCTTATTTTTTTCCTTCGGTTATGATCAATTTCATGGAGGGGGAAGGAAAAGGAGGGGGGGGGGAAACAAAGACAGGAAAGAAGACAAAACAAAGGAAAGAAGAAGGAGCCCCTTTCCTCCCCAGGCTGGTGGTCTGGGAATCAGGTTCTGTTTTCTGGGGGACACAGTCTTAGCCCCTGTCCTGGCCCCCAGGTCTTTGAGAGTATGTCCCAGGATCCAGAGTTGCGACTGCATTTTAAAAATTTCCTCCCCAAGAGACACCCCTCAGAGCGGGAGCTCAGCTGGGGCCAGGAGCCATTTTTCCCTTTTATTTCTTTTTAACGTTGAAACAGCCTCATTTTGACCAGTAGGTACTTGTGCCAATTTTCAGGGTAGGAGACCATCAAATAAGACATTAGCCAGAAAGTTTAGGATATTCTCCACAGATTTCTAGTTTCCTATAAAGAAGAGACAAGCCTGCCTTCCCCCACACACTCCAGCCTGAGAACAAACTCTTCTCCAAGCTTGGCTCACCAGTGTCATTTTGCTCATTCTCCTCGGCCAAAACTCATTTCAGAGAACACTGCTCGCTATAATAACTTTGCTTTAAGTAGAAATATCTCCTGTGATGCCATCAACTGGAAATAAAAAGAATAATTTTCAAAACTCTTTTCAAACAACCAGCAGCACTGATGAAGCCGATCCCAGAAAGCAGGCAGCCGCCAGCGGCGGGCGGATATTAAAAGAATTAAAAATGATGGAATCGTGTCCCCTTTCTGAGCAATGGACAAATTCCAGATGAATGCAGGGCCAGTTCTCTTAAAAAAAAAAAAAAATCAGACCGTGCTTAGGTTCACCATAAGCTAATGTCTCCTATGTATCAAGTTGGGAGCCTTTATAAGATACTGGAGTTTGAAGTGCTTTATTCCGGCTGTAGCTCCTTGCTTCCCCCAGGTTAGCAGGCTTCAAGGTGAATGCTATTTTTGCTATTCCAAATGGTTACACAAAAGGAAAAAGCGAACACATTTGCAATTATTCATTAGACCAAGCCTCTGTTTTGCACCATGATTTTTATTTAACATAAAATGGTGTTTTCCTTCTGGTTGACTCTATCTGGCCAACAGGGACTTTTTTTTTTTTTTCCCTTGGTTCTTTTAATAGATAATTTCCCTTCCCAGGCCAATTCAACTGGAGAATTCTTCCCATAATGTAAGTTAATTACATCAAATTGCTTAAGTTTGTGCGAGGGAGCAGGGTAGCTGTGACTCCTCTGGGCTAAGGGGCCCCAGTGGGATGAGGGGGAATCAGATCCTTGGGGGGGAGGGCAGGGATTAGACTCGCCTCTTGTTTCCATGGGCACAATCCCCTAACAGAATGATTGCACTTCCCATGGAACGTTTTAAATCATAAGGACACAAGCTAGAGAACTATTAATGAATAAGGAGCGCTCCAAGAGGGCCCGTGCAGGTTAAATGGAATGCGGCTATTAAGGAGGTTGGTTTTTCTTGTCCCTGCGTATCAATGAGCCACATCTTTCGATAAGGCTTTTTTTCAGCCCGATACCAGATTTTATCCAATGTTGTTACACACTGTTTAGTCTCCGGGGCCGACACAAAAGAAATGACATCAAGGTCGGATCGCCAGCGAACGACGTGGAGAAAACCAGAGGGAGGTGCAGCGAGTGGGTTCAGTGACCGTTGCAGGGGTGCTCTCTCCACAAAGCTGAGCATCCCCCCCTCCCGGAGTGGGTGGAGACCACCAGACGCGTGCAAGCGAGTGTGCGAGCGCGTGTGTTGGTTGGGGGCGGGCGGGTGTGGGGGGAGTGCTTTCAGAAAAGGAGATCCATGAAAACGCAGGAAGGGAAAGAGAAAATAAAATGGCACGCGGGCTGCCAAGATGGAGATGGAATTTGTTTTCCCTGGTGCAGCCCCAGCCGGGCAGCCCCCCGCCCCAGCCAGCTTTTGTCCTTCAGAGCCGCGAGAGCCCACGCTTTAATGCCTGCAGGTTGACCATGCATTGTTATTATACAGTCTTCATGTTCACATCATGTGTCATCTGACCAAAGGAGAGTCTACAAAGTGAAAGGCTCATGCAAAATTTATGCTTATATGGCTGTTTCAGTCAGTGGAAAAATCAATACTGCAGGCTTGATGCACAGAAATGACTGAGTGCTCTCTGACTGACACTAAAAGCACCGGGAGATTGAGAGCAGCATTTGCTGTTCAAGGAATGGAGTGTATTAGAGCTCTTCTAATAGTCTGCTCACCTTATATTAGCCTTTCCTTGGGATTATTTTTTGATAACAATTATGATTGTGGGGTTTAAGGCAATTACACTATTACAAAGAAAAAGCTGCTTTTTATGTCCTGTAAAGCTGTCATATATTTCACACCGCAACTGCCTTCCAATTATTTTGCTACAATGCACTTTGGAAGCAAAATGTCCTAACGGATATATATTAGTCCTTTATGTTTTATAAATAAAAATCAAAGCCGTAATGTAATCCTTCAAAAGGAGCCTCTCAGTTTCCCCAGACATGATTTTAGAGAGAGTAGGAATGGAGTGGGTGCCGTATGTTTTGAAAGAGACACATTAGAGCGTCTGTGGTTCCTGGGGAAGACGCACATTCCAGGGGTGCCACCGAAGATAAAGAGAGAGACCCATCTGGACCTGGATGGAAAATGCTAATAGCCTCTGTTACGGGTGGGTTCCGGGGAGGGGAGGGCTTATAAGTTAGAATTTAATGATGAAGCCAAAAAACCATCCTTGAAATTAATTCAGTCAGAAAGGAACTCAAAGCCATGGGACAGAACATTCAGGAGTCGGCAACAATATGGATAAGATTTTTCTCTTATTTTCCAAGCCTTTTCACGGTGAAGATTTGACAGCTATACAGAGTCCCCTGTGTCCGAGGGTTGGGCAAGGGGAGTACAGAGACCGGCACACAGGGAACCAGGTAGGAAAATCGTGGACCACATGAGTCATCATAATGGGGATCTGGAAGTTAAGAAGTGGCAAGAGAGAGCTCCTTGTTGGTGAGCCATGAAAAACCATGCTTACACATTCTTGCCCTGGGGAGGGTGGGAAAGGCTGTTGTTTCCAGCCCTGAAAACCCTCCAGCAAGCTGGGCAGTCAGCTCAGGGGGTACAGGAGAGACCCCTGTATGGTGACTGATGACACCTGCCTGTCTCTTTCACCATATGACCCATGATTCCTCTGCAGCCACCAAGGCAAGTGAGTTCAGCCTCTAAGTGAACGGTAGGTATGAAGGTTGTTTTATGTCTGTGTTCCAAAAATTAAACAACAGCGTTGCTGGAAACAGCTGGAAGCACACTGGTTATTCTGATGATAAGGGTGCGACATAGAAGGATGCATTCCACAAAACTGATCCACCAAAGAATTTTATCCACGCGTGCATGGAGGAGGGCCTTTGGGGCTTTAACACTCAGTGTGCAAAGGATTTCCATGATCCCTGGGACGCCATGTTGCAGTAGAGAGGCACAGACATCTGGCCGGCCTGGGAGCACCCTCTCGCTGGAGTTCTGTGATTGGCCAAGGACAGGAAAGCCAAGAGAAGCAGCATGGATGATCTTTCATCTTGTGTGCATTCCTAAACACACGTCACCATTTTGAAATATGTTTCTATTAGCTCCCTGGTAAGGACTGTTTCCTCAGGACTGTTTCATTTTTAATTGGAAGATTCCATTTCCTTTTGCTGATGCTTAGTCCCAAAGTGAGCTCATCGGCCAGAACTACTATTTCATCCCCTATCCTGTTAAACATCTTGCTGGCACTTGAAATGTCAACAGTATCTTAGTAAGTCAATATGGCCACTTCCCCCGGAGCAGTAATGCCACTGTGCTTTTGTCCTGGGAAACAGCACACTTACTTTGAGATCTGTCAGAATCAACACACCACATCTTCCCTTTACTTTTTAGTATATTCTGAGGCTTCCACCTGTGACACATGCTAAGGGATTTTATGTAGTTTATAATTTCTTAGGAAAATGATCCATCTCAGACTTAGAGGAAATATCTAACCTCTACCTGGAAATAGCAGTGGAAAATAAAAAGATCTAGGGATGCCCAGGAAATCGCAAAGGACTTCCACACTCTGACAGGGAAACCATGTACTAGATGCCCTGGAACGTTGTCTCAGAACCTGAAATCTGAAAAGTCTGAAACCTTTTAACCTGAAAGTCTGGAACGTCTTGATTTTGGTTGAGGTCAATGTAGCCCAGGGAAGTGGGTGGTTTCTGAAATTCTATCATAGTCTCTTCTGGGAATGAGGCTGATCATTAAGTAGATGTTGATGAGTATGTTCACTGGTATGTCAGTGAACAGACCAATGTGTCCATGACCACGTAAAAGGAGATGAGCCACTGGACTTGAGGTCAGAGAGCCTCACTCTAGATCCTTTTCTGTCCTTTATTAGCTGTGTGACACTAAGCAAACATCTCGAGCTTCATTGAGCCTCCATTTCCCCATCTGTACAGAAGAAATAATAACCCCTGTCCAACAATGGCCTGTCCACACTGTGTCAGGCAGTGAAGAAATGTTTGTTCTTTAACTCGTTCCCTAATCAGAGTGACTCCTGGCTATAAATAAATAAATAAATAAAGCCATCCTGGATCTGAGGTGAGCTGGAGTGTGTCTCAAAACTGAGCAGAAAGACCATTTTCAATCTCTCTCTCTTTGGCTAGAAACATCCATGGAACAAATGGCTACAGAAAAACTGAGTGAAAAAGACTGTCCTGATTTATGAGATTCCCTGGGTCTCCGCTTGTTACTATTATCACTACTGGCAACAATACCACTGATGATGATGATGATGATGATGGTAGCTGATATTTATTAAACCTTTTATTAAAAACTAGCCTTTCCTAGAGAATCATCCCATCAATTCCAGCAGATAAATAAGTGATTATTGTCATCCTAATTTTATGCGAAGGAACCAAGGTTCAGGTAGGTTAAGTGACTTACCCAAGGTCAAATAAGACCCAATACTAGCCAGCCTGACTTAACCACTCCATCACACTGCCTTCCAAAAATGTTCCTTACATGTCACTTTCAGGATGTGGTAAACCTGAATTGTTTTCATCTAAATTACACACCCCTTTTTCTCTACCCTGACAGTGTTTTCCCTCTTCATACTACCAATAGATACTATGCTGACCATTCACTTCTTTGGTTAAATGACTGCTCTTTAGTAGAATGTCCCTGGGGCACCCATCCTGTATTATAGTACCAGTGCTTACCTCATGCCTGGGACACAGAAGGGACTCAGTATGTATTCCCTGATGGAAGGAAAACGTGATTTCATTGATTGTGTTTCTAAAGGTTGACCAACAGCCATCCAATGAGACAATTTTTAAGGCCGGTGATATCAAGTGGCAAAAAAGGCCTTGGATTCAGTCTCAAGCATGTCAAAATCTTGTTTCTTTCTCTCTTAGCAGTTACCCTAAGACTCAGGGATATGCAGTTTCGTGGGGAAAAGAAAGAAGCTGAAACATACATCTATATCCCTACATCTTATCTCCAAATGCCATCTTTGTCCCCTTCACCATGTTGGTAGAAAAGGGTTGGAAATGGTGGTAAAGGAAGCAACAAAGACCATCAGACAAGCTTGGTCAAATCATTTGGTCCTTTTCCTGGTTTTTAAGAATTCTTTCCCCATCAGTGCCCTCTACTGAAAATCTAGCTGGTGCCACGGACAGTCCCTTTTGTTACACTGGAGACAACTGAGGATTTTACTGAGGTTGACAACACGATTTTCTGAGAAAACTAAGCTCTTCCTTAGATAGAGGCTTGTATTCATGTTCAATCTGACTCAGCAGGTAGAGTTAAGAGACTGCCAGACAGTGGCAGGGACAACAGTCTTTTGCTCATAGGTTTAAAGGAGAGGTGAAAAATTGATCAAAAACCCAGTGATAAAGAAAATTTTTCTTTCGGATTGGTAGATACTGTTCCTGAGGCATTATATGAGGCTCATGACTTTGCTAATATTTTTCCAGTGTGTCTGAATAACAAACAGAATGGGGAGACCCCAATGACTTGGTGCAGAAGTGGAAGGGCAGGTGATCACACATCATTTACACCTTTCAGAATCTAAAACTAGAGCAGAACTGGGCAGTCCTCAGAAAAACTCTACAAGGGTCCAGTTTTATGAAGCTGTCTGCTTGCTTCTGAATAAATTAATTTTGATATTATCTTCAACTCAAGATCTTAAAGGAGAGCCAGATATTTTCTCCCAAGCAGGCTTAACCTTTAAAGATATTTACTTCCATGATTTTAGAGATATTTATTTCCATGACTTAAAGAACCAAGGTAGACTTTAGCTTTGCTGGGTAGTAATTCACTCAACAAAATTCTACTTTCAGTAATTCATTATCTAAGCCCCACATTATTTCTATGAAATACCTGCAAGGTTATAGAATTTTAATTTTAATTTTAATTTCAATCTTATAGAATTTGGACACCTTCAGGACCCTTCCCCCCCCCCCAAATCTTAATTGATAACCAAATTCTCCACAACGGAGGAATCATTTCTGGGCGAGGACAGCTGTAAAGTGATACTGAGGAAGAAATGATGGCGATTTGGGTCCTCTGAGCTGGAGATGGTGAATATGCTTATAGTAAGTATAATGGGAATCATGACTTTAGACACCTGGCTTGGATTTGGGGTCTTCACATGATAGATCATCTTAGGATCTTTCCTATATTAACCCTACACAGTTCATCTGAAACATATGTGTGTATGTGTGTACACCTCATGAACAATTAGTGTTTATGGGATTCCTTGAGATTTCATAATATTAGAATTTTAGGAAAAAAGGACCACGAGTAAGTCAATGACTATTCAAGGTTCACACACTAATATAATTAAGACTCACCGCAACCCTAAGTATAAATATTCTCATGCTACTTTATTGATGAAGAAATTTGGTCTCAGAGAAGGAAATTCATCGTGGCTTATAGGCAGTGAGTGGGGTAGTACCAAAACCTGGTTCTTGCCCCCAGATCAGATTTTCTACAGTTAACCAAATGGGTATGTGTGAGATTTTTCATAGTATGGACATAATACTGAGGGGGTAAGGTGTTGTTTTCTGTCTTCCTCTTAGAAGCAATTTTAAATATGACTCTGCCTCAGAAAGACAGCACAAAGTTAAAGATTTCATTATAAAATTTCACCGCAAAATTGTTTTTCTTTTTTAAATAGGAGGTTTTAGAGGGTTTCTGTTTTTCTACTTCATTGAGAAATATTACTTAGGAGAGGTTAAGTCAATTAATGGAAATTTATCAAATGTTGTTACCTTTTTGATTAAAAAATTTCCTTTCTCAGTAAGCAGATCTTGTCTTAAGAAGTTGAAGACCACTGTTGTAAGTCTTGAATTGTCAATGGCCTGAAAACTTTCTGCCCTCCCAAATGGGCCTGACACTTCTACACAACCTCCTACGCCTTCACTCTCCACAGAGGAATCTTTGCTAGAGCACAGTATCCTACACCTGTTTCAAAGGAGTTTCCCAGTTTGGGAAAAAAAAAAAAAAAAAAAAAAAAAAAAGAGCAAATTCTCAATTTCCTGACTGACTGAGGGACAAATCAGATAGATTCCTGGGACTTCATATCTGGGGATTAACGTACTATCCTGACAAAGCTGGGCTTTTCACACTCTTACGATATACAATCTCTAAAAATGTATCCATTTTGATCTAGTAGCACAAATTGCCCAGGTCTGTAGACTAAATTATTGATACTACAATTAGCACCTCTTATCTCTTCTTGGGGAACTCAGCAAAATAACTCCCCTATAGCTGGGCCAAGAAATGAGAAAGGATAAAAGGGTTTTTTGTTGTGTTTTTTTTGTTTGTTTGTTTTCCCTTATCCTTCTGGCTCCGTACAAGTGGTTTCAAAGGTGGGTGCTGCCATGCCCTTGAAGGGAATAAGTGCTCCAAGCAGTGATGCTGGACATCCATGAAAACATGGACTGGAGAAAGGGAGGAAACTGCTCTAATATGCACTGGCTAAGTGAGAAATGAATGAAGAGGTGTGTCTCCTTTCTGCCAGCAGAAGAACAAATCTGGGCCAGAATCACTAAAAATTGATAAAGAATCCTACAGTCTGCCAAGTTTGGGGGCCGCTGATCTTAATCCAGTTGGATAAAGAAGAAAGAACATCATCACTATCATTGTCCAAACAATATGGCATATGTGCTGTACATTATGGAGAAGAGTTACATTTAATGTTTTTGTTGGGCCAATTTTGATTCTCAGTAAGGATGACTGATGATTTCCCATCATTTATTAATTTGGTTAATTCACCAACTATGAATGGAGATGCTTCTGGGAGGGCAGTATTGTGTGGCAGGCAGAGACAGATTATGAGCATTCAAATCCCCCCGCAGCCATTTACTAGCTATATGACTCTAAGTGAGTGGTTTTGCTCTCCATACCTCAGTTTCCCCAGATATAAAACAGCGGAAAGAACTAGAACCCCACAGTGTGATGTGAAGATCTATAAAGGGTATATGTGTGCCTACATGTGTCTTGGGCATCATCAAATGGTAGAAGTCATTGTTTTCTAGGCAGGCACAGTGCAAGGTGTTTTCATGTCAGGTGTCTGCGTGTTAGGACAAATATACCAGCTAGAGATATTCTGCCCAACTCATCACCTCCAACCCAGCTTGTGCAGTAGCCCCTATCCGATCTCTGCCTCACTGGCACCCTTGTTCCAGACCCAGACTCATCTTTCTTAAGTTCTGCTTTTACCATGTCATGATACAAAAAGAAAAAATAAATAAGACCTTTCTCATTAGATACTTTACCAAAGAAAATAAGTGGAAAGCAAAGAAGCACATGAAAATGTGCTCAATATTCTTAGTCTTTAAAGAAATGAAAATTAAGGCCACAGTGAGACCTCACTAGACAACTGTTAATGGGCTAAACTGAAAAAAAGAGAGAGAGAGAGAGAGAGAGAGAGAGAGAAAGAATAAACCTAAATTGACTAAACCCAAATGCTGAAAGGATGTGGAGTGACTGGTCCCTCAGACATTGCTGATGGGATTACAAAATGATAAATTAAAAAAGAGCCTAATTTTAAAAAATTAAAAATAAAAAAATAAAAAGATAAAATGGTAAAGCCATTTTAGAAGATAATTTAGCAGTTTCTTATACAGTAAAATAAATACTTGCCATACGACCCAGTGGTCTCTTTCCTAAATATTTGCCAAAGAGAAATAAACACTTATGTCCATAGAAAAACTTGTATGCACATGTTTGTAGTGGCTTTATTTATAATTGCTAGGAAATTAGAAACTGTCCAAATACTTTTCAAATGGGTACACAAACTGTGGTATATCCATATAATAAAATCCCACTCGAATCAAATGAACGACTGCTACACACAGCATGGTGAAGCTCCGATGGATGAACTAAGTGAAAGGAGCCACACTCAGAAGACCACATATGACATTCAGGAAATGTCAAAACTTTTGGGACAGAAAACAGAGCAGTAGCTAGCAGGAGCTGGGGGCCAAAGGGGAGTTAACTGCAAACGGACAAGAAAGTTTTGGAAACTCTTCTCTACCTTGATTATGGTAGCAGTTACACCGGCTGGATGCATTTGTCAAAACTCATGGAAAATATACTAGAAAGGGTGAATTTTACTTTATGTAAAGTATAGCTCAATAAAAGGGAATACTAGGCAGCCATCAAATGACGTGGATGGAACTAGAGGGTATTACACTAAACGAAATAAGTCAATCAGAGAAAAACAATGATCATATGATCTCGCTGATATGAGGAATTTGAGAGGCAGGGTGGGGGTTCATGGGGGAAGGGAGGGAAAAATGAAACAAGATGGGAACAGAGAGGGAGACAAACCATAAGCGACACTTAATCTCAGGAAACAAACTGAGGGTACCTGGAGTAGTGGGGGAGGGATGGGGTGACTGGGTGGAGGACGTTGAAGAGGATATGTGCTACGGTGAGTGCTGTGAATTGTGTCAAGTCTGATGATTCTCAGACCTGTAGCCCTAAAGCAAATAATATACATTACATGTTAATAAGAAAAGAACTTGACAAAAATCCAGTTCTTTCCATTACCAATAGAATAAAGGCATTCCAATGAGCCGAGCATTAAAATCTGCTCTTCCAGACCGATCCTTAATTTTTGTCCCCCACTGAGTCTTCCTCTCTTCAATCTGTCCTCCTTGTCGTAACACTTGTTTTATGTGTTTCTACTGCTCTATGTTGGATCAAATGGTCCTGACAAATAAAATAACTTCACCAGCCCTTGAGCCATACCAAACCATCCAAATTCAGGCCATATGCTATTATCTCAGTGGTCTCTTCCTGCTCACACCAATCCCCAGTGATATCTTCAGAAAACTCCTTTGGCATTTATTCTTTGGATCACTCACTTGGGTGTTGTGGTTTTTTGTTTTGTCTTAATCTTGATGCCATTGGTTCCCCTTTTGTTCATTTATTAATTCATGTATTGATCAGGTACTTAATACAGGTGTGATCGCTATTGGCTGATCACTATGATCAACCTATTCCTATGTAAGCCTATTCCTCTGCTTCCTTCTGTGTAAGACGATCCTGATTTTGTTTCAGGAAGATAACCATGCCTCTTAATTATCTAAGACAGCAGGGATCCCAGACCTTCTGCCAGCGATAGATTAAGGGTGGGCATGTGACCCAATTCTGGTCAATAAGAAATGAGACAAAGTCAGCTGGAATCTTCTGGAAAAGGTGACACCTGGAAACTGCTACAACTATTCTGCGACAATAGGTGAGTCAGCTGTGAGAAAGCTAATATGCCAAAGACAGTGGGGTACAACGTAGAAGAACACTGGGTCTTTGGTGAGCCTCTTGAACCCTGAGTGAGCCAATATGGATGCTGTCTACCTCTTTAATTTGTTTTGTTTTGTTTTGTTTTCCCCCAGTTTTATTTAGATATAATTGACATATAACATTGTATCCATTTAAGGTGTACCACATATAATGATTTGATATATTTGCACATACAACAAAACCAATTGTTCTAATTGATGGGAAACTGATGCTTATAGAGCATAATGGATTGTGAATAAGCAGGTGATATTCACAAACTTTAACAAAACACCTAAGTTATAATAAAAATACAGAATATCTGCAAAGCCTTATTTTCTACAGTGTAGGTTTTAGTATGGAGATATTTTCAATTATTACCAATGCTGTAAGTAAGATACAAGATATTTTCACGAGATATGTTTTACCTATAGCCAGGTAATTTAAAATAAGTCATAATTCACACTCAGTTGATTTTACCTCTTTAATTCTTATTGCATGTAATTTTCCATATGGCTGGAAGTATCTTACTGGTTATTTACAAGAGTCATGGAAGAACATAAACTTCCTTAGTTTCTATTCATCAAAGAAGCAAGCATGAAAATTACCACTCATTCATTTATTCAGCAATAATTTTGAGCACTTACATAGTGCCAAGCCCTGTTTTAGATACTGGGGATACCACAGTAAACCAAACAAGTCCTGTGTTCAAATAACTGTTTTGTAAGCTTCCTCCCATCTGTAGATCCTTAAGTCTTATCCTTATGTCATATGTAGGATTTTGAAGTGATTGGTAAGAACTGGTTTCTGGCCTTCTGAAATTGAGACCATCCGAAATTCACAGAACTGGGTAAAGGTGAGGAATTCATTTCAATCTACAAGATCCCTTTGACTCACAAATGAGGAAACTGAGGCACGCAGAGTTTAAGTGGCTCGCCCAATGCTGCCCAGAGAGTAGTGACAGAAGCCAGAGCGGGGTATGGTCCCCAGAACCAAACATGTCAGTACCCTTTCCGCTAAAGCAGGGACCTCTTCTTTTGATTATTTCTAGGTACATCTGGAAAATCCTGGTGCGGGATCATTTCTGCAGTTTGCTTCTCTGGTGAACTTTTCTTTCCCTTGTCCTAATTTGAGGGAATTTCCCTGCTCACTGCTCTAGCAAGCAGAGATGTCAGGGACCTTGGAGTCCTTTCACTGGAATGCTTCAAATACACATGGCACAGCAGGAACTCTAGAAATGGTGTGGTTTTAAAAAACTCAGGTGGAATCAGCACTAGATAAAACCCCTCACCTAGTCCTTCAGAGAAACCCTCCTGCCCTGTTCAAGGACACTTAGCAATTTCTGTCTTAGTGGAAGAAGTTGCCACTTTGAGATGGTTGAAAACAGCCTCTCTTAAGAGAGTCCCATTTGTGCAGTTTTCCTGGTGATAATTCAGGGCTTTGCCCCTCTATGAGCTTTCCACCTCTCTCCCATCAAAGCTGCTCCAAGAAAAGTTTACAGGTTATGGGCCCTGAGATTGGGTATCAACTAGCTCTATGGAAACTAACAGTTATGACCTTTCTTGGAATGGGAGCAGAGACCACAGTTAATAATAATATTAATCTTGTGTTGGCTGTTTGCATGGGACAGGCGTTGTTCTAAGTGCTCCTTAGGCATTGCCTAATTGCATTCTCCTAAACTCCAGGAAGCAGGTATAAACCCACAATCTCTTATAAGAAACTCTGCGGCAGGTGTTTAAGAATTCAGAATGTTTTATCATTTAAAAAGTTAATATGGAAAATATGTACTATACATCACCTAACAGCCTCTGTATGATCTAGGGAAGGATTCCATAATCAAACACATCAATGATTCTGTAACAAAACCTACTACTTTTCATACTAAGCGAGACCGGTAAGAACTCCAAATGTCCCGATACTAGTTCAGCTCAGTTTTGCTGCCACATGAATTATGAAAACAACCTTTTTCTTTTCAGAGATGTCTGGGATTTTGGAATTGTAGATGAGAAAATTTAGGGCAATACAACTATTTGGCCATTTCACAGTTGAGGAAACAAGAGGTTGCCCCAAGTCCCATGACTGGCCAGGAGGGGAGTCAGGATTCAAACCTTGGCAGCCTCCTCTCAGAGCTCTGCTTTATCGTTCTCCTGTCTCCTGTCCCTTTAGTCTCATGCATTCAGATACAACATACCAAGTACAGGAAGGGCACTGACTCTAAACATACAGCTCAACGCAGTCTTGCCCATGTCACTACCATCTTGAGCTTAGTGATCAAGGTATTTAGCAGAAAGTCCCCCTTGCACCTCTTTCCAGGGACTGTCCTCTCCCCCACGACTCTGACTTGCATCTTCATGATTAATTTTGCACATTCTAGAACTTTATGAAAAGTCAAGGAACTGAATGTGCTCCTTTACACCCAGCTACTTTTGCTGGCCCAGTGTTTCTAGTTCATCCTTTTCATTGCTGTATACTATGTCCCTGTACCAATGTCTTATCCATTTCCTCCCCATGGACATTTGAGTCCATTCCAGTCTGGAGCCAGAGTCTTAACTATCAGACCTTCTTGCCACCACCTGCCAACATCCAGAACATCAACTAACCCTAGAGAATTTATTCTCTAAAGAGCCTGAATAGTAGATACTTTTGGTTTTGTGAGCCATGTAAGCTTTATTACAACCCCTCATCTCTGACATATAGCCTTAAAGCAGCCACAGACAATCTGTAAACAAATAAGGGTGGTTGTGTTTCAATAAAGCTTTATTTAGAATTATGGGTAATGGATCAGCTGGCCCCGCCCTGCTCTGCTGTGGCTGACGCTGCTTCCTGGTTAAGGAAGCCAACCAAATGGGCACTAAATGGAACAGTACTACGTGCCAGGTGGAGTCTGTCTTTGTACACATATTGTCTTGTTTCCTCTCCACAACAGCGCACTCAGGCAAATATCACCTCTGTGCCCATTTTACAGATGCCCAAACTGAGTTCAAAGAGGCCAAAATACCTGCCCCAGTCTGCGGCTAGTGATTTGAAGGCGGTGCTCTTCCCCCAGTGTTCAGGGCTCCCCAGCTGAAGCTCAGAGCCTCTGTATTATATGCAGACCTCTATGTGTCCCCACTGCATGCATTTTTCTATGGAGAGGATCCACAGCTTTCATTAGCATCTCAAAGACTTTGCGATCCAAAGAGCAGGAAGGAAGACCTAGCGACAGTTTTGTTAACACAAGGTAGGGAGAAAACCAAATGGCTTGTTGCCTTCTATGTAGTCAAGGTGTTTTCTCAGTGGCCAGAAGTGATGTTCCATTTAAATTCTGCATCCTAATCCTATATTCCAGGAAGGGATTTTTTTTTTTTTTTTTAATAAAACAGTAAGTAAGTTTTCATTTGAGAGACATCTCCCCTTTCATGTGTACACCTCCTGCCAGCCAGGCAGGCTGGGCTGAGCCATATTTACATGCAAATAAGGGAACTCAGGCTGAAACCCACTGAAGGACTGTGGTCCTATATAAATAAGAACACAGGGGCCTCTGTCTATATTTACATCTTTAAGTTAGTGCCTGTAACCATCATCTGTCTGCCCGGGTTCCCTTCAGCCGAGCTCCTTCCTAGACTAAAGAACAGGGAGACAAGCAACTGTGTAATTGTGAACTGTATTTCACGGCCACAATTCCTTTGAGAAAGGCCCTAATTAGTCTAAGCCATGTTTAATGTAAATCAAGTTTCACTTTCAAAATTTCAAGGGCCCATTTTGACAGAACGTAGATTTATTTTATGCTCCGCATAAAACATGGGTGCTAGTAAACACGGTAATGACAGGCGGGGAAGGGCAGAAATCAATACATGAAAAGTCACTGAAATTAGGTAGGCCTGACCTCCTGGAGCTGCCTTGGAAAATCACCCTTTAAAAAAAAAAGACTATCGAAGGGAGATGCTCGAGCTGTGTTTTTCTTGCTCTCCCTTCACAGATGCCCACAGAGACCCCAAATCATAGTGTCTCTCTCCAGCTTAATTCAAACTTCTCAACGTGTTGGTTCTGACTCATGGCAGCGCTCCCATAATGGAAAAACATGGTAACCCTTCCTCTGGTGAGAAGGGTGGTTCCCCAGAACCCTTCAAGCACTGTGGAGATTCCCCATAGTCCTGATTTATTTCACAATGTAATTCAATTACTGAAAATAGCATTTTTATATCTTCCAATTCTCTTATAGACCAAATCACAAAAGCCTGATCCTTTCCATGAGTGTTTGATAGCATGTGGTTAGCAGGGTTATAAAAAAAAAATAAAGGATACTTACAGATTTAGTATAAACTATGATTAATTTTTATTAAGAGGATACATTTATACATCATAAACCGACAATTTATTTGAAGATCTTTTTTTCTTCCCCTTGTGAGTTAGGTACTTCTACTCGGTGCCGAATGCAGAATTGTATATGAGATATTTGAGTGTCTAAAACGATGTATGATAAATGAAGTAGCATGCTACTTATACGCTTATCATGTTCTCTGACTAGCAACAGGTTCAGCAAAGGGCACAGCCAGTAAATGAAATTTTCCACCAGGACAATATATCATCACAAGAAGTAGATGCGCTGGAAACTTACAAGCTTGCTCAAGATGCGGACAAGGTGTGAAATGGTAAAAAATGAAAAGCAGAAGCATCGTACAGTAAATTTCAAATTCAGCAGCATATTGGTTGCAGATGATGCTTTAATTGTTTCAAACCACAGGAATGAGCAAAAAATGCAAACGCCATCTGAAGGCAGAAATAAATTTCCACTGTTACTGAATTTATAAATTATTTTTATCATAGGCACCACTGAAGCAGAGAAAAGTAAGGGGCATGGAAATGTATATGACTGTCACGGTATTAATTTGAGGGGAGAGAGAGACACTTGAGTTATATTTGAGGAGCCTTCGCCGTGTTTAACCTTGAGTGAATCCCTTGGTCTTTCTGTACCTCAATTTCTTCACTTGCTAAACAGAAGGTGGGGACAAATAATTTCTAAAGTCTCTCCCATTTAACAAAAGCTCAGTGGTTCTCTGATGCTGATCTGTGAGCACTCAAAAGGAAATGGTCAGTACAGTTTTTGTTTTCATAACATATGTCATATTAGTAGTTTCTTGGGAGAATATTGTAACTGCATTTTCCCATGTAAAAGATCTACTGAAGGACGTTCCAGAAAATGCAGAAGCTCCTGTCCAGTATTTCATTTCAATAGTGATCATATCTCAGGAGTTAATTCCCTCTACTGGTTCCCAAGTTGTCAAATGATGCTCTTATTGGGAAAAAACAACCAAAAACCAAAAACAAACAAACAAACAAAAAACCATACAGGTGATCCAAGAGGTACAGACTCATCTTCCCTCACATAAGGGTGGGCTGCATCAGGGAACACCAAGGTCCTCTGTTGATAGGCACCATGCATACAATTTCCCTTTGCTAGCTACTTCGGGTGACAGTGCACAGTGACAGTTTGCAAGGGTGAATTACCCGCAGCATAGTGTCAATAGGTATAAATTACAATAGACCCAGGTGACAGCTATTCTAAGAAAGGGCTCCCTGTATGTTAAAAAGCTCAGTGGAGACAATGCAAGGGGAATAAAGGGCTAAAACTAATCTGATCTAGACTGAGGCCTTGTCAACACCAAAGACCTCCATGAGGAGACAGGCTGAGACTGTGACTGGGGGAGAAAACCCAGAGAACTGGAAAGAGAAAGGGCAGTGTGGCAGAATGGTTAAGGCAGGGAGTCTTTGGTGCGTGTGTGTGTGTGTGTGTGTGTTTAAATAATCTCTGTGCCCAACACAGAACTCAAACTCATGACCCTGAGATCAAGGGTGGCACACTCTCTCGACCGAGCCAGCCAGGTGCCCTGAGACCTTGGTTTTGAATCTCAATGCCACCACTTACTGTGTGACCTTGAAGAACTGAGATGACAATAACTACCCAGCAAATCATAATGTGTATAAATGAGATAATAGATGGAAAGTCGTGCGCACAGGACTGGATACTTGGGAGCTATTTTTATTACCGATCTGCCTAGATACATCTATTACACTGCTTTTGTTGCTACCTTTCTCTTTTATAAAAACGAGTGGCTATAGATCCGGGTCGGATAAAGGTAGGCTGCCAGGAGAGGTGAGCATGTGAGCAGTAGGTATGTATACAGCAAGGAAAGGGAAAGGTGATATAATATTAATTAGGAAGGTAAGGGTAGCAATCATAGAATGTGAGAGGTTGAACCAGAATCACCACCTTGGAGGTATAGAGTATAACATCAAAAAGACAGCAGAGTAGGGATCTACAAGGCATCAGAAATGCAGGAACTAAAAAAAGGAAGAGAGATGTTTTTGTTGGATTAGCATGAAAGCACAGGTTTCTGAACACAGCAAGAAAGCCAAGCCCAGGGAGTAATGCGCAAGATAGCTCATATTCACTTAGCAGTCTGGCAAAAAAAAAAAAAAAAAAAAAAAAAAGTTATTTTGTTGGCGGATGCCTTATCTGGTTAGTTTTACCTCTGGAAAAAATGCTATGTGTAACAGAAATAGATGGGAACAATGGCATTAATGATGCATGGAAAATGCAATGTGTTGGCAAGAAAATTGACATTAGTAGAGAACAAATTTCTTGATAAGTCTCAATTAAGTAGTAGTTTTGTTCATGCGAAAAAGCAGTGAGTGGATTGCAACCAAAGACGCTTTTGCGTCGAGACGGAGGTTGTGCGTGAGGCAGCCAATAGACAAGCAAGAACACAAAGAAAAGAGAGTTTCCAAAGCATCACACTGTGATCTCATTCCTTTGCTGTTGGCTTCCTTCCCAGAGATGAACACGCAGCAACACTGTTATATTTTGTGCTCACCTGAAAATATCACTAAATTCAATAACTGATGGAAATGAATCTTCTACACATCAAAACATTGAGGCAAAGGCTTTGGAGGGTGCAGGCTATAGGATCGCACAACAGCAGGGGGCGCCATTTGCACTGTGTTCTATGGGATGAGGGCGCTTCATTGGAACACAGTGAGCATGGTGCTCGCTGATGAGAGGCCACAGAATATTTCCATTCAGACTCTTTCTCCCTCAATAATCTAATTTAATCATGAGGAATCCTGAGAGTACCATCCTATTCAATATTTGAGTGAACCAATTTCCTCATTAAAAGTGAGGCATGCGTTTTGCCCAACAAAAATTACAATATCCTTGGATTACTTTCCACAGGGTTGGGCTCCTATGGCGCTGTATGCTTAGCATACCCTAAAGATGAAGTTTCCATAAAATTTATACCCAGACAAGCAGGACAGGAGGCCCACATTATATGGGTAGTGGAACATTAAAGATTCAACACTGCCTTTCTCTGTGCTGAATACCATTTAATGAAAAGTCTCCAAGGAAATATCCACATGCCCTGATTTCACAACTGGGAGCCTGGAAAACACAAGAGGGGGACAACTGAGCAGATGGATTGATATAATTAAAGTTATCGGGTTTTATGTTTTTTTTTTCAAGACCCAGCTATGCAGGAGAAAATGAGTCATCAGGAGGTTCAGTAATGTGACCACACTGGTTTACGTTCACAGAACCCTGGCCACTGCCATTAATAGTGTGATCACATGGAGGGAGCGCAGCAAAAAATAAAGAGCCCCAGGTCCTTAGCCTAAAATCCAGCTCACCATCTAAGCCCTGGACACGCTTTTGTCTCCACGTAATCAGGAAGGGGCAAGGATCATCCTGGGGACAGACTCTTTCTACAGCCCCCAAGAATGAAAACAAATAGTGTGAGAAGATTTGCAGTCACAGATTTCTAAGAAAAAAGTTTTACGTTGTTGACAATATTGGCAACTCAACAAGGAAAAACGTTAATGATAGTTTTGAGAAAAACCAAATGCTAATGGAGATTGGTTACTGCTTAGGATGAATATATTTTGGGCAAGAGAGATGAGACCACCATTTCTTTAGTTCTCATTTGTTTCCATACTATGTATGTATGTATGTGTATGTATGTATATATATATATATTTTTTTTTTTGAGAGAGAGAGAACATGTGCGTGCATGTGTTTGTGTGCATGAGTTGTAGGGGGGACAGAGGGAGAGGGAGAGAGAGAATCTTAAGCAGGCTCCACACTCAGCAAGGAGCCCAATGCAGGGCTCGATCTCACAACCCCAGGATCATGACCTGAGCCAAAATCAAGAGTCGGAGGCTTAAACCACCCAGGTGCCCTCATCTCCATATTCTATTAAATTATTTTGTAAATTGCCTGTTTATATGTCTACTTTCCTTCTAAACTACGAGCTCTGTCTTATTTGTGTTAGAATATCACAACAGCAAGAATTGGGTGAGATGCTGGGTAACTGGAGCATAGCATGGGATAGTTAGTTAATAAAATGTCTGATCCATAAATGAATAAATGAATCAAAAGCACATCATTTGTAAGAAAACATCTTAAATGTATGATAAGACACAACATGATCCACAGTAAGCTAGACTAGTGTTGCCAATAATCTTCAAAGCTTAAAGACCAAAAAATTGTCCCCCAAAGAATGAAAATATTTACATGCAAGAGTCAAGAAATCTTGTTGGTGTTCCCGAGAGAGCACAAAACTTTATTTCATGGGCGAGTGATTAATGCCATGGAAATTGAGGCCACACTAGAAGATTCCTCCCTTTTTAGCACATAACCTCATTCCAGGCAAATGGCATGAACTATACCTACTTCTGATTTTAGCATGTCATGGCAATATAAAATGATTGCTACTGTAATAGTATTTGCTCGATATGTTGAGTTCAGTGAAATCATTGGCAGCAAGAAGTGAAAGGAACCTTACCAACAAATTCAGTATGGTTTTATTGTGTTTCAATCTGAGAACTATAATAATAGAGTACTATTCAGATTCATTTGATAGGTATTTGAATACTTCCTATATGCTGGAGGAAGCTGTACATATTCTTATGAAATTGCACTTTTTCTATTTAGGGGAGTTCTCAACCGGGCAACCATGGTCATAGTCTTAGAGACTCTCTTCTTGGTTTCTCAGTTTGGAAATGCAAAGTTTGCTTTTCTAATTGATGGCCCCTACCATTCATCAAGAGTCAGCATTTTTATTTAATTTGGAATAGGAACTAGTAAGCAGTACTTGGTTCTTCTAGTCTAGAAACCTTTTTTCTCTTCTCTCCATGTTTTTTTCTGAAATCTTTGTAACCCATTTACCTGCGTTTTTATGCTTGGAAAGTGGAACAACTTGTAGGCATCTAGTTAACATCTGAGGAACATGTTAACAACAGTATTTATTCATATGGTAATCATAAAATCACAATTTTTATCTGCTTCTAAAATTTTTGACTATTTATACACTCCAGGGCTATATTTGTATTGATTTATGAAATCATCATAATGAAAAAACTTCAATGATAGCTATATACTTTGACTTTTCTATACAGAAGAAGCACCGAGAAAATTATAGACGTCTTTTCCTATCTATTGCTTGAAAATAATTTGTACTTCTCTTGAAAACATTAATAATCATTTATTTGTGGCATAAAGTAATAGACATGACCTGGGGTTTTGGGAACTGAAAAACATGGGTTCAAATTCCAGCTTACTTAATAGGTACTTGTATTTGTCATGACACATCAATTGCTCCAAGAAAAAAATCCCAATTTCTTAATGGCTGCAAGCAATAGAAGTTTTATTTTCTGTCACATTAAGGCCCCACAAGGGGCCAGGGGAGCTCTGCTCCACATAGTCATTCAGGATCCAGGCCATTCAGTAGGACCCCTGGAGTCTTCTATTGGATTCTTTGTATCTGGCCAGCAGCTGAGGGAAGAGAGAACATGCAAGGGATTGCATGGGAGAGATTTTTAGGAGACAGTCCTGGAAACCAACCCACTTTACCCATTCCCTTGGCCAGGACCAGTCACAGAGCCTTGCTTATGTACAAGAGAGGATGGAAAATATGGTCCAGGAGGAAAAGGAAAGAGGGTTTGGTGGACACAGGACTAAATATCTCTTCTACGCTGTTCCATCTCTCACAAGCCAAAATTTTATCATATATAAAAGGGTAAAATTCTATGCATCTCAGAGAGTTGTCAAGGTTCAATAAGATATTTGTAAAGCATGAAGTAAATGCCTGGCATATGGCAGGTGGTCAAAACATACTACTTCTTATCGTGGCTGTTTTCCAGGAATTTGACTCCATGGCTGATTGAAATTTCTTATGAGGCTAATCCCATTAAACTATGAAAGATACTGAAATAATTTTTCAATCAAACTAACCATATTAAGACCTTTCTTATCTCAATTTCTAGCCAGAACACACTTTCACTTAGAGATTATAAATTCAATCACATTTCTTTACCTTTCATCATTCCCCCCCCCCATCATTAATTCTCTAACTCAGGGCTTCTCAGTGTTAGCACAATTGATATTTGGGGCCAGAAAATTCTTCCTTGTGGGGGCTATCCTGGGCATTATAGGATGTTGAGCAACATCGCTGGTCTCTACCCTCGGTGGTAACAAAACTGGTTCTAGAAATTACCAAGTTTCTCCTGCTAGGTGTTAGGGGATCTCTTTCAGTAAAGTACCATTGCTTTAATCCTTTGTTTAGCATCTTCTGACTCTATTAGCACACTGATCTATTGTGGGGAGGTTTTAATTCTCATTTTAAAATTCCAGCAATAATATGCATCAGACGTACACACAAAAAGCCACATTAAGAATACTGACTGGTACTGACTGACATTCTTCCTTTGCTTATCTATTTTCAGAATGACAAAAACGATTTGAATCAGTTCTGATATTGCTGTGGGACCCCTAAGAATTACCTCCCTTTCTGGATTGATTTACAAATTCTTCCACTGCTGTGGGAAGAAGAAATGCTGTATTAAGAGGCATGAGGCTGCTCCAATTAATCCACTTAATTGTTTTACTGAGCACCTACTGCTAGCTTAGCATCCTGGGATTATGCAATCCAACCACATCACCCTGAATTTTTTATAGAGCTCGTGGGAGCCATTTTAAATCTTCCAAACCAATGGCAGACAAAGACTTTCCAAGTCACTGTAGCATTTTAGTAGAAGGAGAAAGGGAGGAGAAGCCAGAGACTTCAAGTTCAGACTTAGAGGGGGGCTACTTCCTAGTTGTATTGTTGTGGGGAAATCCCAGAAGCACATCTGTTCCTGCACTAACTACTGTGCACAGTGAGGAGAATAATGTCCACTCACTGAGAGTCTATGGGAGGAAAGTGAGATGAGTTTTGAGAACACTCAGCATTTAGCATAGGCTCAATAAATGTGAACGGGATCTGAATCGGAACACCACCATTAACATCCTCACAATATTTTCATTAGCTTCCCCCTTCCCACACCATGTCCAGGACCACACGGCTTGTTTAGAGCAAAGATTGCGGGGTAAACAGAGACACCTATGGCTCTTAGAAAACACCCACCTGCTTCCCTAATACATACACTTGGAAAGTGTGGATGTGGATGACGTCTTTTGTGTAGATGATATTTGGATTATTGTGGAGAAAATTTTCATCACCAGTGGGTCTTCATACATCTTACAGGTATCAGTTTACACAATGAGTAAATCAATAAATCAATGAAGATAGCAGGTCCTCAATACCTAATACCTCCTTAGTGAAGTCGATCGGGTCACATACAGGATGAGGCTCTAAGGTGAATATTTTTTTTTTGCCCCTTCTAAAATAATGCCCAAACCCAGCTGACTGATGCCCAGCTTGTGATTTTGCTTTCTTCTAAGTATTTCTGGAAGCAATATTGGGAAAATATACCTCAAACGTGCAAGTTCACTGGAATCTTTTCCAAGAAGAGGTTTGGACCAGAAGAGGAAGCAGGTGCAGCCACCCATCTGGACAGTTGGGGGAGGGTGAGGAGGGCAGAAAAAAGCGAGCATCACTGAAGAGAGCAAAGGAAAACGGGAGGGCCAGAAAACAAACTTGGCCTTGGTCACAGTTTTGCCTAGGCCCCCGCCCTTCAGAAGAGAGTCTGTCTTCATCTCTTAAAGATGTACTGAAGTAGGACTGGAGGGTCCCAAACAAATCTGTCCTGGTGTTCTGTCTCTCCAGCTCTTTATAGGAGCACAGGCACAGGTCGAGAGGGCCGCTGTCTCCCCACCAGAGCTTCCAATCCCCCAGAAGCAGCATACATTGAAGTCTCTCTTTCCCAAACAGGAACTGAGGGCAGAAACGGATCCCCTCACCCTACCCCACGGCCACCGCTCACCACTTTGTAGTCTGTGATAAGAGAGCTGTCTGATCACCAGGGATGTTCTTGTGGTTAGGAAAAGATGGGGGCCAGAAGGCCTTCCCCAGGGTCTGTTTACCTCACTGACACTTTGGGCAGAGCCCAGAGACACTCCCAGGACCTTGATGGCAAACTCACGCATGCGCCCAGCAGCAAGGGTCCCGGGTTTAACAGCTATTAATTAGGGTAATGATTCCCAGGGCTGCAATTACAAACCCAAAGATCCACTTAGCATCTCCTCTTGAATCTCTTGTTTCTGTAATGCTGATGTCCCTAAAAGATTCATTTGCAACCACTTACTGATTGCATTTCCCAGTATATTGTTTCGGATGGACGGACGGAAAGCCGATAGGGAATATTGACCTCGGCGTCATCCTGTGATTACTCGGGCTGCCCCAGCTATCATTAACCACCCCATTTTATTTTCTGAGTGCCACGAACACTGTGGTGACAGATCCGTGACCTTTCCCCTAGAAATGTTATGAAGCGAATGTGCTGTAGAAATGACAGGAGGGACGGATGTCAAATGGCTGTTTAAATGCTACGTCAGCAGCCACAGCCACGGTCTTGGGTTCTGACGTTAAAGGACATTTCGATTGGGGGTGGGGGGTGGAGGGTGGGGTGTGCTCTGTTTGCTTTCCACTTGTAGGAAACAACTAAAAACCAAGCAAGAAGAATGGAAACCATAGGCCATCCTCTGCCTCCAAAAATAGACACTTCACCTAGCTCTCAGAAGTAAGTCTGAAGTTTTCTAGTCTTTTATTTTAAACCAGAACAGAAATCTCAATTTAAGTCATTAAAGAAAAAAAAAAATTCAAAGTGTATTTTGAGCATATGATTGAAAATGCAATTAAACAACGCAGAAGTCTCTGGGAATCTGATTATGCATATTTAGGTCACATGTACACATCCACATACTGAGGGTCCCATAATGATTCCTGGACCATAAGAACTGCATGTAGAGGAAGAAGGTGGAGCTGTGTCCTTGGGTAAAGCGAGTGAATCCAGCTCCCTCCTCTTGCCACACACGTACAATAGAGTAACCTCACAAAGAGTTTCTCTAGGACTTGTTCTTACAGACTATAGGCTGAATCCTGGCTGTGCATTTAGCTCCACTAGGGAGTTTTAAAAAGGTACCAATGTCAGCACTGACCCTGGACCCATTAAACCAGAACTCTGCGACGGGACCTAGACAGTGACATTTTCTGTAAGGCTTCTGGGTGATTCTGATGGGCAGCCCTGCTTGAGAGCCACCCCTACCCCCCAGCCCCGCCGTAGTGTGCAGGGATGGAAAGCTGCCACTCTGGTTGAAATGAAGATGGTCCTGCTAAATCTACTGAAATAACTAGCTATTTTCTTATTAGAGAAAACAGTGAGGGAAAAATGAGAAACTTCGCAAATAAGAAATACTGATGAAAATTATTTCAAAGAGGAAAATCCAAACTGCCAATTCCTAAAAGTAAGATTCCCTACATGCAGTGGATTTATTTAAATACGCACAAGTAGGTATCAATTTAGCCCCAAACCCTAATCTTTGAATTTGTGGAAGTTCTGTCTACACTCAGCTGTGGTTCCTGGAGCAGGCGATTAAAGGGAAAAAAAATAAAAAAGAATTTGGATTTTGAAATTCTAGGGTAAACAATTTCATGGCCTATGCTTCAGTGCAGGGTCAACATATTTAAATGATATCAAATGTTTAAGTTACAGTAATCCAGAAATTTTATACTTTCGAAAAGTTATGGCCACCTGTCAAATACATTAAAAGCAGGGAGAAAAAAAGAATAGCATATGGACTTAAACCCACTAGGTATTCTCCCTTATAATATTTATATCCACTAATTAATACTGAAATCTGATGATGTTTCCTCCTCAGCAGAAAAAGAAGAGAGTCTTCCTCGCCTTTTTGTACCAGAACATTCTTCTCTGACAACAGAACAACAGGGATTGCTTTTACAAAATTGGAATAGAAGGAGAGGAAATGGATAATTTCTGAATGATTTATTTCTAGGAAGGTCAGAATTTCCCATTCTGCTAACAAGCTCTAGGTTTTGGTGAGGGGTTAATTGGAGTTTTGAATCCTCCCCCTCCCCCAGGCCAAATACCCAGTGTAGGGCACAAGCTTCACATTCAGTGTCCTTGGTTCTTTTGTGAACATCTTGGAGGTTCTTTCCTGGACGTGACCTAGACAATGCAGAACTAAGCGGAAGTTGCAAGACTGCTTGAAATGTGCGCTTAGATTGTATTTGTGAGCGTTTGATGTTCTTCTTTAATAACCTCAAGTAAAAGGCTGAATGCATTCAACAACAGTAGCTGAAAAAAGTGCAATGAGTCATATTATAGGAAAATGGAGAAAAGGATACAGGACTCTCCACTGAACACAATCCTATATTGTAGGCAATCTGTGATAACACCCTTTTCATTTCAGTTCAGTCCCATAAAATTACCACTAACATTACAACTCATGCAGAACACAGATAAATGTAAAAATGTCACAGAATTCTTCCAGATGGGACTTTTAGTTCCACTAGATCACCATCTACTTTTTTACTTGTCTAATATTTCATTACAACCTTCCATAAGTTAATTTTCTTTCCACTGACCATGTAAATCACAAATCAATTTTCATTTAAAATGCCTGACTACAGATTGCTCCTGAAAGCTCAGAGCATATGCTTCAGTGAACTTCTCCAACATCCTTAATGTACATTAGAAAAATGTTGTGTTTTTAAAAGTCTTTTTTTTAAGAAGAACTAATTGTACATTAAAATCTGGCATGAGACCTGAGGCATCCTATTTCCCCCCTAAAATGCAGATGTGTTATTTTTAAGGCATGAAATCACACGTGGCCAAATATTTGTCATGACAAAATTGACAAATACGGCAACATTTTACACCAGCAAAAAATACAGCACATTTGCTAAGGAACACACATGTACATACATATATATTACATACAGAAACATGGGGCTAGATAGTCTAGTTTTTAAAAATAAAATTATAGGTAGGGGCACCTGGGTGGGTCAGTTGGTTAAGTGTTTTCCTTCGTCTCAGGTCATGATCTCAGGGTCCTGGGATCGAGTCCCGCGTCCCTGCTCAGTGGGCTGTCTGCTTCCCGATCTCCCTCTGCCTGCCCCTTCCCCTGCTTGTGCTCTCTCTCTGTCTCACTCACTCTCTCTCCAATAAATAAATAATAAAAATAAAATCTTTTTTTAAATAATTTTTAAAAAGATTTTATTTATTTATTTGACAGAGAGGAAGAGATCACAAGTAGGCAGAGAGGCAGGCAGAGGGGGAGGGGGAAGCAGGCTCCCTGCTGAGCAGAGAGCCTGATGTGATGCGGGGCTTGATCCCAGGATCCTGAGATCATGACCTGAGCCTAAGGCAGAGGCTTAACCCACTGAGCCACCCAGGTGCCCTAATAAAAATAAAATCTTAAAAAAAAATAAAATTATAGATCAAATTTTTTATAAAGTCTTTGTGTCTTTCCTATCTGCTAATTCCATGAATGTTTGGATGTGGAAATTTTACCTGGAAGGGGAATGGGTTTTGGAATCTGGGTTTCTCATTAATGGAGAAGGAGTTGAGACTCAGTGCACTGAGATTTTCTCAGAAATATTCAGACCAAAAAGGCCATTGTACACTTTTGTTATGAGAATATAAAATACCTTGATTACAACAATATTGTGGGAAGAAGTTGGGCAGTTATGGACAAAAACGTCATTATGAAACAGGCCTCTTTTCAAGTTTTAGCTCCTTAATTAGATGTTTATTATTTTAATAGTATTCTGAATTGAAGAGGGTTGTTTTTTTTTTTTTACATTTGGTAATATTCCTAATTTCTCCTAAGAGCCTGTGAAAGTCAAAGTGCTTTAGAGTTGTTGTTATTTTTTTAATTTAAATTCATAAATGGTATTTCTGTGTGAAGACAGTATTGAAATACTTCAGGTGAAAAGAGCTTCGACTTCTCATTTTTTAAGATACAGTTGACAGATGACTGTAAATAAGTAAATCACATGGTCCTATAATATTCCAGAACATTGAGGAGGCAAGAACCAACATGGAAGTTTGTCCCAGGTCTCAGAGACAAGACTGCACTTCCAGACTCAGTCACATTTACTGAGGGATACCCAGAATTTCTGAAAAGCTGTGATGGTGGGTGGGCCTGTCCTCTTTCTGTACCATGTGAGTAAATATATGTACTCTGTGACAGAATCTGGGGACTGATCTGGGGACTGATAAGGTAAGCATGCATCTATGGGTCTAAGATATGTGTGCTGGGGACTCTTGCTAGCATTCTGCTCCAGCATCCTCCTTTTCCTCCCCACAAAGGTGGCACTTTAGCTGAAGACACACCTGAGCACACACCTGGCCAGGAACACCGGCTAGCTTGATGATTTCCACAACTGCTTTTCCTATTTTTATTTCTTTACCAAGTGAAGAAATCCAATGGCATTAGTGTTTTGAACTGCAAATATTCTCAGAGCAAGTCTCTGTCAGCTGGGAAACACACAACTTTCTGACTGGAATTTGGCCAAAAAATTAATGCTGTTTTATGACCCACTCATTAATCTCCTGAAAAAGTGTGCAATACAGTTTTATGAGCACCAATGACTTTATGATTTTGAGGGGCTTTTGTACACCTGCTCTTTTCTTTGAGGTAAGCTGTCTACCTTACCCTGTATTCTCTTCCTTACGAGAGTAGAGGGCAGCCTGTGTAGATTATGAAAATGATAAACAGACCAAAACTTGGTGGTGAAGTGTAGCTTTGCTAAGCATAGTTTGCAGGTTTTTTTTTTAAGATTTTTTTTATTTATTCATTTGAGAGAGAGAGAGAACAAGCAGGGGTAGAGGGAGAGGGTGAAGCAGACTCCCTGCTGAGCTGGGAGCCTGATGTGGAACTCAATCCCAGGACCCAGAGACCCCGACCTGAGCCGAAGGCAGATGCTTAACTATCTGAGCCACCCAGGCACCCCAAGTGTAGTTTACACTTGACAGACAATACCACCTATTGCACATGAAGAGGCACCAGAAATGTCTAAGAAATATATTAGGCATATAAGATTGGACAGAAATGGTGAAGTGGGGAACAAGTTTACTTTTTAAATAGAACTTGAAGCCTTCGATGATAAAAATTTAGGCTAGGATAAAACAAGAACTAGAGTATAGAATTTATTAGAAAAATAAACATCAACCTCTTAAGGATTTGAGGGTGGTTTCTACCAGACCGAAGCATGAACATGGCAGAAACATCTGTGGCATTCAAAACAGAAAGCAAAGCAGTGCCCTGGCATGGAAGGAACATTTCAAGATTGAAAAAAATGCCACAAAGGAAAGGACAACTATTGTCTAGGCCCTAAATGTCTTCATAGAGTCCTTCCATTGGATTCCAGTAGTCAGAATCCCAGGGAGTGAGCCGCAGCTTGAAAATCTTCAAGAAAAGTTTTCATTTTATCTATAGGTAAATACATTTTTTATTTAGTGGACTCTTTAATTGTAAGGGAATTCAATAGGAAAAGAACATTTGCACTGAAGGGATTTCTTTCATGATGAATGTTGCTAGTGTTCACCTGTATATGAGATACGTTTATAGGTCTTGAAAATGGAAATCCAACTGCAATTATACCTATAACTGTATCTATAATAGTTATCACTTGCAGGCCATGAAGCAGAAATAAGGCAACTTCTAAAGTGTACATTCTCTCCTTAGGGTTATTTTCTCCCTAGGTTATTAGGTTATTTGGAATATACCCATATGTGATTAAGCAGTATCAGGAGAAGTCAGTAGGTAATTAATTATTGTCTCAAAAAGGCTCTTTCAACAACAATGAGATACCACTTCGTACCTGTTAGTAGAATTACTATCAAAACAATACAAGAAAAAAAAAACAGATTTTAACAAGTATTGATGAAGACGTGGAAGATTGCAATCCTGTGCGTTGTTGGTGGGAATGTGAAATGGTGCTATTGCTAAGAAAAATGGTATGGCGACTCCTCAGGCAGCTAAGCACAGAATTACCATATGATCTTGCAACTATATTTCTGGGTGTGTACCCCCAAAGCACTAAGAGCAGGGACAAACAGATTATTTGTACACCCACATTCACAACGGCATTATTTGCTATAGTCAAAGGGTGAAAGCAGCCCCAAGTATCTATTGACAGATGAGTGAATAAGTAGCATATGCTTACAATGGAAACTTATCCAGTCTTGGGGAGGAAGGGAATTCTGACACGTGCTACAACATGGATGAATCTTGAAGATGTTATGATAAGTGAAATAAGTCAGTCACAAAAGGACAAATGCTGTGTGATTCCACTTAATGAAATACTCAGAGCACTCAAATTCATAGAGCCTGAAAATAGTAGGGTGGTTGCCCGGGGCAGGGAGTAATGGAGTTATTGTTTAATGGACACAGAGTTTCAGCTGCTAAAGATGAAAAAGTTCTAGAGATGATGATGATGATGATTGCATAATAATGTGAATGTGTGTAATGCCCTGAATAGTGTTTAAAGTGTTAAATATTATGTTATGTATATTTTAACCATAGCAAAAAAAAGAAAAAACACACACACACACACACACAAAAAAAAAAACCCACAAAAAACAAATATGAGGGAGGAATATGGGATCTGGGAGTATTATAAAGATCACTTACAAATATTTGTAATATTTTAAAAAAGTAATATGAAGCAAGAAGGGAAAAATGTTAGAATTTGATAGAACACTGCACATAGGTATTTACAATATTCCTCTGTTATGGCTTGAATACTTCAGAATAAAAACATTAAGAACTTTTAAAATACAGAATTAATTCAGAATTAACTTCCACATCCTTAATAGATACAAAATTTATTAAATTAATAAATTAAAATTTATTTTAAATCAATATCAGAATTTAGAAATATCCTAAAAACAAAAATTAAACTATGTTTATCTGAAACTGAGAAATTTCTTATTTGTGATCCCTGCTGGTTACTTATTTTTGAGACCAAAGCTTAGCTGAATAATCTTGGGCATCCACACAGAATTTGGTTTATTTAATAAGAACCACAGATATATCTATTATTCAAGAATATCCAGAGGATTACAATATTAGTATTCATAATGGTCTCGTGCTTTCTTTCTAAAAGTTTCCAATAATTCCACAAAGAGTACTTACAAATTTCTGAAAGCTCCAGAAAAAATTGAATTTAAGTCACTACCAAATTTAACTGAATGCTTGAAATGTTTAGGAATCATCTATCGGCTAAGGATTAGTTATCCAGACTTGACTTACTTACAGAAATTGAAAAAAGGGAGAGGAAGAGACTTTGCATGGAAAAATATTTGACCTAACATAGACAACCTTTCTTCTTCCAATATATAGAAATTATGCCTAAAATATGTCAAAAATTTAGATACACAAGCAGAAAGGGAAACCCTCACATATCAGAAATCAAGAACAGCAAGACCACTAGCTGACACCTTGGTCCTCTGAGGCCAGACCATGAGTTAGGCCTGGCCAGCATGAGGCTGATGTTTGGCTACCAACAAAGGCACAGGATCTGGGGACTTGGGCCCATGGGAAAAAAGCTGTTTGAACTGAGCCCCTTCTAAAATTCCGAAACCTGAAAGGGCTGTCCCAACAGTGAAAAGAGATGAGATGGATCCCATTTACTAGTCCAGGGAATTAACAGAAATGTTTGTTTCTGTTAATGACCTCAAGTAGGGAAAACTCTGTGAGAATACTTCCTAATGTAGTTGAAATTTATGCTATGTATATGGTGCAGGTATCTCCAAGCAGAGAAATAAATCATTTATGAAACTTGTTGGGCATTTGACACAAACAAATAAATATTTAGCAATACTTATGGCACCCCAAAGTTCAAAGGACTTTATAGAAAAACTATCTCTGTTTAAAGTGAGTTCAAAATAAAAAATTTCTTACCATATATGGACGGACATATTCCACTATGAATAAGAGAGATACTGCTATCTCTTTAATCAGCTCCTCGAGTACTTAAGCTAAAAGACAGTCTGAAGATATAAAATGAGCATACTTAAAGTGATTTTAAAAATCTAGAAAAAAACCCCCAGAAACCATAAAGGAAAAAACATATAGTTTCTGCTAGTGAAAAATACAGTCTTTAAAATGAAAAATTTTAAGTGAAACATAAGATTAAACATAACTACAAAGAGAATTAGAAAACTGGATGATTGATCTAAGGAAATTACAGGAAAAATGCAGTACAAAATATAATGGGAGAGAAAATATGAAAGGCTCAGAGACATGGAAGACAGTGGACATGTAACAGGAGTTCTGGGAGGAGAGAAGTGAAAGACTGGGGGAGAAGACGTAATGACGGAAATGTCAGCATTTCCAAATACCGAGCAGGATAAATAAGAATAAATCCATACCAAGGTCTTTCACAATAAAACTGGTGAATCCCAAAGACAAAGAGAAAAATCTTTACATCAGCCATGATTAAAAAAGGCATTTTGTCCATGAAGGAATGACAATTAAACTGACAATAATCTTACTATCAACAATAAACAGAGCCCAGAAGATAATTTCTTCATCTCCTGAAAATCTAAGTTATTAACCTGTAATTCTAACTCCAGCTAAACAATAGAAAATAAGGACAGAAAGAGTCTTTTAAGCAAATCAAACTCAGCTTATCATTCAAAAACCTCCTTTAAAAGAATCAGAAAGCTCTGAAAGGAAGTAATGGGATATAAGACATAATGAAGGGTAAAGAATTTTGCAAATGCAATGAAAGCTAAGGGAGATTCTTAACTAATGCTGGAGAGTTACATTATAGAAGATGAGAGGAGGTGATCAAAAAGTTGCAATGTTATTTGGGAGGAAAGATGAAAATACTGACGTGACACCTTAAAACATATGTTCCAAATATATGGATAACAACGAAAAGAATAAAAATAGATGTTTAGTTTCTAATCCAGTAGGTGGAAAAAAAGAAAACTCAACAAATCCATTAGAATGCAAGGAAGGAGAAAAAGGGCAGAAGAAGCATGATGAAAAAAACCACACGAAATAAGATGATCGAAATAATTCTAATAATTTCTATCTACATGTATCAACATATGACAAACCTCAAATGGAAAATGCAAAATATAAAAATACATCAAGAGTGTGCTACCATTATGTAAAATTTTAATACACCCCAAATAATACTATATATTTATAGTAAGTATACTATACTTATATTTTATAGTAAATGTACTATATATTTAATGTATATATGTATATATAATATATATATAACCATATATATTTAGTAAATTTATAAACACGGGGTAATGGTTACTTCTAGGAGTGGGAATACTATGGAATGACTGGAGAGAGGTAGAAGAGGATTTCAGCATTTTTTTTGATGTTTCATTTTTTTTAAGATAAAAGATTTCAGGCAAAGGTGGCAAAATGTTAATGGCTATTAATTCTAGATCATTTTATTGTCTATATATATATATTTCCTCTATATTTCAAAGTACAAAGTATAATAATTTTTAAAAAGGAAAGAGTACTTTAGATTCTGATCACTGGAAGTTGTTAATAAAAATTATATATACACAGTATCTCCTAATCAGTCCCTAAACTTCAGCAGAGGGCCTCCAAATTTTATTCTCTCTAATTTTGCCACCAAAGCGGATCCTTTGTGATTTTTCTGCATGAGGGTCCAAAATTTAAATGTATGCTAAAAATGTTCATTTTTAATGAACATAACTTTTAATTAGTGCCCCATGTATATGGGATTTAAGGAGATCCTCCAGGCCAGGCCAATGTTGTCCAATAGAAATATAATGCAAGCCCCAAACGTGAACCACATACATAATTTAAAATATTCTAGTATCCATGTTTAAAAAAATAAAAAAGAACAGGTGAAATTAATTTTGATAACATATTATATCCAAATTTAACAAACTAATATATCCAAAACATCTTTTCAACATGGTATCAAGATAAAGATATTAATGAGATATTTGCAAATGTCTGGATTTTACATCTATAGCATATGTCAGTTTGGACTTCCTTCCTTCCTTCCTTTCTTCCTTCCTTTCTTCCTCCCTCCCTCCCTTTCTTCGTTCCAAAGATTGTATCTCTTTATTTGACAGAGAGCTAGAGAGAGCAACATTTCAAAGGCTCAATAGCCACATGTGGCTCATGGGTTTCATTGTGGACTTTGCAACTCTAAGTAATAAAAAGTACAGTAGTCCCCTTTTATTTGCAGTTTTGCTTTTTGCAGTTTCTGTTACCTATGGCCAACTGTGGTCTGGAAGCAGATGACCTTCCTTCTGACATGTCATCACAAGGTCAGCAGTCGTCCAATCCCACGTCACAATGCCTACGTCATTCACCTCACTTCATCTCATCACACGGTATTTGAACATCTCACTTCAGCACAAGAAGGATGCATTACAGTACAATAAGATATTCTGAGAGAAAGACCACACTCATACATTTGTATTACAGTATACTGTTATAACTGTTCTGTTTTTTATTACTACTGTTAACCCCTTACTGTGCCTAATTTATAAATTAAACTTTACCATAGCTAGGTATATATAGGAAATAGCACTGGACATACAGTGTTTGGTACCACGAGCAAGCAGTGGACTCCCTGCCCATTCTGTTAAACCCTTTGCCCAACAGTTACCTTCTGCTGATCAAGTCTCCCTTGGCCATTTAGCTTCTACATATACCAAGCGCCTCCAATCTTATTGTCCACCAGGCATGAGGGTTTTCAGTCGGGTAATCCCCCTCCCCCATCTGCTGGGCTCAGAAATGGTGCCGAGCACAACCCTCCTTTTTGCCCATCTCCTGTCCAGGGGCAGAAAAATGAGATCTAATACTTGCCCTGACCCACGATGTCTTCAGAATGAGCCTAAACGCAAGAGAGCAGCAAACGTGCCAAAGAAAGGGACAGGCTGATAGCATTCAGCTTGGCACGCTCTAGCCATTTCCCATCCTTTTGTCTATAGCTGCTGTTCAAATATTTGACAAACTTCTATTTCTAGCCTCTCCATAAAAGTCTCCCTAGTTGGGCAAGTCATGCACCTTTCATGGTTTCCTAATAAACTGGAGGTGAGCACCAGTACGGAATCAAAGGAAATAAAACTCTAGTTGCTGTTGCTGCTAGGGCTGCCTTTTGAATGTGGCTTATACAATATTTCATCTGTGCTGACACCTTTCACTCTCAATTATTTGGCTGCTGTCAAAACAAATCAATCAAATTATAGCACTGTGTCTTCATGTTACCGTTCTATTGTAAGTTAGCAACATTAGCTTTGAAATATATAGAAGTATAAATTTTATCTCTATTATTTATTTAATACAACTTTCTCCCATGTGAGTTATTTTCCAAACACAGCAAACTCAAATTATCTTATGTCAAGTGTTGAATATATATATGTTCTGCTAAGAATTTCTAAAATAATGGCACACAGGGGAACAGAGATACATAAGAATGTTTTAATGGACCTGCATATTTGTGCTAATCCTAATCTGGTGCAATCCTAATCTGGTGGCAAATGGCAAAGGGACTAAGTTTTTGGGGGGATTTTTGAAAGTTCTGGCTAGAAAGTTGGTGAGCCTGGTTGATTAATATAATTGGGGTAATGATGACACTAATATCAAAGGAAAGGTTAACGTGAAACCAAAGGATGTTCAGAGACTAATTTTGCTAGCAACAAGACGTTATTTCTCAAGAGAAATAATTTCCAAAAATTAAAATTACATTATCTGAACTACAGTTTTTCCCAGGCCCAGATATCCTCTTCTACCCAAACCCCAGTACCCTCGAGCTAAGCCCAACTTGCTGCTTCCTCTGCCCTGCATGGCTATAATGGGCATGACCCAAAGAACTTTAAAAAGAAGAATGGCAGGGGAGAAAAGACTCAAACATTTTCATTTTGAGATTTTTAAGATGACAACAATGTTTTTAAATAATAGATTCAAATCAGTGGAGTTACTTTTCAGCAAAAGAGCAACACCGTTGAAGCTTTTATGTACATGCTCTCAAAATAGCTTCTTTTATACATGGAAACTTGACGGGTTTTCAGAAGATAAAGAGCAGACTGACAGACACAGTTTGTTGGCTCCTTCTTGTGGCACTCTGGCTATAAAACGGCTAAGCAACAACCAAAGCTGCAATGTGAATGTGTAGATTATGTCCAAAGGAAGAATCTAAACACGAAGACCCACAGGAGCCCCACATTCCGCTGGTACAGAGCAATCCTAACGCACTGGGACCTCTCTCCTGGGTCTGTGCTGTGTCTGCATCTCCCTCTTCTGATGGCCTGGACTGTGTTCCTTCACTAACCTCTTCCTCCCCAGAAAGTTCTTCCCTCCCTTGGCTTCTATCACATCCGTTGATGGTTTCTACATCAGGGTCTCCAGCATCAGCCCCATTCTGAATTTTAGATCCATATATTTCCAACCAGCTCCTGGTGTATCCACTTAAAACAACCACAGGAAATGAACTTACAGGTCCAGCTGAACTACCCGTCTCCTTCTCTGGCCTCCTACCCCTCTATATTTAATCCATCACCAAGTCTTCCCAAATGAACCTCATTAATGTCTCCTAACTCAGTCTTCTGCTCTTCATCACTGTTACCGTGTCCCTTTCTCAGGATTACCACAGTAGTCTCTTCTCTTTCCTAACTAGACTCTGAGTGCCTACCACAGTGCCTGGCAAAGAGCAGATGCTTAGTGAATATTTGTGAAATCAATCAATCAGTCTTTGTGCACGGCTCAGGACAGGAAACGAGGACTAAGCTTTGCCCTGGAGGGGCTGAGAAATAATAGCTGTGACCTCTCACTGGAAAGCTGCCCTGTAAGAATCACACATGTAAGAAAGAACAGGACTTGCTTGGTGAACTTTACCTCTTAATTCTCTGAAAAGTGGGCAGAGGAGAAGGGAGGACCAGCTCCCACCTCCTTATTTTCAGTACCTGCCCCCTCTCTGCCTGACCCTTCCTCACTTCCCTCAGATACAGAAGACATTTTTATTTTGGTTCCAGAGGAAATTTGAACACCCCATCCCGGTTCCCTCTCACCCTTGGTAACGGAGTGAGACTGAGAAGCATTTCGAGCACAATCTTTTCCTTTGTTTATGTTCGGCGCTATTCTAGCGGCAGCCATCTTGGAGCAGAGCGCTGATGGCTGCTGCCTTGGAATCTAATCCAGTTTGCACATCCTAGTGTAGACACATCACTGCATACCATCAAGAGCCCTGATGGATTTACAGCCTTATTATGTACAAACTGGGGATCACATTACTTCCCTGCCTTTTGCTTTGGAAATAAATGCTTTGGCTTTGCTTTGACATTTATGTGGCAGCTGGAAACCATTATCCTTTGACAATGCTTTATTCCATTGACAGTATCTCTTAAATACACAGTATACTAGTCATACTCCTCATTCATGTGCTTCCAGTTTAATCCATACCCCAGTGCCTCAGTGACGCCTGCTTCAAGGATAATGTACTGCAGACTGGGCTCTCCAGGTATTTTAAATAAGAAGTCTGAATCCTCAGAGATATGGAGGTTTGAAAAACTGTCGAAGTTAAGACACACGCAACAACTTTCATAACTTCTTTATGGTGGATGGGGTATTATTGTACACTGTGTCATGTGCAGCTCTTCTAAATAACACCGCAGATATGAATTTATGCACTAGGTATTTTTAATATTGGACTTTGTGACAGCAAGCCACCTATCAGAGGTTGAGAAATCATTGCATACTAAAAGCCAGAGTCCATTCTTCTTGTTTCTGTAGCACGGGCTACACTGCCCTTTCTGTGAGTGGTATCATGCTCACGAGGTCCCTAGGGATGCAACTTTCTGCGTGTAGGCATCACTCGAATAGCACGAAAGTAAATCATTAGGAAAAGCAGCATACATGGCCACCTACTGTTTTCTTCTTCAAGAGCGGTACCAGAATGCTCAGCACTCGTTTCTACCCCTCACCCGCTCCCTGACAATAAATCCTCCTTTGATCAATAAAATCAGGCACATTTAAAGGCAATTTTACTGGTATTAAAGATTGCTCATACATAACAAATGCACAGAGTTGCTTTGTGGTTGTATTGTTAATTTGAGAATTAATCCACTTTGGGTTGAGGGATGCTTTTTTAAAAAGGTGGTTAGAAGGTCAAGATGGCAGACCTATATAGACGTAAGCTCATCAATGCTAATGATGATGCTTTGGATATGACTTTTAACCTAAATGAGTATAAAGTATAAGAAGGAAAGCAATCATTCATCATTTCTTACTGTCTAGAGTCTCCTGGTAACTCTTCGTCATATGCAGTATTTTTCTTTTCCTCTCTCTGTGGGGTGTGTGTGTTGTTTGGGTTTCTTTCAAACAACCGGGATCAAATTGTGCACATGTGAAATCTTTACTACTTTAGAGTTCATTTGTACATCTGAGAAGCAGAGCCATTAACACTTTAATGGGAGAGCCTGAGCCTCTCATCTCCATGAAGCTTTCCCCAGCTTTCATTTCATTAACAGTTTTGTACTCCCATGTTCTTTTCTATGTTTTAACATAAGTTGGTATTTTATTGATATTTTATAAACACCACGCCACCTACTTCCCTTTTTTTAAAAATTGAGGTACATTTTACATACAGTAAAATTCACCCTTTCCAGCATTCTGTTTTAAAAGTTTGACACATAGAGTCATGTAACCACCATCAGGATCAAGACAAGAGCACCATCACGTCAGCCCCCCAAATTCCCCTGCACTGCTTTATAATCAACTCCTACTCTAAGCCCCGCCCCTGGTCACCACTGACCTCCTTCTGTCGCTGTAATTTTGCCTTTTCCTGAATGTTGCATAAGTGGAGTCATGCTTTTACATGTGTTTATGTGCTATTTTTAAAAGCCCCTAATTTTTCCATCTATTTGTAATCTATTTTTATATTTATCATTTGAATGTCACACTTTAAGAAGTTGTTCTTGTGTTGTGTTCAAAGGAACCACATGGATAGCCCATGTTACCTCATGGACTAATGGAACTATAGAATCTCAGTGTTGGAAGAATCTTCCAGGGGACTCAAGCCAAATGTTCATGCAGTGTATCTTCCATTGAGCAATGCAGCACCTTGTAATACAGTTTCTAATTATGAGCTGGAGAAACGGCCCTCCCTTTAGGAGCATCCTCATTTCCAATGGCAGCAGGCTTGCAAAGGACCTGACTGGAAGGGATACAGGCCACTTCCAAGCCAAAGCTTTGAAGGCCATTGCTGTTCTGCCATTCTTTCTTCCCTCTGTTATTAGAAAAACCTATCCCAGGAAGAGGCTGCTTCTTTAGCTTGATCCTAGAATGAACATGGACAGCAAGGCCACTGCTGACTGCAGCCAAAATGTATTATTAAATAAAGACATAAACTTTGGTTGTACCTCACTGAGATTTTGTGCTTGTCTGTTACTATAGTGTGACCTTGTGAAAGCTCAAAGAGAACCAGTGTCCTGCCCATCAGGTGGTTCCATGTTTCTTCATTGGCAATCTGTGTGATTAACTTTTCTTAGCACCTCCAACTTCAACCCGGTACACTCTTCATCCAGATATTGTACGGCTTTGTTGCTCACGTCCTTTGGGTCTCTGTCTCTGTCCCCATCCCTGCCACCTTTCATCCTGTCCGTCTTCTTTATCCCCTGCATGAGCCCAGAGGTGCCTTCCGAGACTCTCTTCACTTTGTTTACTGTTACACCCTAAGCTGAGATCATAACCTAATATGCTATGGAAGCTCAGTGTTGAGTAAATAAATAAAATCAGTGAAAAGCAAAAACAAAAATAAATAAGGCTTTCTTGTAAAGCTGGTATGTTTCTATTTACTGTCAGATAATTAAAAGTATGGAATGTGATGTGGCTCCTCTTCGACTTGTCCCATTGTTCCAAATCTCCATCTAGGTTTCTTCCTTTTCTAATAAACAGTGTCTGGACTTTTTTATTTCTTATATGAAACCTGCTCTGAGTCCTTGGAATTACACAGGCATAACATATAAATGCAAAACTATATAAAAAATATATAGAAAATAAAACGAAAATATCATTGTATAATTATACATCTTTAAGTGTGTTCATCTCTAACGCATTAGCCCTACAATGCCCACTCCTCATGCACATGCAAGGTGTATGCAGCCCTCCTTCCTGCCCCTCTAGTCTGATTTCTTGCCACCTCAGACTCTTAACCTTCACTTGAACAACCAACAAAACTGTTCAGAGGACTCTAGACTCCATGTTCCTCATGTCTTCTCCTCTACACCGAATGTCTCTTTACTCCTTTTCACTTAACTCACTCCTACTTTAAAATCCATCCATCCATCCATCAATCCTTGAGCACTTATGAGCCAAGCACTGTTTGAGTTCTTGGGCCATATCACCAAACCGAACACAGATGCCTACTGCATGGCTTACATTCTGAGGGCAGGACCAGAAAAACACTACATCTTACAAACACATTGGACGCAGATATCGTCCCTTAGACCATCAGTGCCAAACATCACGATACTGCTACCACTGCCCAGTGTGGTTGTAGGAAGCATGACCCAAAGTGCTTATAGAGAAAGAACCAAAAATGTCTCAACCATTTCTGAGATTTTAAGGCTCTGTAGAAGGTAGTAAGTATTATGGACAAAGGAAATAAAGGAAAGCAGGTAGGGGGGAACAATAGTATTGAGGGGCCGTGGGGAGAAAGTACACTGATGCTTTCTGGGGAAAGAGTCCTTCAGGCAGAGAAAATGTTCTGTGCAAAGGCCCTTGGGTATGTGTGTGTTTAGAGAACACCAAGGAGGTCAGAGTGCCTGCACCCCGAGGCCGATTGAGTTGAAAGAACCGTGAGAGTGAAAAAGCAAAAATAAATTAGACTGAAGATGTATGCCTCAGAAAAAACTGTGGCACCTGGAACTGACTGAAAGCAAAAAGATCGGAAGCATTCTCGGTTTCTGAGAGAACCACATTCCCAAGGAAGCTACAAATCTTTAACTATTGGAAATTTCAAGCAATCCCTTCAGCCCCCAGAGCTTCCATAAGCCACACATGGACTGAGGAAGTGCTCAAATAAAGGCATATTTCTCAACTTTCTCTTCAGATGTGGTCAAGAAAGATAATGGACAGGGAAGAATCTTCCAGGGGTAGAGAGATGGACCAAGGAGAACCGTGGCCAAGCGTGCTTCCCAAGGGATGTCCAATGGGGGAACCTATTCCTACCCCCAGGGGAGGGGATCTTCACCATATCTGCCCTGCTAAGACATCAGACTAGCTATGGATAAACCAATTGTGGCATATTCTTACAATGGAACACTGCTCAGAAATGCAAAGAAAGGAAACTCTGACATACACAATGGCATGGTGGAATCTCAAAAACATGAGACTGAATGAAAAAAGCCAGAAACTAAAGCATACATACTATAAAAATCCACTTACATGAAGTTCTAGAACAACAACAACAAAAAAAAACCCCAATCCATAGTGATAGAAAGCAGGTCAGGGTTGCTTGCCTGGTTGGAAGGACAGGACTGACCACAAAGAGACACAGGGGAACCTTTTGGGGAGAATGAAATGTCTTTTGTATTGACTGTGGTAGGCGGAGATTGCATGGGTACACACAATTATCAAGACCCATTGAGGTATACTCCCCAGATCCATGCATTTTATTGTATGTAAATGATGCCTCAATTCAAACAACAAATACCAACAAAACAAAAATGAACTGTGATGTGACTCGCACATGAAATTCCTAAAACCAAAAGCATTCCCACATACTTTACCCTGAACAAGCTTTAATTTGGAGAGTGAGAGAAAACCAGGGCTGGTTTCCTGCCAGCACGAAGGGTAGGAAATCCACCGTTGGTCTTGATTTTTCAACTTTCCTTGAACCTAATTGCTTTTCCATGTTCAGGTTACGCAGCTCTCTCTAATGTATTTTTGGTCATTAATTTAAATGTTATGCTTGAATGAACTGGAATGTTCGCACTTTGATATAAATCTCCTACGTAGCACATTTATATTCTCCATTTATGTTGCCCGCAGTGGTTAGTGGGTTATCTCTCAGCCTGAGCAATGAGAACAAGTCACTAACTTGAATCATCTGTCCTAGACGTCGAACCACCTCTGCTGTCCCATTAACCCTTCTTCTGCTTGCCACTTGTTTGGGGGTTCTATTTGACTGCATTTTCTGCCTCAATTGAAAAAAAGCAGAAAACACAACCCATTTGCATGAATTCCATCATGGGGACTTTATTCTGCAACATCAAATAATAATCTAGTTCCCACACTAGGACAAATGCAAATTATATTTTTAACACTGCTATTTGTGTGTCAGAATGGTAAGTAAATGGAAGCCTGACTTTCAACAAAGTTCATAAAGTATGTGACAGAGCTTCCTGAGCCATTTTCCTTCTTGAAGCTTCATAGTCAGCATGAGTCTCCTCTCACTGGTGTGGGTTCGCTGATAGTCTCCTGAAACTGAATCCCTGTGAGCAGAGGACAGACAAAGGACACAGTGATGGAAGGACCCAGAGTGGTGATGGTGGGAGGTGCTTGGCATGGGGCAGGGCTCTCAGAGGAGAGGGAAGAGAATGCAAAACTGTATCTATTTCATGCAAGGACATAGAATGTTGAGGAGTAGATCATTCCTAGGTCTCATCTGATTTTAGGGCACATCTGGGCTTGAATCCCAGCCAGAACTTCCACAGACTTCCCCTAAATTATTCAGAACCTAGACCCCAACCATGGCATCTCTGAGTTCAGAGCTGTTCTCCATCTCTGCCCAGGCACATAGGAGGACCTCCTGATCTGTATGGTAATCTCAGCAGACAGGCCAATACCTAGCCTTCTCCCTTGGTGCCCTTCTACTGATGAGGGAGGCCCTAGTGTTTCTCTTCAGCATGCTGTGCGTGCTCCATTTCACATCATCCCGGCTCCCCCTTCCACACACATTACACCTGACTGGACAGGAATGCATACTTCCACACAGGGCAGTCAATCTCTAGTCTGGCTAATGACCTACAAGATAGCCTAGAATGCAAAATCTCACCCCATTGGGAATTGGAATGTTGGTGAGTTTGAGCTGTTGATAGACATGGAGATGGGGATAAAGATAGAGATGCTAGAGATAGCAATGGAGTGTTCCTAAGAGGTACATGGGTTGGGAAGATACGTGTACTCCAAGAAGACAGAGTAGAATATGAGTGAACTAAAATTAGGGGCTAGTCAGAAGTCAACCAACACAGCAGAGAAGAGTCACATGGAGATACAGGGAAGAGTGGAGACAGGTTAGAAGTAGGGGTACAGGCTTGTCTAGTCAGAGGGAATGAGACAGTCTGCAACTTGGTGGTTCACTGGATTCTCTGATCCCCAAACTCTAATCCCTATTGTCTAATCTCTAATCTCACTGGGTCCTCTGATCCCCAAACCTCATGTCCCGGGCCCCTGAGGCTGGGCCATAAGGTGTTCCTGGGATTCTGCAAGATTTCTATCTCCTAATTCCCAGCCGTTTCCTTACAAGAAAAGCCCTTCTTTGATGGCATAGGTGTGCTCTCTTTCCTGCCTGGAAGGATCTGAGGAGAAAGGGGAAACAATCCCCAGGCTATGCAGATGGGTTTCCTGCAGGTCTCTTTTTCAGCAATGCAAGCTTTTGTTGGATAAAATCTCAGAGCGAGGGCTTTAACCGTGCTTTAATTGTGTAAGAGAATGCCTCTTGGTCTTGCGAACGTGAATGTCCTAAGAGGAGCAATGAGTTAATTCCCAAATAAGTTATTCCTTTCAGTCCTTCTCCTCATTAGAGGCCAGGTTTGGTGAGTTAGAGCCGGAAAGTTAGCAAGGGCACTCCTCACAAGCACATGGCTCCCATCACCCTACGATGCTCAGAATCTGGGCAGACTGCTGGAGACAGCAGGGGAGTTGCCAAACGGATTTTGGAAAAGGTCCCTAGACCAGGCTTCCTTAAACTGTCATGTAAGTAGGAATCTCCTGGGACTCTTTTAAAATGCAGATTCTGTTCCATGAGCCTGCATTTCTAATAAGCTCCCGTGAGGGCTGATACCAGCTGGCAGGGAGTACGCTTAGAGGAGGAGACAGTGATAGGACCCCTGCTGCCTGAGCAGAGAAAAGCTGCTCAGTGTAACATGATGTCATTAGTGCTCATTAAAATACATGCATCAATCATGGCCTGTGAGGGTCTGAGAGCAATTCCGTGTCACTTGACAGTGAACGTAAATGAACCGGCTCCCAATCCCTTTAGTAAAGAAGAAGATACTTGAAAACTTATCCCTGAATGCCAAACCACAATGAAACTGATGTCAGCACTTTTCTTTCGTAGCAAATGTGTAGCTTTTGAGCTAGAAGCATGGACAGGCTGAAGAAAGAGCTGGGCAGGAAGGCTGGAGGAGAGTCAGAGATAATTCCAGATGGCAGGCTTCTTTCATGAATAAACCTTAATGTTTCACAATGAGGAAAGGGGGAACCATCCAGGGCCAAGTGCACAGGTTGGAAACAGGTTCTATTTCAGAGCAGGGGTTTAACACTTAAGTCCCTCCCCATCACATTGACAGATCACAGCTCTTTTAGAAAACCACCCAAGACAGTGTGGTGTTAATTAGTGTTGGGGAGACTTACCGGTGGTTTCAAGACTCGTAAAAGCCTTGGAATCTACTGTGCTCCTTGTCTAAGGTGGGCCATGGGGAAGGGCGGAGCATTCTACCCTGTCAATGACACAAATGTGTGTAAGGACTTCCTCTGGGGTATCATAGCCCATGAGCCAGGTTGCCATCCTCAAAAGAGCCTGAAACTGGATTATGTCAGGATTGGCTCAGTCTCAAAGTCAACCAGGACTCCGGCAGATGGACTGCCAGCCAGCCAGCTACCATCCCTGGAGTCCCACTACCTTCTGTGATATAACCTGGAAAACCACACAAACCACAGACACTGCCTATGGATTGCCAAGGACTACAGTAGGTTTCCTAAAGCGGGTGAGATCACCCTTGGGTTAGATGCTGGCTGACAAGGTAGCCAACTGCCATTGCCCTTCTGGCGGTGAACACCCATCTTGGGCACTGTGGAGATTTGAGACATTTACCTGATTCTCATTCTTATTGCCCCTGGACTTCTGGCAGGGTGACCAACTCCTTCTTGTTTGCCCAGGACTATCCTGATTCCAACAGTGAAAGTCGCATGTCCCCAGAAAAGCCCCAGTCACCAGCAAACCAGGAAAGTTGGTTACTTCTCAAACTAGTGAGGTCTGGGTGGTCCAGAAATCATGTGGGAAGATACAAAAGGAAGAGCAAGGCCCAACAGAACTGCATGGGAATTTACGTGGATCCTAACAGTGACTTAGGAACGGGGATTCATTCACAAGGTTATTAAAGAACAAAGTGTTGGAAGAGAGGCTTGAGTGTTAAGACTGATGAGGAAGGTTTCCTTATAATAGGCTGACTTGCAACAGGAGGTGTTTTATTTTACCACCTGCCTTCCAACGTCACTGAGATGACAAAGGGAGACATGTTTCCTTGTGTTTGTGCAGTAGACAAGAGCTTGACCATCAACTCCAATCAACACACTTCTGAAGATGAGACCATTAAGAAAATCATGTAAGAGGCACCAAGCAGTAAAGAGAGTCAGAACTCTTATTGAACTGACTCACTCAAGACACAAATCTTAGGATTTCTTTTCTGAAACCAAAAGTGCCCCAAAGAACTAAATTTCAAACTATAAGCACTCCAAAATTTGATATTTAAAGAAAAGAGAAAATCTTGATGGAAGTCCACATTCCACATTAGTCCACAGTCACTAACTTTGAGCCCCTTAAAATAACCAGGTAATAAAATCCTAAGAACACCAAACCATAATAAAGATACAACAAGCTTGATTTTTTTGGACTCTGACTTTGGCATCTATTTTAACCAAGCAAGATTAATTCATGACCTAGGAGCTCTGTGAGCTTATGTTTATTTATAATATTCAATATTCCCATAAGCACAGATGTTGCAAATGGAAGGTTGCATTTTGATAATGCCCATTTCTTCATTAAGATTTCATCATCCACCTGCATTAGAAAGCCTCTCCCTACACTTTGTTACTTCTGCTTTCACCTTGTTTATTCCTGCCTTATTTGCTTAATCTTGGGATCCTGGCTCCCAGGCACTCTCAAATTTTAAACAAGTAAAGTTTGTGCATTAGCGTGTCCTGAGCATGCATGATTTATGAATGGCGGGCTTCTTGGCACAACTTAATGGTATGAGAGAGACTTCGTTTTAAACATTAAAGGGAAAGTCAAGAAGTGGCAACAATAGGAGGGATATTAGAACATACGGTGTGTAAAAAAGTTTGGGTTGGGAATTAACTAGTTCTTCTATGGTTTGTTTCTTAGTCTTTGGGCTGATGACATTTGACCAACTACAAAAAGTGCTTTAAGTTGTTAACTCTGATAACTTAACCCATTGAACTCACTCTGAAAAAAAATTAAAAAAGCAAGCAAGCAGAAAAATTTCTTTCTAATTGCTAACATCAATGGGGAAAACAAACATCTTTGAGCAGCCTCAAACGAATTCATTTTCTCTTTGTTAGGCATCCTAATCCTATCATATTCAGGCCATTTTTCACCATAAAATTCTTCCTCTGACAGAATCTTTTGTAAATCAATCTATCAATCAGTGTTAGCAAATCTTTCCTAGAAAAGTGAAACCCTTTGTAAAACCAAAAGAAATATCCTTCCAGAGTTAAATGAGTCCAGCTCTTATTAAATGCCCACATAATATAAAGGCCCGATCTACAAGTCTGTTTTTCTCATTATAAAGTATGATCCCAAATAATACACTTCTGTTTAATAATTAAAACTAAAAAGAGAACAATAATTAAGAATTCCAAATGCTACCTTGTATTGGAGATGTTCCAATCACTTCTCACACAAACAAATCACATATAACTTTTCTTTGTAGATGGCTACACTGAAGAAGTCACAAAATCATAATCTGGGTCCTCAAATAACAACAGAATAATTTTACATCTAACTTTCTGATGATTTGCAGGACTGACAAAGCCCAGGGCTTGAGCAAGCCAGGGATTCACACACAACATGAAACTTTGCTTCCTACACCAGACTTCCATCTCCCTTGATAATGGGGGCAGCTCTGAACCACATTCACCAGCCGAGGGCATGTGAGCACTGCAGAGTACAACAGGCAGCGGATAGAGCCCTACATGGCGCAAGGAGATAATAGGTTACCTTGTAGATTTTGCAATGGTAGAGTCATTATGCCTCCGGCTGCAGCGGCTGCTACCAGCCCTTGGATGTTGGTGAGATTCGCGGTAGGCAACGTGAGGACCAGTCCTTGTTGTCCTCCTAGCTGTCCAGCCATGTTGAAGGGGATGAGGATGGGCTGGTTGAGGGCCGGCGTGCCTCCCGGCATCACGCCAGCGACAGCCGAGGCTAACTGTTGTGCTGTCAGAAGTGGCTGCAAGGAAACAGATAATCCTAGCTCACTTTCCAGTAGAACCAAGACGTGGCCTTTCAGAGCATTTTCTTCTCAGGGTTTAGTTCTAGCAGGGTCCAAAATTTCCTGAACAAGGAGTAAACACACACGCTCTGTTCCAGAATGAACCAGTAGGAAAAAAAAAAAAAATTGAAATCACATTTCATTTATTTCCTTGGCAAACTTCATTTGGTTTGGATTTCTTTTGAGGAACTCGAATACCTTTAAAAGTAATACCTTACACTTATATATTATTCTTCTAATAAATTTCCATTTGATCTTAACCTTACATATTTGAAATTCTTTGCTAATTTGTTCTTTCTTGTTCCAGAAAGAACTCATTGGCATCAGAGGGTTTTGTTTTGTTTTGTTTTGTTTTGGCTCAAAAGTAGCAATAAAATACTATTTTTTATTTATTAAGTTAGCAAAAATGATGTAAAATAGTTACAACATGCTGGTAGGTCTCTAGTGTCACCATCATGTGGATTTAGGACGTACACACAATTATAAGCCTTTTGGAAAGCAATTTGGAAATCTATATCAAGAGCTGCAAAATATTCAGCCCCTCTTGACTCAGAATATACCCTTGGGATGTAGCCCGAAGATACCATTCAAAAAGACAAAAAACAAATGCATAAAAACATGCATTACATTTAAAAATATTTAAATGTTGAAAAATACTTTGTTACAGTACTAAACCTGACAAGATATTACACGGTCTTTAAAGTGGATCATTATGACCGCCTCTTTAGAAAAACAGAAAATGTTTATAATACGAGAATACACAAAATAAACTGGATAATCATTCAACAGTGACAATGAAATCATTAAAATGGTAAAATTGTGCCTGTATACTAACAGTTCTGAAAAAAGCATAGGAAAACAAAAGTGTTGGCATTTGATGTGGATAAGTTGGAAAAGCTTTTGAATATGGCTTTTGCTATTACTCTAATATCCTTTGCTCAGTTCATATGAGATCAGAAACACGGGTTTGTGTCCACCCTTCATCCAATAGCCATTGCTCAAAGTGGAAAGGCAGCACCGCCGGTGTGCGCTGTGGGCACCAGGCGTATTTGAGCCCAGATGTGGGCTCTTCACCGGGATGACCTAGGCAGTATTCCTGTGCTGAGTGGGCCATGTGACCGGAAGGGTCATTGGTTTTACAGTCCTTTATCCAGGACCTTCACTGCTCTATTTTGGGAACCACGTGACAGATAATGCCACATCCATTTTTCTTCTGGGGGAACCAAGACAAAACTCTTATGGAGGGGTGGCAACTTTTTTTTGTTTTTGATGCAGCATGATTCTATAAAGTAACAAGTAATTAAATATAGGCATAATACAAAGCCCAATGAATTATAGGCAGGCACTATTCTAATATTGCCATGTATGTATTAATGCAGTTGTCCTACTGGTGAGATACAGAGGGATTAGTAATTTGCCCAGAACCCCATATCTGGTGGGCGTGGGAGGGTGGGGTCATGCCAAGGCAGGCTCCTCCAGAACCCATGGCTCACCCCTTTCTGGCCATGCCCTGTCATGCACGGAAGTGATTCAGAGAAAGTAGTGCTGCTCTATATGCAGAAGGAGGGGAGGAGGGCTGAACCCGACCTCTGGCCGCTGCCTACAGCCTCCCCTCATGGCTCCTTCTGGTGAAGCCTCTGCAGAAGCCCTGGGACACCAGATGCAGCCTGGTTTTAGACCACTCCAGTCTCCAAGGGCCTAGCCCCTGTTCGTTAGAGTCTACTAAATTCACAAAAAGTAACTGCCTCTCTTCAGAAAAATAAATAAATAAATAAAGCTGCCCTAAAGCACAAAACCAACATATTTTCCAAGAGTAAACACAAAAGTGATAAACCGGTCCTCAGATCACTGATTTCCTATCACTGCCCACAGCAATATCATGATAAGAACGGGGGCCAATTGCTGGTTCTCAGACCACGCAGGTAGAGATTTGGGGGGTTGGTATGTAGTATTTTTAAAAATTCAATTCTTGGGGTGGAAGCAGAGCATGCATTCTCCAGCTTGTCAAGGTGCCAACCATGTCTCACTGTCTGGGTCTGTCACACACTTACCTGACCTGGAGGCATGACTTTGTCAACCCTGGTATGTTCACACACATGCATGCACATACACACAATGTCACAAGCATGGGATTTTTAGAAAAGGCATAGCCAGGAGATTCCAGCTTCCAGGGGTCCCTGTAAAACCTTCTCTGGGCTTCCATAGGCGAACACACCCCTCCCCAGCCTTTCTGTCCTTGAGCACCAAGGCATCCATGCTCTGAGATGGATGTTAGGACCTGAGACCACAGGGAGACTTGGTGGCTACTGGAACAAAAGGGAGGACCAACCCAAGCCCTACATGTGGGTTTCCAAATCTTGAATTGGTGAGCCTTCAAAGGGCTGAAGGTGATTAATTTCCAGGAATAACAATGACTGCAAAGGGGAGAGACGGGCTCCCATAGCTGCCTCTTCTCCCATAAGAGCAGGAGAACTCTGAAAGCTTCCCACTAAATGCCAGAGCTAAAACAACAACGGCCAAGAGCCCAGCTCTCATAATTGTGTTCTACACCTCCGTATAACCATACCAGGCTGCAAAAAACAAATATTGGACTTTAAAAAATAATGAATGTATTTCTTTATTAATGCAAGAGCTGTATGTGATGTACAGTATTGTCAAACCCAATAAGCTGAACTTGCATTAAAATTGCATTAACTTTTTTATATTAAATCACATCCTGTATTTCAAAAATGGTTCCAGTAAGGTTGAAATAACTTAATTTTCTTCACACCCCAGTCATTAAAGTTTTACTTTCTCGAAAACTGCATGGTAACCAACGGCACATTGGTAAGTAGGTTATAAGAAGATGAAAAAAAAAAAGTTTCCAAATGATTAAAACCAACATTGCCTTTAAAAAGAGAGGAGTTCTGCAAACACTTTTTTTTCCCTTGATGGCATTTAATAAATAATGCAGCCATACAGTTTCCCACACAAAAATTTATCACCATGTTTGCTCTGTTGGAGTTGATTGGATTTAACTCATTACTATTTATTTGGTTATTTATATGGTTAAAGCATCCTAAATGCAGCCTAATGGAAAAGTAGTTGAGAGATACTGACCTGCGGCCCAACCGGGAAAGAGGGGTGGTTCTGACTGGCCTGGTGTTGGTCAGGAGTGCCTGGGTCTGATAGAGCCGGGTTTCCTCTGGCCCCTGGAATTCAAAAGAGAAGTGCTCCCTTTAATAGAAGATCCAGCCCGGGAACTGCCCATGACCCCATTTTCCTGTGATGTCACATAACATTAAGGTACAAATGACATGCCAGAGTGGTTTATCAATAGCTCCAGTGCTCAAATCACTTGTCAACTGCATAAATTATGCTAATGGATAATCAGGGTGGCCAGTCATTCCGGGGGGGGGAAGGGGGGGGCGGGGGGGGGGGGGGGGGGGGGGAGTGACACCATCGTCAGTTGCACTAACAGGCTTGCATGATCCATCGGTTTGCACCACATATCCCAATGCCCTGTGTGGGTGGGAAACCGCATCCTTTATGCACAGGCGGGAGATAGCTAATCTAATTTTCCAAAGCCAGAGAACACGAGATCTCAGATGTGACCAAGTACATTTGTACTATCCCTTATTATGACTGTAGAGCCTTGGAAGCCTTTTCTCTGTACCCATTGCAGATACCAACTCATATGAATGTGTTTTCTTAGAGACGGCCTTTTTCAATTCACCTTAGGTGATACCCTGGACATCACAGGGATGTCCTGAAGCCAGTTTCCTGGGCACTAAATGAAACAGTAGGAATAACACCCTAACTCCGGGGATCCCCGCTGTGCTGTGTGTGGATCACACTTTCCTGCCTGTGCCAGAATCCTGTTGGATGCCAAAGCACCAAAATGGCAAGTCTTTCACATCTTCTTCAAACAGAGTAGTTTCTCTGTGTGTGGCGGTGTGCTCTGTTTTCCGAATAGACGGGAGCAGGTAACATAGCGGCAGGAACCATAAACAGATGAATAGGTAAGCAAAAAATAAATAAATAGATCCGGCTGCAATTTTTGAGGGGCTTGACTCAGTAGCTTTTGTTTTCTTGGTGGTTGAAATCCAATTCCAAGCCACCCTTAACGAGATCCTCTTTCCTGATGTTTGTCCTATGAATAGCAAGTGGGAGACAATTCAAACCCTGTTTACTGGCATGACATGGACAGCGGAGAAAAAAAGATACGATTCTGTCACGCTTATAAATTTTAAAGAAGGTATTATTGGCTCATTTAAAACAAATTCTTCTATATATTCTCCAAAGGGACAGACTTATAAATAATGGAAATGTGGAAAAAAATATTTCAGCACATTAAGCTACAAATAAAATTGACTGCTACATATTATTCAATTGACTTCTATCTCCACTGCAATGTGTCAATCATAACAGCATTTTATAATAGGATTAAGCAATAAATGTGCAAAGCCATTATGCAGAAATCTGAAAATCTGATTAATTTGTAATATTTTTTTTTGCAGAAAGTCAGGACTGGACATTGCTTGGGGAATACTTACAAGCATTCTATTGAAATTTCTAAATTGATTTGGAACAAACTAATAAAAACACAGACTTGCTGACATTTTATAAAGTGAATTCTGTCAAAATATGTTTGGCATTTTAATGATTGCTGTCATTTAATAACAAGGCTAAGATGACCCATCATAAGACGCCAACAATTTCCTCATAATGTGCATGAGAGCTTTCTTCTAAATTTTTTATAGGTGATGTACTCATTATGCTTGAGTAGTAGGGCACTTTATACGGTGAACTTTGCTGGTTGAATCTCATATTTTCTGTTCTCATATAATCAAGTCCAACTTTGCCTTAAAATTCTCAGCAGGGCTTTGTGGACTTTTATAGAGCAAACCCAGGTCCCTGAGGGATGCTTTTGGTCACTTAGGCATATTCTGAAATAGCCAAAAACCCATTTTGGTTTAGTTTTGAAGACACTTTAAAATTTTGGGGTGGCTTCCTCATTCCCACTGGGCATGGATTTTGACACCAGACTGCAGAAAGTTTTACAATACACAGAAAGAGAGAAAAACCCTTCTGCACCCATTAAAATACATGTATGTCTTAATTCAAAACTTTTCTATGCTATGCTAGGCCCTCTGGCCTCAATTTTTTTTCACGTGGACCAGGTCTGCTTTTGGACATTGTTCTTAATGATAAGCTATTGTAAGGGATAGGATCTGTCCCGAACAGGCGCTATATCAATGAGATGTTGTTTGTTGTTTGTTGCCCATAACTTTACACAGATTACATTTGCTTACAATTTATTCTTTGTTGCTGGAGGCCCTGCCCAGCACAGGGCAGCTTGTCTTGAGGCTGATTATTCTCAAAAACCATGTTCAGGGCAGTACAGGGCAATTCCACACAATTTCATGTGTAAAATGAAGTCTTTCACAGGCTTTAGAAGAGATTATGTATGCTCTCCTGCCAGGATCAAAAAGTAATGTCTCTTCTTAATGCACTTCTCCACTTTCCCCAAACACATGTATCATGCTTAACCTTGTAGGACCATAAAAGGATCTGTCTGGTTGGAAGGTAGCTCCCAAATCAGGGGCCTTCTCAGAGCCAGAGCAGGGAGCCAGCAGTCAGAATGAATAAATAACATTGGCTAAGGGTTTCCGAGAGATTTGAAGCAGCACGTAGCTGCGTGTTAGGGAAGACTGTGAGGTCACCTATTTCCCGTGCCACAGACGTGAAAACATGAACTTTAACAGGCTGGGCAAGTTCCTCTTGATCAGGATCCTAAGACACACATGACCTCTCTGGAGATCAGGGATGCCCAGAGTGCTCTCCATGGCCTGTTCTGAGTGTAATAGGCTGCACTTATCAGGCAGCACCTGTGGGCTTTCGTGGAGCAGGGACAGTCTGCACTCTGCACACCCAGTCCCTAAGGCAGACAGGGTATTTGCACTGACTGAAATATTCACTTAGTGGAAATAGAGGTTTGGCTTTTAATTTGGGAGTGGTAGAATTCCCAGGAGACAGGAATTGACATCCACTTGACTATTTACTATTTTTTAGTATAAGCCTGGAAATACCTTTAAATGATTAGCTTATTGGCAGATTCTACCTCAATTCCAATTCAGAGACAAGAAGGAGTTTGATGTCCAGGTTAAAAGCAAGGGCTCTTTTAAACTTTAAGCTCTGCCTGGGTCTCAGTTTATGCCACTTAGCTAGGTATGTGAACTTGGGCTTGTTTTCTAACTTCTTTATGCATCAGCTTGCTTCTCTAAAAGTCTGGGATGATAATAATGCCTCCCTCATAGGGTTGCTGTTTATAAGGATTAATTGAGCACAGAGATTTGTGAATTTCATGGGACAGTGCAAGTCTGTGCTAATTTTGTTGAATACTATGATTTAACTCAACTTGTTTTTAATGTATTTAATATTTAATTTTTAAAAGATAGATTTATTTATTTATTTATTTATTTATTTATTTATTTGAGAGAGAGAGAGAGAAAGAGAGAGAAAGAACAGAGGGAGAGTAGAGGGAAAAGTAGACTCCTCGCTGAACAGGGACCCCAATGCAGGGCTGGATTCTAAGACTCTAGGATCAGGACCTGAGGTGGAGGCAGATGATTAACAGACTGAGACACCCAGGTGTCCCAATATTATTTAATTTGCCCATGACATTCGCCTTCCCCATGTGAACTTAATACATACTCCCGTCCCTATGTGTGTGGTCCACGTTCCCACCCATGCTGCCCTGTGTATTCTGTATCATTTGATGAATGTATGACATTGAACTATAAGAGCCCACAAAGCTAGAGGTTTACATAGAACCCTTACTTCAGTCCATGGTAACGTGATCAGGAAATGTGACAAAATGATACTGGCAAACAGCTTCCGGATTCTCACAGACCAGGGCTTGGACCTGAGTTCCTGCTCAGGCCTGAGATCCAGAATCACTCGTGGAGCTTCTTGAACATAGAGATTCACATCGCTCGTTGCTCACACGTGTGTTTTCTGAAACCCACCAATGACTGAGGACCCCAGAGGGGACAAGGGGTGTAGGTGCTGCCCACACAAATCCGGATCTGCTTTGTGCTGAGGAACCACACGTGAGGAGTTCATGAGCAGCACGTGGGGCATGAGCTGGCATGGCCCCCTCGCCTTCCAAGTGTCTGCACCCAGAGCCGCCTTCTGTCTGAACCTGGTTGACTTCTAGCTTCACAAGGGGAAGAACCATCTCAAATATGTCAATTTCGTAATCAGGATTTGTTCCCGGGTAATCAAGGACTAATTCAAGGAGTGTGATAACGGGTTTTAAAGGGATTATAACATAAAATGTTCAGTAGCTACACAATAGGAGTCCATTCTCTATAGATAAGGGACCCCTAGTGTGAGTCTCTTAAGGAAAGGATAGATCCTAAATGGTGAGATGCTGGAACACTGAGGAGGAGTTACGCTCAGGTAAAACTTATTTTCAATTGTTGAGATGCCTGCTTGTCAGAGCGTGGGTTCCTTCCACACCATCTTTCCGGTGTTGATCTCATATCTGAAACCTGAAAAGCTGCCTGCAGATCTCTCTGCTGCGGAGGGAATGGACGGTCTGCAGAAATGAGAGGGGGACACCCAGACTCTGTTCTTCGGGGCCTTCCTCAAGCAGCCTTGAAAGTTCCACCCCCGACCCAGCTCAAGTTGAGAGTTCCCTGAACTACCACTCACTGTGTTCCTTATATCAGGTTCGTTTTCTTTTGCAAATTTTCCTTCTCCTCCTCCTCCTCCTGCTCCTTCTTCTTCCTCCCCTCCCCCTCTCTTCCACTCTTCCTCCTCCCAACTTCATCCTCCCCCTCATTTTCCTCCTCCCTCTCCTCCTCCTCCTCTTCCTCTCGCCCTTATTTTCCTCTTCCTCCTCCTTCTTCTTCTTCATACAATGCGTTTTCATTAACTAAGGCAAACCCAGGCTTGGCACCTCCCTGTTACTCCACAGGTAACAAAGGTATATATTCTAGTAGAGGATTAAATGCTCCCAGCCACCCCTCCCCCCTTCCGGCCCTTTTGGGAGTTGACTTTTCCAAAAAAGTCATTTTAAGAAGCAAATATAACATCTTTAATCCTGAGAGGGTATACTCCTTTCTGGAGCCTTATCCTGTTCGCTTTGTGAAGAGACTACGAGGCCAGTATAGATTGAGAAGGAACCAGAACTGCAAATACGGATTGCTTATCCAGAATAAGCCAGTTCCACCTTCTCCCCCGCGCTGGGCATCCCTCCCATGGATATATTTTTTAAAAACTGGTTTCTTCAGAGAGAAAGAGTTTGGGTTTCTATCTTCCACACATTAGCATGGACATAATCATGTAAAGGTCGCAGGGATCGCTTAGCTTTTTCTGGTATTCGGACCTTCCTTACCCACTGTCTGCGGTTTTCACCGGCCAGCAAGCGGACTCAAAGGTTGCTTATTATAAGATGGACAGTTGAAGGCATTATTATTTCATGTTGGGTATGTGAACCCAGCTAAACAGGGCAGAGGGCCCCCTCAATTACACTCTGTTTTCTTTCAGTTTCTTCAAGATTCCTAAATGCCAAGGAGGGAGTGAGTGTGTCTATAAAAATCTTTTTCAAGCCTCTCCCATGGCTTGCCCCTGCTTTTGCCAGTTGGGATTTCTTTAGGATACAGGCCGCACATGAATTTATATACAGAACGCCGTCCAGACTCCTGGTAGAATTGGAGACTCTAGAGTAATAAGCCGCACTTGGAAATTAAATGTTCGTTCATTCACATAAGGGTTTGTGTGTTTTTGCAAGTCCTGCTGACAAGTACTTATAGCTTCACTCATGGAAGCCTGGAGAACAGAGGTCTGATGACATTCATGTGATAAATGAATTTCTTTATTCTTCTAGCAGGTGACTTCCCTGGCCTTTAGTGGAGGGAAATCCAGTTTTCTCTGAGGGAGGGTCTAAGTCTTCAGTGGTTCTTAAGGCTGGTATTTATTTAAAGGCTGCACGTATGCATGAGAAGTCGAAGGGAGATTTGAGATATCTCGATAAAGTATAACAAGAAATCCTACAAATCCTTATTTGAACTTGATTATCTTCAGGTGTTTTGTAATATCTACCAGAATTATTCCAAAGTAGAAAATTGTGTTCTACCAGTGGGCTTAATCTATGCGTGCTGGAGAATAAAGACATTTTTTTTTCCTTTCTCAGAATTTACTAAATCTCTCTCCAGTCTCCCTGCAACAGTTTTTTATCATTTGTTTTCACATCCATCTAATAAAAGCAGAGCTGAACTCCTGTGATATCTAGGCCAGTAAAGGTCTCCACTTCTGTAAATGCTTCCTTTCGGAAAAGAGATGAAAAAACAGAGAGTCATCAAACCCATTAAAGCAAAATTCCATGACAAACTACTGGCACAGAGGGAGTTTTGGGGTATGGATTATTCCTCGAGGACTGCTATCTTCACAAGAACAGGAGTTCTTCCGGGGCAAAGATTCTAACTCACCTTCGCATGTCCTGCAGGCCAGCTTCTCACCATGTACGTATGTAAATCCATAGGTATGCATGTATGTGTGCATGGGAAAATATGCATGCATGCTGGTGTATATGTATGCTTTAGTGAGTTGGTTTTTTTTTTTTAAGATTTTATTTATTCATTTGAGAGAGAGAGAGAGAGCACAAGCAGGGGTAGCAGCAGGCAGAGAGAGAAACAGACTCCCCGCTGAGCAGGGAGCCCATTGCAGGACTCAATCCTGGGACTCTGGGATCATGCCCCGAGCCAAAGTCAGACACTTAACTAACTGAGCCACCCAGGTGTCCCAAGAGTTGATATTCTTAAAATGATGGAGATTTGTATCAAAGTGAACTGAACACATTTAGACACAGATTTTAAACCTCCTGAAAATGGTTTGTCTAATTTTTACAATGTCTTTTTAAATTAACACTATTTCCAACTCAGGGAAGAAGTCTTTGCTCTCAGCTGATTGATAGGACTCTGCCACAGCCCAGGGAGAAGACGGTCGAGTATACCCGGTGCTTTTAGGCCTATATATGGAGTCTCCTCCTTTCATGCTTCATCCATGCTTAACCCTACACCAGGTCCTGCTGACATAATTTGTGGGGTTCGTTGCCAAATAAAACTGCAGGTCCCTGGTGTGAGGCTGGGAAGACCATCTCCTCTTCCCCGAGACTGCTGTTTCCCTCCATGGCACCTGGGTAGACCCACAGGTTTGCAACCTCCTTGCTGGGATGAGCTAAACACCTGAATCTGGGGTAGGTGGGGGAGCCTCTGTTGAAACGTACACTGAGCAGATGACCCTCTGTGCACCTGACCTAGGCCCCCAGGAAAGGCAGGATGGAGAGAGTGACAGTCACAGCCAAGCTTCCAGGGGTCCTGGGGTGCCAGGGGTAGGGAGCAGGTCCTGGGGGAAGTGAGGAGACAGTGGCTAGACGGCCAGAGACTCTAAGCCCCCACCCATCCACTCACTCACTTTTGTTGTCCCATCAGTCTTGACTTAGAAGACATAATTTCAAAGGTAAATTATTAAGAATGGCCAGACAGTGGTCTCAGAGCCCCGCTTTGTGAGGAGTCCCGGGTGTCTACAGCCACTCCCAGGCCCATAGAGTGACCCCTGTATTTGGCTCACTGTCAACTCCCACTGACAATTTTGGATTACTAGTTTTCTGTCGAGGGTCTTCCTTATAAAGGGTCCTCAGATTTTGAAAGTTGCACCTATACCCTCATTGGGGAGTCATTTTTCCAAATCAATACACATTTTGAAAATAATGTTTGCATCCACAGAGGGATTTAGATACGGTCTTTTTCCCCAACAAGAAACTGAACTCAGAAATCATCAGCGCATCTATTAGACATCACTACCAATGACCACATAAACATTTGGTAGAAAATTAAGATAAAACATGGTTTTGTTTCCTATGACTCCTCAGTTACCTATCCCTAAATTGGGAGGACAAGACATGCATCCGGCAAAAGGGAAATCATCGAGAACATGTCACATATCTTCTTGAGTTGTAGACCTCGCTTTTGAACAGTGTGTTTTCACTAACAAAAAAACAACAACAAAAAAAAACCAAACTCGCACCCTTTCTCTTCTGACTAGCTGGCTACTGGACCTTTGCCAAGCTTGCCGACAAGGGGACATGCTCTAAATACTCCAGGACGATATAATCGGCCTATTGTAAAAGTTCTCCCACATTAGCTACCGATGGTACAACGTGCAAGAATGACTGAGAACTGACCTTAAATGTGCTTGAAGGAGGACCAGAGCAGTTAATTAACCTGCCTTAAAAGCTTAGGTGAAAATGCGTGTGTGTGTACACGTGTATGTGTCCTCACGCGCGTGCATGTGTGTTTCAGAGTAGGAAGATGAGGCCAAAACCGGGAAAGATGTTCTACCGTCTCTCCACATAACTCCTGTGCTATAGCGCTGCGGCATTCCAATGGTATGGGGTAGAGGTCATTGGAGCTCTTGTGATAGTCCATCCTCCAGCCTCATCTAACAACATTCAGGTTTGTTTTTGAATATCTGCAAGCCTGTCTTGCGGCCCTACGGTAGTCTGTAGGGCTGCCCCATCAGAAGTCTCAGTAGCAGATTTAGACTGTTTCAGTGTTCCGATGCTCTTCACTGAGCAGCCCCATATAGATACCTGGAAACCCCAAGCCTGAAAGGGAGGGGGGATGTCAAACAGACATTGCTGTGTCATGGTAACGTGAGCCCCAAATCCTGGCTCACATCGAAGTGTCCTGGAAACCACAGTAGTGGATCATCCCCGCTCTGCTCCTCAGCGACCCTAGATGCCTTCCAGAGGCCTGAACTCAGCGCCACCCTTCTGTTGCAAGGAGGCCAATGATCCCATGTTCTGAGCATGATTTAACCGTTAGTTACAATGGAATAAATCATTATTTCAATCGGAAAGGATAGCCTCTGGGTACAGTTACTTCTGATAAAATACTCAGAATACAGGATCTCAGAGACATCCCCCTACCCTGGTGCAGAAACTTGCGGTCCTCTATCTTCGGTGGGTGCGTTTCTGACGCAAAGATCAGGTGGTTGGATTGTCACAGATCACGGGCTTTCCCAGAGTCTGGTATGTCACAGATCAGTCAAATTAAAGGGGCATGCTAATAATTGTGTGGCTAGGAAGATCTTAGCATTTAATTTTGCCAAGCAAAAATATCTTTAAAAACTGCCAGGAACAGGGGCACCTGAGTGGCTCAGTGGGTTAAAGCCTCTGCCTTCAGCTCAGGTCATGACCCCAGAGTCCTGGGATCAAGCCCTGCATCGGGCACTCTGCTCAATGGGGAGCCTGCTCCCCCCTCTCTCTGCCTGCCTCCTCTGCCTACTTGTGATCTCTGTCTGTCAAATAAATAAACAAAATCTTAAAAAAAAAAACCTGCCAGGAACTGTCGTTATCAAACAAAGGCATTTTAATATTCCTCTCTTACCCAAAAAGATGTGTTTACATTTCTTTTTTTTTTTTTAATATTTCATTGATTTGTTTGAGAAAAAGTACACAAGTGGAGGGGAAAGGCAGTGGGAGAGGTAGAGGGAGAAGAAGGATCCCGGCTGAGCAGGGAGCCCGAAGGGGGACTCAATCTCAGGACCCTGGAATCATGACCTGAGCCAAAGGCAGACGCTTCACCCAGGGGCCCCATGGGTGTGTTCACATTTAAAAGATAATCCTTTAAATAGAAAAAAATTAGACTAATGAAAAACTCCCTGCGTTGGACTTTCTTTTTTTTTTTTTTTTCCATTTTCCACTTAAACAGTGTCTGTTTAATGTTAGGGGACACTGGTATGTCACAGAGCACTGGGGATCTTCTTGTTTGTATACTACGGTTTAAAGAATCAGTGTGCCTCTCCCTAGCATCCTCCAGAAACAGAATATATCTGAGAAAAACTCTGAAAATATTTCTTCTTGAAATAACTAATCCCTCTTTTCCCCTCCATCCTTATTTTTAGAGACATCAGTATAATTTTCTTTATATAGTGTTCTATGTGCTAAATAATACATTGATTTCTTTGTATATATTATTTTATCAACCCTTACAATAACCCTGTAATGTAAGTTTATGACTGTTATGTCCACTTACGCAGGAAACTAAACTTTATAAAGGTTAACTCACTATCACTCACGTAACAACTAAATGACACCTTATCCCAGGCAATCTGATCATTGGAAAGCCCATGTCCTTATCAGCTAGACTATCTACTACTCAAATATCTCAAAACAGCTACCATTTATTGAATACTTACTGAAGGCCAGACACTTTGCTCAGTATTTTATGTACATTTTCTCATTTAATCTCCATAGAAGCCCCGTGTTATCAGGATTATCATTCCCATTTTACAGATGTGTAAGCTAAATTTTAGACAAGCTAAGTAACTCATCTGTGGTCCCAGAGTTAATGAGTGATAGCTTCAGGATTTGAATCCAGCTCTACTAGCTGCCAAAGCTACACTATCCCATGCATCAAATGCAAATGTTTTAGGGAGACAGAACACAGTAAGTCCCCAATGCCATGATAGAAATGATGTTTTTTGGGTATTTTCCTAGTGGAACTTGGCTCTGGAGACCTCTAGGTTCCAGGTGTGGGAAAGAGGGTGATGGAGGACTAGAAATGGTGCACGCATGATGGGAGGAGAGTGAAGGGTGGGTCCCACCAGATACAAGATTTTTCTGTGCCACATTTTTTCCCAGAGAGAACGTGACATATTCCTAAGAAATAAACACCCCCATCTTCCTTAAAATAATGTTTATAATGAGTTAGCTACATGACAGCTGCATTCTTAGGGTCCCCATTCTCAAGGCATGATCTCTGGGCCAGCAGCAATGGTGTCACCAGGGACCTTGTTGGAAACTCCCATCTGCAGGTCCCAGCCCATCCGGGCCTGAGATCCACTGAATCAGAGTCCACATTGTGACAAAATCCCCAGGTAATTCACACCCACAGTGAAGTGTGCAAAGTACTGGTTTTGAGTTTGTAAATAAGTCGTTCCTTCCCACCCACCCCTTTCCTTCTTCCTTTCTTCTGCCCTCATCCCTTCCTTGTTTCCCTTCTCCTTCCTTCCTTCCTTCCTTCCTTCCTTCCTTCCTTCCTTCCTTCCTTCCTTTACTTGCGTGACCTTTAAGCACAAATATACCTGAAACACCTGACTTTCACCAGACACTCACAAGAGACTGTGGTATCCTATCTCACAGAAGTCAGGGCAGGAGCACATGGGTATGCAGAAAAACACATTCAAGAGGAATACTCTGTCACAGTAATAACCCTCGACAAGTCTTCACTGCCCGCAACCTGTGGGAGGACCCCCAGCAACGAGGTTCACAGCAGGAAGAGTAGGTCCTACATTCTTAAAGGGAAGCATATTTATCCTTTTTAAAACACAACAAAATTGATGCCAGATGCAGCCCCGTATTCTTGCTCTGTGATTTATGGCAATTTTCCTGACACTTTCTCCTTCCGTATCCACATCTTCGCTTTTCCATTTGTGAGGATCCATGTAGATAAGAGTCTGGCCTATCCATTTCAGTTATTTACTCTCAGAACAGCACATTCTTTGCAAAAGTAGCCAGAGCACCACTTTAAAAGTGGGGAATAAAAATTTTAAATCTCTTAAAGCTGAAATAAAACCGTATTTCTATGGATCCACCAAAAGTGTAGGGTTTGCGATCATTCTTGTGTGCAACTCAAGATGGGTGGAAGAGGAATCATGCAAAACTCAGCAAAGCACAGGAAGGAGAGCCTCCCAGAGGAACCACATGACGTGTGCCTGTAGCATCCCCTCTAGTTAACAGCCCCTTATGGTCCCAGAGCTTCTGTGACAAAACTGCGTGGGAAGAGACAGAAGGATGTTGCACAGCTCACTGCGAACAAGTTACCAAGGGCTACCAAATCTTCAGAGAAGGGGTAACAACACAGTGCAACTGTAACACGATTGAAGGGATCCAGAATAGAACACGCAAATTCATGCCCCATCCATAGATCCTTGGTTAGACATTTTTTCCCCCACAGTTGGTTATAAAAAACCAAACAGCCAAACATCTAGTCTGATTCCTGTGTCCATGACCATTTTTCTCTCACTTAGTCTATTTATTCCTTAGCATTCCTGTAATTGAAAAAGTATCTATTGCTAAAAGACGCTATTAACTTGAGTGCATTCATAGAGTGTTATATCGCTAATAGACTTAGGTCATATTCTTTTATCCTTTTAGCAAAGCATTATTTTGTTGTCCTCTTGTTCTGAAGGTTTCGTTCCACTTAAAGTCAAATAGAACAAAAGCTTCGCAGAACTTGTTCGTATTGTTTTTTACCGTTATTTTCACTCCATTACATGACAGTATCAAATGTGTTGCAATTTCTATTTGTTATATCAACTTATTTTTGGATCTGTGTCAGAGCTCATAATGTAAAAATGTGCCTCCCAAACGTGACTTGGACTCAGACGATAACTGTAAGGTTTTAAGTCCAAATACTTTTAAGATCTAGTTGTTGAGTTTACATTTGACTTGAGAATGGTAAGGTCAGAACTGAAATAAGAAACAGCAAACCACTAACTACAACTGTGAAAAGGTGAAATAGTGAAAGAAAACGTATGCCATCATTTAAAAATATATACAGGTTTCTTCAAATCTCAACTGCTATTGATGTATAACTCATGAATATTTTGTTTTCACTAAGAAAGAAAAAAGCTCCCGATTAAACCATGACATGCTGATGATTATAATACACATCCATTTTTTTATCTCCAAATCTTCCTCTTAAGATACCACATTAAAATATGGGGGATAAGTTGCATTTCTCAGAATGAATAAAATACATTAGTACTCATTGACTTGATTATATCTGTAAGTTTGGGCACAGAAAACATCCAATAGAATAAACTGGAAATTTTACATACAATGTTTAAATATCTTCAAAATTTGGTGGGTTAGAATTTGTGAGTGGACTATGGTAGTTGGATAAAATTCCTTACTTAGAACAAACCAATCCAGTCAAGAAGGGATCCCAGAAAGACCCCAGAGAAAGGTAACAGTCATAGAGTATCAGGCAAGAGTCTGGCAACACACTAGAATATTCTACATAGGTCATCTCCTTCAATCCTCATACCAACCCCATGACATTAGAATTCAGGCTCTGGAAATTTAAGTAACTGACCCCAATCCACAGCTTGTTTAAAAAAAATGGAAAAAGGGGTGCCTGGGTGGCTCAGTGGGTTAAAGCCTCTGCCTTCAGCTTAGGTCATGATCCCAGGGTCCTGGGATTGAGTCCCGCCTCGGGCTCTCTGCTCAGCAGGGAGCCTGCTTCCTTCTCTCTCTCTCTGCCTGCCTCTCTGCCTACTTGTGATCTGTCAAATAAATAAATAAAAAATCTTTGAAAAATAAAAAAATAAAATAAAATAAAATAAATTTTAAAAAGAAGAAGGAGGAGAAGCTGGGATTCAAACTCACATCCGGTCAAGTTATTGTGTTCTTTCAACCCCACCCTACCTTGTAAGCAAATCTTTGGTTATATGCTAATCTAAGAATGTATATAATGAGGAGTGTCTAGGTAGGTCAGTTCTTCAGCAAGGGCCATCATGTAGTTGAACTATTTTTGATTTGTTCCCTCTTTGGAAGGAGGGAGAATGCTTACCACGGAAGCCAGGAGGCATCGCGGTAGGAAGGTGTTGAAAGTAATGACTCAGAGGGTTTGGGCTTAGGTCAAGTGATGTGGGGAGGCAGAGGTAAGCGGGACTTTGCTCCACATTGGGAGTGGTGGCAATTTAATGACTGAGTGTTTTAATAAGTCTCGTGAAGAAGACAGGAAAGGCGAAGTCAAACCAAAGCTGTTTATTGGTGAGAGCATGGTACTCACTCACTGTAGCCAGAAGGGATGAATATTTGGTCATTTTGTAGTCTGGACAATATTCTTGTGTTTGTCTGCCTTCAGACATGATTATGGAGTGACCTTAGTTTTGTCCCGACCCATCACGGGCAGAGTGGTCCTGTTTGACGTTGATGTTCTATGAGATTGTGTTTAGGAGGTGAGTGCCAGGCCAGCTCCTGAATGTTGGGGACTGCTTTTCTCTTCCTCAGTTAAAAAATATTACTTCCATTTTGAGGGTCCGTGTAGGTAAGAGTCTGGCCTATCCAGACTCTGGATATCTGGTATCTGATGGATCCCAAATCAGATGGAGGATATGGATGATGTTATCTAATGCAAATTATAAAATTTTTGTTTGGGAGAAGTGTTTGGTGATGAAGGGTTTCTCCTGGAGTGTCTGCTAAAAGCAGAACATCTGATAAGTTCCTAGTTAGTCTGTCTGACAGTTTCATCTCTTGGGAGGCTGAGCAAGCAGGAAGTGGTATTCTTAGTCTAGACTTAATTCCCAGCAACAGGGCCACGCTGAAGTAACAGGATCCCAGGGATAATATGACTGTATTTCTAGACGGTTTATTTGTCAAGAACAGCAATGTGGAGCAGAATCAGATGTCTAGAAAGTAGGATTCTGAAAAATGCAAGAAAATCACTTTCTTGAGCCCATAAATAGAACTCATAAAAAGGAGGATACAGAAGTCTTTAAACAGAGTGTGGTGTCAGAATGACTTGTGTTTTTAACTTTGCTTCATGGGTGCCATCTGTGTGACTTTGGATAAGTTACTCAACCTCTCTGATCTTAAGTTTTCCCAACTGTAACATGGAGGTAGTCATAGCAATTGCATTACAGCTGTGAAGGTGAAACAGAGTACTGAGTAGAAAGAGCCCAGCATTGTGCCTGGAATGTAATAAATGCTTCACAGTGTTAGCTGTCATTATCAATTATAACTGGAGTATTATTACAAAGGATCTAGAGAAGAAGGAAAGGAAAACATGTGGCCACAGAGGACACCGGGCAGTGAGGGGACACTTCAGAGAAACAAGAAAAATCAGACACATGGCAGCCAATGTCTAAGAATGAATTCAGGAAGGGGAAGACAGTACTGGAAGATTGGAGAAGGAAGATGTCTTCCAAATCTAAATGGTTACATCTAAAAACTCCTCTGAGATCCTGTCCAGTGTTTCTCAACAGCACACCTCCCACAGGTCCAAAAAAACACTGCATCTCCTCTCTCAAAAGCTCCAATGCCTCCTAACTGCACAATTTCCACTCGTGTTCACCCTTCTAATCACACATCCTCCGAAAATAAATCTCTAACTTCCTTTTGCCTGGGTAGCCCCAGGGAGGGATCTAACGAGACCATGAGAGCCTTACGATGAGGAGCAGAAGCTCTGAAATCAGGTTGCTCATCTCTACCACTTACAAGACGTGGGACCTCAAGCAAGTTGCTTAATCTTGCCAGCTCAATTTCATCATCTGTAAAATTGAAATAAGAATGGTACCTTCTTCAGAAACGAGGATGAAGTACACTAATCCACATAAGGAAGTTGCAACACCTAGTAAACATGCAGCAAATGTGAGCTTGCTCATCATCGCCATTGGGTCTGGGGGGAGTTAGACCCCTCAGCCTGGGCTTCGCAATGCATTGCAGGGCTCCAGAACACAGAGCAGGCAGTGCTCCACGCAATGCGTGGGAAACCCGCCACAGCTGTTGGACTTGACAACCCTCTGAGCCTTCACCTCTGACAATGTCAGTGCCTTGAGGGCAGAGTAGAGCCCACAGGTGTGTCAGGAAAAGGAACACAGAGGCAGGAAGGAGCTGCACCTAACAGCAACCACCCCTAGCATTTGCAAAGGCTCTGGGGGTGCAGGCATGACAGGCACCGCTCAGACGCAAGGGAGACAGAACTCAGGACAGAAGTACCTATAATCATGTGGGGCCAATGTGGAAAAGAAGGAAAGAAATGATAGCCTTGGAACAGGAGGTATGATTTTCAGGGCAAATCTGGTGGGGATGGCTTTGGTCAAAAATGGCTCCATTGTGCCTAGGAATCAAACATAGGCTGGGGTGGTGTCTGAATGTGAGTCCAAAACAGAACTTGGCTCTACAGTAGGGCAAAGAAGCACAGAGTGTGTACAGGGGGACTCAGAAAATAAAGACAAGGGGTGCCTGGGTGGCTCAGTGGGCTGGGCCTCTGCCTTTGGCTCAGGTTATGATCTCGGGGTCCTGGGATCAAGTCCTGCATTGGGCTCTCTGCTCAGTGGGGAGCCTGCTTCCCCCTCTCTCTCTCTGCCTGCCTACCAGTGATCTGTCAAATAAATAAATAAATAAATAAAAATTTAAAAAAAAAAAAAAAAAGAAAGAAAAGAAAGACAAAATAAATACCTAAGGTCCAGGGAGACCAAGCCACAAAGGAGGTGGTCACAGTCCTCATGGGTAAGCATGTGGCTAGTGATTGCTTAGAGCCCAGCCTGGATTCTGTTTGCATTTTCTACTTTATTTTATTATTTGATTTTATTGTGGTAAGAACACTTAACATGAGATCTACCCTCTTAATGAAGTTTTAAGTGCACCAATAGTATTGTTAACTATAGGCACAATGTTGTGCTTAGAGAATTTAGTCATCTTATATAACCAGAACATTATAACCACCCAACAGCAACTCCCCCCTCCCCTCTCTCCCCCACCCCAGTTCCTGGTGGCAACCACCATTCTACTATCCATTTCTATGAGTTTGACTATTTTAGATGCTTCATATACGTAGAATCATGAAGTATTTTTTTTTCTGGGACTGGATTATTTCACCTAACATAACATCCCAAGGCTCATCCATGTTGCGTACAGCAGAATTTCCTTCCTTTTTTAAAGGCTGAAACGTGTTCCATTTTATGGATCCACCACATTTTCTTTATCCATTCATCCATGGCTGGGCATTTAGGTTGTTTCCATACCTTGGATACTGTGGACAATGAGTTATCATCTGACACCTGTTAGGATAGCTATTACCACCTCCCCCCTCCCCCCCAAAAAAAGATTAGAAAATGTTGGAGGGGATGTGGAGAAACTGAAACCCTCGCATGCTACTGGTGTGAATGAAGATGGTACAGCTTCTGGGAGAACAGTAAAAAAATTCCTCCCCCACCCCCCCACATTAAAAATTGATCTGCCGTCTGAGCCAACAATCTCCATTCTGGGTATATCCCTGAAGGAATTGAAATCAGGATCTCGAAGAGACTGTGTCGTATGTTGATTGCGGTATCCTTCACCATAGCCAAGATATGCTCACATTTTCTTACAAGATGCCTTTGCTCTCTGGCTCTTGCTCTGTGGGGCAGCTGTTCTTGGGGGACTCTGAGGCTCAAGACCTGTGTCCGAGTTCCAGGATCACAACCGACTCTGAATGCTAGCCACCTCCTCTGGGAAATGGTGATGCTAAACAACCCTTCGCTCATTCATTATCCACGACATTAGGTGGGGGGCTATTTTGCAAGGTGCTGGAGACACGTACAAAGAACAGTGTGTGGTCCCACTTCTCCTCATCATTTAATTAATCCACTCATTCCCAACAAATATTTACTGAATTATGACCAGGCAAGACCCTTGGGCCTTTGGAGCTTTCAGCTAACAGGGAAGCTATGCATTAGACTAACAATTAAACAAAGAATTATTTCAAGAGACTCTAAACAAGGCTACAGGGAACTGTAGGCAACTAGGGACAGCCCCCAGGATGTCCTCTCCATTTCCACTAGTTGCCCCGTCAAGAGAAGACTTTCGGGAATATTTGATCCTATTCGTATCAAACTTCCTTTGAGACATACCCTTCATGTTTAAAAATCTAAAGCCTGGAAGAAAAAAAACTACAAAGACTGGACTATAATCATAATGGCTTGTATAACTGAAAAGGAAGTTTAAACACCTGGATTCTTTAAGCCAGCCATCTCCAGTGACAGTTTTCCCATGCTGGCCAAAGGAGTAATAATTCAGCGACTCTGTGCGCGATCTGATTACCCCCAAGATTATTTACTGTAGACCTTAGCTGGGCCGAGACCCCCTCCTTAGTTCATTCTTGCTTTTTTGCCTGAAATCCTTTCTTCTCCATAGCCTATTGTAATGCTGTTCTAATGACCACAGGCAGGTGTAAGCGTGCCCTGTCTGCAGCTTTCTTGGGTAACAATGGATAAACATCAGCTCAAGAAATCCCAGGTCTATATTATTTATGAAGCAGCAATTCTCCTGTAAATAACCCAGTTGTTAAAATGATATGTATCTATGTAATTGAGTCTTCTGTATACAAATAAATAAGACTTTATTGCAATGTCAGAAGTTAACAGACCAGTCAATAAAATCAATAACTCACTTTTTCTTGCTTATATATCTAACTTTTCTCCACCTTTCCTATGTCCTCTGTTTGTTCTGGTTACATATTACTGCTCACAAGAAAACACAGCTCTGTGCTCTGCCTATTAAACGGTAGGTGGGGGGAGCGGCAAACAAAGGGAAAAAGAAAACCATGGAACCTTCTACCCAGGTGGTGTTTCAAGTTTCATGTCTATTTATTTAAGGAAACTAAAGAGTGCAGATAGTTCTAATAGGAGTGCCCTACTGCGAGCACAAGTAAATCAGGCCACAGCCACAGGCTGGGTGAGCATCTAGGAGTCCAGCCTGGTATGGCTTTGTCCCCTAACCGCTGTCAGAACGACGCTGCTGGATTAGAGCTGCACTCTTTTGCAACCACAGTTGAAGTTCCTGTCAGCATTTCCCTTGTAAATCCCCAGTTTTGAGAAGCTGGTATTCAGCTGGAAAAATTTGTCCTGCATAAACCTTAGCAGGCACTATCTCTGAAGTAGGGAAGAGATTATTTGGAGCCGGTAGGTTATTTTTTAAAGCAATTTGCTTAATTGATTTGGCCCTTGTTGAGCTCACTGAAGGAGCTCAGAAGGACGGCTTGATATTTTTTTGTGTCTATGCTTATTTTAAAAATCCAATTAAACAAACTGGCATTGATCCAAATTTTCTGCACCTGAGGGGGGAAAGATAACCAAAAGAGAGAAAGAAAAATTAATGGACGGGGGTCACTCTAATCTTCATGATGGTTCTATTGCTGTGCAAATAAGTCCATGATTTAATGGTCCATTTGCATGGACCAGTTTGTCCTCTCCCATGGACTAGATAGATACAAGAAATTGTCCTCGTTATTATCTATCAGAACAGTAATGGGACTCTGGGGAAAGGAGGCCCCTCGCATAAATTTATGAGACTTGATGGAGAATGCAGGTATCATCCTGGACTGACTTAGCCTTTAATCAGGCTGGATGGGATCCTAGATTCTTAGTGGTTTTCTGTTAAGAACATGGTAGTGTTCATACTTGGGCTTGGAGCATGAAGGACTAATTCAGATTTGCATAGCCTATTCTGCATTATAATAATAAGGCATTACCTTCATCATGGTGGATCATGAATAGCAATGCCAAGTTTTAAATTTATTCTTTGGCAAGGTAGGAGAAGATAGTTATAGGAGAAGGTAGTCTACGAGAACTCTTGGCGTCTTCGGGGCTAGGGAAATGTGGAATTATCTGTCTAGAGAATACTGTCAATAGTAGCCACTATTTTCTCCACTGCATTTCTCCCAAAATAAAAAGTTCAGGTTTGGGTGTAATGCATCCAAAGTGCCTGTGGACATGTTGATCCTGCCAGATGCTCAAGGAAGAGAGGCTAAGTGTAGATGTGGACTTGGGAGCCATCAAGAAACAGGTGGCGCATAAAAACTGTAGAGTGGATAACTCCCAGGACAATTGTGTTAGAAGAGCCACGACTTAAAGATGCAATTTTGGGGAACAGCAACAGTTCATGACTGCAGCAGGAAAGATGGGCCCAGGAGTTCACTGAGGCAGGAAGACTTCAGGGTTCAAAGTCATTTAGTGACCAAGGAAGGAAAGACTCAGTCAGAGGATTGTGCCATTGGTCATCCCAAATGCTTTGAAGTGCCAAGTAAGAGAAGAGAAAGACATCTACTAGACTCATAAATATGGTTTTTTTTTCTTTTAAAATATTTTAACACATCCTAGCTACTTAAAATATTATTTAGAATGATAAAGGCTAATGAGCACTTTCATTGGAATAATGGAAACTTACGGCTGCATTTCAGGGAGTGGAGGGATGTTACAGGAAGTGAAGTATAGACTATGTGTTTAAACAGGTCAGTTTAGGTCAGTGATTTTCAAAATTTGGGGTATAGTCTTTAGAGGGTACGAAATAAGTTTAAGTGAGTTGCAATCAGCATTTAAAAAACACATAATAGTAAATAATATAGTAGAATCGAGTAGAATAAGATAGAAATAAAATGTTTGGAACATATTAAGGGCAAATACCATTTTAAGAGATTTTTAGTTTCAGCTACATTTATGTGTACACTAAGTTCAAATGTGTTTTGTAATGTGTTTTGAAATGTGTTTTGTACTGCAAATCAAAGTTAAAAAGTCAGAAAATCTTCTGGACTAAAATAAAAAAAAGATAGTTTGGAGTTAAGTTTTTTGTTTGTTTAAAGAAAGTACAGATGAAAGCCTGTTATCTGAGTAGAAGGAGATGGTTAAGAAGGAAAGGTTAAAATTTTTTAGTAAAAACATTGGTGCTCCTCATGGAATAAGGACCTCAAAGAAGTGGGGGGATGGACTCAGAGCTCATGCCAGGTGCTGGCTTTGAACAAGGAGAAGGAAAAATCACTCTTGAGACCAGAAGGAAAGAGAATGAGCATGTTTGAATGAAGCAGGTAGAGGAGAAACCTGATTACTTCAATTTTCTAAGTGAAGGAGGACATCAGCTCATCTGCTATGAGAGAGATAGGAATGGCTTGATTCCAGGGGCAACCAGTGATGTTCTAGACAGCTGCTGAAAGCAGTGGGGACGTGAACTTTTGTGAACAAGTAACAGGACAGGTTAAAGAAATTCCTGGTTTTGTGTGGTTCCAGTCTGTAGAGCCATATGTTTGTGTAGTGAAACACAGGGGGGCCCCCAAAAGACATATTCATCTCCTAATCCCCAGAAACTGTGAATGTTGCTTTTTTTGAGTGGGAGCATAGGCATGGTAGGAATAAGGGCTGAGAAATGACCTTAGAACGAGGCCAAGCTCAGCCCATGATCTTTGAAATGGAAGAGTGTCAGGTGACAAGAGTTAGGTATGACAGTGCATGTCCACAGAGAGAAGATGATGTCCCATAGCATGGAGGGGGTCAAAGAACGTCACCTTCAGTAACAGAAACAACATCTGTAGTACATCCCAGAAGAGCAAGGTTCTCAATGGGATATGACAGAGGAGTAATGGTGTATTGCAACATTTGGGGAATGTGATGATACTGACCAGCTGATGCCATGCTGTATATATGGGACAAGAATGGCAGTGTCTACTTGAAAGAACTCTAGAGAAAGCCACACCCATGATAGAAAGCCAAGTTTTTTTTACAGCCAGAAGATAGAGAATGCTTTCTGCAAATAGAACACTTATTCTCAACCCTGGACAGGATGCACATTAGAATTATATGCATACCTTCCCTGTGCTTAAGACCCAGCCCCAGAAATTCTAGTCTGATTGTCTGGGGTAGAACTTAAATATTAGTTTTGATTGATTCATTCATTTATTTATCTGAGAGAAGGAGTGGGGGCAGAGGTAGAGGGAAAGAGAGAATCCCCAAGCAGACTCCCACTGCTCGCAGAGCCAAAGATGGGACTCAGTCCCAGGACCCTGAGATCATGACCTGAGCCAAAATCAAGAGTCAGATACTTAACTGACTGAGGCACCCAGGTGCCCCAAATATTAGTATTATCTAAAATGCTTCAGCTGATGCTGATGGGTAGTCACTTGAGAACCGTCCATGGGACTAATTATCCTAAAAAGGTATTCTAGAAGGCAAAAGGAAAAGGTTGGCAGGAAGGTCAGCAGTGGGTAGTTGGTAAAGAGAGGAGGGAGCCGAAGCCAGTGTGGGGCCCAGCGCTAAATGACAAGGCAGCATCCCTTGTTCAAAATGATTAGGAATTTCAAGACAAGGACAGCAGAGCCTGAAACTAAACCCAGGTCCTTCTGAGGGCAGAGCCTGTGCAACTGCCCAGACCACACTCACCAGCAGCTGGCCCTATCCCAAGTAGGAGGCAAGGGATCAAGATGGCAAAGGTATAAAGCAGGAGTTCCCCGTATAATTTTGGGATCCATCCTTTGGTGCAGGGACCAGCTAATCATTAGCAGCACAGGGGCCTAACAGAGCCAGTCATCAGTGGGCAGGTGTGTGAGGGGCCTCTCTGTCGTGCTTGGCAGCTGGAGAGCCCTGTCTGCTAAAGGAGAAACATGGAAAGTGCTTGGTCACATGATTCCTCCTTTTGTCAAAAGGTTTCAATGGAGAGTTGAGATGCAGCATTTTACCTTCTCTTTTATGCTCTTATCCTTTGACAACTTTTTTTTTTAAGATTTTATTTATTTGACACAGAGAGAGAGAGCACAAGCAGGGGGAGAGGGAGAAGCAGACTCCCCACCGAGCAGGGAGCCGGAAAGCAGGGCTCAATCCCAGGACCCTGGGATCATGACCTGACCTGTAGGCAGACCTACTGAGCCACCCAGGGGGTCCCAATTCTGACTACTTTTCTAAAAAACCCAGTAGCCCATTAACTCTTCAGGATAGACCCTCCATGGAGGACCCCGGGAGCTTGCTGTCTTCCTGTGTGCCTGGGCATGTGCAGCTGGACTTCATTGCTGCTGTCTTTGTGCCCTTTTCTGCATCAGCAGTTACTTCTCAGTTGGAATAACAGTGAATGGGCCTCTCTTGCCACCTCCTTCCAACACCAGCTCAGAATTTACTCTTCCGGGGAGCTCTCCATTACCAGCCAAACATCACTCAGCCAGCCCCTCCTTCCACTACTATCGATCCCTTTACAATTGGGCAGCACTTTTAATTTTTCAAAGAGCTTTCACATACATTTTCTCATTTGACCCTTACAACAATCTCGTGAAGTAGGTAGAGCAAGTATTATTATCCCCATTTGGAAGACGGAAAATGAAATACGATGCACTTAAGTGGCAGGCCCTGAGTGATGTGACATGCAGGTGGTCCATGGCCGCGTGGGCCAGAGTGGGACCCTCCCCACTCCCCGCCGGTGCGGAGAACCTGCCAGTGGACACAGAGTGATTGTAATGGGGGCCACGTTAATTTTCTAGTCTTAGTATTTGCTATAAACACTGTTCTTGGTCTGCTCCAGGGCCCTACGACTCCGGGCATGGTCCATGGGCAGGCAGTGACTCCATAATCTTAGATCATCCTAGACCTATAGGATCACAATTTGTGGTCCCCAGATTTAAGATCCCCAGGTATCTGCAACAACGCAGATGGACCTCGAAGGCATTATACGAAGTGAAGTAAGTCAGAGAAAGACACATACTGGATGAGCTCACTTATATGGGGAAATCTAAAAAAGAAGAAAAAACCAAACCCAAACTCATAGGAAAAGCGATTTGTGGTCATGACAAGTGTAGGAGGGTGGTAGAAGGGGGAACTGGAGGAGAGGAGACAGAGGAAAGGTACAAACTGCCAGTCATTGGAGAAATAAGTACAGCGTGATGACTACAACTACCACTGCTGTATGGTACATTTGAAAGTTGCCAAGGGCGTAGATCCTAAGAATCCTCATAATGGGATAAAAATCTTTTTCTTTTTCTTTTCTTTTTTTTTTTTTATCTACGTGAAATGACAGATGCTAACCAAACTTATGTGGCAATCATTTCATGGTATAGGTAAATTAAATCATGATGCTAGACCTTAAACAAACACAGGGCTGTATATGTGTCAATTATATCTCATATAACTGGGGGAAAAAGTCCCAGGTGGTTTCAAGAGCCACTGCTATTGATCATGTGTGTGTCTCTGTGTGTGTGTGTATATGTGTGCGGTCTCTCTGAGTCTCATGAACAATACCAACAGCAAAGCCTCATGTAGATATTATTACACATAATATCTGCAAATTCAGTTACTCCCTATGCCAGGTGCAGCTGGAGAAGAGGAGGGCGCCGTTGCAGTCTATCTTCTGCAAACAACCAGCTCAAAGCATGGGGAGGTTAAGTGACTTTGCCCAACCCAAGTAACAGTGTCACAACTGGGATTTGAACCCATGTAGTGTGGCACCAGCATGAGTGTTTTTGAGCCCACCTCCCTGGGGCAAGAAAGGCATGCCCTCCCTGGTCTTTGCAGACTGTTCCAGAGCACTTAAAAGACACCAGTCTCAATACAGTAGTGGTGACATAGGTTTTCTGCACTGATTAATAATCCTATAATAAAGTGAATACAATCACATTATCATAATGCAACTGTCTCTGCAATTTGGAGTCCAGCACCCTGGAAACTCAGGCTTCCAGAAGACCTTCAGAGCTCCAGGAAGCAATTTAATTAGGAAAAGATGGCTTTCACTCCCCTAATGAAACTCCTCCCCCATAACGCCCCTCCCCCAGACACAGGTCATTATCAGTTAGACACCAGTAGAGCAGTAATGATTGAGGAAGCATGTTTTAGGAAGTGAAAACTTTCTTGCCTGCCCTAGTCTTGCCTAATGGAACCAATCTGTGGAGCAGATACTAAGTCACCAGATAAAATGTGACAACAGAGGGGGCTCAGCGATGGTGTTGAGTAACCCTCCGGGCAGGCAAAATCCAGGCACCGCAGATAATTTTCATTCTCGTTAGCCATCACATTAAAGATGAAATCAACATTCTCTACAGCTGCGATTTCTCTCAAAATCAAACATAAGGAATAACCCAGAAAAACATGAGGCTGCTTTGGTGATATGAGCCATATTTGTTCTCTCTGACAAAGTTATGGGCTGAGGAATGAGCACTCCAGACCCAAATAGCACTACAGGAACATTGAGGTGGGAGATGTTCCTCCTCCACTACTCGTGGGAAAGAGGAGACAGGGTCCTGCACAGGGAGGGGTCGGCTGGCCAGTGGTGGCTGTGTGGCAGAGGTTAAGTATGTCGCTGCTGGCCCAGAGAAGGGTGCTGACAGCTGTGAAGGAGGGAGAGGAGAAAAGATGAAGGAAGAGAACAAGAAAAATGGGAACAAATCTGGTAAAATTATACTCTTTGCTTTGCTGACTGACTTCAGATAAAGACACCTGTGGGACAGAATGGCTAAATCACAGGGATCCTTCTGGTAAGTGGTATGAGCACGGAAAGGGAGGGGTGGAGGGCAGGCAAGTATGAAATCCAGGTGTTCAGTTTGGGATCTTTTGAATGGAGGATGAGGATGTCAGTCTGTGAGCTGAAGAAACCAGCAAAGGAAACAATGATTTTTGTGGATCCTTAGATATTGAAGCTTCTTCCACCAAAAAAAAAAAAAAAAATATATATATATATATTTTGAGATTGCATTGGTATAAAGACAGATATAATCTGGGGGATTCATTATTACATTTATTATTATATGTGTTTATTATTATTATTATTATTATGTGCTATATTTGTAAACTGCAAATACCTTTATTACATTGGTTTTTCTTCTGATCTTAAGCACAATTAAAATTAAAACATTGTCTTGGGACCCTACAAGTATCAGGGTCACTGGGCTTCACCTATTGTGCCTAACAAAGTTAGCCCTAGACATGTGTCCTTACTTGCCTGGAAGTCAAGGACTTGCCTTGTCTGTTCTTACGGCTTCATTGTTAGTAGTGTACCATTTTCACATTCAAAAGTGACCTAATTTGGATGGTCAAACAGATGGTCACCTTACAGTGATGCCCTATGTTTGGGAAACACTTAGTTTGGGGTGCCCATTGAGACATCTGAATGGTGTCTAGTAAAACATTGACGGTACGATTGGAAGTCTGAGTAAAGACTTGGAGTCGAAATATAGGGTGTGAACTATTGGTATTTAAATCTCATTAAAGCCATGGGACTGAACGTATGAGAAAAACAGAGGAGGAAAGACAGCACCCCAGGAAAGCACATTCCAGGGAGAGACAGAAGAAGGACTACTGAGGGGAAAAAAAAAATAAAAAGAGGTAGGAAGAGAAAATAGTCTGGTGTTGCAAAACCAGGGAAAAATAATTTGATGGTGGAGGGAAGAGACAACAGCATGGAACCCTGAAGAGAGGTCACGTGAGAAAGGGAGTCAAGTGTTTCTGGCTTTGGCTACAAGGATCACGTTGCCGCTCCAGGTGAGAGAAATAGGACTGCAGTGGTTGGAGGGGGTCCACATGACAATAACTTGAAGAGGACATGAGGTGCGGGAGGGGATGCAGCCAGTAATGCCCTCCCTCAGCTGTCAGGGCCCTGACAGGGAAGAGAGAGAGCAGGGAATAACAGGCGAGGATGTGGGGACTTTGTTTTTCTTAAGATGAGAAGGACATGGCTGTCTGGGTGGCTCAGTTGGTTGAGCAACTGCCATCAAGTACTGTGTAGGACTCCCTGCTCAGCAGGGTGTCTGCTTCTCCCTGTGACCTTCCCCCTCTCATGCTCACTCTCTCTCAAATAAATGAATAAAATCTTAAAAAAAAAAAAGAAGGACATGAGTAGATGAAAGACTAGATATGAAGGAGCCAGTTGAGAGTGATCAGCGTTGAAGACTGAGGAGAGAGGAGCAATAACCTGGGGAGATTTGACCGGACCAGGAACACCTTTTCTACATAAACAGGAGCAAGGACAGGTGTGGCTGCAGGTAAGTTTATAGGTGTTTTCCAAGTACAATGATAATAAAGAGATCACAATAATATATGAATGCAATGAAAATCAGTGCTGGTCATGATTTTCTAATTACAATTACCCTTAAAAATAAGACTCTTTACATACACAATATAAAAACACTGGGACTAAAACCCAATTTTCAACCCTGCAGAGCTGAAAGAAGGGGCAACTATTAGAAATTCATACTTTATTGTGACCTCTGAATTCAACAATGGGTTCCAAGTTATGCCTGTGAAGTTCATTCTGCCTGGGGATGTCTGTTGGTCAGCAAGAGTGCTTGCCTTTAATATAGCATTTCCATCAGCTTCTGGCACAGCCTCCAAGAGCAAAGCTTTTGTGTGCAGCCAGGGTCCTTCTGCCCTAAGGAATCCAATCCGCTTCCAGGGTGAACCCAAGGGAAACTTCTTCATTCACATCCCCCACATGGGCTCTCCATGGGGTCTCTCTCTTCATCTGGCAGAAGCACTGATGCACCCACACTTGAACTAGCATGAAAAGCAAGCTCTGTGGCTCAGAAATTTCTTCCAAACTCTTTGATTGTTTCTGTTTCAGGTTGGAATATTAGAAGTTGAGAAGAGAGGCAGAATAGGCTTAACTCTTTTCTATATAGTCCTTGCACACTATCATGGCAGCCTGCAGGCAAAGAAGGCATCTATGCTAAGAATCTGTGATTCCCATCCACCACTTAGAGGAACTATGTTTGGAACATATTATCATATTTGGCACATATATGTATGTATTTGGTACATACATATCCAACATATTTGGAACATACATAGGCCACAAGGACATAGTGCAGACCTTTACTAGAAGAGGCCCAATATGAGTCATAGAAAAGGACCATCATCAATTTATAAAAATAACAAAGAGCTACAGGATTCCATGTTGTTTTGGTTATTAGGGAATGGATTCCATGAGAGACAAAAGCATGAGAGTAGTGATTATCTTCTAAATAATCCATTCTTAGGGAAAATAGTGACAAGATTAAGAGGGAAGATCATGGATACTGAAACTAGTTGGTTGAATTAGAGTCAGATCACTCACTACACTTTTTTGGGATTTCCTATACAAAATGTTTATTGAGTACTTCATGGATTGTCTCATGAATCCCTACATCAACTCTACACAGTAGTTTCTGTTGTCATTCCCATTTAACAGATACAAAAAACTCATTAAGAAAGTTAAGTGATTTGCCTGAGGTTAGCTAATCAGTGATAGAACTAGCTCAGACTCCAGATGGAGTCCACATTTTTATCGATTGCCCATCCTTTCTCTCTCTACAACTGTGCTTTCCAATATGGCAGCCACCAGCTCCACATAAATACGGAGCTCTTGAATTGTAGCTAGACTAAATAGAGATGTGATGTTAGGATAAAATACACATCAGATTTCTAACACTTAGTATGAGAAATATTTGTAAAATATCCTATTCTTGAGCACCTGGGTGGTTCACCTGGTTGAGCAACTGCCTTCAGTCATGATCCTGGGGTTCTCGGATCAAGTCCCACACTGGGCTTCCCCTGCTCTGTGAGGAGACTGCTTCTCCCTCTGCCTCTGCCTGCAACTCCCCCTGCTTGTGCATGCTCATTCTCCCTCTTTGTCAAATAAATAAATAAAATCTTTTAAAAAATAAAATAAAATATTTCATTCTTAAGTTTTTAGACTGACTGCATTTGAAATGATAATATATTGGGGGTTTTTTGGAATAAGTAAATTAAATTAATTTCTTCTCTTTCTACTTTTTCAATATGGCTTATAGAACATTTAAAATTATATCTGTGGCTTGCATTTGTGGCTCATGTCATATTTCTATGGGGCAGCATTTCTCTACAGTTTTAAAAAGGGATCTGAAGGGGTAAACCTTTGGCAAGTCTCATCTTCAATTTTCTGAAACATGGGGGAGAGATACGTAGTAACTGATTTTCAAGTATTTTCCTATGCTCCCACGGTTACATATGTCTTAAAAATAATAACATTCTAGTTAAGAATGACCTTCCGTGTATTAGGTTCTATAGAGTAATCCTGTAAGTTTTGTAGAATAAGCTGTTTATGGCTATGCAAGCAAGGAATTAAACTGAAGTAAGAGTTCAGTCTAAAACAACATGTCATAAATAAAACAAGACAAAATCAGAGAGGGAGAAAAATCATACAAGACTCTTAATCATAGAAAATAAACTAAGGATTGGGGGAGGTGAGGGAGTTGGAAGACGGGGTAACTGGGTGATAGACATTAAGGAGGGCACATGATATAATGAGCACTGGGTGTTATATAAAACAGATGAATCGGGGTGCTTGAGTGGCTCAGTGGGTTAAGCCTCTGCCTTTGGCTCAGGTCATGATCCCAGGGTTCTGGGATCGAGCCCCATATCGGGCTCTCTGCTCAGCAGGGAGCCTGCTTCCCTTCCTCTCTCTCTACCTGCCTCTCTGCCTACTTGTGATCTCTGTCAAATAAATAAATAAAATCTTAAAAAAAAAAGACTGATCAATCACTGACCTCTACTTCTGAAACCAATAATATATTATATGTTAATTTAATTGAATTTAAATAAAAAAAACAATTTTATGATCAATCATTAACAGTCTACATATCCAACAATAGAGAATGGTTATGGAAATTACAGAGGTGAAATGTTAAATAAAATATTAAATATGATGCATCTAAGATTTTACAATACTGGGAAGTGTTTGTGATCTAATGTTAAATGTATACTATTATCTTAACTATGGGAATTATATATCTTAACTATGGGAACATATATGTACAAGGACAAAGTAGAAAACAGAGCACTGAAATGTTAACAGTGGCTATCTCTTGGGAAGAATAAGGTTTGGGGTGATTTTTCTAAGAAAACTAATCTCCTTATACCTTTCTAATTTCTCTACCAGGAGCAAGTGCTTCTTTACAAGAAATGATGCTTTAGCAAAGCCAACAACCTTTCCTTTTCCAGACTCTCTGCTCTCCTCCTCCACTGACATTAAAAACAAATAAGCAAGTAAACACACAAACAAAAAACAATTGCAAAAATTGTCTGAAGAAATCTTTAACTCTTTGGCAATCATAGAACTGTGGAACATGAGGAAGTTAAGTTAAATAAAGGCCTGTCTCATTTTATTGTACTTCACAGATGTTGCATTTTTTACATATGGAAGGTTTGTTGTAGCACTGCTTCAAGCAAGTCCTTTGGTACCATTTTCCCAAAAGCATTTGCTCACTCTATGTCTCTGTGTCTCATTTTGGTAATTCTTGCAATATTTCTAACTTTTTCACTATTATTATTTTTTTATGGAGATCTGTGATCAGTGATCTTTGGTGTAACTATTGTAATTGTTTGGGGGCACCACAAACATAAGATGACAAACTTGATGATAAATGTCAGAGTGTCTGACCATTCTACCAACAGGCCATTCCTCCACTTCTCTCCCCCTCCTTGGGTCTCCTTGTTCTCTGAGACACAAGGCTATTAAAATTTGGCCAACTAATAGTGGCCTCTGAGCGTTCAAATGAGAAGAAGAGTCGCATGTCTCTCACTTTACATAAAAAACTAGAAATGATTAAGCCTAGTGAAGAAGGCATGTTGAAAGCCAAGACAGGCCTGCCAAGCCAAAAAAACCAAGATGAGAGTGCAAAGGAAAAGTTCTTGAAGGAAATTAAAAGTGCTACTCCAGTGAACACACGAATGATAAGAAAGCAGAACAGCATTACTATTGATGTGGAGAAAAGTTCAAGTGGTCTGGATAGAAGATCAAACCAGCCACAGTATTCCCTTAAGCCAAAGCCTGACACAGAAAGAGGCCCCAACTCTCTTCGACTCCGTGAAGGCTGAGAGAGGTGAGGAAAGCTTCAGAAGAAAAATCTGCAGCTAGCAGAGGTTGGTTCTTGAGGTTTAAGGAAAGAAACCATCTCCATGATACAAAAGTATAAGGTGCTACAGCAGATGCTGATGTAGAAGCCACAGCAAGTTCTCCAGAAGATCCAGCTGAAATGCTAAGTGATAGTGACTGCACTAATCAAGAGATTCTCCGTGTAGATGGGACAGACTTCTACCAGAAGATGATGCCATTTAGGCCTGGCTTCAAAGTTTCAAAGGACAGGCTGACTCTCTTAGAGTCTAATGCAGCTGCTGACTTTATGTAGAAGCCAATGCTCATTTACCATTCTGAAAATCCAAAGGCCTTAAGAATTTGCTAAATCTACTCTGCCAGTGCTCTCTCAGTGCAACAACAAAGCCTGGATGACAGCACATCTGTTTCCAATACAGTTTACTGAGTATTTTAAGCCCACTGTTGAGAACTACTGCTCAAGAAAAAAAAAAATCAAAATATGACTCTTCATTGGCAATGTACCTGATCACCCAAGAGCTCCAATGGAGATGGACAAGGAGATTATTGCTGCTTTTGGGCCTGCTGACACAATATCCATTCTACTGCTCATGGATCAAGGAGTAATTCTGACTCTTAAGTCTTATTACTTAAGAAATATGTTTCATAAGGCTATTGCTGCCACTGATAGTGATCTTTCTAATAGATCTGAGCAAAATAAATTGAATATCTTCTAGAGGGGATTCACCATTCTAGAGACCGTTGAGAACATTCACAACTCATGGGAAGAAATCAAAATATCAGAATTAACAGGAATTTAGAAGAAGCTGAGTCCACGCCTCACGGAAGACTTTGAGAGGTTCAAGACTTCGGTGGAAGAAGTCACTGCAGCTGTGGTGGAAACAGGAGAGAACTAGAGTAAAAAGTGGAGCCTGAAGATGGGATTGAATTGCTGCCACCTCATGATAAAACTTGAACAAATGGGGGCGCCTGGGGGGCTCAGTGGGTTAAACCTCTGCCTTCGGCTCAGGTCGTGATCTCAGGGTCCTGAGATCAAGCCCCACATTGGGCTCTCTGCTCAGCGGGGAGCCTGCTTCTCCCTCTCTCTCTGCCTGCCTCTCTGCCTATTTGTGATCTCTCTTTCTGTCCAATAAATAAATAAATAAATAAATAAAATCTTAAAAAAAACAAACAAACCTTGAACAAATGAAGAGTTCCTTCTCATGGATGAGCAAAAAAGAATTTCCTTGAGATGGAATCTACTCCTAATGCAGATACTGTGAAGATTATTGAAATAACCACAAAGGAGTTAGAATATTATCTAAACTTAGTTGATAAAGTAGAGCAGGATTCGAGAAGACTGACTCCATCTTCGAAAAAGTCCTATTATGGGCAAAATGCAATCAAACAGCATCTCATGCTACAGAGAAATTATTTGAGGAAGAAAAAGTCAATTGAGGCAGCAAACTTCATTGTCTTATTTTAAGAAATTGCCAGGGCCACCCAAACCTTCAGCAACCACCACCCTGATCAGCCAGCAACCATCAACTTCAAGGCAAGACCCTCCATCAACAATAAGATTACAACTCCCTGAAAACTCAGATGATAGCAGTTTTTGGCAATAAAGTATTTTTTCAACTATGGTATGAATAATTTTTTTTAGAAATAAGGCTATTGCACATTTAATAGATTCCAGTATAATGTAAATATAACTTTTATAGGCATCAGGAGATCAAAAAAAATTCATTTGACTGGCTTTATTGCACTATTTGCTTTATTGTGTGGTCTGGAACTGAATCCACGTCTCCGAGATATGCCTGGATAAGGATGTCTTTCCTGACTTTCGAAATTGCTAACACTTGGACGTGTTAAAGCCTGGAGTGATTTTCAAAGAGAAGCTTGAGTAGATGATGCTGCTGCCAAAGACAGGGCCAAGAACAGGCTACCAGGTCTTCCTATCTGAAACCATACGGAAAGAAATAATGGTGGATGTCTTAGGGCTAAGTACTTGGAATTTGGATTTCTTGCTAGAGTCTATTAAGGATGGCCATTAACCAACAGAAGGATTATTTTGTTTTATAGTTGAACATTTTTCTTTTTTTTTTTTTAATCCGACAGCCTCCTCTTCTTTCTTTTTGACTCAACTTTTTATAACATAACACTGAGGGATGCTTGCTAAAACTGTCTAAGAAAAATCTAACTCTAAGTAATAGAAATCTTATAACTTACAGATTATTTGTTTTCCAAATTAAAATGCTCCCCTGATGATTAAAAGTCAGGTATTCTGTCTTTAAATACAGCTACTAAAACATTTCGACTAAAGAAAATTATTTAATTTCTACCTAATAATCTTATAGCAGAACTCACAGCAGTATTACATAGCAGAACTTGTGGGATGAATATATACTATAAAATACATCTAAGATATAAGTAAACTCCATTTTAATTCTGATGTTTGTTCCATATTTGCTAAAAAGTAATTTAAAATGGTTCATCATTCTAAGGAGATATGAAGGTTCTTGGATTAAATGAAGATTAGGTAGGTCTCAATATGTCCTCTTTGTCTATTGTTCCTCCTCTCCGATTAAATACATATAAGGATTTTGCAACATTGAAATTGCATGGTTACACTGTTCAAAGCCAGGAAATTAGAAATTTTCAGCTCTTCTGGTCATATGAACTCATCCATAGTACACAGATTGCATTGCATGTAGTACATGCATAACAATTCTCTGCAAAACTTTCATTCTCAAAGCATAATGACTTTTAAAAATTAAGTAATAAAGGAGAGGAATCAAAGGGGGTTTCTAATCTTTTTTTTTCTTTTTAAAGAACAGGAATTTTCTCTGAGAATAGAAATCAGGAGGTGTTAAGATAATGGTGTGAAATTTAGATGCTGGATCTAATCAGATCTCAAGAGCAGTTGTCCAAAGGAAATAAAACTCTTTTTGCTGTTCAAACTTCCTCCCCTGATCTGCATTCTCTTCGTGGTCCAGACTTTCTTTGCATAGGACAGGGGCGGGGCCTGTGCTATTGAAATGTACATCTCCGCTAATTCCACAATGTAGGATTGTTAAACATAAAATAATGTACTGAGGTAGAGCATCACGCCATCCATCACAACAGACAAGTCGGGAAACAGAAATGCACTGCATTTTCAGAGTAAAATGCAATATAATGACCATTGCTTTGAAATGGATCAATCTGGCCACGCTGGCGCAGCTGCCCAGCATTCAAAGCAGCAATCACTGCTGGCTCTGGTGTGGTACTTTTCTTCCCAATGTCATCTCATTTTATCCCCTCGGAAAATGGCAGTGGGGACAAAAAGATGCAGGAGACACACATCAGGTTTTCCTCCAGAGTCCTTTCTATTGTGTTAACAACTCTCAATTGTGCTAGCAATTTTCTCCTGGCTTGTATTAGGAATTACAGGGGCACAATTTGTACCTCTCCAGGTAAGCCTGCACCTGCACCTGCACCCAGCCTTGTCCCATTTCCAGCGAGTGTGTAACTCAGTCATGGTCATTTATGTTAGGACAGAGATGGGCAGAAAGGCCTCATGACCAATGGTTTTAACAAATCTATACTTCTTAACCTACGTCTTTCACTTTGATTATAGTCAAGACTTTCTGCCTTGGGGGTTCTTTCTCATGCGGAAAGGAGGGAAGACGTCTAATGCAGACAAGGGAAAACATCTATGTTGTTTGACTATGCTACCTTGTGATTATAAATGCTGTATATAGACAGAGTACTGGGTTTAAACAGAGTTGACCTCTAGCGTCAATACAACCATTAATTATCTCAGAGACCTTAGACAAGTCATTTGAGATAGATAATAGCTCCTGCTCTGTCTACCCTGCTGAAAAAGAGAATCCAGAAACAAAAATGTTCGGATGATTTTAAGGATCTTCACAAATACAAAGCGTTTTGTCATATGACTCTTAAGAAAATAAACATGGATTCTCACTGAACCGATACTTGACCAAAATATCTAATTTTATTTTTCTAAGACTTTAAAAATTCTTTGGTAAGATGTAATAGATAGTGTTAATATCCTTCCCAACTTGGAAATTCCTACTGCATGCCATCCCCCAAAATAAATTCTATATAGATTAAATATCTGTTTGTAAAAAAAAAATTAATAAATTTGAGGAAGTGCCAAATGAAAATATAGGCATAGTTTTATAGGCCTGAGTTAGAAAAAGCCTTACTAGCATAACATAAACCTAAAAGGCAAAAGAAAAAGTGTAACATATGTGACTATATAAGATTTATAACTTCTCTGGGACACAAATGAATTTGGAAGACCATAAAGAATTGGTATATGATCTTTCCTTATATAGAATAGTCAGAGTACTAACATTCATACAATATAACATCGCTATAAATCAACAATAAAATATAATCTAATAGGAAATAACAAAAGACCTGAATAAACAATTCATAAAGGAAATATAAATAACTAACAAACATGAGAAAAGGTGCTTAACAGCCTTAGGAATTGGAGAATTATATATAATTGTACAGTCCTTTGGAAGGGCAAATCTGTAGTATATCTGAGAGTGAAAGACATTCATACATGGGACATAGAAATTTCATTTCTAGATGTCCCTTCTGTAGTAAGAGTCATGCTAACGTGAAGATGGTTACAGGAGCATATTCATGGGGACATTAGCTTTACAGGTAAATATTTTACAAATGACTCAAAGATAAACCAATAATAGGAGACTCCTTAAACAAATTATAAATCATCCATATCTTGAGATACTAGGATACTATGTAGATATCAGAAACTAAGCCATGGAAAGATGTGGATGATATTTTGTTGGATAAAAACAAAAGTTCTAAATGATATTTCTAGGATGAATCTACTTAGTAACAAAACAAAAGTATTTTTTGTAGACCTATATATTATCTATTTACTTTCATGTATATGTGAGTTTGGGGGCACCTAGGTGGCTCAGTTGGTTAACCATCTGCCTTCGATCAGGTCATGATCTCACATGATCTAGAATGGAGCCCCATGTCGGACTCCCTGCTCAGCAGGGAGCCTGCTTCTCCCTTTCCCTTAACCCCTCCCCCTGCTTTTGCATGTGCTCTCTCTCTCTCTCTCTCACTATCTCTCTCTTTCAAATAAATAAATAAAATCTTAAAAAAAATAAAGTTTGTCTGAATATGCACCAAGTCTTGAGGAATTTAAACCAAAATATTTGAAATGTTTACTGGAGAATAAATGGGACATGAAGAATGAGGGAAGAAGTCTATAACTTTTGACTGTGCTACCAAGAGCATGTCTTAGAAGCAAGCAACAAAGGCCAGAAAAATTCCCCAAGATCGTGGTCCTTTTTATCTATATATAAAACTCACTGAGCTTAGTCTGTAAGGAAATCCCCTCAAAGTTGGGACCCTATTGGTAAGAGAAATGTCTCTTTTATCCTCTAGAAAGTCTCTTTCCAAGTTGAACATTCCAACTGCATTCCACAGGTAGGTTTAACAGTTCATCAATCATGAGCAAGGATCAGTTAGGGGAAACAAGGATCCTAGGGAAGGAAAAAGCTTCCGAGAGCCCAGGAGTGGGAACAGGTAGGGACAATGTCCCAGTTCCCTTGGGGTGTGATTCTTTAATCATTAGTGATATAATCCAGCTTTCACAGGTGATAGACTGACCTTGGGCTCTGACAAAATTGAAAGTCTACTGCATCTCTCCCTAATCACATCTTCCTTTTCCAAAAAAGTGTTTTTAGTGTCTTGCAGAATATTAATTCCCAGGGAACTATAAGTTAGTGGGTACATAAAGTTTCCATGATCAAATAAGTTTGGGAAATACCAAGTCAAGTCAAATTTATCTTGGTGAGAATGTCCAACTACTTCTACTAATATGTAAAATGTACTATGAACATCTATAAAGTATTATGGTATCTAACATACTGCAAAGTTATTTTTAATTGTGGAACCAACAAACCAAACCACTGTCTATAGGATACTAGTTTGGAAAAATGGGACTAAAATGATAAAATATCCTAGGTCTTGGCAGCAAGGCTCATTCATTTTTTAATTAATTCAACCAACATGCATGAAATACTTCATTTGTATTTGACACTATGCTGGGTACTGAAAATGTTAAGATATTTGACAGAGTCTGGTGGATTAGAGAAACACAAAGAGAAATTCGTGGCTAGGTGTAATGACAGAGATATGACAGAGATATATCAGGAACAGATTGTTGACACGAGCAATCCTGAAGGGGTGGGGAATGGATAGGGAGAGGTTCTTTGGAGGCTCTGCTAACTAATCAACAATCAAAAATTCTCACTTTGGATCTACAACACTTGACATGGATTTGTGAGTTGGGATTGAGAAAAGTTTTACTCACTGAGGTTGATCAGTTCCTGATTTCATTATATTTATTGGCTTATTATTATTATTATTATTATTATGTTTGCCTTTGGATCTTTATTCACCTAGATCCTTTATTTGAAGAACTCTGTTTTTCCTCCCTCTTCTTTCTCTTAGGTTCTCAGGTTTTCCCGCCATCAAGAGCTTGACTAATTTTTTCCCCAAAGGGATACAGGTCTTAGAAAACTTTACTGCCAAATAAACTGCACTTACTTAACCATAATAATACCTTCATTTCACTTTTATTTACAGAACACATATGAGAGGCAGCTGGGTGGCCCAGTTCATTAAGCATTCAACTCTGGATTTCGGGTCAGGTCATGATCTCAGGGTTGTGAGTTCAAACCCCGTGTGGGGCTCTACCCTGTGTGTGGCTCCTGCTTGAGATTCTCTCTTTCCATCTCCCTCTGTCCCTCCCCATCCCCAAGCACGTGCACTCTCTCTCTCTTTCTAAATACACACACATGCACACACACAAACACATACACACTATCTTTTAGAGTTATAGCTTACCATGTTTCTACAAAGGTAATATCATTTCAGCCTAACAAAAGAAATCTGATTTTCCAGGTGCTTACCATGAATAAATCTGCAATTCTTATTTATTTCTGAAACAAGAAAAATGGTTGATGAACTGTCACTCTTGTCTTCAGAGTCTCTAGGGAATCCAGTGACTCAAGTAAAATATCACTGTTTTAGGCAATTTATTTTATAACTGGTCTAACTTTAATCTTTCATATTTTAGTGGAAATACATTCCCTCATATAGTCTTCAGTTGGGGCTGAGGGCAAAGAGGAAGTTTGGGAGTTGAACATACTTCTAGTACATGGGAACCATTAAGTAATTCATTTTTTAGCCCTCTCTGTTGTGGGCCAGGGGAGGGGTGCCCTGAATTTTTTTAAAGATCCTGAACAAAATTTTCACACTGCATAATTATTAATACCAGGAATTTTCTGCATGATGGGAAAAGGTGATGGTCTGCAAGTTGTATGTATTTCTCAGAACTATCATCATTTTCTGGCTTAGTACGTTTTTTTTCTTAAGGAAACTAAGTATTTCTAAGGGATAAAATTCAAGCACAAGGTTCTGGGAAATACCTATGCCAGGCATGGAGCAGTTTAAGAATCATTTACATATAATCCCCTCTAACATCCTCCATCCTGGGCTGGGAAACATGAACACAACTGTTACTCATTCCAGAGCTCTCACTCTGATACTAGATGTCTGCCCAGCTCTCACATCCTGTTATTTCATTATTATTTTTTTAACAAGAGAAATACACATTTAATAATATGCATACCTTCTGTACACATGCGAGAGGCTCAGGAGCATGGAGTAACTCCCTCTCACCTCTTTCTAGTATGAAAAATTGGAGGCTACTAAGTTAGAGAAGTTCCTGCCTGTGGTTGAATTGGGTCCGGGGAATCTGCTTCATCTCTCCACATGTTTGGGGTTACTACAGGAGAGGACTTTACAAAGTAGCCTGGAGATGTTTCTGATCTGGGAAATGATGGATCAGATGAATTGTCCTCTAAGATCGGTGGTGCCTCTTGCAACACAGCAACCACAAAATCAACAGAAGGAAAAGGAAGCGATGCAGAAAAATCACAGGCAGATTGAATTCAAGGTGTTTATGGAAAATCCAGGTGGAGATGGTCTAGACACAGACAGATGGGAGTCCCATGCTCCAGACAGAGGTTTGAGATAGAAAAACTCAGATTGGAATCATACAAATAGGAATGAAAGCTTGGGACTGAAAAAGCCCAGGAAGGGCATGGGGACAGAACACTTGGGAACACCAGCATTTAAGTGGAAGGTGGAGGAAGGAAACCAATAGAGACAGAAGAAACTATCAGAAAAAAAAAAAAAAAGAAATAAATAGAAGACCTAGAAGAGAATGATGTCACAGAGCCAAAGTAGGAGAGAAATGGTCACAAGAGAGCCAACTGTGTCCGAGCCAACAAGAAAAGTGAGAAGCCCACTGGCTTTTCCAACAAGGGGGTCATCTCACAGCAACCCAGTATGTTAAGTATGGTAGGTATGGTAAGATTGGTGAATGTGGACTTTGAAGCTATAGGCACCTGCGCTGGGGTGTCAGCTCTGTCAGCTGTATGAACTTGAACTAGATATGCAACCTCACTGAGCCTGAAAATCCTCACGTTCAAAGTGAAAATTCTGCATTTATGTCTGATTTTCTAGGCGATCTGTGGAATGAATGAACCAATGCATAGAAAGCTTTTATTACAATGTGTGATACTGTGTTCATAAAGCAGATTCTCAATAAATTTTGGGTTTCTTCCTCAAAACAGGATCTCTACCAACAATCATGTTTGAAATTCTGAAGCCAGTTTCAACTCATCCCCTTCATCTTGCACGTCTAATAATCATATACTTTTGTTTTATCTCTGTTAGCAGCTCACCTCACATCCTTATTCCCCCAGCCACCAACTCTTTAGCTTCTCACTACCTCGTGCCTGTTTTGCTATAGCGAGCTCCTGTCTGCTCTCCCTGCTGGTGTCGGTCCCCCTTTGCTCCCACTCGTCCATCACACATCATTGTCATTAAGTTTTTCCTGACCCTTCAGTGCTCTGCACCACCCTTAGGAGAAAGCATGAGTCTTCAAAAGAGTTTCTGAGTCGCCTACCCCAGGGTCTGGGCCTTTCAAGGTGACCCTTATCTCCCAGGACTGCTCAAGTTGCAGAGCAAATTTAGCCACAGCCTTTCCAACCCCTCCCTACTGAGTCACCTGTGTGCACAGGCTCATGTGTGACTCTTTAACTCTGTCCCTGACATCTGTGGACCTGGAACGTTCTCTTCCTATTTGTCACAGTCAAGCCCACCATTTGAGCTCCAATTCAAGTCCCTGAAATCCATAGACTGTTTTCTCTGAATAGCTCTGAGGGCATTTACCACCTATGATGATTTTTTTTTTATTTTGTGCGTTTAGTTTAAGCTGTTTCCTGATTTTATGTCATGCAGACTAGAAGCTCCTTAAGGACTAAGAGTGCATGTTATACCTCCTTGCTCCCTTTCACAATGCTTAGAGGTATACTGGACAGGTTTCAAATACTTGACAAATACTCATTAAAATAAAATAAAAATTTTGAAACTGCCCAAAGCAACTTAATAATTGTAGACTGAGATGACATCAGGTCGCAGGAGTTCAGCGAGATAGTTATCAAACCATTCCAAACACCTACAAACGCAAGAGGAAATCAAAGAAGAGCAGCAATTCTAGAAACAGAAAATCGACCACTTTCTGAAAGGTAGGACATGAGGAGAAGTGAATCCGAAGGCACAGGAAGATAGACCACAGGGGGAGAGGCCAGCTCCCAGCAAGCCATGGAGCAACAGAGCACAAAATTCGAACTTTTAAAAGTCTGCTCCACTGAGGGACATCGCTCCAGAGGCCAAGTGGGGGTGGACCCCTGGCGGGGACAGTGTAGTCTCAGGTCCCATGCGATCACAGAAGGATTGGAGGTGTCTGAGTATAGCAGAGCTCTCAGGTGTCAGAGAAGGGAAGCTGGCTACAGAGACGGAGCTGAGGAGTGAGCTCTCAACTCGCGGTTACCTTAAACTGTGATCCGTGGCACAATCAGGCAACTGCTCTTTGAGCAGGGACCCCCACAAGTGGCAGATCTAGGGAGACCCACCTTCCTTCTCTGGAGGCAGAATCTGCTGGGTTTGGAGACTCCATATGGGGTTGTGTGCCAGAGATGGTGGCACCTGGTCGCAGGCTGGGTGAGCTTGGAGTGCAGCCAGAGATCGGGAGTGATTGACCGCTTTTCCCTGAGGGCACACTAAGGAGTGGGGCCCCGAGCTCTTGGCTCCTCCGGGCTGGAGATTGGGAGGCCACCATTTTCATTCCCATCCTCCAGAGCTCTACTGAGAGTGTTCAGGAAACAAAAGCTCCGGAGAGCGAACCTGAGAAGTTTACTTAGTCCCGCCCCTGGCAACTGCAGTGCAATTCCCCCTCCGGCAAAGACATTTGGGAATCACTACAACAGGCCCTTCCCCAGAAGATCAGCAAGAACATCCAGCTAAGACCAAGCTCACTGATCGAGGACAACAGCGGAATTCCAGAGGAGGGAAAAGCAAAGCATGGAATTCATGGCTTTCTCCCGATGATTATTTAGTCTTGCAAAGTTAATTAAATTTTTTTTAATTTTATTTTTCCTTATTCTAATTTTTTAAACTTTTCTTCTTTCCTCTTTGAACAGTTTTTAACTAGTTTATCTTAACAATACCTTTCTAAAAAAATCTTTTTAAACCTTCATTATTATAGTCATATTTTATCCTTCATTGTATGTAAATTTATTTTTTGTATACATATAGGGTTTTTCCTTCTAAAAAATTTTTGGGATACACTTTCTTCTAATAGATCAAAATATACCCTAAATATAGCACAGGGCTTTGTTCTAGTCTCCAGCCTGAGTAAATTCTCTCCACTTGCTTTTTCCAACCAACTTATCTTATCAATTCCTTTATTAGAATTCTTCTTAAAATTTTCACCTTTACTGTTTTATTCCATCTCTTCATTGTGTTTACCCTTATTTTTGTGTGTGTATATATATATATATATATTATATATATATAAATAAGTTTTTCTTTCTTTAAAATTTTGGGAAGTAGTTTCTTCTAAGAGACCAAAATACACCCAAAATCAAGTGGGTGGCTCTGTTCTATTCACCAGTCATATATATGTTTGTTGTTTTTTTTTAAACTTCGTTTTATTCACTTCCTTCTCCCCCTGATTTGGGGTCTCTGCTGATTTAGTTAGCATGTTTTTCTGGGGTCTTTCCCACCTTTTTAGCATTTTATTCTCTCATTCATATATTCTTATCTGGATAAAATTACAAGGTGGGGAAGGAGGAGTCAAGATGGCAGAGAAGTAGCAGGCTGAGATGACATCAGGTAGCAGATCAGCTCGATAGCTTATCTAACCATTGCGAACACCTACAAATCCAACAGGAGACCGAAGAGAAGAAGAGCAACAATTCTAGAAACAGAAAATCAACCACTTTCTGAAAGGTAGGACCGGCAGAGAAGTGAATCCAAAGCTATGGGAAGATAGACCGCGAGGGGAGGGGCCGGCTCCTGGCAAGCGTCGGAGCAACGGAGTACAAAATCAGGACTTTTAAAAGTCTGCTCCACTGAGGGACATCGCTCCAGAGGCTAAACCGGGGTGAAGCCCGCGCGGGGTCAGTGTGGCCTCAGGTCCTGCGGGGTCACAGAAAGATCGGGGGAGTCTGAGTGTCACAGAGCTCTCAGGTATTAGAGTGGGGAAGCCGGCTATAGACAGAGCCGAGGAATGACCTCTCAGCTCGGGGTTACCTTGAACCGTAATCCATGGCACAGGCCACTGCTCTGTGAGTGGGGTCCCCACAGGATCCGGGGAGACTCCCTTGGAAGAGCTCAGGGATGTGTGGGGTTCGGAGACTCCATGCAGAGTGGTGTGCCAGAGACAGAGATGCTCGGTCACAGGTGGGGTGAGCTCGGAGCACGGCTGGAGGCCAGGGAGATGGGAGTGATTGAGCGCTTTTCTCTGAGGTCGCACTGAGGAGCGGGCCCAAGCTCTCGGCTCCTCCAGGTCGGAGACTGGGAGGCCGCCATTTTCATTCCCATCCTGTGGAACTCTACGGAAAGTGTTCGGGGAAAAGCTCCCGAAAGCGAACCTGAGCAGATTACTTAGCCTGGCCCCTGGTAAGGGCGGTACAATTCTGCCTCGGGCAAAGATACTTGAGAATCACTACAACAGGCCCCTCCCCCAGACGATCAACAAGAAATCCAGCCAAGACCAAGTTCACTTACCAGGGAGAACAGTGGAATTCCAGAGGAGGAGAAAGCAAGCATGGAATTCATGGCTTTCTCCCCATGATTCTTTAGTCTTGCAAAGTTAATTAAACTTTTTAATTTTTTTTCCTTCTGCTAATTTTTTTTAACTTTTACACTTTCCTCTTAACATTTTTTAACTTATCTAACATTTTTAACTTATCTTAACAATACCTTTCATTAAAAAATAATCTTTTTTGAACCTTCTTTATTATAGTCATATTTTATCCTTCATTGTATCTAACTTTAATTTTTGTATACACATAGGGGTTTTTCTTCTAAAAAAATTGGGGTACAAATTCTTTTAATAGATCAAAATACACCCTAAATCTAGCACCGGGCTTGTTCTAATCTCCAGCCCAAGGAAATTCTCTCCACTTTCTTTTTATTTATTTTCCCAACCAACTTACCTTATCCACTCCTTTTTTAGAAATTAAAATAAATTTTTTTTTCATCTTTATAGTCATATTCCATCCCTTCATTGTGTTTAGCCTTATATTTGTTTTTCATTCTTTAAAATTTTGGGAGGTAGTTTCTTCTAGGAGAACAAAATACTTCAAAATTAAGTGGGTGACCCTGTTCTAGTCACCAGTCTAATATATATATGTATATTTTTTTCTTTTTTATATTTGTTTTCTTTTTTAAATTTTTTCTTTCTGTACTTCTTTTTGCCCCCTTTCTCCCCCCCCATGATTTGAGGTCTTTTGTAATTTGGTTAAAGCACATTTTCCTGGGGTCTTTGCCCTTTTTATTTGCTCCTTTTATTTGCTCCTTCATATATTCTTATATGGACAAAATGACAAGGTGGAAAAACTCACCACAAGAAAAGGAACAAGAGACAGTACTGAAGGCTAGGGACCTAATCAATACGGGCATTGGTAATATGTCAGATCTAGAGTTCAGAATGACGATTCTCAAGGTTCTAGCCAGGCTCAAAAAAGGCATGGAAGATATTAGAGAAATCCTGTCCAGAGAAATAAAAGCCCTTTCTGGAGAAATAAAAGAACTAAAATCTAACCAAGTTGAAATAAAAAAAGCTATTAATGAGGTGCAATCAAAAATGGAGGCTCTTACTGCTAGGATAAATGAGGCAGAAGAAAGAATTAGTGATATAGAAGACCAAATAACAGAGAATAAAGAAGCTGAGCAAAAGAGACAAACAACTACTGGACCACGAGGGGAGAATTTGAGAGATAAGTGATACCATAAGACGAAACAATATTAGAATAATTGGGGTCCATAAGAAGAAGAAAGAGAGAGGGGAGCAGAAGGTATATTGGACAGAATTATTGTAGAGAATTTCCCTAATATGGCAAAGGGAACAAACATCAAAATCCAGGAAGTGCAGAGAACCCCCCTCAAAATCAATAAGAATAAGTCCACACCCCGTCATCTAATAGTAAAATTTACAAGTTTTAGTGACAAAGAGAAAATCCTGAAAGCAGCCCAGGACAAGAAGTCTGTAATATACAAACGTAAAAGTATTAGATTGGCAGTGGACTTATCCACAGAGACCTGGCAGTCCAGAAAGAACTGGCATGATATATTCAGAGCACTAAACGAGAAAAACATGCAGCCAAGAATACTATATCCAGCTAGGCTATCATTGAAAATAGAAGGAGAGAGAAAAAGCTTCCAGGCAAATAAAAACTGAAAGAATTTGCAAACACCAAACCAGCTCTACAGGAAATATTCACAGGGGTCCTCTAAGCAAAGAGAGAGCCTAAAAGTAGTAGATCAGAAAGGAACAGAGAAAATATACAGTAACAGTCACCTTAAAGGCAATACAATGGCACTAAATTCATATCTCTCAATAGTTACCCTGAATGTAAAGGGGCTAAATGTCCCAATCAAAAGACACAGGGTATCAGAATGGATTAAAAAAAAAAATCAATATGCTGTCTACAAGAAACTCATTTTAGACCCAAAGACACCTCCAGATTTAAAGTGAGGGGGTGGAAAACAATTTACCATGCTAATGGACATCAGAAGAAAGCTGGGGTGGCAACACTTATATCAGATCAATTAGATTTTAAGCCAAAGATTATAATAAGAGATGAAGAAGGACACTATATCATACTCAAAGGATCTGTCCAACAAGAAGATCTAACAATTTTAAATACCTATGCCCCTAATGTGGGAGCAGCCAACTATATAAATCAATTAATAACAAAATCAAAGAAACACATCAAAAATAATACAATAATAGGAGGGGACTTTAACACCCCCCTCACTGAAATGGACAGATCATCCAAGCAAAAGATCAACAAGGAAATAAAGGCCTTAAATGACACACTGGACCTGATGGACATCACAGATATATTCAGAACATTCCAACCCAAAGCAACAGAATACACATTCTTCTCTAGTGCACATGGGACAGTCTCCAGAATAGATCACATCCTGAGTCCTAAATCAGGTCTCAATGGGTATCAAAAGATTGGGATCATTCCCTGCATATTTTCAGACCACAATGCTCTGAAGCTAAACTCAATCACAAGAGGAAATTTGGAAAAACCCCAATACATGGAGACTAAACAACATCATTCTAAAGAATGAATGGGTCAACCAGGAAATTAAAGAGGAATTGAAAAAAAAATCATGGAAACAAATGATAATGAAAACACAACGGTTCAAAATCTGTGGGACACATCAAACGCAGTCCTGAGAGGAAAATATATAGCGGTACAAGACTTTCTCAAGAAACAAGAGAGGTCTCAAATACACAACTTAACCTTACACCTAAAGAAGCTAGAGAAAGAACAACAAAGAAACCTAGCAGGAGAAGAGAAATAATAAAGATCAGAGCAGAAATCAATGAAATAGAAACCAAAAAAACAGTAGAACAAATCAATGAAACCAGGAACTGGTTCTTTGAAAGAATTAAGAAGATTGATAAACCCCTGGCCAGATTTATCAAAAAGAAGAGAAAGGACCCAAATAAATAAAATCATGAATGAAAGAGGAGAGATCACAAACAATGCCAAAGAAATACAATTACAAGAACATATTATGAACAACTCTAAGCCAGCAAATTTGACAATCTGGAAGAAATTGATGCATTCCTAGAGACATATAAACTACCACAACTGAACCAGGAAGAAATAGAAAACCTGAAAAGACCCATAAACAATAAAAAGATTGAAGCAGTCATCAAAAATCTCCCAACAAACAAGAGCCCAGGGCCAGACGGCTTCCCAGGGGAATTCCACAAACTTTTAAAGAATTAATACCTGTTCTAAAACTGTTCCAAAAAATAGAAATGGAAGGAAAACTGCCAAACTCGTTTTATGAGGCCAGCATTACCTTGATCCCAAAACCAGATAAAGACAAAAAGGAGAATTACAGACCAATATCCTTGATGAACACAGATGTGAAAATTCTCACCAAAATAGTAGTCAATAGGATCCAACACTACATTAAAAGGATTATTCACGATGACCAAGTGGGATTTATTCCAGGGCTGCAAGGTTGGTTCAAAATCCACAAATCAATCAATGTGATACAATACATTAATAAAGAAAAAACAAGAACCATATGACACTCTCAATAGATGCTGAAAAAGCATTTGACAAAGTACAGCATCCTTTCTTGACCAAAACTCTTCAAAGTGTAGGGATAGAGGGTATTTACCTCAAAATCATCAAAGCCATCTATGAAAAACCCACTGTGAATATCTTTCTCAATGGAGAAAAACTGAGAGTTTTTCCACTAAGGTCAGGAACACGGCAGGGATGTCCATTATCACCACTGCTATTCAACATAGTACTAGAAGTCCTAGCCTCAGCAATCAGACAACAAAAAGAAATTAAAGTCATCCAAATTGACAAAGAAAAAGTCAAACTATCACTCTTTGCAGATGATATGATACTTTATGTGGAAAACCCAAAAGATTCCACTCCAAATCTTCTAGAACTTGTACAGGAATTCAGTAAAGTGTCAGGACATAAAATCAATGCACAGAAATCAGTTGCATTTCTATACTTAAACAACAAGACAGAAGAAAGAGAAATTAAGGAGTCAATCCCATTTACAATTGTACCCAAAACCATAAGATACCTAGGAATAAACCTAACCAAAGAGACAAAGAATCTGTACTCAGAAAATTATAAAGTACTCATGAAAGAAACTGAGGAAGACAGAAAGAAATGGAAAAATGTTACCTGCCCATGGATTGGAAGAACAAATATTGTGAAAATGTCTAAGTTACCTAAAGCAATCTATACATTTAATGCAATCCCTATCAAAATACCATCAATTTTTTTCAAAGAAATGGTACAAATTATCATAAAGTTTATAAGGAACCAGAAAAGACATCGAATAGCCAGAGGAATGTTGAAAAAGAAAGCCAAAGTTGACAGCATCACAATTCCAGACTTCAAGCTCTATTACAAAGCTGTCATCATCAAGACAGTATAGTACTGGCACAAAAACAGACACATAGATCAATGGAACAGAATAGAGAGCGCAGAAATAGACCCTCAACTCTGTGGTCAACTAATCTTCAACAAAGTAGGAAAGAATGTCCAATGGAAAAAAGACAGTCTCTTCAACAAATGGGATTGGGACAACTGGACGGCCACATGCAGAAGAATGAAACTGGACCATTTCCTTATATCACACACAAAAATAGACTCAAAATGGATGAAAGACCTCATGTGAGGCAGGAATCCATTAAAATCCTTGAGGAGAACACAGGCAGCAACCTCTTCAACCTTAGGCACAGCAACTTCTTCCTAGGAACATCGCCAAAGTAAGGGAAGCAAGGGCAAAAATGAACTATTGGGATTTCATCAAGATCAAAAGCTTTTGCTCAGCAAAGGAAACAGTCAACAAAACCAAAAGACAACTGACAGAATGGGAGAAGATATTTGCAAATGACATATGAGATAAAGGGCTAATATCCAAAATCTATAAAGAACTTATCAAACTCAACACCCAAAGAACAAATAATCCAATCAAGAAATGGGAGAGGACATGAACAGATATTTCTGCAAAGAAGACATCCAGATGGCCAACAGACATGAAAAAGTGCTCCACATCACTCGGCATCAGGGAAATACAAATCAAAACCACAATGAGATACCACTTCACACCAGTCTGAATGGCTAAAATTAACAAGTCAGGAAACTAGAGATGCTGGCGAGGTTGCGCAGAAAGGGGAACCCTCCTACACTGTTGGTGGGAATACAAGCTGGTGCAGCCACTCTGGAAAACATCAAAGAGGTTCCTCAAAAAGTTGAAAATAGAGCTACCCTACGACTTAGCAATTGCACTACTGGGTATTTATCTTAAAGATACAATGTAGTGATCCGAAGGGGCATGTGCATCTGAATGTTTATAGCAGCAATGCCCACAATAGCCAAACTATGGAAAGATCCTAGATGTCCATCAACAGATGAATGGATAAAGAAGATGTGGTATATATATACAATGGAATACTATGCAGCCATCAAAAGAAATGAAATCTTGCCATTTGAGATGACGTGGATGGAACTAGAGGGTATTATGCTGAGCAAAATAAGTCAATCAGAGAAAAACAATTATTGTATGATCTCCCTGATATGAGGAATTTGAGAGGCAGAGTGGGGGGTTTGGGAGGTAGAGAAGGGGAAAATGAAACAAGATGGGATCAGGAGGGAGACAAACTCTAAGAGACTCTTAATCTCACAAAACAGAGGGTTGCCCGGGGGAGGAGGGTATAGAGAGGGTAGTGGGGTTATGGACATTGGGGAGGGTATGTGCTATGGTGAGTGGTGTGAAATGTGTAAGCCTGATGATTCACTGACCTGTACCCCAGGGCTAATAATACATTATATGTTAATTAAAAAATAATAATTGTTTAATGGTGGCTAGCTCACAAAAACTGTCACTAATAGATAAAAGTCTTTTTAAAAATTCATAAATAATGCAGGAGCATGATACTAGTGCTAGAGATACACAAAGAAAATAATCTTTCTGGTGCAGAGAAGAAACTAATAAGGTACATAGATCCCAGTGCAGGTATAATATGAACAGTGCCCAACCAGGGTTCAGGAACTTGGCCTTAATCTATACCAGTCCTTCACAGCTGTACTCTGGTCTAGGGGTGGGCTGCAAACCCAAGCGGGGTGGGCTTCCAAATTTTGATGAATGTATATCTTTACTTGTCCTACAGCTGAAGAGATATTTACTATGATGTTCATTAGACAGAACTGGGAGCCGAAAAATTCAAAGATATGAAGTGGAAAGAGATAGTTGCAGCAGATGAAACTTAAAACCAGAATTCCTGGGGCTCCTGGGTGGCTCAGTGGGTTAAGCCTCTGCCTTCAGCCCAGGTCATGAACCCAGTGTCCTAGGATCGAGCCCCGCATCAGGCTCTGTGCTCAGCAGGGAGCCTCCTTCCTCTCTCTCTGCCTGCCTTTCTGTCTACTTATGATCTCTCTCTCTCTCTCTGTGTGTTAAATAAATAAATAAAATCTTAAAAAAAAAAAAAAACAGAATTCTTATCTAAGCACATTCCTATCCAGAATGTGCTAGAATGATACACATCAAGAAAAGAGTGTCGTTTGGGCACTGGGCAGCACTAGCAAGAGGGCAATACAATCTGACAGGGAGATTGACTGAGCATTGTAGGTGGGTTGTTTTCCTCTAGTTTTCTTCCTTCCCTTCCTTCCTTCCTTCCTTCCTTCCTTCCTTCCTTCCTTCCTCCTCCCTTTCTTTCTTTCTCTTGTAAGAATTGCATTTTTCAATTGCAGAGCCACCAAAAACTCTAGTTTAATAACATAGCACAAGAACATAAAAAAAAAAAAGGCAAGTACCACAGTTCTAGGCATTGCAGTGGGGCCAGGAAGGCGGGGAGGTAGGGAAATGGGGAGCAGGGGAGGTGAGGGAGAATATGCTCTGAGCCAAACAGAAGGGGTTCGGTCAAACCCACCACTGACGCACCACTTTATGGACTTGGACAAATGACCTAAGTTCCATGACCTTCAACTTTCTCATTTGCAAAGTGAGGCTACTATTTCCCTCCCGGCAATGTTAGAGAAAATGAAGCTCAATAATATGGAAAGTGCTTAGACTGTGCTCAGCACATGGCCAAGGCTTAGAAAGGGCTGTATTACCATCCCACCTCTACTTTGGCAAGTCACGTCTCTGCGTTCTCTCATATGAGCCTGCATAGAACATGCAATACACATGATCACTGCCCCTGAGTTCCATTAGCTTTCCTCCCATCAACCCTAACCAATACACAGTCTAAGCTGTGCTTAAAAGGGTTAACATATGAAGGAGGAGTAGTTCCAACTGGGGTGCACTTTGTGAGGGGCTGGGTGGCGTGGCTGCTTCTCCATTGAGTACATTAGATTACAGTCAGGCTGGAAAAGCCTCATGAAAACTCTAAGCGGGACTGCTAGTCACAGTGGGCTTAATCCCCTGGGAATCGTGACACAATCACTGATCCCAGTGAGGCTGTACTCTTGGGGAATTCAAACTCTTTGCATAATTGAAATAAATAGGCCAAAGAGGACTTTGAAGAGCTAGAAACATGGATGGTGTGGTGGTTGGTATGAATGAGAAGGAAAAGCAGGGCCCTACCCAATGCCAAGGTGGGAACTGAGCCCCCTTGGGGTGGAGAGCCTTACCTGGCTCCTGGAAGGACGCACATCACTTGGTAAAGTCTTCTGTAAAGAAATACTTGGTAGACAAAGTCTACAAAGTCCTTGATAGAAACCCACTTTTTTTTTTCCTATCAATTCTTTTTTTCAATTTTTTTTTATTTTTTTATTAACATATAATGTATTATTAGCCCCAGGGGTACAGGTCTGTGAATCGCCAAGTTTACACACTTCACAGCACTCCCCATAGCACATACCTTCCCCAATGTTTATAACCCCGCCACCCTCTCCCTACCTCCCTCCCCCTGGCAACCCTCAGTTTGTTCTGTGAGATTAAGAGTTTCCTATGGTTTGTCTCCCTCCAAATCCCATCTTGTTTCATTTACTCTTTTCCTAACCCCAAACCCCCCACATTGCCTCTCAACTTCTTCATATCAGGGAGATCATATGATAATCGTCTTTCTCTGATTGACTTATTTCGCTAAGCATAATACCCTCTAGTTCCATCCACGTCATCACAAAAGGCAAGAATTCATTTCTTTTGATGGCTGCAGAGTATTACATTGTATATATATATACCACATCTTCTTTATCCATTCATCTGTTGATGGACATCTAGGTTCCTGCCGTAGTTTGGCTAATGTGGACATTGCTGCTATAAACATTCAGCTGCACGTGCCCCTTCAGATCACTATATTCCTATCTTTAGCATAAATACCCAGTCGTGCAATTGCTGGGTCATAGGGTAGCTCTATTAGAAACCCAGTTTTAACTTCAGGGGTAGACTTGAGTTTTCCTTTCTGTCTTTATTGCTTTCCTTCATATAAACAGGTAAAGCCCACATGCACTTTCCATCCCTTTCCTGACATGGGATGACAGCACACACACCCTCCTCATGGGCTTTGGGCCTGCAGCCCCCTACACTCTAATGACTACCAGAAGCTTTGGGTGGTAAGTGCCTGTGGTCTCGCTGCCCACCTGACACTGGGCCCAGCAGGACTCAGTGGGAGCATGGCCTGATGGTTGATGGGGCCTGAAGGGGCAGTAGTGCTCATATCCCCAGGCCCCCAGAGTCCTGCCTGGGGCTCCCGGGAGTGTGCTGGTGCTTCCTCTGGGGGATGAGGGGACAGGACAGCAGAGCAGTGGAACTCTGAGCCCCACTTCCATCTTAACACACGGCCTTTATCCATTCTATAGACACGATCTTGTTTGGAAAAAAGAAATGGCAAAAAACATCAGTGGTTTCACTGCCATATGTGAAAGAGGAAACTGAGGCCAGGAGAGGCTTTAGGGGACATGTGTAAAGTCACCTCCTAAGGAAAGCATCAAAGCAGGAACTAGACCCTGCATCTCCCTCTACAACCTCACTCATTACCTACAGCGCCTCACGCTCAACGCTTGGTTCTCTGTGCTGCCTCTTCCACTACCACGTGCTCTAGAAACTCCTCCACGATGCTATGACCAGGCAGCCTGCTGTGTCCCCTAGAGAATCAGGCAGGGGGGGACCAGAGCAGCTCCTTTAAATCGATACCAAGGGTTTAGACATGCTTCTTGGGGACTTTTCAGAAATGCTCTAATGGTCTGGGGCTTGATACTCATCTCGCCTCTGTCAGCATTTATTTGACCACACCCTCTCCAACACCTTGCGTTTATAGTCGCCTCTGAAGGGAACATAAGAGTTAATTAAAATCATGCTGGCAAAGGGTCACAAGTCAGCTCTCTGACAGACAGCACGGCAGCATGTGGACCCTCTAGCATGTGTGGGGAGGCAGGAGAGGCAAGTGGTGACTAGGTCCTACCTTTCCTGGGGTGATGCAATGACTGATGTCACAGGTGGTGCCTACAAAACAGGATTTATGCCATGTCTTTGTGTCTCAAAAGATCGTAATGTATGTTCTAGGAAAAGTGTTTTATTTATTTAGAAGTCTGGGAAACCCTGAATACCAGCAGGCCCCCACCCCAGAAATGAACCAGCGGAATGACATAATGACTCGGAGAAGACCAGACTGTTAAATTTAGTTTATACTGAACTTCTTTAACCCCAGAACTGTAGCTTTATCCCTGTGAAAATTCTGCAGAAGTGGTACTCCATGGAACACACTTTGAGAAACACAGCACCACAGGCCTGAGAACAGCCTGCCTTGTGGGGATTTATCTGAATTGGTACATGGAGAATATCTGATTCTTGGGGAAAATGAGGGCTACTGGAAATAGAACACAGTCATTTGGCATGCAATCACGCCTGCTGAGTCGACATGTACCATTTTTCTATAGAGCATCCATTGTGAGAAACAAAAATTTAAAGAAGAAGAGAAAAAGAGAAGGAAGGAAAGAAGGAACAAACAAATGAAGAGAAGGAAGAAGGGAAGGGAGGAAAAGAAAAGAAAGTGCCCTGAGTTACTTTAAATGCTCCTCACTAAGTCTTAGTCACGTCTCCCCCTCCCCGTACAATTTCCATAATATTACGTGGTTGCATTTACAAAGTTCTCCCTTGCTGCACGCACTTAGCTTTTTCATGTTCTACAGCCACAGATGGTACCCATAGCCCCTAACCATGTGTCTTGTAATAATGTATCCTGGTTGCCATGGAAACTCCATGAGAGCATATAGATGGACCAGTGGAAAGGAATCCCCACAAACAGGAAAAACCACCCAAAGCTTGTGTCATGTTGGATGGTGGATCAGGTGCATGTTTTCTGATTAAAGGGCAGCATTACTACACCATGCAGATTAAGTGAACATTGAAGAAGATGACTAGTACATGGGATACTGATGGGTAAAAAGACACCAAGTTCTTACCCTAAATACCACAGCAAAATGGACTTAAGTAGGAACAGGGCAGGCTATGTCCTCTCATGCACTATCTATTTACCTTTTCTCCTCTTCTTCATCACTTTTCCCCTGATAGTCCCTAGCTTCCAGAGTAGTGCTTTTCTATCATGAAGCTGAGGGGAGATGAGGCACTGTCCCTGACCAATGGGACCAGGAACCCAGTGACAACAACTTGGCTTTGATCTCAGGACTTGAAGGATACCTCGTCAGTTTACATGGGCCATTCTGCAGCCAGCTGCCTTGAAAAAAATCACTTGACCTCTCTGGGCTCCTTTGTTTCACCTATAAAACAAAGACACCAATACAGATCTGTCTCACAAGGTTAATACTTATGCCAACATATCTGTCATATGGCTGTCTTTGGCAGATTGAAAACTGGGGAAATACTAAATTTTAGTACTACAATTCTAGTGACCTTTGCAGAAATGAGACCAAGTGAGCACGAAGAAATATACCCGAGGCAGATGGAGATGACTCGAGTAGCATATCCGTTTCAATGTAGGTGATAACGCTTTTGAAAAGATAAAGGACTTGATGAAGTGTTAAGGTATTAAGCCATGTCCCTATCAAGAGATTTGTGATGATAAATCTCGGCATTGAAAAGAAAGTAAAAAAGGAGGAAAAGAGTCTAAGAGACTGTGATGGTGACTAGATAGTGACTAGAATACGTGGTGATGAGAAGAGATAAATAGGATGTGGTGAATCCCTTCTTCAGCGTTTGCTACTCTCCCAAGCGCTTACAGTTCTGATAGTCTGACCCAGAATTTTCATCGTAATTTATTCCCACTTTGTGCCCCAAGTATGAAGACTTGAAGATTAATGGAAGACATCTGTGATTGCCATGAGTTCAAGTCAACATCTTTTTAACAAGTAACTGTCACGTGCAAGACACTATGTTGGGAATTCAGGGAGGCACAAAAAGGCGGAATGTTCTTTCTCAACAATTCTCTGACAAAGGTTATCCTCTGGGGACTTACAACAATCCAGTTGCCAGCCCATCTGAGGGACTCACCTCCAGCAAGGGAATGTTTCCAATTCCACAACTTTCATACGAGTTAGAATATTACACATGCTTTCAGAACAAATATAATATTCTAAATTGTATGAAGAAACCATTTGCAAAGAATTACTCAGCAACGTCTTCATGAAGGATGCTGAAGTTACATAGAGCTTGTGGGTGGGATTTCTTTTTTTTTTTTTTAAAGATTTTATTTATTTGTTTGTCAGAGAGAGAAAGAGAGAGACAGCACGAGTGAGCACAGGCAGACAGAGCGGCAGGCAGAGGCAGAGGGAGAAGCAGGCTTCCTGCCAAGCTAGGAGCCCGATGTGGGACTCCATCCCAGGACACTGGGATCATGACCTGAGCCAAAGGCAGCCGCTCAACCAACTGAGCCACCCAGGCGTCCCTGTGGGTGGGATTTCAATGAACAGAGGGGAGAATAGGCTTGAGCAGGCATCCAGAAGTGAGAAGACATAAGCCCAGTTTGAGATGCATATCAGGTTCAAATAAAGCAGTGTCCCATTAGCAGAACACAGAAGGGCCCCGTCTTATAGATGACTGAGGGGTGGGTCATGGAGTAGTGGGGACCGGGAAGGGGGACACTGAAGGGTTTGTGTTGCCCCAAGCCAAGACACCAGTTGGAGACACTAAGGTGGAAGGAACCAGAAGAGTCATGAAGGAGGGATAATGTGACCTTTCTCTTGCCCTACTATCCCCTAAGCTCTAGAATAAGCCTTCTACCACCAGTTTATGGAAACTATAAATTCCACTTGCCTCTTCCTACTCTTCAACTTATTGGATGCTCCATACAGGATTTATGAGTGATTTTAATAGCTAGCATTTATTAAGTATTTGCCACATGTTAGAGCTCTAACATGTAGCCCCATCCTCTTTTGGAAACAGTCTCTCAACTTTGGGGACCTTGCCCTGCCCAGGGTCTCCTGATAGCTCCCCAACTCCCCAAATCAGTGTCCCTTACTGATTCCACTTCTGTCCACACCGTCAGACACACTAGGTCAGGAAGGCAACCCTCTCATGTTATATGAGAATCTCAGGTTGGGGGTTGGCTTGTTTAAACTGTGCATGCCATCCTAAGATTCTGAGAAGGCATGTTTTTCTAGTTGGGAACCCGGTCCTCTCTCATTTCAACAAGTTTAAGTAGATTCTTTTCTTTGCTCTTCCCTCCCCTATCTTCGTCTCTCCTTTACTTCCCTCCCCAACTCCTCTCTCTCATTTTTCTCATTACCAAATTCCCATATTCAGCTCTGCAGAACAGTACATTTTGCGTTATTTCCTCCCTCTATCCGTCCTTCCCTTCCCTCCCTCCTCCTTCCCTCCTTTCTCCTCTCTTTTCTATTTCTCATCTATCATCTTCCTTTTTGTTACCTCTTCCCACTGCATTGCCTAACATAACACCCATTTCAATATGTGTTTTACGCATTTTTTTCTTGAAGTGCCATGCACAGAGTAGGTCTGCAATAATTCTGTAGACGGGGTTATATGCTTATCTGTTCACCCCATAGAAAGGCACATACAATTTCAACCTTCAGAGAACACTGAAGAACCTTCATATGAACCTTCATAGAGAGAATTCTCTATGGGAATTAAAAATGATAGGCAAGGCTATAACAGTGAGTCTCTGAACAATATATTCTGAGAGGCTTAATTATATTCAGAGCTCCACAGAGCTGAGACTTCGGGGACCTTTCTGGCCAATAGCACTCTTTGGATGAGCATTGAAGACCAGACTGGGGAAGAAACAGAGAAAGAAAAAGCAGCTGTTACATCTTTGAGTAATTAGAAAGTGCCAGTGAACGATGAGAGTAAGCCTGGGGACGAAAGGCACAGCCTCGGGGACATAGTCAGTGGTACCATAATAGTATCATGTGGTGGCCGATGGTAGCTACACTTGTGGTCAAAAGAGCATGATGTACAGAGTTGTCAAATCACTGCATTGTACACCTGAAACTAATGTGACATTGGATGTCCCCTGTACTTCAAATAAACAAAGAAGTAAAATTTAAAAAAAAAAAAAGAAAAATAAGAAGAATCCTACAAGAACACAACAATCTCATAAAATCGCTGGAGGAGGGCTTTTAAACTCCCTCAGCAAAATTCCCAAAACTCGAGGAATAGTATTTATCACTGTATCCTCAAGCCTGCCAGATGGCATAGTTAACAATTCCGTACTATAACTTAATACAATTTTTATTATTAAAAATTTATTAATTTTTATTATTATTTCCTAATTCACCAGGGTGAATGAAACCCACTCTTTAAAAAGAGCTAACAATTACTGAGCACCACGAGCAGTGTACTTTGTTTCATGCTTACTGGGTGCTAGTCCTTCTATCTCCCAACCCAGGAGGAAAATATCGTCGCTGCTCTCACCCTACAGATGAAGATACGGAAGTTCAGAGAAGTTACGCAACTGGCTGAAGTTGGAAAAATGGAATCCAGGCAGCCTGCTTCCAACCCCCGCTCCTGAGCGAGGGGTGGTTTCCTGGGTGAATGACTGGCATCCTGAATGGTTTATCTACTCTATGAAGCATTTTACTCCAAGGAGAAAAATTGGCTGGTAACCATCTAGCATTCATTTTTCCTGCTTTACTACAGTCCCGAGAAGGAAGAGAAGTTAACTATTTAGGGATGCCTCAATGTTTGGGAGATTACTGAAGTCACCCCTCCAACAATTTGCTGCCCATTAAAAGAGTGCATGTTTAATCCAACTCGATTCTTTATGGCCGTTCAGGATCCAGCCACAGGATAGAATCACTTGCCATCACCCAAACCATTCACCAGAGGGATGTTTACAATATGCATTTTGTGCAACAACAGGGCAAAACCTTGGAAAGGTTTTATTTGCTGAGTAAATGTAGCTTCAAATTAATTTCTTGCAATCATTGTTCATTAATATTTAATATATTTATATGAAGGATACCACTTCACAATTCCCTATACGTTCAGCATTTAATAATGTAGAAACAGCTTATCTTCAACTCACGGAGACTGGATTTGCAATAACTAGTAAAGTTAAATGTATTTTTAAAAAATCAATAATAAATAAATGCATAAGCACTTCCCTCTAGTGCTTCTGATGTTATTTACAAAATTAAAAAAAAGATGACAGGCCCACCAGGGACTTTATAACCATTTCATTACCACCTCCCTAATTGTATATGGTGGAACTGCGTAATCTGTTTATTGAAATTGAAATCTTTGGAAGGGGTCCTCCCCACAGACATTAACAATAAGCATCTCGTGCAATAACATAGTACTTAATGTAATATTAACATTATATGCAGCAGGCCTTAACCGCTTGCTGGTTCCCCCGCTGGAATTGAACATTTTTAACACTCTGTGCTCTGCCTCGGTATCCAATTCTATATCTAATTTACAAGCTGTAAAACACAATATTCACAGATTACAATAAATACAAAGAAGTTCTAAGGACATATCTGGTGGTGACTAGGATGAGAGAGAGCACTATCTCTGAAATAGAAACAAAGGAAAACCCTACTGGAAAATGCGAGGTATTTACAAAGTCTGATGAGGAAGAAAGCCATTCTATTTGGGGCCACCTGGCCAGGGGACACAGAAGAATTATTTTGACATCAGGTGAAGGTTTTGTACCTACATGGCCTATGGTTCAAATCTAGATATCCCTCCCCGGCTAGATATCCCTTCCCAGAGGAAAACAGGGAAGGGAGGAGAGCCTGGAGGTGGGGAGGGCTGGTTTCCATCCTGAATCTTCTCAAAGGATCCTGAGTGTTTGGAGCAGGTTCTTTAACTTCTCTGCTGAGATTCTCATCTTCATATGAACGAGATGAACTGGACCATCTCAAAGATTCCTTCCAGCCATAGAGCTCTAAAAATCTTAAGACTAAGTCCTTCATGTGTAATAACTCGTTTGCAAAGCCCACCCTGAGATTTTGTTCTTTTTTCCTTTAACCGGCCCCTTTGCACCTCCGGCTTCTTAGTCGCTAACAGAGCAATTACAAAGACATTTATCTCGTGCTGTACAGTTCCACAAACGCTTTTAATATATTATCCCAATTCATCACAAGCACAGTCCTGGGCATATGAGGCTATGATGAAGACTAGTGACAGGGCTAGGAGGGCAGAATCACAGGAAACTGCAAAATAACTACTGAATAATGGAAAAGTCTCAAAAGTCAATGAACACTCACTAATTCTTTCATGCTCATTCAGCTAACTAAAAGATGCAGGTCTGTGGTTAGGATGGCCTTTTGCAAAATGCGTGTTTAGCTATCACACCATAATCCAGAAATCTCGGCCACAGGCTATATAGCCTTCCATTACTTGTGTCATATGCCGCGCTAGGCAAGAAACTCACAATTGGGATTTGACTTGGTGATTTAGACAAGATACCTTTAGACATTTCCATAAGCCCAACTGTGTACTTGATATGCATTTGTGGGAAAATGTTGGATAGTTATTTGATATGAAAAATAATATGACCTACTAGATGAAAGATAGGTGTTACATTTTATTTATTTATTTATTTATTTATTTATTTATTTGAGAGAGAGAGAGGGAGAGAGCATGAGTAGAGGGGGCAGAGGGAGAGGGAGAGAGAATCTGAAGCAGGCTCTGTGCTGAGCTCAGAGCCTGACCTGGGGCTCGATCTCCCGACCATGAGATCAGGACCTGAGCCAAAACCAGGAGTTGGACACTTAACTGACTGAGCCACCCAGGCGCCCCTACATGTTACATTTTAGAAATAGAGATGGGAATTTGTTCAAGGAGGGGAACTCAGGGACTTCACCTGTAGGCAGTGTTACATTGCTTAATCCGGGTGGCTGGTAGCCTAGTGTTTGCCTTATTGTTATTTACATATTTTATCCTAAACATATAAATTAAATTTTCAGAGTAAATATTAGATAATAGGTTAACCTTTAAAATGAGCTGTGTTCTCTCAAGCCTGTCTTCCTTTCAGAAAGCCTAGGAGACAAAGATTAAGACCATTGAATTATAATATGAATTATACTATTGGGTGTTTTTCCTTTTTTAGTTTATTCTCTGACATGACATGGAATGGCCTCAAATTTAAAACATAACAGTAAACGTGAAACCAGTTTAAGATAAATATTACAGAATACTCTTGATTTAAATCTGCTAACAAAGTTTTTCGAAGGCATTTGCCATATTAGAGATTACTTTTTGCAAGTTGAGTTCTTCTGAGTGAAATTATACTCTTTCAGAAATGCCTTCCAAAAAATCACCCTTTTATTCGCTTCCTTCCCTTCCCAAAATGAAAACTACTTTTTACCACCTTCTTAGACCTTTAGAAAGCAGGACATTCCAGCTATAGTGAAAAAAAAACTTTCTTTCCAAAGCCCCCCTTCTGCCCCTTCCTACCACAAAAGTTACTCCAACTCATGAAAGAAAAGGAAAAAAAAAGAAAAAAAAGAGGAAATCTCTAGGACTCCTCAAAAAAAAAAATCAATAAATGCAAGAGAAATATTGGTTTAGAATTATCATTCCTTTCTAAAGTTGCTCAGTGCCCTTCAAACCCCCAAATGCTTTATCTTCAGTCTGATTTTCCTTTGTCTGCTTTGGGGAGGAGGTTGCTTTATTACTCTCCTCATTGCCTCAGTCATCTGGGAGAGTCACTGCTAAACCTGACTTTATGAAGAGGATCCTTCAGGTATGGGATGGGGTTGTTTTGCTTTGTTTTTGGTAGGATGCATGTACTGGAGTCATTTCATCCAACAGGTCCACCTCCTTTACACAAATCCAATTTTCCTACAACCTGGAAGCCTGAATCAGCACACAGCATTGGTTAGACGAGGTATGTTGAAGTATGCTCCAATTTCTGTGCCTGGGATCTCTATAGAGATACAGTTGGGCTCTCCGGTGGTCTGGTTCTCCCTAAATTAGCAGCAAACAGATGGCTATCCTCACCGAGCCATGAAAGAGGACACTTGGCAGCATTTCCCTTGTGATGGAGGGATTATTGTCCTCCCCAAATGCCATCTTCATTTCAACTTAGCCAGGGGGCCTCAACCTCACCCAGAGAACCTCTGTACAAAAGAATGACAAGAATTCATATTGCGCTCAGGGTCTGTCAACACTTGGAAGTGGCTCTACCCATAGGTGCAATTTTGAATCCAAATAATTAAAAAATGAATCAACTATTCTCAAATGTATCGCGGTTCTTTAGAAGAGCCTATGATGTAAGACTTGCCCTTAAGGATCTTACATGTTTCTGACCTGAGACATAATTATCAGACACGTAAAAAAGCATGTAAGAGTAACAGGTACTATTAGGTGGGCACTTACTATGTCAGTCATTAAGCCAAGACCTGTATCTATCTTAGCTCATTTAATTGTACAAGAATCTCACCTGTGCATTATTATTCTGGGGCCAAGAGAGCTTACATACCAAGGTTGTAAGGCATTGTGACAGCAAGAGGCAAACCCACGTCTACCTTTCTCAGAAGCCTGGGCTCTGACGCTATACGTGGCAGAGAATATTAAATTAGCTTTCCCTTCTTCTTACCACCCAGAGCAAGGGTACCCTACCCATCTGGTCCCTTGCCCTCTTGGCAACCTGGCTGAATGCGTTGGTCAAATGCAGCCTCTTTGCCCCAGAGGCCAATCGTGGTACTGCAGCCCCTTGCCAGGACACTCAGGGACTTGGCTACAGACAGTTAAATTGTTACTGGTTAGAAAAACAAGCACCATGCAAAAATGAGGGAAGAAAACTGAGCAAGTAGCACCACACTTTCACTCTGGCTATTGAAATCTAAAGACCATCAGCTAAATCACTGCACTATACCCTTACCCTTTTTATATTAATGTTTAAATTAGTTCTCAAGCATGGGGCTGGTATGAAGACTGATTTCCCTGATTTACCCCAAAATAGAAATGCACCACAACCCTTCTGTTGAAATCCACTATGTTTTGAAATGACTTCATTTTTTCATGTTCTTGGCCCCCTTTGTCCCAAATAATAGGATGCAATCCTGTTGTAGCAAAATGAGAAAAGCCGCCGTGTCTGGGCACCTTGGTTGGGGCTGGGATACTGCTGGCTATCTCTCCACCTGGCGTCATGAACAGATGTCATATCAGTTCAAGTACAGATAAATTTATTTTTTTAAAGCAATAGAAACTGCCATGATTGGTGTTGAAAGCTCAGGATCACTCTTCCACCTGTAACCTTAATAATAAATAAATAAATAAATAAATAAATAAATAAATAAATAAAATATGTATATATAATATATAAAAGGAGATATATATATATCCTTTTCCTCCATCAACATTACATCAGTTGCTGCCTTTGACACTAAGTCTCCCCAAACCACCTTTGTCCAATGCACATCACTGCAGAAACCATTTCTTATTGGCTAAAAGCAGATAAATCTGCCAAAAGCTAGCGCTTATTTCTCTCCCACGAGACCGCACTTGAGTAAGCATAAGCGAGCATAACTCTGTGTGTTTCCTTACCCAAAGTGACAGGCAGCCTGAGAACAGAAGATCTCCGTTTCTTAACGCGGCACCCTGGATTTGGATGATTTAACTATATATAAAGGCAGCACTGGGTTGATTTGAAAGATACATTTTATCAAGTTGTCAGCTTTCCAGGGCCAACTGTTTCAGAATCACTTATAAGTAAACTAGAAAATGATTTGGATTGTAGGAAATTCAAGCCTTACTTTCCTGGAATGTTGTAGCAAATAGCTGAAAAATAGACATCGAATCAGACTCTGAAATTAAAGTGTCCTGAGTGTGTCTCCCTGGTGGGGAGAGGCTGCATGGTCTAATGGATGGAGAGGAGGACGTGGAGTCAGGGGACCTAGGAACTGATTGCCACATTGGCAGCATCGCACCGAATGACCTTGCAAACCTCAGGCAGCCCAGCCACAGAGAAACTAGAGCCCTTGCACTTGGGCTGCTCATTGCCCGCCCACCTGCTACCTCCTTAGTGGGCTCTGCCAACAGGAATGAGAGAGTCCTCGGTAGAAGGACAAGGTAGGAGAGGCTTGGGATCCGAACAGAACTGCAGCCCCACACTTTGCTCACATCTTTCTCCAGGGGCCAGGACGATGGGTAAGGCCTTCGGGGATCAAACGGTTCTTATGCCATTTCCAGCCTGGTGAGATAAACAATTGCCATGGTCAGTCCCTAACGACCATCCGGGGGCTCCTTCTCCATGCACAAGCCCAGAAGATAATATTGACCCTTGGTTGACTTCCCAGGGATTTTTGAATGAGGATTCATCATGTATGGACTGTTGGGGACTTTTTTTTTTAAGGATGCTGAATGTCTCAATTAGGGGACTATTCTGATACTTTCAGATTCCAGTTTTAGTCATAACTGTACCCAACTAAAACTCATAGTTAGTTGCATTTCTATTTCAAGGTAAATCATAGCCGGCTGCATTTTCTAACATTGCACCAGCATGTGTGTGTAAATACACAGTGTGAGCAAGGTCCCTGGGCCTTCAGGTCGCTCCTTCTTTATCGTGTGCCTTCCAGGCAACAGAATGACAATAAGGCTGTTACTCTCATCCTGATAATCTCACCCGTCACAAGCCACACGGAGAGAAAAAAAAAAAATACCTAAGAGAAATCTCTGTTAGCGCCTGATAGGGAGAATCCCGGTGATAGGACCTCAACATCTTCATTGACAGCCCTGCCTGGGACTACACGTGACAGAATGCGGTAGAAGGCCAGTCCCCATCTTTTCAAGGCGGCTTACAACCGTCCCATTCTTTAGTGAGTCCTGAGTGCGACCACCTTCTGTAGTTTGGGAATCGCTGGTTTTGCAACCAAAAATGTCTATTTTTCAGCATCTGGGCACAGTCAAGCGTGCGGGATTATTGACAGAAGGCAGTCATTGGCATGACGTCCTTCTTTAAAGAATCAAATGAGTCCAGCCATTTCAGAAGCCATAGATCTGCCTTATTTGACAGTTGGATGAAAAGAAAAGGTATAAGGAGAGGATCAGGCATTGTCTCCTTTAAAAAAACAAAGAAAGGGTCAGAGATATTGTTCTGCCACTGCCTAGTAGATGATGTTTTGTAGAAATCTCTATACAACAAACTGCGGAGCTCAATTTATCTACCTCAGAAGAGCCAAGAGCTACCCTAGCTCAACAGGGATTTGAACTCGCAGTCCCAAGGACTTCTGGTCTAAGGAAGCTGATGGTGAGATGACTAAGTCATCACCACTGGCTAATGGGCCCCCAGAGAGGATACATATGATCAGAATGATTTATTGATTAATGCTGACCTCTAAAGCTACTTTAGGACGGACATCGGAAACATAAAACCACTTTTACTGTGCAGTGGCTCAGACTGTAAAATGTCATGCGGGGTTGGGATCAATCATGGCTAGACCTTGCAGTTTGTTGACCTCCAGCAGGAAAAGAACCTTCCAGAAGAGGCAAAAAAAAAAAAAAAAAAGAAAGAAAGAAAAATGATAAGAAAAAACCCTGTTTAATAGCAAAGACAGCCATGCCACTTCGGCATTGTATCTGAGATCATGGGACCTTAGAGGGCAGAGCTCCCCACTTCCCAAAGGACTAGAGATTTCCAAGAGAATGAGGGCTGGGAAGATCCAATCCCACATAATCCCCTAGGAACAAGTTGTATTACCAGAAAAACCTTTTATTTTCCAGAATGAGGAAACTTCCCTCAGTTCAATAAATTACTTCATCTATTTTTTTTTTCAAAAGGAATTCCAATGAGATTTTACCATAAAATTTCCTGCAAGTAGGCATATGGCTGGATATAGACTGCACTTTTATATGGGCTCATTAATGGATGCTCCATGATCATTAAGAGACGGCAAGCCCATATCTTATCTGGAGATGTGATGGGCTTCTCCGCCTGAGGGACCCAGAGAAACAGTCATGGATGGAACAAAGCAAATGTAGCAAGAGCTACAGAACGCCAATTGAAGAGTGCCTCAGCCAGAGTCTGTTTCCTCCTCAATTCCTTCTTCCCCTCCTTGCTCACGGCTCCCTTCGTCAATACCCCCACCCAGATCCTCACCTTCTTCTCTACTAGGGCCCTCCCCTCTGCAGATACATATGCTCAAGTTTCGACTATCAAAAAGCAAGCCCTCTGTCCTTTGACATAATTCCTTTCACTCTCACGGGCAAAATTCTTAACTGTTAACTGCTCAGTCTCCGCATTAACTCCCATCCCTTCTCACCCATGCCCTACCCACCCTATTCGGGGTTACCAAGAAGTATTTTGACCAGATTGCATCCTTGGGGTCAGATGCTTGGCTGGAATGCCAGGTCTGCATTGCCCTAGCTCCATTAAAGTAAGCAAATTACAGGGTGCCTGGGTGGCTCAGTTGTTGGGCGTCTGTCTCAGGGTCCTAGGATCCAGCCCTGCATCCAGCTCCCTGCTCAGCAGGGATCCTGTTTCTCCCTCTCTCTCTGCCCCTCCCCCCACTTGTTCCCCACCCCCAGCTTGCTCTATCTCAAATAATTTTTTTTTTAAAAGAAGTCATCATCATCATCATCAAAGTTAACACTTTACTGGGGAGGGAATTCAAGACCAGTGTTGACAAAAGAAATTGAAGCTAGGACAAGCAAACGATTGTGCCAGAGGTAACAAAATTGAGAGTAAAAATGTGGAAGCCTAAATCCAGTGAGCAGTAAGGGGCGGCCACAGTCAGAAGGTAAACAGGCTCTGAATCTAAATGCCCGGGTCTCGCCCCGGGCCTTATCCTCTCAGCTCTCAAAAGAGATCCAACCTGAACTTTGAGCCACCTGTCTAGAGGGCAGTGCCCGGGGCAAAGAGGCTGATCATACCCCAGTCAAGATGGAAACTCCTCTGTTCCGGGTCAACCTTTCTATCAATGGGCAGAGGGAGTTGTCCCAGTTGTGAAAAGCATCTTTATTTCTCAACGAGAGCTCCTGCCAAGTTCATGGTTGTGAAAGTGATGAAAAAGGATATGGTTGGGAGCAGAGCCTGGTGGGTGGGAAGGAGCAAAGCCCCCTTTGGAAAATATCTAAAATATTTAAAAAACGACTTTTTGAGGATTGTGTGTGTGTGTGTGTGTGTGTGTGTGTGTGTGATTTACTGTATAATGTGAACGTCGGTGCAGAGTTTCATCTCTTCTAGGTATATGGGTTCTGTGTGATAAGGACGTCTTCTGAAATGAAGCGTGGGGTGAAAGTATATGGTAGAAAGCAGGCTACAAGCTGTAGCCCAAGGTTACGTGTTTGTTCTCTTGTTTCAAATGATTGCCCCCTATAATTTCCAGGGCATCCTAAGTTTCCCCAGTAACCTAGCCCTTCCTATCCCTCTCAGTTATGTGCAGGCTGGGAAGGAAAATAGAAATGCACAAACACTGGAGTATTTTTTCCATAGGGCGGACCAGGGGGAGGGGAGGAGAGAAAACTGAATGGCGTTGGAGATACATCTACCCTGGTCTGGGGCTCCTTCCCGCTCCCGTGAAAGGCATGGTTTATGAAATCCATCTTTACCAATGAAAACTTCTTTATGCATAAGCAACTTCAGCTAAAGTATAGGTTAAAATTGCATTTTTCCAGGATGTTTGTGTTCTCTACACTTGGATTCCAATAGCTCACAGAGCGTTTCCTACAATAAAATGCACACACTAGTGCTCTACCCTTGCCATAGGATTTACTTGATTATGCTATACTTAGTTTTCCTGAAAATGTTTTCCGACAGGAAAATATTTACAACATAAAATCATTTTTAATAATTTTTAAAAATATATTGCTTTTTGCAGAACACTTGGAAATGTTGTTCTCTCTCTCTCATACGCATGCCCTCTCTCTCAAATAAATAAAATCCTTAAAAAAATAAAATTTTAAAAATTTTAAAAAGAATTTTAAAAAAGAAGTATATGGAAATGTATTTACTTAGTCAAACTCTTATTTGTATCTAGTGTTATGTAACTTAATTTTCATACAATGTTATATATTTGAAAAATATTTATGCTATTAAATTCTCTATAAGACTATTTTAAGTGATGGGAACTGATCATTTTAAGCATAAAAATGAGCCTGGTGAAAAGATCTCTTGCCTGAGGATGGTCTGCTCTGCCACTAACATGCTGTGTGGCCTTGGGCAAGTCGCGGTACTTCTCTGACTCTTGGTTTCCTGTGCGTTGATTGAGAGTTAGGAACAAAATAATTTCACCAACCCACCCCTGCCACCTCCATGGAGGAAATTCATGACTTGAATTCCCGGCCATCCCTGGTGTCTCAGGAGCACTTCCTTTCCCAGGCTCTACTGCAATCTCTCTACCCATTGCTGGGCTCATTTTTTTCTCTACGTTGTGACCCTGTTATCAAATATATGAAACCTTATTCACTGTGTCTCAACCTCATTTTACCTCTCTTCTGCTGTTGTTGTAAAAACAAAGCTAGGGCGCCTGGGTGGCTCAGTTGGTGAAGCATCTGCCTTCAGCCCAGGTCATGGTCCCGGGGTCCTGGGATCGAGTCCTGCATTGGGCTCCCAGCTTGGCTGGGGGCCTGCTTCTCCCTCTCTCTCTGCCACTCCCCCTGCTTATGATCTCCCTCTGTCTCTCGATCAAATAAATAAATAAAATCTTAAAGAAAAAAAAAAAAGAAAGCAAAAAAAAAATAAATCTAAGACATCGTTCTCTGGATGATACTCTTCAATAGTGCATAATTGCTTTTCCAAAGCTCCTGCCCAAGGTCCCCCCCAGCCCCCATCCCATCGCCCGCCCCCCTCGCCCCCCGCCACCAGACAGCCTCTGTGCTCACTGGCCTTCCAACACTCCAATACCTTCCAGCTCCTGAAAGGCATCAAGTCCTGATGCCTGGGGGCTTCGGTTCCACTGTTTCCTCAGCTGTGACTGCCACATTCAGCAGAAGTAGCTTATCTTTGTTTAGCCTTTAGGGAGCGCTAATACTATCCATCCTCCTTCCCTTTTGTTAATTAGATCACAGTTTCTTGCTCTCCTTCTCCCATAACATTTATCCTAGTGTGTACGTCTGTGTGTGAGCATGTGTGCGCGTGGTCTTTTGACAGCTACCGGCCTTCCTCTTTAGACTCAAACCACCACAGAGGCAGAACCGTGTAGTTCATTACCACATCTCTGCTGCTTAGCTCAATTCTAGCACATAGTAGGCACTCAATAAATATCTGTTAAAAAATGAATGAATTTTATCTATGTCTGTTTCCTTCTTCAAATGAAGTTGACCCTTGAACAGTACAGATTTAAACTACACGGGGTCACCAACAAAGTGAATATTTTTTTGATAAGTACAGTACGGTAATGTAGATGTATTTTCTCTTATGGTTTTCTTAATACCATTTTCTTTTCTCTAGCTCATTTTATTGTAAGAATACAGTATATAGTATTTATAGCATACAAAATACGTGTTAATCAACTGCTCATGTTATTGGCCAACAGTAGGCTAAGTTTTGGGGAGTCAAAAGTTATATGTGGATTTTAGACGGGGGGTCGGTACACCGACTCCTGCATTGTTCAAGCTGACTGTATTTTAAATGTCATTTCCCCTTAAATTCTGTTAAGGTGAACTTTCTCACCACCTTTCTGTATCCAGGCAGAGAAAAGGAAGGAAATGAATGAATGAATGAATGAATGAATAAATAAATAAATACAAATGCTTTTCTTTCTTGAAGAAAACATAAAAAACAAAGTAAGAATCATCCACAATCTTACCTTCTTAAAAATATACACAGTAGCTCCCAAAGAAGGTGCAGAGAGGCCCATTGCTAGACAGAAGCAGAAAAGTCGGGATTCAGGTATGTCCTCTCTGCACATTCGCAAACAGGCCCAACAAATGCACCAAAGTTATTTTTCTCTGCTTGGGCAGGTTGTATTGGGATGCATCTAATAAATGACATAGGTTTGTCAAAAAGGAGTAATGCGGCTCTTTCTCTGCCCACCAGTGCATATGCCCACCAATTCCCAGTGTGTTCTAAAATGGACTACAACTGTTTCCAGAACCTGTTTTTATATACTACCTGGTCTTGGTGCAGATTTCTTAATGAGCATGTTGATTGTCAATTTCTGGAGGGAATAATTTGTTTTGATTTTTAGTAAACATTTAAGGATATTAGGGTGTCATAAAAAACTAGCTTACTTTTGTCTTGAATTACCAGATTTAAGTGGAGAAAGAAGTCTGAAGAAGGTGCAGCTGGGAAATCGGTCTGGAAAATCCAGTGTGAGGGACTGAGCATGCTGCCGCGCAAGAGAAGCAAGGACTTCTTTAGATAAAGCCATCCATGTCTTTGAGCTAATAATGGCCTAAGACCCCCGGTCTCCCCCGGAGAAAGAAGGCAAGGATAGGCCAATGATGCCTCTAAGAGAAACAAGAAGAACCCTCCGAATCTTCAGAATTGTGCCCCTGAAATATGTCTAACACCTTAGAAGAAGAATTACAGCCTTGGGCAATTCTCAGGAGATCTGTTACAACAATTACACTAAATGAGAGTTTTGTCTGAGATCTTCCACGTAAAAAGTAAGTATTTTGAGAAAGATAGTTGGTAATTTCCATGAGGTATATGAGAGCAAGAGAGACGATCGAAGCCACTAGAGAAACTCACAAAGGGGCTGCCTGACTGCGGATAAATTATGGGGTACTACTCACACTCCAAATGCCACTTCACCTTACAAATATTTCTTTAAACAGCAGCTTCCCAAATAATTATTTACTTGGAGTGTCAATTAGGGATGGAAAGAGGGTGAACAGGATGACAAAATAAAGCTGGAAGAAACGGACTCAAAGGCCATGGGCAATCAACTGATTAAGTTTTTTAAAGATCTGTTTATTTGAGAGAGAGTGAGAGTGTATGAGAGGGGAGGGGGGGTAGAGGCAGAAAGAGAATCCCAAGCAGACTCCTCAGGGACCACAGAGTCATACAGGGGGCTCAATTCCAGGACCCTGAGATCATGACCTGAGCCAAAATCAAAAGCCAGATGCCTAGCCAAGTGAGCCACCCAGGTGCCCCTTACCTGATTAATTAACAAAGCTCTGACAAAGTTCTAATGCATGTCAAGGGAAACATGACTTCATTTTGAAATTATGCCTTTGTCCACAGTTTTTCAGAAATAGTCAATTATGCAATAGAAGCTTTTTCTTTCAGATCAACACTTTTATTTCTGATATATGATGGTCAGACATAGATACTCCTTATTAAAAATGAGCTTTTTTGTGTATTCATCCTACAACATCATGCAGAAGCAAGGAGAGTATAGTAGTTTTCTTAAAAAGCCAAATTCTTTGAAGGCAGAGGCCAAGAGGTGTTTCACTTCAGTTTCTCCATGCTTGACACCTGATAACAGCTACTTAATAAATATTTGAAGAAGGCAGGGAGGAAGAACAGGAAGGAAGGGCTGTTTTGATGTTACCAGCTGTTTGGCTTGCGGTGGTAACCCTAGCATTTGAGAAGACTAAATATGTCCGCTCCTTTTGCCTACTTGTCCAAAGTTCTCCATTCAACTTTTGAAACCTTTTGAAGGCTTCTCAGGAACTCAGCTTCTTCAGTCTGTCAGTGAACCTTTAAGAAGGCTACCATAGATGTCATAATTAAATAATCCTGCCACCTAGAATGCGCTAATTCAAGTTCAGGCTCTTGAATCCAATGGTCCAGACCCTCAGGAAGGCTCCTCCCTTCACCTCCACCCCCAGCCCCCTTCTCTTTCTTTAAACAATGATCTGAGTGCCTATCACATGCCAAAACCCCAGTTAGATCTGGGAGATTCAAGGGCCAATGCAAAACCCTCTGCCCCCAGCTCCCCGACCCCTTCATTTGCTCTTCATCCCCCCAAATGCTCACCTCTGCTATGTCAAGAGAATACACTTGGGTATATGCTGCTGTTTGTCTGGCATACAACAGTCCTCCTTTTTGCTACTTCTAAAATTCTTCATCTTCAAAGTCTTTAACAAACTGAGCCTTGAGCAATCCTTCATTGATGAACCAAATCTGACTTCAGCCCATCCTCTCTGCATGCCCGATCAGCAGTTCTCTGGAAACCATGCATAACCATTTTATCACCTCAATTAGACCAAATCCTTTGCTGGGGAGTTCATATCCTTATCTTCCCACCCCTCGCTAGGCACTGAGCTGTTCCTTCCTTTAGGCCCTACGTTCCCTCTGGCAGCTTCCTCCTGACTCAAAACTATCACAGGGAGGATTGACTTGAAGACCACCCAAGGTAGGTGACCCCCAAAGCGGTTTCAGAAACACCACACCTTCATCTCCTATATTCTTTTAAACCAAAGTTATTCCAGATCTTGAGACTTTCATCAAAAGAAACAACAACAACAAAAACCCAACAACAATCCCACTAGAATGTGAGGACAGTGGTTTTTATTGGTTTTGTTCAATCTTATATCCCCAGCATCTAGAACAGTGCTGGATGCACATAACAGTCCAATGAAAATATTTTGAATTAATAAATTATTACTTTAAGTAAGTGTATATTAAATAAATAAATGTGTGTGCTTTTGTAAATCTAAATATATTTACGTATGTTTTTAAATAGGTAACAAAGCACATAACATGTGGAAAATTGCATGCACAACTGCTCACACCCATTAGCTCAGGGAACTGATTTAAAGTGAAGGAGGTGGGGTGACTTTATTTTTCCTTTCTCCAATACAAGGAGAATAAGATGACCAAGTAGAGACTTCAGCTAAAAATGCAAAGTTTTTCCAGGGCGACAACTAGGTGACTCCATGTATTTCTGATAGCCAAGAGTTTTATGATTCAACAACAGTGAAACATCAATACGGAAACAAAATCAAGGGTAGATGAAGTTTCGCGAAAATCTAATCTCATCATGTGAACTTCATTAAGTCATACTTTTATCTGTGTCTAAAAAGCGGTCTTTGTCTTTTCCTTTTTTCATTAGTTACCAGAGTGATTCCTTCTCTTCCTCTGAAACAGACTTGCAGCCAATGCAAAGGAACATCTACAAGCATGTAAACAATTTTCAGCTGCTCATTACCCAACTCTCTGCCTGACGGAAGGTATGACACGACAGTAGCAAGACAATAACATGAACACTCTCTCTACTGGCTCATTGGTATAATGTTCTGAGAGCAAGGAGCAGACTCTGTCTGCAAAGGCAGAGTTCAAGTTCCTGGCCACTAGGGCAGCCCTCATACCCTATGCTTTCGCAGAATTGGATAGAGAGCTGAGCTCCACATTATAGGACACTTAGGTATTTTGTTGTTCAGTGTGACAGTATGGGTGATACTTTTTTTATAGCATTCATGAGGTTCCATCTGTAAACATAGTTTTTAATGATGCAAATATTCATCATGATTATTACTGGTAATATATTGTGTAGCTGAGCCCAGAAATTTTTTACTTGTGGTATTAGGATATATGCTTTGGGACAGTGGGATAAACCCTAAAGATAAAATGACATAATACCAAAGATCTCCAGAATTATGTTTAATACATATAAAGAATATGATAAGACTTCATTAAATGAGGCTACTGGTAATCTCGAAAACTAAATAAATCAGAGAACTTTAGTCTTGAGTCTCCCTGCCTTTCCTCATCCTACATCCCAACCATAAGGAAGCCCCAGATATCTGCATACATTGGGATCTGGGACTTCCCCACAGTGGGAAGGAAAGTCCGTTTTCCCCCTACCCTCTTACAGCTGCTTTCCAGCCAAGTTGCTTTATTAAGACATTGTTGCTCATTAAATTAAAAATATTCCTGGGAAAGGCGAGATGTTGCAACATTAGTCAGTCCAGCTTGCATGGGTTAACTCTCCCCTAGTGAAAGACAGAGAACATGAGAATGGTTGTGCCCTGTGGAAGAAAACAGTCCCTTGGATGTTTGAGCTCGGGTTCAAAGGCTCTGGTGTGGATAAAGTCAGAGGATGCAGATGACCTCAGAATAATTAATGACTTTAAAACTGGCCAACAAAACACTCTCTCCAGAGTTGAAGGAGGGGGCACAGGGCCCCCCCAAGTGACCAGGCATGGACTGGAGTACTTCTCTAACAAGGTTTCCTACCTCTGTGCTGGAACCTAAATCCCAACTCCTCAGATGCTTACAAGCCTCCCGTGCCTCCCCACTGCACTCCAGATAAATTCCAAACTCCCAAGCAAGGCTCAGATCAAGATCCCTCCATCTCTACCCCTAATGGTAGGCCCTTCAATGGTATCTACTTCCTCATCTCTGGAACCTGTGGATGCTACCTTATATACTAAAAAGAGATCCTTGCAGATATGCTAGAGTCAAAGATCTTGAGATGGGGAGACAATCCCGGATTATCTACGGGAGCCCTGAATGCAATCACAAATGCCCTTAATAGAGGAGGGGCAGAGGGAGATTTGACCACACAGAGGAGGAAGAAAGATGTTCCCAGAGGCAGAGCCTGGAGGGATGTGGCCCCAAGCCAAGGAATGGCAGCAGCCCCCAGAAACTGGGAAGAGGCAGGAAAAGATTCTCCCCTGGAGCCTTCAGAGGAAACCCGGCCAGCTGACACTGTGATTTGGGACTTCTGGCTTCTAGGACCGTGAAAGAATAAACTTCCGTTTATTCCCCTGGGCTGTGGGAGTTTGTTAGACCAGCCACAGAAAACAAACACACACCTCCCCTTCCACCTCTTCTGGACCCTGGCCTTCCGAACCGATTTGTCATTAACCAAATACATGGTTCCACTTCACCTCTAGCCCTTAGCATAGGCTATTCCCTCTACTGAGAGACTCCTGTCCACTCAAAGTCAGGAGGTGGAGGGATGCCAAAATGGAAAATAGAAATAAACTTTGGTTCTGTGTCTCAATTCATAAAATAGGAGTTGCAGGTGCAGATCGTACACATGCGCAGGGCTCTACAGGTTATGGAGGGCTTGTCCACATCCCATTTGATCCCCACAATAGCCCTAAGATATAGGGAAAGGGAAGGAAATAATATCACCCTTTCCATGTAAGAAAATTGGGGCTAAGAGACAATCTCCCGACAGCTGGTCAAGGACAACATTAGGCTCCTGGCTCTGTCTGCAGTTCCTTTTTTTGTTCCGAATCTACTAATGTTCAGTGTCCCATAAAAGCAGCACCGGCATCTAATTTCCAACCCAAGTTCAAATTGTCTTGCTATTGGTTGCTCTTGAGGCTTTCCTAGATGTAGGACAGCCATTAAGCACCAGGCCGACTCAGATATCATTCTAGGAGGGATGGCCCGAATCAATCCGTAAATCAAGAACTGACAAGTCCCAGAGCAAGCCAGGACTACGGGACATCTGCACTCTCCCGGTGTTCCCCTCTCCTGGTGTTCACAAGCAATGAAAAACAACTCGGCAAGCTGCCCTGAAGCCAAGAAACCCTCTTGTGTTTGCACATGAGAGCACTCCCTCAAAAGACTTTCCCAGCCTAGCTTCTGAAGCAGTCCTCACAGGAGAAGGGGGATCTAAGTGCAAATGACAGTGGAACCTTGTCCAGAGCCTCGGGATTAGAAAGCACAAATACCACCAGTGGCAGAAGCAATGTGGCTTTTTGTAATGTATAAAAAATAAGCAAAAAGAAACACAAAGAGAAAAGAAACAAAAAGACACAGTTAGTGTCCATGGCAAAAGAATCATGGCCACTCTTCAGAAGAAATCAGGTTGCAGACAGCACAAGCAGAACGGAAGAGATTTAAACCCAGACTCCTAGGATGAGCAATAAAACGTCAGCATCCAAAACAAACAAAAAGTCAGCATCCCACCCACTTCCAGGTGCTGCCCCTTTAAGGCAAAGGCAGCTTCTTATTACCTCGGAGGAAAGGTAGACGGTTATAAGCCCCTGATGCGTGGGGAATCTAGGAACCACCAGTCCACCAGTGAGCGTAACCTGCCCACTAGAGAGATCACTGGGCTGGCTACGTCACTGGCATCAACCAGTGCAAATTGAAAATGTGGAGCCCCTGGTACGAAATTAGTAAAAATGTCATGATGGTGACAGTAGAGCATGAAACAAAGCATAAACCCTTCTGTGCCCAGGCCCTTTGTGAATGCTTGGGTCTCAAGCTCCTGCAGCTGCCCATGCAAAAACACGACAGCTCCCTCTCCATACAGGTGACCAATGACCGTTTACTGTGTCAAAGCCAGAGGGAGGCTCTGTAGCTATGATTCTGTGATGTAAAAGATGAGATCAGGATGTTCCCATCAGACTGCTGTAACTAATAGAGTTCTCATGGTGGCGTATTTCTGTTATAATAGACTTGTGGTGGGTCAGACATTTTCCCTGCGAACTTGCATCATCTTATTTAATTCTCACCACCATCCACGAGTGCATAATAGTGCTCTCCCCATTTTACAGATGAGGAAACTGCTTATTTTCCTGGGTTTACTGTCCAAATGTCTCATTCCTAATTACTACATTATACCATTGCCTTACACTCAACAAGCATCCAGAGAAGCACCACCACCTACATGAACAGCAAAATATTACTGAGCCCTGCCCACTGTCATACACACGAACACACCCACTTGCTAGGGCAGACTTTGCCTTGCACTCATGCCATTCTACGTCCATGCTGAAGCATCTCTTGACAGGACTCTGTACTTGCGGACATTTTCTGGAATCTCATAATGTACCTCAAGGGAGGTCCTTAGTTAGGACATGCAATCCTGAGAAGCCTAGAATCAAATGGAAACCTCAACATGCATATATACTCGCCCAGGAGTATTATATAGAGAGGTCCAAAGAGACACAGGCAGTTTATGGGAGCTTGAAGAAGGGAGATTAATTCTGATTGGGAAATTTGAAAAAATTTATGGATGAGGTGATAGTTGAGCTGGGCGTGAAATGACATGAGTGTTTAATGTTTATGTTATGTTTGTTAATGTTTATTTTTGTGGTAATTAGAAAAGTTGACAAATTAAAGGCTTTTATACCTGTAAAAAATCTATAAGCCCATCATCTCAGAAGTAATCACTATTGACAATTAGATACATTTCTCTCTATGATATTTTGCATGTGTGCATATTGATTAAAGGTGGGATTTTATAGTGAATATGGTTTTGAATCCTGGTTTTTCACCTAACATATCTGGGTCAGTCAAATCACATTTTTTAATAGTTTCAAGGAATTCCATTTTATGGAAGGGCCATAATTTATTGACACGTTCCTTGCTGGAGGTCACTTACATTGTTTTGAGTTTCAATGTTACTATTGACAGTGTTTCAAGGAAAATCTCTAGTCCCAACTGATCTGTACCTCTAACTACTCCTTTCTAGGATTCTTCGAGGAAGAGTCAGTGGATCAAAGACTATTGTTATATTTAAAATTGCATGTTTTAAAAGCATATGAAAATCACTTTCTTAAAAAGTTTGTTCTGGGGCAGCTGGGTGGCTCGGTCAGTTAAGTGTCTGCCTTCAGCTCAGGTTATGATCCCAGGGTCCTGGGATCAAGTCCCACATCAGGTTCCTTGCTCAGTGGGGGGGTCTGTTTCTCCCTCCCTCTGTGCCTCTCTCCCTGTTCATGCATGCACTTGCTCTCTCTCTCTCTCTCAAATAAAATCTTTAAGGAAAAAAAAAAGTGTGTTCTGTGGGACACCTGGGGGCTCAGTCAGTTAAGGCTCTAACTCTTGATTTTGGCTCAGTTTGTGATCTCAGGGTCCTGAGATTGAGCCCTGTGTTGGGCTCCATGCTAAGCATGGAGGCTGCTTAAAATTCTTCATCTCTCCACCTGCTCCCCCCACTCCTACTCACACACTCTCTCTCTCAAAAAATTTTTAAAAAGTTTGTTCCACAGATGTTAGCAAGGATATGGAAAAAAAGAACCCTTGAACACTGATGATAGGAAGGTCAGTTGGTGCTGCCACTGAGGAAAACCAAAAAATAAAAAATAGGAATACCATATATGGCAATTCCACTATTGGATATTTACCCAAAGAAAACAAAAACACTAGTTTAAAAAGATATATGCACCCTATCTTTATTATAGCATTATTTACAATAACCAAGATACGGAAGTAACTCAAGTATCCATCAACAGAGAAATGGTTAAAGAAGACGTGGTACACACACACACACACACACACACACACACACCCTTGAATATTACTCGGCTATAAAAAAGGAATGAGATTTTGCCATGAGTGGATTTAGAGAGTATTATACTAAGTGAAATAAGTCAGACAGAGGAAGACAAATACCATATGATTTCACTTATATGTGGAATCTAAAAAAAAAACAAGAATAAACAGATGGCAGAATCAGACCCATAAGCACAGGGGATAAACTGACAGTTGCCAAAGGGAAGGGGTTGGGGGATGGGAAAAATGGATGAAGGGGCATGGGGGACAGTTCACTTCCAGTTATGAAATGAATACATCATGTGGATAAAAGATACAGTGCCGGGAATATAGTCAGTGGTACTGTAATAGCATTGGGTAGTGACAGATGGTAGCTACACTTGTGGGGAGCAGGGCATATGGTAGACTTGTGAAATCACTATGTTGCACACTTGAGACTAATGTAATGTGTGTCAACTATACTTCAACTAAAAAAAAAAAAAGTTGGTTTCAATGCATACTAAACTTATTTACACCCCAGGGTCATTAGGCTTCAGTTCTTATCTTGATCCCCTTCTACCCCAGGACTTTGGCACATGCTCTTCCATTCACACTGCCAGAACATTCACATATCCCATCCTAGGATCTGTTTCAGAAGTATCTGTGACTCTTCCTTGGACTGACATTTAAATCTTGGTACAGTACCTTGCTGTTTCAATGTTTACACCATTATAAGACATTTTAGTATTTACTATCTAGGCAAATCCTATTCTGCTTACTCTCTCATTCATTTTTCAAATTTTTCTTGACATTTTTATATTTTTTATTTTTTACATTTAGGCTTTGTCCAGCCAGCCAGATAATCCCATATGGATTTCAGTGGGAATATGAGAACTGTTAGGGAGGAAGTAAGATCATTTGATTTTACAGTATTTCCATCAAAGAACACAATATGCACTTCCACTTACTCAAATCTCCTTTGCTATTGCTCGGTAAAATTGTGTGGTTTGCTTCACACAGCTGTTATACGTTCCTTGATAATTCATGGCTTGAGTTGCCATTATATCTTCTAACATGTTTATTGCTGTTATATAGAAATGTCACTGGTTCTTGCATACTTATCCTGCAGCCATTCACTTTTGATGAACTTGCTTATTAATTCACAACATTATTTAGTTGTTGCCCTGGATTTCCTAGATGTGTCTAATCATACTGTCATCATATTACCATAATTTTATCTCTCCTTTCTATAGTTATTCTTCTTATTTTCATGGCTTATTGTATTTGGCTGAACTTTCAGACAAGGCTACATAACAACAGTGACAGTAAGAATTCATCTCTGGTTTCTGGTTTAAATGGAAATGCCTCCACTGTCTCACCATGAAGTATGACATTGGCTCTTGGATTCAGATATCCCTTATCAGGTCAAGGAACTCTCCTCCTCTTACTGTTTCAAGATACAATAAATATTTAATTTTATTGAATATCTTTTCTGCATCTACAGAGATCAACATTCTTAAAATTAGTGGATATATTGATTTGATGCATTATATGAATGCATTTGCTAATATTAAACTATCATAATCCTGGACTGAGTATGGATGAGTGTTCTTTTAATGTACTGTTGAATGTAGCTTCCTTTTACTTATAGTTTCCCATCTTTATATATGACTGCTCTATTGCCTTCTGTGTGTGGGTTTTGGGGGTTTGACACTCGAATTCATAAAAGTAAATGACAAGGTTTGGGTTTTTGCTTTTTTGTTTGTTTTTTTGTTGGGGGGTTTTTTTCGGTCTGTTTTGTTCACAATCTTCTGCTTAGGACAGTGCCTGGTGTAGAGTAATGACAAACTCAACCATCTGTTGAGTTAATAGACTATAATTGGTATTTTTTTAAAGTTCCTGAGTCAGTGTTCATAAGTGCTTCCTCACAAAATGTTCTGTTTCATTGTTTTCACATTTCTTGTTAGATGTTTGTTCATGTACTTATCAGAGGCTTGCACCTTACCAGTTCAGTTTCTTGAAGATCCATGGTCTAGATTTCTCTTTCCTTTCTATTTGTCGTTTTCTTTTTCTTTAAAGATTTATTTATTTGAGAGAGAGAGAGAGAGTGCACCAGCAGGGGTAAGGGGAGAAGGAGAGAGTGAATCCTCAAGCAGACTCCCCTCTGAATGGGGAGCCCAATGCCCAGGTCTCACCCACGAATTGAGCTAAAACCAAGAGACGCTTAACCGACTGAGCCACCACGCACCCCTAATTATTGTTTGTTTGCTAATTTATTGAATCCTCTTGTCCTCATTTTCATGTCCATCTACATATTTTCTTTTATTCTTCTCTTCCTAATTTCCTAACATTGCCTCTTTCGTTTGTTTTTATTCATTTATTTGTAGTGAAAGATTATGAAGTTATGAACATGCTTTTGACTATAACCTTGCCCACATCCTATAAACTGGTAGTTTAGAGCAGCAGTACACGAGAACTCCTCGTGAAGCTTTTTGAAAAGGCAGGGCTCACCTGGGACCTATGGAACCAGACTCATTGGAACAGGGTCCAGGCATCTGCATCTTTTGAGAGCTCCGTGAGTGATTCTGACACAGAGCCAGAGTGGAGAGAAGTTGTTCCATTGTGCCTGGAGCTTGCACAGAGGGTCCAAGCTGGGGTAGTAGAGGATGGCTGGTGTCCCGCAATGATGACAGATGGGTCTAAGCACTATGTGAAGGGATTTGGACCTTGTGATACAGATTTAAGGGGTGATACAGATTTACAGACAAAAGTTTGTAGCAGGGTTGGAGTTTCGATTAGATCAGTTCTTTGGGATAAGATCACTAGAGTTCCAATGTGAAAGACAGAATGAAGAAGGAGAAAGAAGAGCTGTCATTGTCATCAGCTCTCATCACTGTTCTCATCATCATTACCTGTGGGCCTGACAGCAGTGGTTTTTGAACTGTGGTTCTGGACCAGAAGCATTAGCATTATCAGGAAACTGTTAAAATGTAAATTCTTGAGTTCCACTCCAGATCTACTCTCTTAGGCACCCTGGGAGTTAGGCTCAGCAATTTGTGTTTTTAAAGACCTTCTAGATTATTCTCATGCATGCCAAAGAACAACAGGCTTAATGTTACTCATTGTTCAGTCATAAAAGGAGCGTATTTTATCTATCCACAGTGTTTATTATCTGTGTTCTAGCTCCTCAGGCCTCCCATGTAGAGCTTATGCAGATAGTACATTATAATCTATATGATTATAGATTATAATGCTATATAGATTATATGCTATATATAGATTATAGCACCCCCGGAGTAGGGCGGTGCACAACACAGTCTACCAAACCATAGTTTCTTGCTCTGCATTAGGGTGATACTACGGAGAACAAGAGAGACAATGTTACAGTACTCATGGAGTGTCCATTCTACTGGGGGAGACCCACATGAAACTGGTAAATGGCCAAATGCATAAGATAAATATAAATTCTGAGAGGGCTTTGAAGAAACTAAACAACTACACAATAGAGACATCTATTTCACATTCAAATCCTTGAGTATCTTCATCAATGAACCTACAGTCATTTTGAAACAAAGCAAGGAAAAAGATGCCTCCCTTTCCACCATATTGTAACTCCGGACCTTACTCACTGCAGAGACAAGACATTGACACAGCCCTGCTCTCTCTTCGACAGTACTTGAAAAATCACAGCAATTGATGTGGGTACTCCTGACTCAAAACACTCACCCAGGCTACACACAGCAGCTCTCTCTGTGATGGGGACATTCTCTTACTAGCCATATGCTTAAGGAGGCTTAAGGCAAAAGAAGCCCCAGAAATAGCTGAGTACAATGTTCAGAAGCACCATGAGGAATGAAATGGCCTGGCTCTCCTGGCCACAGGATTTTGCAATATTCTTTGACTACATGCAAATGACAGAAACATTTCCAGAAATTATATCTGACAAGGAGATTCCTGCTCATAGATATAAGGGCTATAGTAGAATGTGATGTTTTATGCATTAGGTTGACCTGTTTTGTTGTCCACAGGAATCCGTAGGACTTCTGTCAAAGAGGTAATGTCACCTGCCAGCAAGAAGATGTTCCTTGAGTGTAATACCATCTCTAAACTCTTAGAGTGAGCTATCTCAAGTTCCTTCCTCTATGCCACCAATGGAGAAAGAGTCAAGGTCCTGACTCCCACAGTGATGTACAGTGACTAAAGAAAACAAAAATCATGTTGTAAGTAGATGGAGCAAAAACAATTCTCATTGCTCTCTCCCCTGCCCCATAAACCCAGAGTCTAAAGGCTTCAGGCTACTTTTACCCTGAACTCTGTTTTTGTCAGATCAATGATAAGTCACGTTAACAGCAGTGTTTAATTCTATCAATATGTGACCAATTGTGTTAGATTGTTTGCCCATTGATTTTACTTAGTGCTACAGTTGAGTCTAAAAGGAAATGCTTTTCCTTGCAATGCTTCACACAGTGACAAATGCCGAGTGCTGACTTTCTGTCAGGCTCGTACATACGGAGCCTACCCAAAGAACAGTCAGCTCACATATCAAAGCCCAACCACACGATACAAATATTATTTCTGAAATCACAGGGTCATCTCTTGCCCCCTTGATCAGCCCTGAAAGAGAGCATGGCCCAAAATGAACAAGGACAAAGAAAAGAAATCAAGAGGTATTAGAATTAAGCAACTGAAAAAAAATTCACTATCTCAGTTGGTCATGAAAAATAGAGTCATGAGCACTTCTGAATTCAGATGGGTAGATTCGGATGCTTTTCTATTACTTCAGCCTTATCAACGGTTTTCCAAAATGGCCAGCCAAGTGATTTTTTGATTTGGAAATACGGTTGTTATTCACGACTCCCACCAGTTCTCTCCGTCGCACATTCACACGTGCTCCTGGACCTATTAGTACATCTCTCCTTTTCTTCCAAAATGGTTGCCACTCATAGGAAGGTGAGTGGATGGCTCAGCATGGGAGGGGGGGTGGGAGGGTAGGGGGCTGTCAAAGGTGCCTTTCTATTGTCTAGGTGAGAGATCAGAAGATAAGGCAAAATAAAGTTAGTAATATCCTCAACACCAAGCCACTTCTCAAAATGGGCTTAGTATGGTACTTACACTCCTCATCCCACATCCAGGATGTGGACAGTGAGGATTATCCTTGAACAAAGAGGAGACCCCAGTCATTCAAGGGGACCTTAGTTTTCGAGGCTTCGCTCTTCTGACCCAACCGAGCCACCATCAAGGGCTTTTTTAAAAACAGGCAGCCGTGGTCCCTGCAGGGGGTCAGAAAGGATCCTGGCCCATCCTCTGATCTTCAGCCACCAGGCTCCAGCAGCCCGTGCCACGGCCAAAGTCCTGAGCCCCTCAGGCGCCCATTACAGCACTCAGCTTATCAATTTACTTGCAAATGGCTCCCTGAAGTATTAACCCAGGTTAATTATTCGTCAAATATGATTATGCAATGGTAATGTAAAAAATCGGAAATGCGGGATGGAATTTTTCACTCCAGCGGTTTGGCGATTGTGGCAGCTGGCGGAGGAGCTGGAGTAATTACCAGGCCATTCCAGCTGGTGGATCAGCACTCTGGTTCAGGAGGGGAAGGGGGAAAAAAAGCAATAAAGAACTAGAGGAGCGGGAATATGAGCCGTGCCAATCGACGTGGGGAAAATTTCACAGCTGCTGGTGGTGATAAATGAGAAACGGTGGCCCTACTTCTAATCAATACATGTAAATGCTACTCATTACAGCCTTTATACACACTTCTCAATTAGCCTTTCCTCCCACTGGTAACAGGGAATGTCATGCTTTCTGGACTGTGAAAGTGGTTCAGTACTGGGTTCACCTGCATCCGGGAGCCACAGCGACAAGCCTCGCAGCACGCTGGGCAGCAGGTGGCAGCGCTCAAGGTCCCGACTCCTCCCAAAAGCATGGAAGCCAAATACGAAATCCCACGTGAGCCTTTTTAATTAGACTGTCTCTTGGAAGGCACCACTTGCTCATTTTGGGTGACTGACGGTCTTGCCCGAGCCCTACTTAGCATCCCAAAGCTCAGAACTGTTTTAGGATGAGGTCCAGAAAAGATCGTTTTTAAGCAAATTACTTTCTTCCTTTTAGGAAACAAATGTGGGGGGTTTTTTGGCGGGGGGGCGGGGTGATGTTATTCTTCTGAGTAATAAAATTCACTGGGATCCAGTGTCTTTTCCACATATAATTACAAAACTTCTTTCTAAAAACCTGGACGATCCCCTAATTTGTTGTGTGTAGTTTCATTTTACTTTTGTGTAGGGAGCTTTGAATCAGGAAATTCTGAGACATAGTCGCTGAACTCGGCAGGCTGGTTGTACCGATACAGCTTCTCTCCAATGGATTTTTGACAGCTATGACGCAGTTGCATACACTGTCAACAAAGTCAGATACGATGGCGTCTGTGTGTCTAAATCGGGAATCCTGTTTTTAAAGAGTAAAATTCTTAAGGACAAATGCAGGTCTCCTAATCTATAGGTAGGTGGCATTTCCCTACCTTCCAAAAGTTACTTTAATTTGATTACCTCTGTTGGTTTTATTTTGTCTGATAAGAAATATCATTTTCCCCAGTTAATAAAGAAGATACACACATGCCTTTTTTCAGTTCTTTTAATGATATTTTACTTGAGTCTGTGCTGTAAGAATATTTTTGAATAATTATAATTATGCTAGTTAAAGTTTGAACTGTTACCTGATTGGGGGGGGGCCTTCAAATTGTGTGAAAAATAATGAGTAAGGAGCTAGAAGTTTGACGAACTTTCTGTCTATCTGTCTATCTATCAATCTATCTGTCTATCTATCCATCTATCATGGCTGTGTTACCGGGTTGAAGATGATATTATGATACTACAATTCAAATTTAAATGCTAAGGACTGTCCCTTACTACACAGTCAAATTTCATAGATGAGTCCACGGTCAAATAAAGTGAAGATGCAGGGAGGGAAAGCAGATGTAATTTTGAAGGCTGCCCTAAAAGATATTTTATATTTAAACCAATTCAGGTCAAATTTCCCCTCACTGGTATTTATACAGCAGCCATTGTAGGCTAAGTGCCCTTCTAGACATTAAAAATGTTTTGGTGAATGTGATAGGCCCAGTTTCTGCTCTCGTGGAACTGGGGATTCTAACGGACTTCTTTGGTGTTACTAAATCTTGGGATTTCCAAGGAGAAAGCTGTTCTCCAAAGAAAGCACAGATACGATGGCCAGGCACAACCTTAAAAACAATTTTTCAGACCACACTAAGAGATGGCCAATTACCGAGATAAAGAGCATCCCCTTTGAATCCGACGGCGGCCTTTTATTCAGTCTGAACTCCTGAAGGGGCATTCGTGTCTCTTCAGATATGTTTATTTTCACCATGATATTCCAGAAGCAATATCCACTTGTATTCTGATCTTGGATTTCGTCCTAACTGTATTTATAGAGTCTTTTACTAAATAAGGATGCCGGCAAGAGATTTGTTCTTAGAGTCCAATATACTCCACAGAATTTCAGTTGAATTCTTTCTCAGAGGGAAATGTACTTTCCTCGCTCTGCAGAAAACTTAAAGCAGAGAGCAGGAATAACTTATGATTCTAATAGGAGATAAGGCTGGGCTGCCTGAGAACACATGGCGATCAGAGATCCAAGTACCTGGAAACCCTTTGGTTTTCTTTCTTGTTTCCTAGCAATACACGTGTTGAATAAGAATAAAATACCACCAGTTTCACCCTGTGCGCATTCAGCACTGATGATAATCGGAATTTTGTGTGAAGACTGACAGAAGACTTGAGTTCTGCATTTATGCACCCAAAAGTCTGAATATGAAGTCTCTGTGTGCAAATATTCCCCATTAATAACCAGCAAATTAGGAGACACATCTAACATAACCCATTTTTTAGGTAATAATCTGCACATTCCAATTTTTGCTGGTGTTCAGATGAGCTGCCGGATCTCTGCATCAGCCCGAACATGCAAGGTTTGTCTGGGACCCAGATCCTCTCTATTTGAGACTGATATCTCACCATTAGTTGCATAGTTGATAATGGCATTGTTTGAGTAGAATGCAGGAATGTCATTTTGCCTCCTATTGAATTTAATCTTGGAGAGATGATACATTTCAAAGGGAAATGGACCAATACAAAGAAATAAACATATACATGCATGTGTATCGAAATGATACTGGCCTCTCTACCCAGAATCCCCAAACTGTCTATTTTCAAAGAGAATCTAGATAGTCTTGTCATTTCTTGACTCAAAACTCAAATAGTGGCCCACAGGACCATTTGAGGCAGGGCCTTCCTGCCTCAGGGCCTTTGCAGCTGTTTCCTGCAACAATTTCTTTCTAGATAGCCACAGGACTCAATGTCTCCCTTTTTCTAGGCTTCTGTTCAAATGTCCCCTTATCAGACACCTGTGTAGTCCCCTGAAACCTAACACGGTACCCCATCACACTCTAATTCTCTCCCTGTTTTATTCTTTTTTATAACCCTTGTCTCCAACATATTCATTGGTCTCTCTTCCTCTATCCCCCACTGGAATGTCAATTCCCTGGCAGAAAAGACCTTGTTTGTCCCTTCCACTTCTACACACTGTCCCCATTCCATCCATGTTACATGTCTTGCATGTATCATAAAAGTACATGGTTGGTATATGATGGGCTCCGGATACTGGCTGAATGAATAAAACTGATCCAATATTTCTAGCCTAAGCTGAGATGCAATCAAGATCCCTGCTATGGTCTGAATGTTACTGCCCCTGCCCCCCCGCAACACTCCTCCCACCCCAGGCACAGAATTCTAGTTTTGGAATCTTAATGGCCAATGTGATGGTATTAGGAGGTAAGAAATCTGGGAGGTGCTTAGGTCATGCGGGTGGAGGGCTCTTAACAAGAGACTCCACAGAAATCCCGAGCCCCTTCCTCTATGCTCAGGCAGAGTCAGACCTCTCCAGCACATGACCCAAAAGAAGGGTTTTATCAGAACCCACCCACGCCAGCGCCCTGATCTTGGACTTCCGAGAACCATGAGAAACAAATTTCTGGTTTTTTTGGTTTAAGGCTCCCAATCTGTAGTATTTTGTTATAGCAGCCTGAACAGCCTGAGACAAGCCCCTCTTCATTATTTTTAACATGGCCACACTTGAGTTCCTTCCAAGTCACTCTGTCTGTCTAAAGCTATTACAGCAGCCATGAGCCCCGTGTTGCTACTGAGGCACTTCAAATGTGGCAAGAACAAGTGAAATGCACTATACGTGAAAACAACATACTATATTTCAAAGACAAAATACAAAAAAGAATAATGTAAACAATCTCAATAATTTTTAGCTCATACATACATTTAGTGTGCATACTGGCATTTGCATACATTAGCTCAAACAGAATAGGTTACTGAAACTGACTTCACCTGTTCCTTTTTACTTATTAAGTGTGGTTACTAGAAAATCTAAAATGACCTGTGAGGCTCACATTTAATTTCTACTGGGCTGTGCAAGTAAAGCGTATCCAAAGCATATTTTACCTACGTGTTAGGTCCTTCATCTATTCTTTTAGCCCACGGATCTAACTTCTCCTATCTATACTCGATACTCAGTACCAATAAGCCCCTTGCAGATAAGTAGATCCTGGCATAGGCTGTAACATCTCTGCGGATCCCCGTGCACATTCAAGAAAATGATGCACACAAGTGGTTTCAGCTTTCTCACGAGCAGCCTTAGAGAGCGTTAGCTTCCAGGAACTTGATTACCAGAAAACTGAGAATCTCAGTGGTTGGCTGAGGCCTGCTTAGGAAAAGCTCAGGCTAGATTTGATAATTTCCATTTCTAAATAAAGGCTGAGTGTGGCAGAAACCCATGAACCATGGCACAGTTCATGAAGCCATTGCTAGAAGAAAAAGAAATGCATCCCACATGCTTAACGGGCATGGACTAATTCGATCTTCTGTTCAACGACTGAGCACTCCTGGACCACTGTGATGGTCACCAGTAGCCATCACAGAGAACCAAGGAGCCCTGGTCCCATTTCCAGATCCACATACTCAATCTGCTTTCCTTTCTCACGACTGGACCTTCCTCAGAAGTGTTCCTGACCTCTCAGTGGGGGATTTCAACCAAACAGAAGTTTTTCAGCTTATGAATCCTGAGGCACCCAGGCCTGGTGTCCACATACCTCTTCTTTTTCCCAACCCCTCTGGATTGCAAGCAATGCCCACATTATTTTATGCCTTAAACCTTAGCCATGGCCAAATTCTGTTCTCATGGCGGCCAGGGTTGGTGTATCCTTGCCGTCTGGTGTAAGAGCTGATAATGAGCCAGACTGGAATGGAAGCTGTCACTTTGCATCGCATCAGAGCAACCTGAACAATGTAAAGAAATTAAAAGCTCCCAGTGGCAATGGATCCCATTTCAGTCATTAGCTGTGTGGGAAGCATAGGCACCATTCAGGAGACCCGACCCAGTGGGAGTCTTTGGTCCTCAAGGGAATTTGCCACTAATGTTGTTTTATGCCCCACTTCTTTTTACTGCACACAAAGTACAAATGAATTGTTATTCTTTGTTTTTATTATTATTTGGGTCCAGCTACTGTAGATGGAGGGAGGAAAACAAAAACAAAACCAAAACCAAAAACAAGGAAAGCAAGAAAGACCCAATTCTTTAATCTAGCAATCAAGGTAACACAACAATTTTCTTTTTTTTTTTTTTTACAAATGGATACGCAAAAGTATATTTGTGTGTTTACATGACAGCTCTTATAACATAATGAATATAAAAATGTGACTTCTTTCTACTTTTTCTCTCTCTCCCACCCTCCCTCTCCTTTCTCTCTTGTGGGTTGTTTGGTGGGGGTTTTTGAAGCTGGCCTGGTGAAAATGAATGAGACAAGCAAACCCACGACTGACTCTTATTTCAGGCTCAGAAATATGAAAAAAATGTAATATATTTTTTAACAGAAAATCTCAGAATATATGCTTCAATCTTGGAGTTTCAAAAAAGGCAGCGAATCAGGCAGAAGGACAGAAGGTTACAGATTAGTACTGGTCATTGCTCAAAGAGTACGGGTTATAAATAATAAAAGAGGAAAGGGTGAAGGACACACAAATAGAACTGGGGACCCACAATGAAATAATCAAAGCAGAGAATCTAATTTTGGCTTTAAAAATACCATCTAACATTGAACTCCAACTGTATGGGAATCTTTCTGTGAGAGCTCTGCTATGGGTACAAAAATGCCTGCCTCCCCTACACACGGTCTTCAGGTTTCAAGGTAAGTACTGGACTAGTATATGATTTCAAGTGTAACAGCATGGTCTTTTTTTTTCATTTGTCAAGTGAGTAATAATATTTTCCATGGGAGTTTAAGTGCAAATAAAAAGAAAGGAAAAACAAAGAGTATTGTGACAAGTATTTTCAAGTAAAGGTTCCATATCTATAATGTTTGCATTATATAAATTATATAATAGATAGACATTTTGACAGACATTTAACATTAGGGGCCTGACACATGCTTGGTTGGTTTTGGGAAATGTATCTATGGGCAATATCGATTTTGCCTTCCTCCATACACAAACATCCATGTAAAGAAAATATAAAGCTCATCATCCCAACCAAAATGTATGTGACCTCAACTGCTGAAAATATATGCAGCTTTACAGTGATAAGAAAACCTAGTAGAGGAGCCTCCATCACTATTTAGTTACTCTGAGCCTCATGATTTGTGTCCACTGAATGTCTGTGGTGGTTTTGCTACAAGACCCAGCCTTGTAATTTACTTTTAATCTGCTTCTACCTTACTGGGGTACAAGAGGACACTAAGGAATTACATTCTCCAGGATGTCTCAGAAGCCACTGTTGTCACCAGAATGATGAGAGTTATGATGATGACAATGGCAGGAGTCTTCATGCTCTTAAGGGAAAGCTTCTCTTATTTATTTCAAAATTTAAGGGGCTGTTTCATGGAAAGGATAGTTGGAGATCACCACATGCTACACTTTCATGTGCAACTTCATTTCTGAAAATAATAAAGGGAAACTGAGAGGGGGAAAGGGAAACTGAGTCTCTTCAACTGTTAGTGTGCAGAAGGTCCCACAGGAGGCAGCGGAATTTTTCTTTTTAAAGATTTTATTTATTTTTCAGAGACAGAGTGTGCACAAGCAGGGGGAGCCAGAGAGGGACAGGGAGAAGCAGACTCCTCACAGAGCAGGGAGCCAGATGTGGGGCTCGATCCCAGAACCCTGGGATCATTACCCGAGCCGAAGGTGGGCACTTAACCAACCAAGCCACCCAAGGCGCCTCTGGACTTTTGAGTGGGGATCTGGTTGCCTCACAGCATGTGCTCCTTCCACTAGGTAAGGAGAAACAGAATTTCCATATCAGTGGAGATTTAGTAGCAAACTGAATTTTGTAGCAAACTAACCATGAATTGAAGTGTTCTTTTCCACTGACCTTATTTCCCAAAGGGTTCAGATAAAACGTTCCATAGATGTGAACGCATTCATCTGCACATATCTGCGTTAAGTCAGGAAAAGCCCACTCTACAGATGGGAAAATGAAGGTAGCACAATGTCACGCAGGGACTGAAGAACATTTTTGGTTTCTTAGTCATGTAGCCTCATGTGGGTACCCATGTATGCAATTTAATCTACATCCTATATAGGCATACACACACTTATTAGTAATTTACAGATTTCAAAACTAGTTACTTGATTTTTTTCTCCTGGTAAATGTGAAGTTGTCAAAATGTCGATATATATCCTGTAATTTAAAAAAGAATAAAAAATAGAATAAAGGCCAGGTCAAGGAAAGCTGAAAGTTCCTCTCTGAAACTGAGGAACCATTGCTTTGAGCAGACGCGATCGAATAGATGCCTTAAAAGTGCCCAAGACATCTTGAAAATGAGCAAGAGATAATAGAAATGTTATTGTCTTTTAAATCCTGGCCAGGCCAAAAGGGACAACAAGAGAAAGTGCAACAAAAAGTTTGAAAAGTCCCCAATTCCCAAGCAACTGATTCTCCACTATTGGAGATAATCGTGTTTTAACTGTAAGGAACTACATGTTAGGGGTGGGTGTGTTATTCAGGCCCAAAGCAGAGAAAACAGATTTTTTTTCTCACAAATATCTAATCAAACAACAGCTCTATTTCCTACCAACTTTCAGAACATGTGATTTCATGATTATTAACTTAGATTTGTGTTTGGAATTTTCCTATTTCCACTGACAGAGGAACCGATCTGCCAGTTGTCCCTGGGGGATGAGCCGTGTGTATATCTGTGTGGAGAAAGCATGAAAGTCACACTACACGGGACACAATGGCTTCTGTCGCCTAGATACCTCATTTGCATAATTTTAGCACTTATTAAGGACCTACTATTTTTATTTGCATCCTTCATGCTCTTTTTTAAAAGACATTTTGATGGCTTATACCGCATGAGGCCAGTCTTCATTTCACACATTGGTCTCTGAACATGCCCATTCAACTGAAGGGGAAACTGAGTATCTTTAGCAGTTAGCATGTGTTCTTTCCACTAGGTCATGCTACTTCTTGGGCTTCACCCAAATTCCAGTCCGTGTGAGTCGTTTGAATTTTATAAATTAGTCACATTCTGAACATACAAGGGACGTTCATGACTTACAGGTGGGTTGCAATACAACTTTCAGGAAGTGTAGAAATCCTTCTGGAAAAAATATATATCTATATACACATTTCATAAAACAGATATTCACCCAAAGGCTCAAGTGATAGGCTCAAGATTGCCTTACAAATGAGGTATGAACATGGGGATGGAATCAGATCTCTTACTCTTGATATACTACCAGTGATCACAACCATTACCTAAACCTGGTGATCAAGTATTTATCTGCATACGGCATCATCTTAACTAAGTTAATGCACACAAATATTTTCCTCCTGGATGGACATAGAAACTTACTAAAAATGATACACTGGGCAGAGACATAAATTATTTTTTCAAATGCATAAATTAAATAAGAAAACAGCAATAGATTATGTGCCTGTTCTAGAGTAATGGATGAGGGAGAATGATGAGAAGCCCATGTTTTGACAGAGAAATCTGACCAATCTTTTCTAACTACTTTGGAAAAATAAGTTTCCAGTCTTAACTTGGCTCCTTCACAAAGAATTCTGAGAAGACAGAAATCTGGGTGGGAGAAAACATTTGATAATGAAAACCAGCATCTACTGCTCTGAACTGGGAAAAACACTGTAATGGGGATTATTACTTTTTTTTAAAGATTTATTTATTTATTTATTTATCGGAGAGAGAGAGATCACAAGTAGGCAGAGAAAGAGGGGGAGAAGCAGGCTCCCTACTGAGCAGAGAGCCCGATGCGGGGCTCGATCCCAGGACCCTGAGATCATGACCTGAGCCGAAGGCAGAGGCTTAACCCACTGAGCCACCCAGGCGCCCCAGGGATTATTACATTTAATCCTAGAAAGCATCATGCGAGAACAATACTAATATTCCCACTTGCCAGGCGAGGAAAGGGAGGTTCACAAAGGGTAAATAACTTGCCCAAGTTATTAATATTAATATTAATGTTAATGGGAAAGAGATCTCATTGAAACAAAAGTTTTACAACAATAACTTCCATTTTTTTCATTATGAGTCATGGTAAAAACAAACAAACAAATTAAAGTCATCATACTCTACAGTACCATCCTCAGGACTTTCTTATATTAAAACTAAGGTTTGTACTTTTGGACCACCTTCACCCATATCACTTAGAACACTTTGATGGGATTGAAAAAAATAACTGAGTGGCCTAGCAGAATCTTGCAAGTTGACTGGAAAGTCTGTCAGGTGCCCCAGATTTCTCTGGTTTATGTTATTCCTTTTTTTCCCTTTTTTAAGATTTTATTTATTTATTTATTTGACAGAGAAAGAGAGTGCACATGAGCTGGGAGCCCAACATGGGGCTTGAACCCAGGACTCTGGATCAATCAATTGATCGATCGATCTATCTATCTATCTATCTATCTATCTATATCTCCCCCCACCCCAATATTGAGTTCACCTTGGGGATGCCTGGGTGGCTCATTCAATTAAACCTCTGCCTTCAGCTCAGGTCATGATTCTGGAGTCCCAGGATTGAGCCCCACATTGGGCTCCCTGAGGTAGGGAGTCTGCTTCTCCTTCTGTCCCTCATCCCTCTTGTGTTCTCTCTTGCTTGCTCTCTCTCTCTCTCAAGTAAATAAATAAAGTATTTTTAAAAATCACCTTGTTGAGTCAATAAATTAGAAAATTTGAGTTTTCCCTTCAGTTATTTTCTATCATAGAGTAGCTATGAAAAAGCAATGTATTCCATTGCTCAACAGGTTGACATAATCATCAGAAATATATTACATATGATATTATGTTGCTTTTTATTCAAAGTATGAATTTTCATGAAAGAGAGAGGTAATATTCCTTTGCCTTCATTGGTATCTTATTCTAATGTTATAAGCAATTGTTGAAGTATACAGGGCCTATAATCAGACACATGAAGTTTAATATAGTACTGAATTTGTCTGATATTGTCCTACCCATGAAATGAAGGGTCTTCCAATCAGTAAATGTCTGGTAGCTCTCGTAGAGAAGAGCCAGTTTACAACTTCTTCCTACCCCACCTTCACATGGCCTGGATTTTATTTTACGCCATGTCAAGTCAGGGCATCAAACTGGGGCCTGCTGCTCCCCTGCCTGGAGAACCTTAATTCATCATAAACACCTCCCTCTTTCGTGAATAACAAGCCCTTGGTTTCAACACATTGCCCTGCATCTGAACCATTCATGACATATATCCTTTAAAAAAACAAAAAAGATTTTATTTATTCATTTGACAGAGAGAGGAAAAGAGAGAGAGAGAGAGAGAGAGAGCACAAGCAGGGGGAGGGGCAGAGGGAAAGGGAGAAACAGGCTCCCAGTTGAGAAGGTAGCCCACTGCGGGGCTCAATCCCAAGACCCTGGGATCATGACTTGAGCCAAAGGCAGATGCTTACCTGACTGAGCCAGCCAGGCATCCTTATGACATATAATCTTATTAACCTGAAGAAACTGTGGCATAAGTAACCAGAGCCACTATTAATTTCTTTGGGGTCTTAAATAAGAGTAACTTTTGTATAGGCCAAGTTTTCAGGTTTCTTAACTTAGTGTTAATTTTTACTGAAGTAATACGTTGGTGTATTTTAAAGTCAAGCAGTATAAGGCTTATAGGAAAAACTGCTTATCCCAACTCGTCTTTCCTCACTCCTTGGTCCCCAGCACACATACATTTCTACATGCGCTCACCATGGTGTGTCTTGCTTTTCCCACCTTAGCTGCTAGTTACAGGTTTTCTTTTAAAAGATGAGGACTTTCTTATCTTGACCCCATTTTCCTTCTCCGCCCCCACATCCTTCTTGAGGCCCTACTCCTAAAATAATATCACTGCCTCTGAAAAAATCAGTTTTTGATGTCTACACTATTATTATGCATTTATATTTCATTATATTTCAATTGAGACTCTTACTGTGCAGTTATTATATTTATTCTTAAAACTTTTTGAGTAATTAATCATTGCTTTGTCTACCAGCAAATCATTGTTTCTTCTCCTGAACTCTTTAGTAAAATGTCTTCAGCACTGTCGAACACAGCAGGCATCTAACGGTGCCTAGAGACACCCCTGGACACCCCAGCTCTTTCCTCTTCCAAACAGGACCTCCTGTTCTCCAGACCCTGAATTATCATCCTCCTGGGAATTCCCTCCGCCCATCTCCCAGGTTACAACCCCTTTATGACTCTTGGGTCTTCTTTCTTGCTTTATCCTCTCATTTTGGTGGAGCACATCCTCTGATAGCTTCCCAAGAAGCAGCGTATGAAAAATACATTTTCTGAAAGTTGAGCATGAGTGTTTGAAAATTATCGCCTGCTGCCATACATTGGCTGTGCTTCGAACCCTAACATTGTTCTGTTGTCCTTTCACTGGCAGAGTTACTATTGAGAAATCTGCCACCATCTCAATTCCAAGTATGTGTCCTGTTGTTTCTGAAAATTGTAGAACCTTCTAAAATGTCATGATATGTGATATGTTGTCATTCATTGTATGCAGGGTGCTTGGCGGGCCTTCTTGATCTGGAAGCACCTGTCCTTCATTTATTTATAGAGCATGTTCTCATGTCATTTCTTTGTTAAATTTCTCTTATTCTTCTGCTCCTCCTGTTAACCAGACAGTGAATTTCCTGGTTCTATTGGCTCATTTTCTCTTCAGTCTTTTCTGTCCTATGTTCAATCTCTGTATGTTATGAAAACAACCGGTAGATTTCAATTAGGCATTTCAAACCTTCTGTTGAATTTTCTATTTCTACTATCATATCTTTTTATTCCAAGAGCTCTTTCTTGATCTCCGAACATCCTTTTCTGTAGCATCCTTTTCTTGTTTCATCATTATAATGTCTCAAGTTGCTGAGGGGGTTGTTCTTTTCTCCAAGTTTTATTTTGTTGTAACCATGTTTTATTTTTTTTCAGAGTTCCTTCTTCAAAACCTGTTTCTTTATTACCTGTCCTTCCTATTGAAAGTTTTCCTCAAATATCAGTTCATCCTTAGCCAGTAGCAGTTGTTTAAAAGTAGGGTAATAAAAGGCTGACTGGTCTATGCATAGGTGAGTTTTATTCACTTATGATTATTAGGCTGAGAACTTGTTATTTTTTGGAAAACAACCAACATCAAGCCTGTGGGGCTTTTCTGCTGGACCATACCATTTCTCCCAAGAAGATTCCTCTAATCTTCTGCTAAAAGGGTACATAGCGGTGTTGGTATAAGGGTATAAGACCAACTACTGGCATTGTAGAAAGTGAGCAGGGAAAAGGAATCGAGGGTCTGACATCTCTATGTCCAACTTTTCATTCATTGCCTTTGCTTTCAGTCCTGTGTGTTTCCTCCTTGCTAGTCTGGTTGTTCCTGGGATTGAAATCTCTCTGTTTCATTTTCCCTAAAGAGTAAGACTCCCAACCCTGCTGGATGGCAAACAATCTCTAACCTTCTAAGGGGGAAGCAGGAAAGGTCTTGACACTAACTGCCCTTTATGGGACTTCCAACCAATTGTCCTGCTTGCAGTTACACCCCAACACAACCTGTGGGGAAGTCCTAGGCATCCCCGGGTCCAGAAAGGACAGGAGCTCCAGTGTGAGGATTGGCTCCCCTCTTGCTGGCTTTTCTTCCTGCTGGCCGGAGAGGCTCACCTTTCTCTCCTCAGTTATATTAGCAGTTACTCAGCCATTTCCCTTCTTCTGAAAGCTCATGGACATGTCTCATTCAGGCTCATCTCTTCCCCGTTCCACATCGAACTTATAGTTGTACAACTTCTAAAATTCTTTTTTGGTATGTTCATCATGTTTCAGTACAAGTGGAGAGAAATGCATGGGTTCAGTCTCCCATGTTTAACTAAAAGTCTACTGTAGTATTTTTGGTTTTGTTTACTTGTTTGTTTGGTCTAGCCCCTGGTGGGGTCAGTGTGGGACTTGGTTTCCCGGCGAGGTAATTTGGTAATTCGAGTGTGTCTGTCTTTGTGGAGCATTTGTGTTTATCTCTCTGCTTCTTATACCCCTACACCCAAACTGTCAGCAACCACACAGAGTTATCATCATAATGGTTTATGATACAAGTGAAGCAATAATTCACTTGCTATTAAGTAATTTTCTGGGGGCACCTGGGTGTCTCGGTCGGTTAAACGTCTGCCTTCAGTTCAGGTCGTGATATCAGGACCCTGGAATCGAGTCCCGCATCAGGCTCCCTGCTCAGCGGGTGGCCTGCTTCTCCCTCTCCCTCTGCTCCTCCCACTGCTTGTAAAATCTTTTTCTTTAAAGTAATTTTCTGGGTACACACTACGGAATTCTCTTGAAACATGCCTATCTTTCAAAATACAAAAAATTTGATATGCAACTGAATACATGACCTCCTGGCTGTAATTCACCTGAAAAAGGAGATTTCTCAGGCTCGATATACAAAAAAGAAGGTACCCACTATGGAACGGTGTTTCAGAGAATTCAGGATAGGCTTCTAATCCACTCTAAACTCCCACAATTGCAGTCCCACTTGCTGCCTAAAATTCTACTTTTAGTTAAAAATTTCCCCCCCCCCAAGACTTTCCCCTCCTTGATGTGCAGGTACTCTTGGGAGGTGTTAACACACAGAAGTCTTGGTATAAATAAAAAAATACGAAGATTTTTACTCAGAGGGAGGGATATTTTCAAGGACCTGATGTTGGAAGGAAATGAGAAAGATGTTCTAGAAAAAAGAAGGGCCTGGGGTGGTTGGTGAGGGGAAGGTACCACACGTCTGTTTTATGCAGATTGGTAGTGTAGTGGCTAAGAGGAGGGCTCTGGGGGCCAGAGAGACATGAGTTCAAATCCCACTTCTGTCATTATTGGCTGTGTACTGTTAAACAGTTAGCCTGTCTCTGTGTTTTCTCATTTGCAAAACAGAGACAATACATATTTCAAAAGAGTCTTTAAGAATGAATGGGGTTGTATATGTCAAGGGTTTAGCAAAGTGCCTGGCACCTGTAAACGCTTGATAACAAGTAACCAACAAACACATGTAGTGATCATGATATCATGACCAAGCTGCCTCCAAGTGGTTTAGCGTCCAAAGATGCCCACATGGAGGTGCAGTTCTGCTGGGTCGATTTGCCCAAATTCACTGTAAGGCAGTGAACGGCTTACTTTATCTCAAAAGGATCTCCTACTTTCTGCGAACGAGAATAAGTGCTCAAGTTTGAATTTGGTGCATAATCCAATAAATTCTTCCATAATCTAGGGAGGAAGAGCCACTGCCAGCGTTAGATACTTACATTATACAAAGAGAAAATGTTTTGTTTTGTTTTGTTTTGTTTTTCAGATTTTTTTTATTTATTGGAGAGAGAGAGAGAACATGAGCTGGGAGGAGAGGAAGAAGCAGGCTCTCTCGCTGAGCAGGGAGCCTGACATGGGGCTCGATTCCAGGACCCCGGGATCATGACCTGAGCTGAAGGTAGATGCTTAACCGACTGAGCCACCCAGGAGCCCCATAGGTGTCTTTTTTCAAAAAGAGATCTTACGGGGCGCCTCAGTGGCGGCACGATCAGGGGCTCCAGTCTAGATCCCACACTCCTTGTCTGTGACGTGAAGAGTGGGGCAATCATCGCAAAGGTTTGATTTCCATGCCCGCGTGGTATTTGGGGTGTCTCTCTTCTCTTCCACAACTGGGAACATAAACTACTAATTATGTATCTTTTAGCTGCTATATGTATTTTTGCTACCTAAAGTCACTAAAACACATACCTGTATGAAAGGAATACAAGCAGATAACACAAACCCATCACTCCACACGTATCTACCTACCTCCCTATCAGCATATGTACTCACATGTGTATGTGCGCGATTACTTGGTTATACATCTTCTATAAAATTTAAAATTCCTCGTCAGCAGAGCTACATTGGTAATTTCTCCAACTGACAGCAAGCATGGTGTTTCCAGCACAAATATTTATCATTACGATTAAGCATTTAAAGACAATAATCTTCCTTTGGTATAAGGGTTAACAACTTCTTTTTTATGGTAGAAAAACCATAATTCGGCACCTTGCCAGCGACAATTTTTTAAATAAAATTCTTTGCCTTTAATATCATCAAAAATCAATTCCATCTCTTTCTTTCTTTCTTTTTTTTTCAGAAAAATCACCTTTTCATTAAGTCTAGGTGATGATTTCCATGTTAATGATATTGTTTATCTGCACTTTCCCCACACTTGACCTTATTTCTTCTAAGAAATATGGAATATTGCTTTGGGCCTTTGAAAGGCAGGGGGCTGGAGGAAGTTTCTATTAGAATAATCTCCACCTAAAGAGGTTTTAAGACTCACCTATCCATTGACCCATGAAGGGTAAATGCTAAATTCCTACAGTCAAATATTCATTCTTATCCTTCAGAATAGATGAATGAGTTTGCCTCTTTTTTAAATTACTCTAAGATGGATAAGATTTTTACTGTCAGATGAAAGGTGATAATCATGACCAGCACCATCACTATCACTTGGTTGTTAACAATGACAAAAGTGACAAAGAAATTTGGCTTCTCCCAGTGACTTCCTTTGTAATGTTTATTTGTGTGTGTCTGTGTGATCTCGGCACTTTTCTGTGGACTCCCAAGTCCATATTCAATCTATGTTTACCTAGATCCTCATGTACTTGTGCCTTCTTTGTGAACCCTGTTATCTAGCTTCCTGGTGGGCCCTGAATTAGCATTCAATTAAGTGTTTCTTAAGAGCTATAACCTGCTGACCCTTGCATATTTCAAGTGTGCTCTGGACATGGTATTTTCCTCGAATTTCCTTCCTCATCATGGGTCATCCATTCTTCACGCTCGCTCACCTTCAGTCAGTGATGCGCCATGATGGAAACAAACCTGCTCTGGTGAATTTCCCTTGTAAGCGTGGTTCCCAGAGGACCTTGATCTAGGGTCGATTTCATTGAAATGAGGCACTTTTCCCAGCTTACAGAAAGAAGAGATGAGCTATTTCAGAGGCCCAGTTTCTCAACAGCCAATTTGCAATGAGAAGAAACACATCTAGGGCGGGAGATGCCGTGATATCATACCCAGGACTCCCTCAAATTTCTTCCTCATTTGTGAGTCGACTGGATTGGTTGCCACATTGTCAGGACCCCTGATTTCACCCTGGCCCATTTCAGCCCTTGTTTCCTCTACATAATTTTAGGGAAGATGTTCTGTTCCTTTGCTGTTTTCTCTCCTTGTATGTTTCCTTCCCTTCCTATTCAGACTTGAGGAGAAGCAGAGATGTGTTTTTCCCTTAGTGAGCTACCCCAAGCAGTAGCCCGGACTAGCAGCAGCAGTGAACCTCTGTGACTTCACCGCTTGCCCCAGGAAAAGATGGTTTGGTCATGTGGTATTAAAATTCTAGTAAATTCTACCCATTCATTGCACTTAGAGTGTTTCTCTCTTCTATCTCTGATGCTTAAAAAATTAAATTAAGTGGGGCACCTTCGTGGCTCAGTTGAATAAGTTTCTGTCTTCAGCTTAGGTCAGGATCCCAGGGTCCTGGGACTGAGTCTCAAATCAGGCTCCTTGCTCAGCAGGGAACCTGCTTCTCCCTCTCTCTCTGACCCTCCCCCAGCTTATGCTTTGCTCTGTCCCGCTCACTCTCTCTCTCAAATAAATAAATAAAATCTTTTAAAAAATTAAGTTAAACAAAGTCAAATTAAGTCAAAACTAAACTAAGAACAGTTTCTTTTCCCTCATTTCATTGTTTTACAAACAATGGCGATATATTTTCATGAAGTGGGCACCAAGGGGCATTTTTCTGATTTTAACGTCAAGACAATGATATACTTTAAAAGTTTTCCCCATTTTTTTATATCTTGCGTTTCTTTGTAATTTATATTGCAAACTGGCACAAAGATCAAACCAGGATATTCATATGAGCTTTCTTATCCCTGGAAATAGGTGTTTTTGTTTTTTCTTTTCCTGTAAGAGTAAAATTACAACTTAAAAATTTCAACCGCCTTGTAAAATTCAAGAATAGTTAATTAGAGGGTTAAAAATATAAACATCTAATCCATAATAGCTTAAGATGGCAGTATCTTGTCTCTGGGGAACAGAAACTTTAGAAATCTGATTAGCATTGCTAATCAACACAGAACTTTTTAGTACATAGTTATTATATTGCTACATGCCAAGTCTAATTAATATTCCAGAGTACCGGTCATGATTCATTTTTGTTCATTTGATCTATGAACTTTTTCAAGTAAACCACTGATTTGGGGGCTATAATTGACCCCTAGGGGGTATACTGTATTTTAAAAGTAGAAGAAAAAAACCCACCCAATTCTTATGCCTTAAGCAATTCTATCAGGATACTTATTGAAATAGTTGGCCAGTGGCAACTCATTTCAAATAGTAGTTTTCAATGTTTTATCTCTGCCCTGCCCTTTATTCTTTTCATTGGTTATAAAATAACTGTACCCCCCAAAAAAGGGTTGTCAAAGTGGGAATTTGTGATCAAGCAGAGTACTAATAGTATAAGCATAGAATACAATGGTATCATCTACTGCTAAGAGATCACAGGGCTTATGTGCTATGTGCTTCCTTCAATATTCAGAAATATTTTTTGTTATAGAATGCAGTTCTTTGTAGAAGGATTTATTCCAATGGGATTTTACTTGAGTTCATTCATTTAGTAGTATATGATCATATATATATTTCAGTTATCATACTTGCAAGACTAATTTCAACTTTTAACTTTCTATGTCACCATGTTAAGCAAATTTCAGATAAGCACATTCGCAAGGACTAGCTCCTGCTCTGCGTTTAATATACAAGTGAGAAGTCGAGTCACTCAGAATCACAGAATTGGAAAGGTCCAAGGTCAACTGCATTCCATCTTTAACAACTCTCAACCCCTCCTGAAGACTTCAAAAGTGAAGAAATCACTGCCTCGTTAGGAAGCACATTTTCATTTGGACAGTTCTAACTACTGGATAATTCTTCTTACATCAGAGCAAATCTACCCTCCCCCCAAAAAACACATACATGACTCCATCCGTTGGGCTTTGTTAGGCCCTCTGAAACTACCTAGAATAAACCTAGTCTTCTCCAACATTTTAATAAAACTTTCCAATATTTACAGCCCTCTCTCCAAGCTCTCTTGAGTGCAGACTGAAGGTTTTGTTTCACTGTTCAGTCCTTCTGTGCCATGGCTGTGAATCCTTTGTTTTTTCCAGGGCACTCTCATTTGAACATGCTGCATTTCTATACTTTCTAAACAGAACAGTGTCTAGAGCTAAATGTTCTCCACTTTTAAGAGAATTGTGTCATTTTAGCTTATATTTATATATATAGCATATACATGCATATATATACTGTTTATATGTATATTTATATTTATATATAGCATGTATATTTATATCTGTACCAGTAATCAATGTATATATATATGCTTATAATACAGCTGTGGAATATAATAACTAACATCCATGATTTTAATCTTTCTTCAAGTCCTTTTTTATCCTTCAATTCCTTATGCAGAGAAACATGAACCCCAAGAACTAAGAGATTGGGCAGAAAGGCTATATTCATCTAAATTTTCTAGATTTTCACTTTAATTTTACTATCCACAGAAATCTAAATCATTCATAAACAGTTTCTTCTTTCAGGAAAACAAAAAATGCATTAGGATTAAAGGCAAAATACTACTATAGAAATTCTTCCTAAAAGTCTTCAGGATATTTCTGGGGTCAAACTTTTCTTAGTAAAACTTTTTAATTTCTTTGTGGATCCCCACAAACCTACAGCTGGTACATTGAGACTAAGATGCAGAGTGCCCCAGACTTGTTAAAGAACTAGTAACGTCCAAACAATTGTGTGCTGGTAACTGCTTCCCAGCCAGCATTCTGGGAAAAATAAAAAGTATGCATATAGATAGGTGCATGCATTTATTATAAACTGTTATAAAGAATGGTAACAGTTTACAAATAATAACAAAATATACAATATTATTTATTTAAAATTCTGTACATCTCTAATTCTGTTCTTTTACTGTTTCCTGCAAAATTCACTGTAAGTTTCTATCACCAACAGCAGTGTTACAAAATTAGACTACAAATAAATGTGTGATGACTATGTTATTCAGCAAAAAGCCACTCATGCCATTAACAAATATCCTGACTGAATACTGGATGATAGTTTCATTTATGTTAGCAAAAGGAAAGTGAAATACTGAAGTCTCATGTTGGAAATTCACTCATTCATCAATGATGTAAGTGATCTCCTTGTAGAACTGTATTATATTTTTTGAATACTAGAAGAATATTTGTTTATTTCTTTGTGCTCATCACAATCTAATACCTATTGAGACAGCACTCTTTAAAGTTTAATTTCCATTATTAGCATTTTCTCCATCACTTCCTCAAGTCCAGATAATAACACAATCAATAGAAGTCCTGATTTTTAGCATTTGCAAATTTCCATGGTATACTCTCTCCATGGCCAATTTCAAGCTACCAAAGTTATCTCACTGAATGTAGGGTTGGGGAAAGATGCACAATATCATTGTACAGTATTCCTACCATACAAATACAATAAATACATAAGACCATAAATAATAAAGTATAGAAAAATATTTAGGAAATGACGAATTTTGAGCATTTACTATCTTTGTTTTAAAATATAATTTATGTAATTATAGACGTATATAATCTAATTTTTGGTAGTGATTTTGTTTAACAACTGGCTCACAAAATTCCTGAAGGTGGGGCGCCTGGGTGGCTCAGTGGGTTAAAGCTTCTGCCTTCGGCTCAGATCATGATCTCATGGTCCTGGAATCAAGCCCCGCATCGGGCTCTCTGCTCTGCGAGGAGCCTGCTTCCCCCTCTCTATCTGCCTCTCTGCCTACTTGTGATCTGTCTGTCAAATAAATAAATAAAATTTAAAAAAAAATTCCTGAATGTTTACAATCATCTCTCACAAGGCAGCATGAGCTGGCTTCAGCATGTCACTGGCGACAGACCTGGAGAGAGATTCAAGTTTTCAGAATCTACCTTGATTGACTCCTCCCTGAGTTTTAGAATCATTGACTCGAACTGGAACTATGACTCAAAATTTAAATCCAAAGTAACTTCATCAGTAATGCCACTCATATGATTTACATTTCCTACTGTGCAAATAAATGTACCAGAACACCATCCCTAATATTTATTCTGAGTCATTTAAATGTGACATAAATTACTCTATGAAACCAAACAATTCTTGTCACCAATGCTATAAAAACACTATAAGCCCATACACAAGAACTAAAGTTGCTCTTAGAATAATCTAAACTCCCCATCAAACAGATGGAGGGAATATCTCACCTTATGCTCATATTTATCAGGCAGAATTTATTGCTTCCCAAATACCAACTCAGGTTAGATATCAATACCTTGAATTCATACCAACAAACACAATGTGGCAATTTCATACCTATTAGTGAGCATTAAAATGACAATAATTATATATAGAATTATCCTTACTCCATTCAGAAATGAGTAATCAACAGTAAACTCAAGTAACCTAATACACAACCAAAGTAATTTCTGCTTATAACTCTATGCTTGAAATTTTCTTCTGGTTTTGATCAGGAAATTCATCTATTAATGCTACAAAGGAGATATACTTTTTGTTGCAAATTATTACCTAGAAAATCTAGAGTACCTGTAACTACACGTATTAATGCATACTTAATACACCTCTCCACATACTCAGCTTGTTGGTTTGATGATTTTATTTTTTAATCCAGAAAACTAACATTGAAACAAAAAAAAATCTGTAGATAACTTCTAGAGACCCAAGTCATAAGGTTATTGTGAGAACAAGAAAAAACTAACTAGTAAGGAGTACATTTATTTTATTTCACAGTTTCTCTGAGCAAGTTAAAAGCATCTCTGGGAAAGAGCACCCGAGAGTGTGTGCCACAGCTGAGAGTACCTAGGCCAAAAGAATGTCATAAAACATATGGCATGACACAGGGCAGCCCAGAGTCTCCCCTAGGTCGGTGGTCTGAGGATCTACAGGGAGATGTGTAGGTCTGTCTGGATGCTGAGTGGGAGCCATTGCCACAAACTCTCTAGCTGAGCTCTGAGGAAAGGAATAGGTTGGCCCCTGGTGATTTACACTCTGGGCGCCCAACAAAATCTCAACCAGCCACCAGGCTAGGACGGAAACAGGGATTATTAAAGAAGAGTAGAAAAGAGAAAGAGAAAGAAAACATTCCAGCTTCCTTAGACCCTCAACTGCATATATACTAGATACACTACATGTCAAGACTGTATCAAGGGCTTTAACTCCAACTATCACAGTAGCAGTGTGATACAGGTACTATGGTGCTCCTCACGTTACAGGTGAAGGTCATAGATGTTAAGCAACAGTTAAGTGGCAAGGCTGGGGACTAGAGCCTTCTTGAGACCAGTTTCAGAATCACAGTTATATTACACTGTGCAGAAACCATGTGTCCCTTCAGATTATTACTCTCCTCTTTTCCATCTTGCTCAGTGCCCCAGGAACCTGACCTATATGGGCTACATCAAAACCTCTTTTTTCTCTCTGGTTTCTGTCTGAGTTTTGTCAATGGAAGGAAGGAAGAGAACAAAATTGGGACATTTATTCCCTCATCTCTCTTCCTGTGGGGTCTAAGAATGCCTGTATCATCCAACAGAGGTTGTCCTATCCAAATGACACTCCCCTTCTAGGTTTTGGTACCTGCCCAGTCTTTAAACCCTTTCAAGATAACTTTACCCTTTTAAGTAAAGGGAGAAACCATGGGTCCAGGGATGATGAGGTCTAAGGGTTGAGGGTGATAAGGACACTGTGTTACTAATCTTTGGGAGAGGAGTTTTCCACTATTCCTTATATTTCCCTACATTCTATCTAAATCTGTGTAAATAGTACCATTAGTGAACTCAACTTCACTCATTTGAGTGTGCCTTCTCTTTCTTGCCAGGATCCTGACTAAAACAATTACTGTATTATTCCGCCATGTATAGAAATTTTTGGTCTTTAGATAACTAGCTAATTCAAAAGGAAATGTTTTCCTACCATATTCTTGTTTTATGTTTCATTTGTTCTTAGGTAGCAAAGTCTAGGGAAGTTTATAAGTATGGGAAAATTAATACTGGTGTCCTTTTATATAAAAAGCTTACATAAAGCAAAAAGAAAAAAGATGGATTCTCCATTAGAAGAAGCCAAAACAGGAAATTCACAGAGGAATTACCAATAGCCAAAAATCACAAAAAGACTATTTAAACCTGATTAGTAATCAAAGAAATGCAAAGGAAAAGAAATCCCATTTCTTACCTAACAAATTATCCAGGATCAAAAATAATTTTTAAAAATTCAGGTTTAGTGGAAGACTCAGAAGATGGTTAATCTCAAATATAGTTCACGGATGTATAAATTTGCATATCTTTTATGGAGGTCTTCAAAATGTGTATACCTATTAATATAGTAATTATCCTTAATTAATTAGTTAATTAACCCTAAGAAAATGATTCAGGATATAAACAGAGTTTAAATTAAAATTAAAATTAAAATCAATCTAACTGTCCAACTATAGGGGATTAAATAAATAAATGATGATTTGCATGCTGTGCTCTTCACAGCATTATTTACTGATATGGAAGCAGCCTAAATGTCCATTTCTAGATGAATGGATAAAGAATACACGGTTTATATGCACAATGGACTACTACTCAGCCACGGAAAAGAATAAAATCTTGCCATATGCAACAATGTGGACAGACCTAGAGGGTATTATGCTAAGTGAAATAAATTAGACAAAGACAAACACAGTGTGATTTCACTTATATATGGAATATAAAAAACAAAACAACTGAACAAATGAAACAAACAGAAAGAGACTTACATACAGAAAACAAACCAGTGGTTACCAGAGGGAAAAGCCCGTGGGATTTGGGTGACCTAATGATCCCGGACTCGATCCCAGGACGCGAAGATGATGACTTAAGCCCAACACATCATTGAGCCACCCAAGCACACTTTAATTTTTTAATTTTATTAAAGAATAACTAATATAGGAGCACCTGGGTGGCTCAGTCAATTACCCATCTGCCTTCCATTCAAGACCCATGTCGTTGGGGCACCTGGGTGGCTCAGTGGGTTAAAGCACCTGCCTTCAGCTCAGGTCATGATCCCACGGTCCTGGGATCAAGCCCCGAATCGGGCTCCACTTAGCGGGGAGCCTGCTTCCTCCTCTCTCTCCCTGCCTCTCTGCCTACTTGTGACCTCCATCTTTCAAATAAATAAATAAATAATCTTAAAAAAAAAAAAAAAGACCCATGTCGTTGGGCTCCATGCTCAGCAGGGAGTCTGCTTCTCCCTCTCCCTTTACCCCTCCTCCTGCTCATGCTCTCTCTCTTGCAAATAAATAAAATCTTTAAAAAAATTAAAATTAAAAAAAAAACTATCTTGCTACAAAGCCAATAGATAAATAAATAAATAGACACATCCATATGATAAAATATTTCACAGTCATTTAAGCTATTGCTATAAAAATAATTTATTTTTTATTTTGTCTTTAAGATTTATTTGTTTGAGAGAAAGAGTGCACACAAAGGGAGAGGGAGAAGCAGATTCTTCACTGAACAGAGAGCTAAATGCAGGGCTCAATTCCAGGACTCTGGGATTATGACCTGAGCCAAAGGAAGATGCTTAACTAACTATAACACCCTGGTGCCCCTAAAAATCTTTGTTTAGAAAAATGTTCCTCTCACTCTTTCTTTCAAATAAATAAATAAAATCTTTTTTAAAAAAAGTTTAGCTTGTAGACACCTTTGGAAATCTACTTTATTATGAAGTTCTTCTCATTGGGTTTAAAGGAAGTCCTTCTGTGAAGGGTTCTGTAGACTGGCATTTCATAATTCATATTTGTGGCATATGCCCCGACCTACAGAGGATGGTTACAAGTAACAAACTGGACATTTTTCCCATGGGCTCCCCCTCCCATGTAGGCTCATTTGCTGACAGCATTGCATGTGAAGGCTGGAACTGAGGGAAGTTCCATCCTGGCTTCTCATGTATCTCCTGAGGGATAGAAGGACTGGAGGGTATTGGTCCAAGAAAACTAAGATTCTGAGCTAGAACTTTTGTCATGGTGAAAAAAACCCTCAGAATTCAGTTCATGACTATTCAGTTAATAAAAACCCCTCAGTCTGGCCACTATTTGAAAAACTTAGAGCAGCTGAGCAGATTTTAACTTGCTGAATCCATACTTAAAATAGCAACAGATAACTCCGAGTTTTAGTGGAGCCTTTTGCTCCCCACTTTACTCAACCAGAAAAAAACCTTATATTTCACATATATACCTGTCTGTGTAAAACACCAAGAACAGGGCACCTGGATGGCTCAGTCTGTTAAGCATCTGCCTTTGGCTCAGGCAGTGATCCCAGGATCCTGGGGATCATCCCACATTGGGCTCCCTGCTTAGCGGGGAGCTTGCTTCTCCCTCCCACTCTGCTGCTCCCCCTGTTTGTGCTCTCTCTTTGTCAAATAAATAAATAAATAAAATCTTAAAAAAGAAACAAAAAATAAAATACCAAGAACATACATTCTTGCCCCTGATGATCCTTCTTTATAGAAATTCCATACATTAGAAATGTGGAATCAATTAAGAATTCAAGATTTTTAAAGAAAGATTATTTTAGATATAGTCAGAAAAAATTTTTCAAGTACAAAACCCTCAAATGTAGAATTCATTTAATTTTAAAAGATCTTTATAAAATTGTGGTACAGATGATTTTCTTACAAACAACAATAATTACATGAAATGCCTTCAAACATACCAACTTCCTTTTACTAGCACATCCTTCTTTAGAATGTCTAGTGGTAGACATAAAGGCTCAGAAATGGTTTATTATAACTGAAATTTCTGTCTGTTATTACCAAAGAGAAATGTATTGAACTTAATATGTTAGGTTTGGGAAATCTGTTTTCATTCGCTATAACCAATGGTCTGTCATAAGTGTGGACATAGTGGGCTTTCAGATTCTACCCTCCATCTGCCCCTGACACCCTAAGATGAGACTTCCTTTATTTTTCTTGTGTTTATAAAAACCCAGTTTCCAAAACCTAAACTAAATCTCTTCATCTCTAAGAAAAATGGAAGTGATAAAGAAGGTAACTTTCAGGAGAACTAGACACACAAATTTCTAGAAGATATTGATATATGCTCACTAAATGGTGTAGAAGCTATCCTTCGCTTACCCTTGTCTCAAACAAGGTCTTCTGATTTCTTTAGGAATACCTATTCACTAATAAGGGGACACTCCCCCCTCCAAAAAAAAAAATGACATTGACTTATTTTAATTTATCAGAAAGAAAAGGAATAGATGTGTAGAAGTAACAGTGCCTTTGTGGTGGTTTTGAAAGTTTCCATGAATTTGTTGACAGTCTCCTCATCAAAAAAGTATAGACTAGTTCCCTTCTTGTTGAATATGAGGGAGCCTTAATGACTCACAATTCTAATGAATAGAAAGAAGTGGAAGAGATGCTGTTGACTTCCAAGGACAAGGTAGAGAGGTCTAGTTTATAAAAGCCAGATTCTCCTCTCTTGTCTCTCCCTTTGCCCTGGGAATACAGCCACCATATTGAGAGGAAGCCCAGGTCACATGGAGAATACGTAGGTATTCCAGTCAACAACTCCAGAAAAGATCCCAGCCAACAGTTGACATCGACCGCCTGACATGTGAAGAAACAAGCCTTCAGACAATTACAACTGCCTCTGCTTTGAACTGCCTCTGTTTACATCAAGTGTAAGAAAAATTCATGGACCCCACCAACCTATCGGCAAAGCAAAGATCTGTGAGCAAAATAACTGTTGTCATTGTTTAAGCCACTAAGTTTTGGGTTGGGTAATAATGCAGCCACAGATAATATGATCAACCATATGACTGTAATGACAGTATTTGTACTTTAAGAAGCAATGGCATTTTAACTGACACTTCTGTAGAAGGTGTTAGTGCTGGTGGTAGGTGCTCTGGATCGGTCTGAGGCTAGGCGGGAGGAATGGGAAGAACGTTTAGAATTCTAGCCTATGCCCTTTCTTCTCTCAAACTTTCCCAGCTTAGCTAATTCAGAAGGCCCATTTCAGTCTTTGTAATTAACACTCCACCCGGCCCTACCCCTCTTTCTACCAGGATGAATTAGAATTCTTCTCATTCCTTAACGCCTGTCAGAAAAATTGATAGCTGAACACAACTCTCTCACTCTGTTCCCTTTGCCCATGGAATGGCTTCTCTGTTCTAACTTGGAGATAATCAATCTTAGAAAAATGTCTTGTCTAAATGTAGCTCTGGAGAACATGAACATACAAGTACAAGTGTTATTCAGTTGCATGTAACATGACCCTAGTCTGGCCTACTTAAGCAAAAACAAGAAAGTGGGGGAAAGGATTTGTTGTTAGGGTCTGGAGTTGTTCATGGAATCAAAGGAAAAAGCTAAACATCTAGATCTTCGAAAAGATATTAATCAAGACTTCTAGGAAATCAAGGTGGTAAAAACTACAGGCAGTTTCTAGGATCACCACCATCTTGGATATACTCCAGCTGTTTTTCAGTCCTTGGATACCTTAGTTCAAGAATTATCTTCCTAGAAGAAAGCAAACTAATTCTCTACTTTGGGGCACATACAATCTCTTTGTCCAGAAGAAGATGGAACATCTAGGTTGATAGTTCCAGCAAGACTATCTTTCACTGGAAAGGGGTCTTTTGCCAAAGTAATACCCACAAATTGTTCACTCAATGTCCACCACAACACTTGATCTTTCAAACTAAGTCCTGGCCTTCAGTTATTCATTTCTCTAGCATCCAGTGCTTCTCTTGGAAAATACTTCTCAATATGGTAAATTTCCTACCATCTATAAACTCCATGAAAACAGGAACAAAGTCTAATTCATTAGGACATTCTCAGCCCTCAGCACAATGCTTAGTGCAAAGGTGCTCAATAAATATTTGTTGAATATGTGAACAAACCCTTATTTACCTTTGTTTTGTGATTCATTTTTGCTCACACACACACATACACATGCACACACACACATTCTTCCTTTAGCTGAAGAGTAGACTCCTGTGGGTAGAGTCTATTTCCCCTTAATATTCAGTAAGTATTTACCAGGTGTGGATGATGTCTAGAAACATCCAATTCAGAAGCAGTTCAATTCAAAAAACATTTATCTGGCACTTAATATATGCAAGATCTATTATCTGTCCTCTAGGGACTTGCTACTCAGCAAGGGAGGCAGACAAATGCACAAGTCATTATAATACTAGGCAAACAGTGGAAATGGCTGCAAAAGAGGTTAAAAAAATGAGGGAATAGTTGGAAAGCAAGGGAAGGCAAGATTCATCGTAATGTGTGAAATCAAGAAGCTTGGCCAAAACATTTTGACCACAGAAAGGGGAAGGGACAGCAGAATGGGACACACTCAGTAAGTGGATCTAAATAAATTAACCTCTCAATAAGTTCATTATAAGCAGCTTAGAGAACACATCAAGATATTAAATGTTATTTGTCCCTGGCCCCTTTCACCTAATTGAAATGAAGTGATGGTAGCTAACAGTGTATGGCTATATAGATTCTATAGATTTTTCTCTAACAGAGTGATACCTGAATAGGAAAAAATCCCTCTCTGAGGGGTCATAAGACCAAGAACCAAAAGGTCCTTCCAAAAGGTAGTATAAAAGTATTGCCATTTTCATGAGGCAAATAGCCTTTAAAAAGGTCTAATACAAGCCCACTTTAGTATTTATTTTTTTAAATTTTCATTTATTTTTTAATTTCTTTTCAGAGTTCCAGAACTCATTGTTTATGCACCACACCCAGTGCTCCATGCAATACGTGCCACTTTAGTATTTAAATGCAGAAGGTAAGCTATGAACGCCTAGGGGTGTCTAAGACTGTTACAGTCTTGAAGATTTTTGAGTCACCAGACATAAAAGCAGAGAAATCAGTTAAAAAAAAAAAAAAAGAAAAAAGAAAAAAAGAAAAAGGTCTTAACCTGGAAGAAGCAATTCTTCTCCTAAGCACTGACTTTTAGTCAGGACTGATTAAAAAGGCAACTTAACAACTTCTTCTCCTTCTCCTCTTCCTTCTTCTTCTTCTTCTTTTGAGATTTTATTTATTTATTTGACACAGAAAGAGAGAGAGCACAACCAGGGGGAGGGGCAGAGGGACAAACAGACTCCCTGCTGAGCAGGGAGTCTGATGAGGGACTTGATCCCAGGACCCTGTGATCATGACCTTAGCCAAAGGCAGTCACTTAACCGACTGAGCCACCCAGGTACCCAGCAACTTAACTTTCATAAAAATATGAAAAATTGGGCAATTCAGCTGTTGAATGCACTGCTTGAAGAAAGTATCTTCCAGGTTGTGGTTAGAAGACACGGGTGTGGGAAAGACACATCAGAGCTGGAGGTGAGGCTCAGTAAATAAAACCTGTACCCAATCTACAGCACAGTGTGAAGAGGGGAGTTCCCTTCTCTCTGTACAAACCCTTAATAGAGCCACACTTCCTGTTAGATTTCCCAACATCATCCTTTCCAGGCTCATTACTACCCAACGGCACAGCCAAGTGGAGACAGGTCTGTACGGTTACCCAAACAAAAGATCACAAAGGGCGATAAAAGCTGGGACCAGTAAGAGACAAAACATCCTATATATACACTCAGTGAAGAAACTCAGAACTGTCAAATAGACACTTTATATGAAGGGGAGGGTCACTGGCATGAACTTCAAGGAAAATTTTTCCCTTCTACTTAAAATTTTTTAAAGGTTTTATTTATTTATTTATTTATTTGAGAGAATGAGAGACAGAGAGAGACAGATAGAGAGAGCACAAGGGAGAGGAAGAAGCAGGCTCCCTGCTGAGCAAGAAGCCCGAGGTGAGGCTCGATCCCAGGACCCCGGGATCATGACCTGAGCCGAAGGCAGAAACCCAACTGAGTGAGCCACATAGGTGCCTCAGAAGTGCCAATAATCTCTGACAAATGTACATGGGACATGGATAAATATGTAATTAAAAATGTGTGGGGTTGTCATGGTAACCACAACAGAAGGATGCTCCTCTAGTGATCCTGACTTCTTTGGTGGTGTCTATAAAAGGAAGTAGGTTTTAGCAATATCAACCAAAATCTCTAAATATCCTTAATAAATGTCATAGCACATTGCCCCCTAAATATGGCCTCAAATATCAATTTAACCTACTTAAATTTCACAGCATGTTCAGCTCTTAAAAATGTGGCTTTTTGAAAGACTTTTTTGAGGCTGTCATTTTATTTTAGGTTTATTCGTTAAAAAAGAATGTATAAAGGGTTCATTGTGGAAGATTAGAAAGTCCTAATTAAACACTGGCTATAAAAAATCCCCAAAGGAATGAAGACACCATGGATTTCTACTTGCAGCTCAATTCCAATACTTAACACATAACCAACGCTTTGAGAGGAGGGCATTACTGTGGAGACAGAAGAGAGCTCCCCACTGGGACAGAGAAGACCCACAGCTAATTTAATCCTCTTTACTTCTGGAGCAGAGATGATTCTCTCTATACCTAGCTCCAGTCCTGGCTTTTATGGAGAAAGTTAGATTAGGAAGACAGGCCTTAGTGTTTAAAACACCTACCTCGTTTGACCATTAATGTCTGCTCCACACTTCCTGTGGGGTCATTTCTCAGACCTGAGAAAGAGAACACTATTGGTCCAAGAAGTGGGCAAAAGAACCTCACATTTCTGAAATCTAACCCCCCACCCAAGTACAGGCACCTCACTTGCCTTCCTGTACATAATTTTCAACACCTTGTCAGATGTGATCTGACTTCTCACATTACAGAGGAGGAAATGGGAGTACAAGAAATCATACCCATCTGTGTAGGTCAAGAGCAGTGTTTTGAGCCCTGGTTACAATCCTTCTGGCAAGCCATTGTTCCCCTATCTTCCTGGGAGTTCAATGGAATGTTTCTTTCTCCGAAATGTTGCAGAGTTCACCTTGCTATGGTGAACATCAGAGGATGTTCTGAGAAGATCTCTGAGCATTGAATCGGAGGCAAATGCTATGCTCTCAATTTTGGCAACAATGTGGTCCAGGAGGAAAGAAATAAGGGCTTGGCCTAAGATCTGGCAAGTGCCCTTGGAGAGACAATGAACTCGCCTCAGAGGGAAAGCACCAAGAGGCACGCTGCCATCAGGGTAGCGACCTAACCACACGTTAGAGAAGCATTTGCTGTCGCCCACGGACATCTGGTTTCATGTCACTTCTCAGTGCCAAAATTATTTTTAAAATTTCTATGATTTGAAAGAATCACACACTCCAATATTTTAAATTTAGAGAAGAGTAAGATATATAACTGCCCACTTCCATCCTTGCCCATCACACTGCCCACATACTCCCCAAGATGAAAAAGTGAATTATTGCCTCCTCTAGAACTTGTTTGACATCTACTTGTAAGTCTGAATCCTTTCTTCAACGGACTGTGGAGGAAAGCAGTACCTTATGTCCTAAAGAAGGAAGGAGTGTCGTCACCAGGAGAGAAAAGATCCCCAGAACTTTACTTTGGCCAAGAGAGCTCTGGGGGCTGACACTTCCTCAGGGAGGAGTGTGGCTAATTCCGCAGGCCTCAGAAATTTCCCTGTTGGTTTTCTGATATCTGCTGCTAAAATTTAATTGAATTCCTTCTAACAACAGCAAGTTGAGTTTCAGCTCTTAAGAAAAGTGTGGGATGGCTGATATTTATTGAATGCTGGCCTTGACACACGTCACCTCATTTCAACATGAAGCTGCCCCATGAAGGAAGTACCATCAATGGCTGCATACAGGAATGGGGAAGCCGAGGCCTGGACACGCTCCGCACCTCGCCCACCCAGCCAACAAAAAAGCAGCCTGCCTCCAAAGCCTGGACCCACTACATTATATTACACGACAAACAAGAATCTTGGGAGGAGAATGGAAGCGGGAGAGATGGGGAGGAAAAGATAAATCCAGTTCATTCTCCCTTTGGACAAGACTGAGAAACAATGGCTGAAGAATCCCAATTGTGTTTTAGAGCGTAAGCACCAAATCCCGGGATGAAAACATCATGAACGCAGTGTGTCCTGGATCATGCCAAGAAGCCTTTCTTCCTCCTCACTTTTTTGGGGGATAATGGTTTTTCTCAACTGTTTCGGCTTCTGACCAATGAACTACGCATGGTTTTGAAGGTGAAGTTTTCCCAAAGAGGCATGGGAAACGCGGAATGTCAATATGCCATGTGGGTCTTGGGCTAGGGAGCGACCCTGTCTGCCTCAGCATCCAGGGTAAGGGGTGTTCAAGACGGGGCAGTTGATTCTTTCCAGTGTATTCTCCACTGAGGCCACAGAGCACATCATCGCTCCTACCACAGAACACACACTCAGCTTGCCGAGTGGATGAATTCACTGTTGAATGTGGGACACACACACTGCACGGCTCGGAAAAGGCTGATAAAACAAACAGAACAAATGATGGGTTTCTACGATGCCATGAGGTACCTACACTGGGCATATGCTCATCCCCTTTGTCTTGATGCGTGAAACATAGCACGAGAGCATGGAAGTTAGTTTCAAAACACTTCGCAGCATAAAAGAGAAATATAAGAAACGCCGACACAGAGTGTTGAGGAAAATTCCTAGGAAAAGTAATTTTGAAGACTCAATATAGAAATGATCCCAGGATATCATGGTCTTATTTTCATCAATTGTTTTATTTTGAGACAAAAACTGGCTCTTCTAACTTCTACAGATGTACTCCCTCCACCAAAAAATAAATAAATAAATAAAAAAGAATGTTATCTGTTATAGCTCTCTGACTGTCACAGAGCAAAGGAGGAAATGTGATAAATTTTGACAGAGAATAATAATAATAATTTTAAAACTCCTTTATTTATTCTTTAGTACCCTCCCTGGAAAAGGGCACATATACTAAGAATGGCATAAAATGACAAATATAATGATGTTGTAATTTCAAAGAGCGCCAAATGTTAAAAATTTGATGACCAGCATAAAATAGCCTCATAATTACATTTCTATTGAAAATGTCATCCCCTTTTACCTATATATGAAATATATGAAATCAATGTTTCAAGTATTTAAAAAATAATCTCACCTATGCATTTTTTTCCTCCGATAGGCACAACTGGGCTGTTTTGTTTTGGCGCTGAATGAAGAATTTCGTTAGATAAGCTAATTTTCAAATATTGTTAAACTAAGCCATTCAATTATTTTTCCGTTCACTTGTTAAATGCTCAAATACGGCCACATTACGAGCACCAATTTTGGCGTTTGGCTGTCTCTTTTTAAATTTTAAGTCGTCTTTTTTTCTTCTTCTTCCCAGGCTGCAAAAGTGTATTACCAAATTAACTGACACAACATCTGAACAACTAACATAAACGTGCAATTTTAATGCCTTCTAATCACACAAATCAATATGAGATTTTTGTGCCTGCGCCTGACCTCCTTCAAATTATCCCCCCATTTTGGTGGATTCAGAACGAGTGTGGGCTATTTGATAAAAAACCCTAAGTGTGTGAAATGAGAGCTCTCGCCTCTTCTGCCAGACTCCCCTTGACAGAAAGATGATAGAAGCATCACATCCTTGGAAGAGTAAATGCAAACTGACAAGAGATGAGCCTTTAGATGTTGAATATAATCTTGAATTGTGCTTGAAGTGTCTTATTATCTTGTCTTTTGATGTCTGAAGGGGCGGCTCATTGTTAGAAAAAGGAAAAGCCGCTGCACATCTTTGCCATCTTTAAAAATTGTTTGGCCTTTAACAACTGCTTCTCCAACTAATGTCCATTTCTCCTGACAATAAATACGGCAGGTCGTCAGCAAGTGACAAACAATTTACTTTACATGCCACACTTTTATGGGTTTTGAGAGCTCATGTGGAAGCAGATTTTTTAAAAGTCCAGAGAAATTAGCAGTGTTACACACGTTAAGAGGACAGAGGTCTCTGTGCATACGCTGATGCGGCCGCATGGTTATTTCCTGCTGGCCTGGGGCTCGTTTCCTTCCTCACTCGTGCTGGATTCAAACTTTCAGCTCTTTATTTATCATGGACTAAAAAGGTCCCGGGAAAATGAAACTGCAACACCCCAGTCTGAGATATCCCATGAAGGAAAGGCCCTACAGCGGAATTTGGAAGCGTACATAAATGGAAGCCCATGTCTCAGAAGGGTATCAAGTTCAACACGGTGTTGAAGGAATTTGGCCTTTGCCCTCAGAGCCTTTAGCACTTCCTAATTTCTGCTGTCCTTCTGGGTGCCCCGCACCTTTCGCGTCTACCATTTGTTTTGTGGGTTTTGTTTTAACTTGAAAGTTTAATGATGCTCCCAGTCAACGGGATTCCACAGGAGCTAAATCACAGGCATGCTACTTTTCTGTCACCCAGCCAGATTTTGTGAAAGCTTTCAAGATCTTTTCTCAGACCTCCGTCACTCTAAGAATCCATAAGAATTCTCAGAAGGACCATAAACTGTTACAGGGTTCAGGTTATGGTATCATTATAAAAACATATTGATACACTGCAGAGACGACAAGAGAGGTGACCACCAGCCTAAGCTTGTATGGCCATCCCCATGCCATCAGCAATGGCCAATCTGACTATTTCTGGTTTTGTGAGTGTTTGAGTGTGTGCGTGTGCGCGCACGTGCGTCGGTGCACATGTGCTTGTTTGATTGTTTTAAGCAGGCAGCCATAGCCATTAATCCTTTTTGAGGCATGGCAGCTAAGTTTTGACACTTTTCTGATTGCCTGTGGATTCTGATTGGATTGTTCGCAAATTACAATAAACGTGGATTCTAATGGCTGAAAGAGAGATTCTGACCTATGGCAAGAAAATAGACGAGCATCCCTGAGATCTAATTTTTTGGTGACTCTTAAGAGTAAAACCTGCCTTAATCTAAGGCATCAAAAAGAGAGGAACCAGTCAATTCTTAAAATAGTGATGTAGGTTTCTTTCCAAAAGTTTATGAAAGTTTTCCCACATAATCCAGATAAACTCTTTTCTGACTATTCATGCAGGGATTAAAGGATAGCGTGTTCGCTTTCTACCCTGTTTCTTTCCTGCTTCTCCTTCTGAAAATACTGGGCTTCCTTTTTTAACATGTTTCTATTTCACGATATTTTGCTACATGAAATTAGATCTATCAAAAAGAAAATGCAGGTTTGGAAAAGGGCATTTCACCCCTCCCCCCATACCACTACACAGTTTTAAATACAGGAAAATGTGTTTTTCCATTTGATTTTTTTATTCTCTTCTACCCTTGGTTGATTTTGGCAAAAATTCACTCTGCAGTAATAATTTTTCATGCTTTATAAACAGCTTCAAATGTTTGCATTTTTAAATCAAATTAATCCCTCACAGCCCTTCTACTTTGACGGTGGTGATTCTCTCCTGCAATAAGTCACCCCAAACCATTCATTCATAAAAGTAAATCTTGGCATACTGCTGTTCAAAGACAAACCAGCACATACGTGGCCATCAAGAACTACGAAAGGAGATTCAGTACACCATGCTATTTTAATAGCAAATGTTCAAAATGTGATTTCTTTTTTGTGCATCAGACACCCATTCTATCTGGATGTGTGTCCAGGTAAATGTTCATTTAGGTCTGTGAAATCCTTCTAGGCAAAAATTGTGTTTTCAGTGTAGAGAACAAATGCTTTTTACTTAAAAGAGAAAAAGATAAATGTTTGGTGCATATGCCCACAAGTAGACAAATACTCAGGTTCCTAATATTTAGATTCCAAGCGTCTTTCTCTCATTTGGGCAAGTTTTGCATGCTTTAAATATATATATTCCCTATAAATCAAACTGTGCAGAAATGCTCAAATCTCTTTGCTGCATTAACTGCACAAATTCTAAGAAATCCTGTTGTCTCCTCCGCTCACTAAAGAGCAGCTTCAAACAAGACACTAGAGCTTGGATGATAGCCCAACTATGCCTGAAGCAATACTATGTAATATGATTAGTTGTCCTTTATTAGTAAACTATTCATTTTGATAATTTTACCTGGAAACTATGTCTTTGAGAGTTCATAGGTACAGAAGAAGCACATTTAAATGATCGTGTGAACTAAAAAAAAAAAAAAGCCTATTATTATAAATTAGGCTTTATTAATTTTATGATAAAGACATACCTATGACAAAGTGAGTAAGACAACACTGAAGTATCACATGAACACAGGAGAAAATACGGAGAACACGCCATAGATGCACACATATGTGTTTGACACACCCACGTTTTACGTGGATAGCATTGCATTAATTCACTGTGTATTCACGGTGTTGAAGAAAGAAAACACAGGGAAACAAAGTATGAAAGTGATAAGAAAATGGAAAACGTGCACTGTTATTTTAAAACACTAGGCTAATATTAGTCTTTAAATATGAGTTTCTTGGATTTCACAAACTTTTATCACCATTTCTCATCATTAATAGGAAGAAATCAAAGTAACACAAGAGATTTGGAAAGCACATCCACCTAAAAAACATTGATTATTTCAGAAAAAGACATAACACTGAGAAATGCCAAACAGCACAGAGCAGGACAAACACATTCCTGAGATTGTGAAATTTTTTCATGGTGGCTATCACTGGCACATAATGAGTGTCCTAAAAATCCCTTAATAGTCTACCTCGTCCTCAGGCTCAATGAGCAAGTTTTGATGTAGTTCATTACCAAGAACATTTTTTAACCATCTCAATGAAGGCAAGTTTCATCACAGAATCCCACTTTCCAATGAACTTCAGGATGGCAGGCGGCTTAAGCATTTACTTTCTGTGTAATGCTATCATTTAATTCCTTCATTGTAATGTAATCACTTCCCTTATATTTTCAATTTGTTTTGAGGACAGTGCAGTCCTCTAAGAAAAGTGACTTAGATTTCATTAGTTGTGTTGTTCCAGGTGGCTAATTTTTTAATGAAAATAAAAACCAATGTATTCTCACCACATGTAGCACTTTCAAAGGAAAGACTGTAAGAACCATTTGAGCCTGGATTTTCTTTTAAATTCTCAAATAAAATAAAGACATTCATATAACATACGAAGATGTTCAAAAAGTAGCAGCTAACTATTACAAAGAGATGTCAAGAGCTACGCATCTTTATTAGGTGGCTTTTAAAAATGATCTTTGAATATCTAACAAAACAACGGGTTGGTTTTTTTTTTTCCATTTCTCTGAGAATGACAGACTTCAACCAAAAGAGAGTCAGTGTTGTTCTTGCTGACCTCTGTGTTCGCATTAAAATGGCTGAGTCGATTTTTGATAGCTCACAGTAGTATCACAACACAGACGAAGAGCTGTTACCCAACCAGTCTGCACTTGTTTCATATTTTTATAAAATCTGACTCTGGGAGTCAGGAGGTGGGAGTTCACATGGAAAAGTCTGAGTCAAATCCACATGCGTAATAAACAGGCATCCTCAGAAGCCCCCATACTGCCAAAGCCCAAATACTCCTTCTGACCAAATTTTAATATAAATATTACTATGGTCTTTCCAAAGAAAAGTCCAGTGTTGACAGACTCAGAACACCGCCCAGCTCATAGCACGAAGGGACATGCCCCACTGTAAACACCAGCTTGCAACAAATTACGCTCACTTACTTCCCTCTTTAAAAAAAAAAAAAAAAAGACATTTGAAATTTTAAAGGATAATCGTTTTAAAAGTAAGATCGAAATGTCATTAATAAAAGGAAAGCTGAACAAAAACACCAGCGAAGTAGAGACCCTCAGAAGACAACAAACAAGAAAATTCCAGAGCCATGCTGGAGAATGGCAACTGTTACTAGGAACTCTCTCTCTCTCGCTACCTCTGCCTTTGGATATTTTTAAAAAATTTATTAACCTGACAGCAGGAAACTTTACACAGATTGCCCCCTGACAGGGTGCCAGTTTGGTATAAACACTTTGCTATCTTTTTCTTTAGCATAAGAAAATCAAGAAACATGTTAAGTAGAGCCAGGTGCATATGTGGGCAAACGTGACTGCTCCTTGGCCGGTCTCGGCACCCAGGGGAAGGCCTGAGAATAATCAGGAGCCCAATAGCAGAGCGGCACCCTTCCTCCTTCCTCCTTCACGTCCACTTTCTTTTTAATGTGTGGGTATCTGATGTATTATTAATCCCCAAACATAAGCCAGCAAGATCGCCAATCAAAGGAAGTACCAGTCTTCTCACAAATTATTTGTTTACTGTCTAAGAGCAAGCAAGGTGCACTCGAAATAGTCACTTAAGTCTCATTTCTCAAGTGGGGGGAAATTTTATTTGGCCAGTTCTTACAAGAAGAACGCAATCTCTATAATTAAATTGGGTAATTGAGAAAGAAGACAATCTACTTAAGGGCCGAGCCTTGGGAGCTTGAATCTGGAATGCACCTCTATTTATTAATTATGACACAAACTGGGCTGGGTGAATGATAAAACCTCTCCTATGCCCCGTAACCTTTAAGTCAGAAACATCCAAGATGCTAAAAAGACGAAAATGAATGCCTTAAAAGGGGGGGGGTGTGATGCAGATTAATGTAATTCCTAATACTTTGTCTTATTTCCAATCCTGTATAGGACCGTTTAACAACAATGACAACAGAATAGAAGAATCGTAGCCACCAAGGTAGAAGAAAAATGTAAAACCATACCAGCATTTTAGTTTGCTAATGTGTTAGCACGGACAACATCTTCAGACACTTGCAATATCGAACTTTCTTCTATAAACAGATGTCTGACCTGAGCACCCCAGGCTCGGCAGAAACAGAAAAGGGAGCCACTAAGAGTGTCCCCACTGAATCTCGTGTCACGTACTGTGTCCATTAAAGTGTCACTTAGAAATGAGCATAGCTCAGCCAACAAATATGGCGAAAAGTTTGAACATCCGTGCTAGTGCCTATGGATTTATTTGTATTTCAAAACTTACACATTAACCCTATTTCAAGCGGATTTACTTATCAAGGTAGTATCACAATGGTTTTCGGGGGGAAGGGGAGGAACACTAAAACCAAGTCTGTCTATACACACAGAGTGGATTTTTTTTTAAAGAAATACCTAGGTGCATTAGGTTGCCCTAAATGTTCAGGAATGTATCTAAATGTGCATTTCCCCCTCAGTAGTCAGAGAAAAACACCATAAGGGTTTGTTTGCCTATTAAATAATAACTGATGTTTGACAAATACTTTATCATGCATCTCATTTACTTACACAAATATAGGTTTCCATTGGTTTCTTTTAAATAGCTATTTGGGCATAGAATCTATTCTCCATATTATTTAGTTAAAAGTAGAGATCTTGGATATTTCCCGAGCAACATACACTTTCTTCAGTGAAAAAATAGAGTACATTTTCCATTAAAAGACTATAAAAACTCATAAAAATATAAAAGCACAATGCATATGGTAAATAAATTTATTTCTCTAGGGAATATTCCCCATCACCTGCCAGCTAAATCCTTCTTGGGCTTCAGCCTGACATCCTGGTTACTGGCCCCAGCATATTTCATCAGAATATTATAAATATCCAAGACATTGGAACCTTGAGAGAGATGTTTCAATAAAGTCATACAGTGATGCCATAATGAAGGCTTCTACTCGTTCACAGGCAGCCTGGCCACAAAGAGCAGCCCCCCCCCCATAATGCCCCACCAGTGACCTCCATGTTGACCTGCAGGGACCACTGTCTCAAGGGGTGACAAGACAATTTAATCCTTTATCCCTTTGTCATTGAAAAGGACTCCACTGCCATAAATTCTAATCAAGTCAAACTGGCTGGCAATTAAAAAAAAATCTTATGAAGCATGTTTTTATGAGAAAGATAACAGAAAGGAAGGGAAAAAGAAAAACCCTACAGATGGGACATTTTCCAGCCAGGAAGAATCACTGACCCAACTTTCAATCCTTTTCTGAAAGTTCACAGGTAAATGATATTGAAAACACCCACGCCTGCACGTATCTGCAATTTCTTTTAACCCAGAAAAAACACAGCAGCATGACAGAAAACTAAGCATCCCTTTTTACCTCGGGTCCAACATGTATAATTGTTTTTTCTGTTTACATCTCAGCTCAGGAGCTGTGTGCCCAGTTCACGGACAGTGGGGTACAACCGAGCAGCGGAGCAAGACAGGGGCCCAGCCACCCGAGGTCGTTGCGACTTTAAGAAAAGCAATCATGAGGTTTATCTTGAAACAATAAAACTACTCCCAGGAGGAGCACAGTTAATAAATCATCTTTCAAATTTCAAATATATCTGGGAGAAAATATTTAGGGCCTGTTTTATGCGCTCTCTCTTCTTTAGCCAAGACTGCATGGGAAAACTTTAGTACAGATATTTTTCTGGGGATATATATTACTTTTATCCTTCCTGTGGCCATCTTTCCGACGAAGTTGTTGATGCTCCACCATTTGAATTTTAGCATCCAACTTGACGGAATGGGGACCACTGAATTCTTGATGTGCATGACTAAAAACGAAGCACCACATTTAGACAGGGGCATAAATGTCACCCGAGAAACACAGCAACCTCTTCCTTTTGAGATCCTTTGCCAAAGGCCAGTTCTGAGAATGGTTTCGAATAGGTACATCACCGGTCACATATTAAATGGCTGGCCCCGTGTGCCATCGCTCATTCGATCCTGCGACGGAAACCCAGGGAGATGGGGAGCCCCATTCTCTGATAGCACCCCCCCACACACACCATCAACATGCAAGTCTCTTCTCGTCCATACCATTTCCTACAGCTCAGAGCTCAGCAGAATACAGTCAAGGACCGAAAAGAAGGAGACGGTTATTCCACAGGCTTTCCAAGAATAAATAACGTACCACTTAATGATATCACAGAGAACTACCTCCCAACACGTTTCTCAATGAAACGTGGATTCAGCTCTCCTAAGCGTACTTGAGTCTCCATAGCTGTTCAAGTTAAGCAAAATGTTACCTCTGATGTAATTACTTCATAAAACACAAGGGCCCTTTTCTGAACTTTCTACTGAGGCTGGCATATGACTTCTGGTTTTCTCCTTCCGGTATTCTGAGCTGCACGGGACACGGAAACATCCTGGACAGTGTATTTCCCTTTGGATGCTGTTAAGAGCAGAGGTGCAATTTCAGGAGAGGCATAAAAGACCCACCGGTTCCTGGAATTTCCTTTGTTTATCCATAGAGGGCATCCGTATTAGTCTTTCTGCTGCAGTTTTGGACTGAAGGTACCCATACTGTGAAAGAAACAGGCTTGTGCTCTGGGCTGCTGATTTCAATGAGGCACCGAAGGGAGAATCATTTCCAAAGAAATCCATCAATACTGAAATTTCAGGTACAGTACAAAAAAAAAAAAAAAAAAACCTAAAAAACCAACAAAAAACCAAACTGAGCTCTTCTTGCCTCCTGTTGTTGCTAAATGTCTCTCCACAAAAGTGAACACATCGAGATGTTCACAGTTTGTCTTAATCTGCTCCTTTCCTTACGGGAAGCAGGGTTTTCAAGAACGCAATACGCATACCATGAGGGTGACCGTTTGAGGGAGTGTTTAGGAAATCACGGTTGAGAGCTAAACCTGGATGCTCTCAGTTATTTGGGAAAAAAATGTAATTCTTCATTGTCAGGCTAAGAGGATCATGAAAACCACGGATAAGAACAAAACCACTTGAGTGTATTCATGTCAAATAAAATGATGGTCCACTCAATGGTCACTCGTTAAGGGCAGCCAAAGTTGATAAAAATCATGGGAGAGAATTATTCTAAAAAGTTTTAGTCAGTTACACAAGCTGGGATTTCTAAGGCTAAGTCTCGGTGATATTAACAGCATAGAACACAATAAAAAGCTCAAGAAGCCTCAGGGAACATTGGGTGCTTCCTTCAATGGACCTTCTAGTCCCTCTGCCTCCCAACCTCTCCAGCAGTTTTCGAAACTGCTAACCTACTGGTTGCTTCTTTACTGAACTGGAAACTGGAAAATAGTCACACTGTATTCAAAAAGCACTCTAGAGACCAAATAAAATTAACTGACTCTATAAGGACTATAGATGAAAGATGGAGATTTTACCTGGTGCCCTCTCACAAATTCAGAAGTTGGGAATTTTAAAGTGAGGATGAGTGCCTTTAAACGCCCACCATGATTTCTACCCTGTAAATATTCCACTTCAGATTATATTTTCAATGAACTTTTAGTTCAAACCTCTTTGACTCTCTTCAGGTTTTTAAAAAAATTTTTTAAGTTATTTCCCTCCCCATGTAAAATAACAGATCTATAACAATTTTCAAAAGCAAGAAATCTAAACAAATATTGAGAAGCCAAATGAATCATCCTTCTATTGGTTTACTTGAAGGAAAAACAAAACAAAACAAAACATGTTGGGGTTATAAGTGAAAGTCTCCAAAATGTATTTACTTTTTAAAAATGCATGCAAAGTTTAAGAGGAAGTAACCCACTATCCACAGTTCTGTTGAATTCACAGTTGATTACTTTTTAAAAGTCAAAATGCTTGGTATTAGCATCCCCAACATCAGAAAGACTGGAGCGTGGCTTTGCCTTTCTGTAATTTATAATTTTATCTGACTTCTCTCCCTAACCCCCTGAAAGGAAATGAGTGTTCTAGGACATGACTCTCCCTACACGCATAAAAACTGAAACTACAACAAAATATTCCTTTAGAGGGCAAATGCTAAAATCTTAATGCCTATGTGTAAAAAAGAAAAAAAAAATCTATGTGGCAGGTGTAGTTTAACAAGAATTTCTTGTTAAAAAACTACACTTTTTGAAAAAGTGTAGTTTAACAAGAATTTCTTGAAACTGAGATCTAGCCTACTCTGAACTATAAAACTGTATTTTACCAATAGAAAATCTGAAACAGAAAGTTTCTCAGCAACACCCCTCTCGTGTTTGACTGAGTGAGCATTTCAAATCAAAGAAAAGCTCCTCTGTTGAAGCTGGCCTAGAGTTGCCAAACACCGAAGCTGCTTTCTTCCTGGAGGCTAAAAAAAAAAATTAAGGATTTTTTTTTTTTTTAGCTGAATTAACGACTTTCTCAACAAAGCAGTCTATGCAGCAGTGTTGTTTCTCTTTGACATTCAGGCACACGGCTGTGTTTTTAACCTGAGACCCAGCAGTGCTCTGCTTAGTATACATGTATCTCTATCTATCTATAAAATCAGGTATATATCAGGTTAATATACATAGGTATAAACAGGTTAGTAGGCATATACACATATTCAGTGTTATAAGTATACAAACACTGGAAAATAATTAAAAGCAAGTGTTTCAGGAGCAAGGTTTCTGAAAACCTACTGTCACTCTATCCCACAAAGTGTTTCTCCAGCCCAGACATCCCTCGCCATCCATCACTCAGTCACGCGCCTCAACAGCCCGCTCCCCTTTCTGATTAGAGATCACAGTTGCTTGAGTTGGCTTACAGAGTGTCATCTGTTTGAATGACAGATGTCTTTGCTGGAGTGGCACTCTGCTTGCTCTTGTTTTGTTTACGGAACAAAGATTCCTGAAAGGTCCTGGGCTGCCTGCACGTTTAGGAAGAGCCTGTAAACACCTGGTCAAGGGAAGACGGGCAGAGGAGGGCTGCAAAGGACCTCTTCTCTTCCCTGGTCCCCCTGCCAGAAGGAGACATACCCACTCTAACCGTGATCACAAAAATGTTATTTCTCTGAGCAATTCCCATAGCCACCTTTGTTTACCTGGCACACAGAGACTTGTATCAATATTTCCCAGTTCCCTCTTTCGTCTTTTGACTACAGATAATAACTCTTAACTCTCCTTCCCCTTAACAAAAGGCTGCGAAGCAACCCGAAACCGAGTCGATATTTATTCAATAAATCTTAACCAATTCTCACAATGGAACTGATTTCCTGATTATTATCACCATCTTCATCTTCTTCTTCTTTTCCTTTTTTTTTTTTTTTTAACCCGGGGACTCTGGCAGTATCTGGCAAGCCCCAAGGAGCAGCGAGGAAGTTCCTTGCTGGGAAAAGTTTGGAGGACATCCTGCCAGCCGCCTGGAATGGGCTCGGGTGGCTCGGCCCCTCCAAGATGCGACGCGCCTCTTTAGCACTTACAAGAAAATTGAATGAACAACAGGGAAAAGGTGGTGGGGGTGGGGGGGGGTGTGGATTGCTTTTCCGGACAACATGGTAGGGCTGAAATGAAATACCTAGACAGACTTACCGAAGAGCTTGCTGGGAGTGTCCTCGCTGTCATTTGATTCCACAGGCGCAAGCAGGGGCTCATTCAGCTCGCTGTCTGAAGTAGCAGCCTTGTCCTCACCTCTCAACTCCGCATTCATTTCACTCCGCGCTGACAGCGAAGGCTTACTGACTTGTCCAGCTATCATTGGATCCTAGGATGGGGGGAAAGAGTGAAGGGGAGGAAAAAAAAAGTGGCAGCTTTAGTGTGCGTGTCCTCTCTCCCTCTCCCTCTCTCCTCTCTCTCTCTCTCTTCCACACACACACTCTCCCTCTCTCCTCTCTCTCTTATCTCTGGCTGCTCCCGCTGTTATTGCCGGCTGCAGTCAAGTGAAGAGCTATTACAGATCCGAGGAGTTCTCCATTACTCCCCACCCTATTAAAGCTCCGCTAGCATGTGAGAGATTCAGGAAGCTTTGGAGGGAAGAAGGGGGAAAAAAAAAAAAAAAAAAAAAAAAACTTCTTTGAAAGCCACCTAACCAACACAGCTTTAATTGTGGGATGTGCTTTTTTGTATGAATGTTTTTACACCTTGTTCGGTCTTTAATGCAGTAAGAAAAAAGAAAGTGCTGGGTTTGTACTTCAGCAACACACTCAAAAGGAAGGAGCACCCTATGGAGGAACCAGGGGCTATTTTAAGAAGCACTCTCCCTGGGGGAGAAGCAATTAAACCCTATCCCCAGAGCAGAGAAAAGAGATAGGGAGAAAAGAGTCCTCAAAAGGCTTTCAATGGAATAAAAGAGATTTCTCATGTAAATTCCATCAGCACCCTTAGAAGTTGACTTGCTGTTCCCAGATTTGGGGCTGAAGCTGACCCCGAAGCCAACGAACATGTTAAACCAAACAATACACAGCAAAACAGATGAAAATTGGTTTAAAAAAATTTTTTTTAAGGAATTGGAAAAATACTTACAAACTGTGTTCAATAATCCCGAAACCCAGAGCATCGTACGCCCCGAGCATGAGAGAAAAAGAAAGCAAAAAAATCACCTCCAAAAAAGGCAAGCCTCCCCCCCTCTTCCCAATAATTTGAATCTGCTTTATCTTCAGCTCATTAGGAGGGCGTCTTGGGATCAGAAGTATTTCCCAAGGAGAGCCGGCTCTTCCATTTGCCAACTAAGATGCATGATACTGTTTGGGCACAAACGCCGGCTGCAGAAGGCAAAGGAAAGCAAGAAGTGCCCTTTTTGCGTTATCTGGGAGCTATTTATTGCCAAGTTCATGCCTAAGTGGTTCCTGAGCAGGAAACAGGTGACCAGCAAAGGAGCAGGTGGGGCGGCAGGCTCTCTTGTCCCATCCTTACATTGGTCGAGGTATGCCTGTGGTTATTTTTTTTTTAATGTATTCATGCCTGAAAAGTGAATTTGATATGACACATGATAATCTATGAAAATGTTAATCAATACAAATAGTTTAAGCTGTCATCAAATGCACTTCTTTGGTCAATACTCATACCACTGAAAACAATGTCACTGTCACCAGGGCTTAATGTGCACAGCACTTAATATTGGACTCTGTGCATCAATGCACTTCTTCTTCAAATACTGTAGGTAAACACATTTTCTCCCTATTTAAGGCTGAGGCACTCAGCACGCATTTAGCTGAGCCGAATCCTCCCTTTTGAATACCTTGATAGGTCCACTGGAGGGCAAAATTAATACTTAATTGAATCTCACAGTCATCAAAATAATCAATACTTTTTTATTATTTATTCTTTACAGTCTGTTGACTGTTTCAAACCTCTGAGGGAATGGTGGAAAGGATTCATGGCTTCGAAACACTGTCATTTAACAAGGTAATTTTCAGTGGGGCATTAGGGGTTGTGAAACATATAATAAAACAAAAATGGTGGCTTATAATAGGAAGAAAGAAAAGAATTATATTTCTGCCATCTAACAAAACAGGATAAATAAAAAAGCAAGTGCAGAGAGAGAGAGGGAGTGGGAAAGGAGGGGGATGAGGGAGAGAAAGACTGGCTTTTGAAGGGTTTTATCATATCAAGAGCAGAGCCGGGCTTTCATAATGCTGACATTTCTCATCCTGACAATCCTAAACAAGTGGAAAGGATGAGATCGTAGATATCATCTTTCATCACATTCTCCGGCTTAAGAACCAACATGACAGCTCCTCTCCCCTTTACACTGTTAATTACTAAATAAAATACTACTCTCTGTCAGCATCAGATGATTGCAGATAGCAACCACAAACATTTCTCCATTGTTTCCCCCCTCTGGATGGGTGATACCTACCTTGAACTCTTTAGAAAATAAATTAGGCTTGTCTCACCATATTGTAAATATTTGAAATATAATCAATGTCATCAATGTGGTCGATTCACGGTATTGTCAGCCTGAATTTGCTGGTGATAGATTAGCATTTCATTGACTGTGTTTGGTCACTGAGATGGGGAGGAAAGCAGGCGTAGGGGAAAGGAGATGCGAAATTCTCAAATTCTCCCCTAATTTCTTTCCTAGGCAGCTAAGAGAATGTGTTTGGATTCTTCTGAGTCAGTTCCTGGAGCAGGGTGGGGAGGGAAGGGAACATGGCTTTGCCTCCGACTTTTGGTTAAGTGTACTCCTCACCCGAAGTAAAGAGCCCAGGTTTACATTCTAGGACATTTTTACTTCACAAAAGGCTGAATACTCAGTCTGTCTAATCTAGAGGAAGGGTTGCGATCTGTGCCTTTGAGACACCCTATCTCTGAGGCCACATGGCTCATTTTGGCTTTCTTTCTTTTTTTTTTTTTTTTAAAGAAAGCGTTCATGGGAAACTTATGTTTAGAATGGCATTCAAACCCCAGAATCAACCAAACATGGTATCGGAGACTATCTGGGTAGTCTTCCCCAAAACAAAGAATATTTTCCTTTTGTTTTATCTGTGAATGGTCAAACTGAATCCTGAAGCACGCAGAGGAGCCGAAATGCAGCTGCTAAGTTCAAGTGCACTTAAATCTTGAAGGTGTTCAGTCTGGCTGATGTGTGCAAAGCATGTGCTGGCGGATGGTATGTGTTCACTGACCATTAGCTCTTCTTCCTTAAATTACTTTTATGTACCTCATACATGGCTCGGTTCCCAACTAGTGCCTCTCGGGGACTCGAGCTTAGGAAATTCAGGAGTTTGTCAACCAGGTACTCATTTGATTTTTCATCTTACAAAACACTTTACTTTTTCCGTGATGCAGCTGTAGCCCACATCTATATGTGCATGACATGGTTAAACAGCAAACCCCCAGTGAGGCAGAGAGCAGACAGCTTTTAATCACAGCTGCAGCCACTGGGGGGTCCATTTGAAAATGTGTCACAAGCAGTAACCACTGAGTACAGTCATAAGTGATGCGGGAGTGCCTCTTTCAAGCAGCACTCGGCTCAGAAGTCATTCTTCCCCTGCCAAAAGGGTTGGCAGTCCATAAAAATCCTTTCTGCCAGGGCGAAGAAAGGATTTTCCAACAGGCGCCAACATAGGTGCTTGCGGGAATGCAAGAGAGTTGCAGTGGTACCATGCACAAGGACCTCTGCAGCAGCCTGCGGGAACGGAAATAGCTAGGAGAGGCAAAAAATAGAAGCGGCGAAGACATCTTGCTTAAAAATCAGAAACTGTCATGACTGCAGGCGAAGAAGCTGGGACTTCTCTGCAATTCTTTTATCAGCCCTGATAGAGGAAAAATGACTGATTCAATATGGAGGAGTGGCAAGTAGGTGTAAGAACAGGACATGGCGGGTGTCAATAGAGGCCAATCCATGACGACGCATGAGGCTCATCAGAGACCCAAGAGCCAGACGCTGAGAGAAGAAACAGGAGAAGTGGCTTCCATGAGCAAAATCTGAACAAGTTTCGCCATGTCCTACAATGAAAGGACTGTGGTCAACATCACACCCACCCAGCGATGACTGAAATTCCAGCACTGTCAAAGAACAAAAATCGGTCCCATGTCTCAAAGGAAGAGAGACACTTCAGATGTATGTAACGTCACCCAAACTGTGCAAGGCATTAGTCCCCCTTTGAGGGACACAGGTCTGAGACTCAGCAAAGCTGAGTGACTTGTCCCAACACAGCTCGTGAGTGGTGACGCAGTATTTTGAACTTCAGTAGATTCATGTTTTAATACTGCCCAGTAGGCACTGGGTGAAAAACGAAGGCTCATAAATTTAGTAACTCATGAGGTGTCCCAGAACTTGAATTATGAACCCTGAAGGGCATTAAACCCTGGATAACTGATTCCCAGAGCATGTTGTGTGTAGTGCCTTCCTCCCTGCCGACTCTAAGAACAAAACACTTCTCTGTCCAACACTGCTCGTGTGAAATCTATGGGATGATACAGTGTAGTAGACAGGACATCAGATAGTGTCAAACATCCAGGCTTGCATTCAGGTTCATGGCCTACAGAAACTTAGCAAATCATTTGACTAGCAATACCCTCAATTCTTTCATCTGGAAAATGAAAAGGTTGGAGTAAAACAGCATTTCCCAAAGTGTATTCCCCAGGACATTTGTCCCCAAAAATATTCTACTTAAAAGAGTTTTGCAATCATACCCTCATGGAAAATGCAACAGACGAGTCTTCCAGGAAAGAAACCGATCCAGCTCTGCTTAACCCTGGCATTTCCCCAAATCATCTGAACGCGGAAGGACCTCTCCTTGTAATCTCTGTTGCATTGTCCACTGGATCCGGTGCCTCTTGAAACTCATTTTAGAGTTTCTCCTAAATTTATATTCACAATACTGCTAATGTAAACTAGAGCTCTAACTATCAGTGATGCTGCAATAATTACCCAGAAGCCTTCAGCAAGTACACATCTGCCCGGTGCTTCCCACACTTTAATAACTTTTACCTATGGCTCATTTCTATATGGTCACATACAACTTAGCATATACTAAATGTCTATATTCTCACTGTATACTAATTCCCGATGTCTTTTAATATAATTTTAAAGTACAGATGTCCCTGTGCAGCTCAGGTCATGATTTGAGTTCATGAGATTGAGCCCCATGTCCAGCTCTGTGCCCAGCATGGGGTCTGCTTGGGATTTCCCTTCTCCCTTTGCCCCTCCCCCACTTGCATGCGTGCTCTCTGTCTCTCAAAATAAAAACAATTTTTTAATAAAAAAAAATATATCCCTGTGTATTTCCGTTGTAATCCCCCCTTTATCTGAAGAGCAGATATAGGACACTGTAGGAAGGAAGAGGATTCAGTTTGGGCTTTCACTCAGCTGTCAACAATAACCCCCAATAAACAAAGAGATAATTCAGCTAAAGGCCTGCAGTAATTTAGCCAACAGAGTTTTGTAAGCAGAATCATTCTCATTTGACAGTCAGAGAAACTTAAGATAGCAAGATGATTAACTCAGCAAAGCATCCGTGTCCAGTGGCACCCACGTGATGGAAATAGCCACCCCCGTCTAAACTGAGCTTGAACAGGGTCCAGCATATTTTTATGTACATACAAACCAACTATGAAACAGGCAATCAGAAGATTTTGAGGGAAATGTAAATAAGACAAGCAGGTTTCACAAATCTGAGGAAACAATTCCTTTGTTTGCAAAGTGCCAAAGTATGGCAGAGTGATGCTCAACGGATCTATTTCTAGAATTCAATAGAAAAATTATATCCATTATAAAGAAAAAAAAATGTATCAGGCCTTCCCCCACCCCCTTAGAAGACCACATTTCAATTTAGGAAAAAGGTCGATGCATTTACCTACAGCTCATTTAAGATGCAAAGACAGCACCATATTTTGTATTTAATTTCTCCCGCTGAGAAGAAGTAAAATCAAAATCACAGATAATTAAGAGGATAAAACTAGATTTTCATGGGTTTGGGGAAAGAAAACTTCAAGTGTGAATTTTGTTACCTTGATTATGAAGTAAAACAGTCTTTATCTTTCTTTTACCAATTACCAAATATTATTAAGTCAGTTGGTTCTCATTAAAATAGTTAACGTACTGAAGAATCGTTCCTCAAAAGTTACAAGGCATTTCTACCTTTTTTAACCATGCAATATTTCCTCTTTTTAATAATAATTTGTAAAGACATTCTATTTCACTTTTAGAAATAAGACCATTGTGGGGTGCCTGGGTGGCTCAGTGGGTTAAAGCCTCTGCCTTAAGCTCAGGTCATGATCCTGGGGTCCTGGGATTGAGCCCAGCATCAGGCTCTCTGCTCAGCGGGGAGCCTGCTTCCCCCTCTCTCTCTGCCTACCTCTCTGCCTACTTGTGATCTCTGTCTGTCAAAGAAATAAATAAAATCTTAAAAAAAAAAAAGAAATAAGACCATTGTTTATTTTTATATTTTTTCTACTGTTGTAAGTATATATATTTATTGTTGAAAATTCTGAAAATTGGTAACGATCGAAACACTAAAAATACCATAAATTCACCCACCGCCATGTCTTTCATTTTAAATGTCACTTTCTAAACTGCGAACAAAAATTGTTTTGAAGAAAGCAGAAAAACCCACATTTTTAACAAATACTCAATAGAAATTTACATTATAATGAATTTAATTACAAAGCTTACACAAACACTCTTGTTCATCTCACAATAGATTTTCACTATTTCACAATAGTGAAATGTTGATACCAACCTGGTTTCTGTCCTCAGCCCAAGGTTCCCAACTGTTATCTATCTCCCCCACCTCTCCACCTCCCAGTGTGACTGGGATATTATTGGACCCCATTCCAAAAGAAACGAGCTGAGTATTCTGTGCAAATCAAGCAGGCATTCAAACTTCAAAAGAAAGGCTGCGTTTGAGGGTAAATCACTAAGGAGGCTTCCCAAGAACTCATGGATGTTCTCTGGTTTTGCATCAAGCACCTGCATGACCACGAGTGAGTCACTATGTCTGCATCTTGGTTTCCATACCAACGGGGCTTTCTATTCTCAAGGGGGACCCTGCGAGACTTGAGTGAGGTGATGCACAGATAATGCACATGAGTGTGGTTAGAAAGATAGATGCATTGCACAGAAACACCACCTTCCATCACACCACCTCCTGCATTGAGGCATCCAACGGACCATGGGTCCAGTTGGACCAGAAGTCTACGCCACGGTGTATGCTGTGGTGTGCCTCCCAGAACCCCCTTCACCACCAGCATACTCATTTCCTGGCTGCCACGAGTGCTGGCCGAGATGGCTCACAGATGAGTCCTCCCTCAGGACTTGCCTTTGCCCAAAGGCAGCTGCCTCTCCAAGGTCATGTCCCTTCTTCAGGAGGCAGTCTCCATTTTGTTGTGTGGCCTGCAAAGCTGAAAATATTTACTCTCTGTCTCCTGACAGGAAAGGTTTTCTGACTCCTGAGCTCCACCCTAGCTTCAGTCAGTTGCCTCAACCAACATTCCTGCTCTGGGAGCTACCATTTCCTCAGAAAGGCCCTACCTCAGGCTTGGATACCATCCAAATTCAGTTACCTCCATTCACCCTCCACCATTCCCTCACCCTGCATTTTGCTGATTTGTATAATTGATATCAATTTTCGTGAGATTAGGATCTCATTGACCAGCCTTACTGGAAGCTAGAAATGGGTTTTCATTTAGTTAGTCACATTCAAGATATATGCCCTAACTAAAATATCCCTCCCTTGAGCGGAATCAGAGGATATTAAGAACCTAGCAAGTCCTGTTGCCTCAGTGTTTCAGGCTAGAAGCCTAAACTGTCCCACATCCAGTCTATGGTTCGGAGAGTTCTAGCTGCCTGATGCTGTGAGAGAAACAGACCTTGCTTCTGAAATCTTGCCTTATCTGCCTTAAGAGAACTTCCATCCATGCTGTGCTAGGTTCACCTGAAATGACAGATGGTTATAACTTCTTCAAGCTTTCAGAGAGGTTGAACGAACAATTTGGGGATTATCTGCTAATAAAAGTGTGCTCAATAAATGTCTCTATGTATGGCAATATCTGGCCTCAGAGCTTCTTTTCATTCTAAGCAGGTGGCAAGGCTTTGGGGACATAGCAAGCCCTCATCCACCTGTAACCACGACCGACTACCATTATCCACCAGAAAGAACCCAACAGCTGTGTGTAAGAAGTGTACTCTAGGCCATTTGCAACATAACCCACCCTACTAGATATTGATCCCCAATTAGAGGAATGTTGTCTTAGGGGTGGGCAGGTCATTACAGAGTGAAATGGGGTACCCTCTTCAGAAGACGGTCTAGGCAAATTGGACTCTTTGCTGCCCCACCTATCCCCAACACTGTCTCTCAGGTTAGTTTAGTTAAGGTAGATGGCCGCAATCATGTTGAAAGGAAAAATAAGACTGCAAAATATCTGATTTGCCTGGATGTCAGAAGATGGTATTTAATTTAAATGTACATATGGGCACAGTCGAAGCATCTCTTGTCTTTTTGTGGAACCTCAAATAAGCAACCTCCTCCTCCCCTATTAATCACCACCCAGGGGCTCTATTTTTCTCCTAGCGCCACCTCCTTTTCACTATGCTTATACTTCTGTTGATTAGTGTTAACTATCAACACATTTATGAGAACTCCAATTAAAGATGACAGAATTAGACATGGAAGTACATCTAAACAGAAACAAGCAAATAAACAAAACAGCTCATCAGTACCAACCTCTAAGTTGGAATAACAATGTAACAATCAGTCAAATGGGAGTCTGTGAGTTCTGGACTTCTAGAGTGCACTCAAGACACAAATCTAGATCGCCACCTTGAACCCATAGCTCTGAGTTCTTTTGGCCCCAAGAGGTTAAAATGACAGTGTGGTTGATGCTTCATGTATACTTACTTATCTGGGAAAAAAGGGAGACATTGCTATTGATAACTTAATAACACCATCAATTCCATTTCTGCTGCTTTGCGAAAAAGCATCAATAAAAGTTCAATTCAGGCTCATCGAGATCTGGTCTTTTGGTAATGGTGTTACATAGCGGTATTGACATCGCATACGCACACCCCCTATTCACACATTCTTCATAATCTGATGGCTTCAAATAGGTATCAGGATTGAATCAGAATACAACTCAAATTAAAGCAAACTGGCATTTAGTGGTTTGAATGTGCAAAGAGAGAACAACCAATCTCCATCCTAAAAATGCTTTCTTTCTGGAGGTACTCACTACATATAATCTCAGACATTTGCAATCTTCTGCAGAAGTGGATGATGCGGTAAGTTCACAGAATGGAAAGACCTTGCCTCTAGTTTCAGAGTTTGCAAACTGAGTACTGAACTGAGAAGCCCTAAGGTTTTAGGGAGGGGCCTCCAGGACCTCCAAGGGAGAAAAGGGAGGACCAAAGCATCCACTCCAAACCTTTAACCACCATATTGGCTCCTCTCATCCATTTTGGGTGGAGTTTCCAATATACTTGGAGAAAGAGTCTCATAGTTCTGCCCATCTTAACCTATTTGTGATGCATCACAGATGCAGTAAAATCATGACAGTTTTCCATTGGTTAATCACTTCTTTTTCCAGAATACTTAAGCCTTTGCCTCAAGCTGAGATGTTTGAGTTTTTTGTAGGTAAATAAGTCTCAGAGTTCTGAATATTGTGTCTGATACAAAATAGGCTCTTAATAAATGTGTTTGGATTGATTGATAGGTTGATTGATGACTGATTAATGACTGTGAGGAAAGCAGACAGGAAGGAAGGAAAGTGTATGTCGTACACATATGTGCGCACACATACACACTGACTTGTATCCGGCTTCCAAAAATGTGAGTTTGGTCTTGTGAGCTGTGTTACTTTATCACAGGACAAAATGGAAGAATTTAATATGGACACTGAAAAGGAATAAAAAAGGTTCCTCCCCCCACACCCCCCGGGACTGAGGTTGAACAGGAGAAAAGCTACCACTGGCAGGGGAGATAAGATTTCCCAAGCAGCGCACCAATGCTGGAGCCTGGGGTGGCCCCAGATGAGCCCAACACCCACCCCCAATCCAAGCCTGGGCCTCCTAGCTCTGTCATGTCCTTTGTTCACCCCACAAGAATCCCCAACTCACCAAGGGGAGTCCAACACTGTTCCTACACAATTGGCTCTCATGTCATTCAGGGGCAAGTGTCACCAAACCCTCTGAGCATATTAGAAAGAGGATTTTATTACAAATGCTCTAACTCCATCATTTTTCTCAGAGGCAAATACTCACTTAAATGAATAATACATTAAATATGGGGATCCTTCTGTTCTTCCAGCACAAATGGGAAAGGACACACAGTTGGGGCGAAAAAGTTTTGATTCAAAAAATAGCCCAGTTCCCTATAGTTTCAAATTTCCATAAATAAATAGAAAAATCCATTCTGCCCCCTGCTGACAGACTAACATTCCTAAAAAATCCAGCTCTGAAACCTGACAGTCTCACAGTACCTTCGGAGTTGGGTCAAAATTCCTGTTTAGCACCCCAGACCCTCTACACTCAGCCAGGGTACAGCTTTCCCCTGGTGGTGGCATGTGGGTAGGCACTGCTTGGCCAAAGAATGCATCAGCCACATCTTTCTAAGCATTGTAAACATACTGGGACGGTTTTCCCGCAGGTGATGATACAATGTCAGCTGACCACCTGGTCTACCCCGCACAGACGCCCTCGCTCTGGCCCACCCCGGGGAGCGGTGGTCAGCTTCACCCGGACCTTGCCACTGGCCCCTGGGGCCGAGAGCCTGTGCTAGCGCCAGGACCACTTCCTACTCACCGAGGAACCTGGGGCAAGGGTCGTAAGACATCTTTCTGCAGTTTCCCTGGAAGGAAAGGATAGGTTTGCGTCTAAATAAATAATCCACAGAAAGTGCTTAGAGTTGACCCCGTTGCATAGTTATAATCAGAGATGTATATACTGTTCTCTGTCTAGCAACTGTCCTGACAAAGAATGAGCGCGTGTGCATTTTATTACAGAGAAACTCCTTCGTCTTCAGAACATTTTCAAAGGGATTCATGATCCATCTGCCAATCCCCCCCACCTCCCTCCCAAATCGGGAGGGAACCAGAGCTGACAAGGGGGGCCTGCCCCTACGTACGTCCTCCCTTTCCAAATTTTAGGGCAGTGCTTGGCACATACTAAGTCCCCGCTAAATATTCATTGATTTTATTTAAGAAAACAAAAATAAGGATCAATACCTATAAATGATGGAAGAAAGGTCAAAACACAGATTTCTGAAAACTAAATTACTCTGACATCTTTTGAGAAGGAATTTATAAATCTTAAGCCCTTGTTATTTTAGGAAAGAAGTATCGGTCCGCCGGCTGTAAATCTTATAGAACTGGATCCTTGAATTAAAATAGTCCCTTGGCTTTTAATTTTTCAGGGTTCAAGTTTCCTGTATCCGCGGTCTCTAAAGAAACCCTTCTATTTCTGTTCAAAGGGCCATAGCCTAATTGATTTCGCTAATACGTGTTTTGCTTTTCTTTCCTCTCAGACTGCAGCAGCCAGCGCCTGGACACGAATAATGTGGGTTGTGATGTTCGCTACTACCTCCTGTTCTTTGGAGCAAGCCGGACGCTCTCTCGGCCAACACCAGCTCCTCCGGAGTTTTCCTCCCATTTTCCGCCCTGGGTCTGCACAGGGCTCCGCCTAGCCCAGCTGCTCCCTTTCCCTCCCTCTCCTGTAATCCACTTGCCTTTAATATTCCGAGGGTGACCCTTGACTGTCCTTTGAATGCAGCTCCAATTCAAAAGGCTTCTGAGCTTTTAAAAGGAGCAGAGATAACATAATTCCAAGGAGCTGGGGGTGGGGAGGGAGGGAGACTGTGATTGGAAAGATTAGCTATATGTTCCCCTTCCTGAGGATTTGGGCTCTCACAAATATGTGAACTGGGAGGTTGGTTTTTAGGGGTTCTCCCCACACCATCAGCTATCTTATTAACCACTATTAAAAATATTTTGTTTCCAACCCAAACTATAAAAAGAGACTTAGCTAAATATTTCTTTGAATCTCGGGTCTTCGAAATCGAGGGCGACTTTAAAACAAAGCTGGCTTTTATTAATATTTATTTATGTCCTCTTTAGTTTGCAGGATTGGGGCGATGGTTCTGAATCAGGGTCTACTAAGACAAGACGGATGCAGCTCGAGAAATATTTTATTGACAATTCATCACGTGCGAAGTGTTGTGCTGGGGACTGTGGGGAATGAAAGGATCAAGAAACATTTGCTACCATCAAAAATTCCGCCTTCTAGTAGACACCAGTAAAGGAAAGAGAGTAACGGTATTAGCGTCTTCTATGAGCGTAGTATACTTGCTTTCACAGATATAAAGTTTTCTTAGCATCCTTATCCTCCAGTTCTGTAAGACACCAATGTATACCCAGCACGTGGAGCACGCATGCGCACATGCGCACACAACATCCTTTCTTTGAAGCACTGTTTTACGGATGCTAATGAATAAACATGCTATTCCGCCCGGCGATCTTCAACTGGCCTTTTCTGGACCTCATTCTTTATTTTAGGGAGCTAACTGGGAACTGATGACTTCCACAATAAAAATAAGGTATCAATACAGCCAACGGCAGGATCACTGACAATGAGGGCCTGCCCCTATGGTATAGATGAGCATCTGAGTTACTACTGTGTGTCACCGAATATTTTTAAAGAATCTCTTCCCTAATATCCTCAAGTACCTAGAGTATTAAGAATAGGTAACATGTTGGGGCGCCTGGGTGGCTCAGTGGGTTAAGCCTCTGCCTTCAGCTGGGGTCATGATCCCAGCATCCTGGGATCGAGCCCCGCATCCGGCTCTCTGCTCTGCAGGGAGTCTGCTTCCTCCTCTCTCTCTGCCTGCCTCTCTGCCTACTTGTGATCTCTCTCTCTCTCTGTCAAATAAATAAATAAAATCTTAAAAAAAAATAAAAGAATAGATAACATGTTGCCAGAGGAAAACAGTTCCATTTTTAACAAATCAGTAAGGCACACTCACTATATATATATACACACACATATATATATGTGTGTATATATATATACACACATATATATATGTTTACACACACATATATATATAATATACAATATATGTAGATGTTATGTATATAATATATATACTATAGATGGGCTACGGTCTTTATAAACAATTGGCTCTTTTCAGTGGCTTTGGAAGCCTTTTTTCCCTATTCTAAACCCATTGCCATGAATTTGCTCAGACAAATCCTCAATAGATTGAAAATAGACAATTTCAACTCAGTGCTGGCTGACTTATCCCAAATCTTATGGGTAAGTGGGTCTACTCCACTAACATCCATGTACCAGGGCCCCAAGAGGACTCCCTCATCCATGGCTGGAATGTAGCATCATTACACAGTCCTTTCTCCTTCTGCTCCACTGACCTTCTGTATTCTTCCTCTACACGCCCATGCCTTTGGCCTAAAAAGTTTTCTGTCTCCTGCACAAAACAAATGAGACATGGATTGTTGCCAGGTTCCCTTACTTCTTACCTAACTCCAGCTATGGGACCCATGTCTCTAATTCCCTGCTGGGCAGCCCTGTAGGATCTGGGGTCTGCCTCTAAGGCTGGCCCCTGGCTTTCAGATCTTTCAGGGTCTGCTTGTGGGAGCTCATTTCCTTGGTATGTCAAGCAAACCTGCAGAGGACTCCCTTAAAAAGAAATCAGCAAGAAATCATATTATTGGTTAAAAACAAGCAGAAAAGTAAATTCAAATGAGCACTGAAATAATCTGGGAAACCAATTTCGAGTTTTTTCAATACAAAAATAGAGTCAATTACGATCAGTTTTTAATAATCGAATACATTTGTTTTTGATCCGGTGGAAAACGGTTTGCTTTGTTGTTGTGTGAGAATTATGGGAGATTTTTTTCCCTCCCCATTTAACTTTGATATGGGGGAGTGTTTTTAAATGCTAGTTATTCATTTATTTGACAAATATGTATTGAGGGAATATTGCCTGCCATTCCCTCTTCAAGGTACTGGGCACAAATCACGGAACGAGATGGATCACATGCAGGCCTTCGCACACTGAAATGAGCCTGGGAGACAGACAAACACCATTGAGATGGTACCACTGTGCTGGGAAGTGGGAAGTGTTATAAGTGGAGATAAAGCAGGGTCAAGTGTGCAGAGGAATGTGGGTGTGTAACTCACATAAGAGGAGAGAGGTCACACAGATAAGGGAGTGAGGGGAGGTTCTGGAACATCATAAGGGGATAGTGAGAAAATGGCCCTGGTCTGGGAGTCTGCTTGGTGGTCTCCAGAGATCAGGAGGTCAAGGTGGCTGAGGGCAGGTGGGTGGGCGTGGTTGGAGGTGAGGCCAGAGAAGCGGGTGCCGGAGAAGTAGCCAAGGGCAAGATCAGGTGGGGTCTTCTGGGCTACTTTGGGAACCTGGGATTTAATTCCCAACATGAGGAGAAACCATTTGGGAATGGGAAAACATTCCTAGCATGTGAGGAAACCAAGATGTGACAGGATCTGGTTCACCTTTCAAAAGGTTGCTTTGTGGGGGAGACAGGAAGGAAGCATAGAGGGATAGACCTTGTCGTTTGGGTACTAGATTAAAAACAAAAAACAATTTAACAACTTCACTGAGCTATAATTGATATTTTTTTATAATTGATATTTTTAAAGCTGCACATATTCAATGTATGCAATTTGTGAGTTTGAACATATGTATACCCAATATGCGTACCTGTGTGAACTCAACCCCACAATATAAGTAATAAACCCATCCATCAACCCCCGAAGTTTCTTTGTGGCCCCTTTACCAGACAAAGTTTTTGTTAAAAATAAAGGATTGCGATAAACCATAAGTGACTCTTAATCTCACAAAAAACTGAGAGTTGCTGGGGGGAGGGTGGTTGGGAGAAGGGGGGTGGGGTTATGGACATTGGGGAGGGTATGTGCTATGGTGAGTGCTGTGAAGTGTGTAAACCTGGCGATTCACAGAGCTGTACCCCTGGGGATAAAATATATTATATGTTTAAAAAAATAAAAAAATTTAATAATAAAATAAAGGATTGCAGAGGGCATGCACTCAAATCATACAAAAACCCAAATTTAAGCCACATTTTTTTTCTCACTACCTTATCACACAGCCTTTCTGTCAACTTAATTTCTTTTGAAAAATTTATCAAATGAACTGTCTCTCGGCTTTAGCTGCTTTGGTAGAACCTGTACTGGCTGTCTCTTGCTCACCTGTGAGGCCTGATGGGATTGTTACCGAAGTGCCCCTGGGCAGGGGCGGGCAGGTGCAGCCAGGAGTGGCCAGGTGAGGAAGGCGGGAGTCCCCAACATCACTGAGTCGGTCCTTGTGAACAGTCGACTAGATAGACCCCTATGCAGTTTTAGAAAAGTGTCTTTAACCTCTCTGAGTAGTTCTTTCATCTAAAATAATATCTGTCACTTCCCAGTGGGGCTTAAGGATGACACATGGAAAAAGACCATCCTCTACAGGAGTCTCCCAGCATTAAGGCCCCTCCCAAGCCTGGGAACAGTTTTGGAAGCAAGTTCTCATGGTCACTTGGGTTCTCTGATCTCCACAGGATAAAAAGCACCCTTTTCAACTGTTAATAGCTTGCACGGACTTCAGTTTGGAAATTTCTGCTCCTCAAGTCCTCTTCCTAAGGCAGCTTTGGGTTCTGTGGTGGCACTTGGAAGAAGCTAGTGCCTTTCTAGCCTCCTTTCCAGTCTACGCCATCTCTCTGTTGCCATCCACTCTGGGATGGGCCGTGTCCCTGAGGTTCTGTGTGACTCAGGGCAAGGGCTTGGTCCTACTCTCTGCAACCCCCAACTGTGAGTGTCACATCCTGGGGATCAGACCCAGCTGGGGAGGGTCGCAGGGTTGGGTTCCTGGACCCTTCCTCACACCTGCCAATCATTATTGCAGAGGGAGGGGCTCAGGAATCTACACTTTTAACACGTTCCTCAGGAAACTCTTCAGAACATTTACATGTGAGAACTCCCAACGTAATGGCATATCCTAAGGACCCAGATGGAAAGCGAAAAGCATCACCAAGTGTCCCCAACTTTTCAGAAGGAAGCATGCCATAGCACTACCCAGATTCATAACTTTGACATTGGAGAAACCCTCTATAAATGCCTCTTATTCTGTCCTCTGAGTCATACAATTTGAGGTCTTGAACTGTTTATTTCATATTCTCGGTATTTCAGATTTTATCTTTTATCCTTTGAAAATTGTCGTTCATTTTGACAGTTATATTTTGAGCTCCATTTTTTTCATTCATTTCTACCTTGACTTTTAGTTTATAATTATGTAATGCATTGTAGGAGTTTTTGAAAATTATCTCTATATATTATATATATATGCATAATATGTGTATATGCACACACATATATAGTATGTCTGTATACAATTTTTGTCATCTTTGTTCATGCTTTTAAATCCACATTGCATATACAAGTTAGTGTCCTGCTTTTGTAATTCCCTTTTTCCTTCAAGAAATATTTATTGAAGACCTAACTTGCGCTACCAGCTGACAAACAGTGAGCCAGCTGGACACTACATTCGCCTTCACAAATATTATTATATAGAAACCATGTTCTCAAAATTCAACATTATCCAAAATTGTGATCTCAAATAGCTAAATAGTTTTTACTGATGGATGTGCCATGATTTATTTAATTATTTTCTAACTGCAAAATATTCTGGGCTGTGGTCTTTGAAATGGGATCCCTGCACGCTAGGAACTAGGCAAAACAATGGAGTAAGTAAGGCACAGGAAGAAAGTATTAAAATTTTGACTTTTATTTCAACTTTTTCAATTCTATTTGGGGTATGTTTTTAAGTGGTAAAAATAAATGGTACAAAAACCCATAAACAAATAAACTTACATACATTAGGAGTATAGGCAAAAATTATTTTCATCAATAAAGCTGAGTTATCACAAAACCTTGGAGTCCCTTGATTTAAGATGCGTCCCATTATTCACACAAAAATAAAATTTTGACAGTTTTAAATATATTCTCAGGAGTGAAATTACAGGTAAAAGAGTGTGGCCCATTGCCAAATTGCTTTCAAGGTCAGTTGGTGGGAAATTTATGCTCCCAGTGTATGAGGAAGCTTCTCTTTTATATTATATATATTTTTTAATTTTTTCTAATTTATTAGATGGAAACTGGCGTTTTATTAATGTTTTAATTTGCATCTCATTAGCAAGGTTAAATTTTTCAAGTTTATTAGCTAATTAAGTTTCTTCTTTCATAAATTACTCACATCCTTTACCTGTCTTTCTGTTAGGGTCTAAGTATTTTCCACATTGAACTTTCTATAGATACAGAGTACAAGAAAGAATGGCTAACACTTACTTTGCTCTAAGTATATACTTTATTTCTAGCCCTCTCAACAAACAAGAGTGTTATTATCCCTGTTTCACTGATGATGAAATTGAGATGAATGAAGTTAAATAACATGTAATTTGGCAGTCTTCTTGATTCTAAGCTGTAAGAATTCCAAATATTTTTTCTAGAATTTGTTATTTCCCTGTGACTTTTTTGATGTTGATTTTTAAAGAAAGATTTAAAGAATTCTTATCCAGTCATATTTATCAATTCTTTCCCTTATGCCCTATTCTATTGCTTTTATGATGAGAAATCATCCATGAGAAGGCATATTCACCAATATTTTTATTTTCTATGATTTTTAGTTTCAGTGTAAGTTTAGAATCTGTCTGGAATTTGTGTGAGCATATGGCATTAACTGAAAATGTTAAATTTCCCCAAATAGAACATTTTTAGATCATAATTAATTGAGTAACCCATTTGCATATTATGCTTTTTTTTCTTTTAATCGAAAACCAAGTTCTAATGGAATTTAAGGGAACATTCTAGTAGAACTCAGGCGTGGTTTTGTACGATACATATGTGTGACCACACATAATACCATATGTATGTATTAAGCATAAAAATATATACCATATATAATATATACATTTTAGAAATTATATTAAGATATATTTATACATAATTGGTATTATATATTATGTAATATATATATTAGAGCAAAAATCCTCTGTACTCTATTCTTCTTTTTCAAAAATTTCTGCATATTCTCAGCTGTTTATTTTTCAGGAGAAATTTAGAATCACTTTTGTCACATCCGAAAATTTAAAAAAGGAGAAATAAATGTCATCTTTATAATACTCAGTGTCATTACCAAGAAATGTCCTTTTTCTTCATTTATTTAAATCGTCTCTTATTATTATCAGTCATGTGTGGGTTTTTTTCATATTTATTACAGACATTTTCATCTAAAATTTTCCAAATATTTTGTTTTGTTCCTCTTTTGAATAAAATCAATTTCTCTGTCTATAACAAAGTTATGTATATGGTTACTGTTCTTATATAGAAAATACGAGGAGTCAGCAGTTGATTTTATCTTATTTTTATCCCCTAGTATTTCTTGTCTTGAATTCTACTTTTTGTTTTTTAAATTTTACTAATAAACATTAGCTTTTCCTTTGCTTTTACCATTTTTATAATATTTTATTTTAGTGGCGCTTCTTGTTACTAAGATGTTTGGATTTTTTAATTTTTAATTTTTTTTTTTAGTAATTTATTTATTTATTTGACAGAGAGAGACAGCGAGAGAGGAACACAAGCAGGGGGAGTGGGAGAGGGAGAATCAGCCTTCCTGTGGAGCAGGGATCTCGATGGGGGCTCGAACCTAGGACCTTGGGATCATGACCTGAGCCCCGAAGGCAGACACTTAAGGACTGAGCCACCCAGGTGCCCCAATGTCTGGATTTTTTTAATGCAAATATGCAGTTTGTATCTCATGGAGAAATTTAAAACATTTATGTTCATTTATCAGTATATTTGGTCTTATTTCAGTTATCTCAGCATTTGTTTTCCGTTATTTATAATTTTCTAATTTTTTATTATTTTTATTTCCATTATATTTAATTATTATTATTATTTTCCATTTTATTTTAATTTTTTCAGTTACTCTGCCTCTTTATTTGTCTTGTCCGGTTTTTGTTTCATTTCTGTGTGTTTGTATTGATCTTTGCTAGAAATTTAAAGTTTTATATCCTGCTTTTAGTCCTTTAAGTGGTCACTATTTAAAAATTTTAAAGTATATATATTAGGTTTTCATTTTTAACTATTGTAGTTGAGAATATAATGATACCAATAAAGCATCACCTCTCTTTAAGATTTTTTTTTAAAGAATGGCTTCATATAGCTGTATACAACCACTCAAGTCTTTAACCTAGTATTTTACACCAAATTTACTATTATTATAGAAGTTTTTTGTATTCTGCAACTTTTTATTTGTATTTCTTTTCAGCGTAACAGTATTCATTGTTTTTGCACCACACCCAGTGCTCTTTCAATATTATTTTGTTTTTGTATTTAATTTCTTAACTATTAAATATATAATATTTAATATTTAGTCTACTCTATATTAATCGGGTTCTAAGTTCGATAGCAGCCCAAGTTCAATAGACTCCCCTTTTGATTCATCTTTCATTTGCCTTTTACTAATTTCTAAAAGAAAATTACGCATGTGGTATATTGTCCAAGTTCTTATTTATCTGGTAATGTCTTTCCAATGCTTTCCCACATTGAAGTTATCTTGACTGAGTAAATTTCTTATACTGCCACTTGAAACTCTACAGAGATTCTTCAAATGTCCCTTGAAATTTGCTTCTAAATGGGAATGTTTGAGACTAACCCAGTTTTGGTTCCTTTGTAAATAACTTTATTTTTGTTTGTTATCACACTCAGAAAATTATTCTGTTTCTCTTTGTTATTAAAGAAAAAAAAAGTCCAAGGCATCTCTGGGGTGGGTCTCTTTCACCGGTTTTCTTAGAACCGAGAGAATCCTCTCAATCTTCATTTCTCAGGGATTTTTCCACCATTCAGTTTCAAGTTTTACATCATTATGGCAATAATCAATGCTTTAAATTCTTTCCATCTAGTCTTCAGGAAATCTTAGACTGTTGTCCACTTTCTGTCCTTTATAAATGATTATCTCTCACCATTTTAAGGTCCTCTGGCTCTGGTTTTGTTTTGCAAGTGTGTTTTGTTGGGTCTCTCCCTATACACTCACTTAATTTGCCAATGGAAAGCCTACATGTTGATCCTCTAATTTTGTTAACCAAGTGACCTAATACTAATGGATTTTCTAAAGCCTTCTTCCGATTCTCACCATAAATCACATCTCCAAGCTTGTTTTTATTGAGTGTTCATAATAATGGCCTTGCCCAATATCATTGGAAGTCCAATATTATAATTTTTTTTCTATTTATCTGTACCTCAGGAGAAAGCTATCCAGGCTGTTATTTACTAAGCCAAAAGGTGACGTTGGCCACATTTTCAAAGTCCACATAAGTGAATCCCCGAACCTGTTTCTCAAGATTACGGTAACCAGGAGTTTGCTTACCAGAGAGCTCCTGGCTCATTTGCAGCGTCTTGTAATTCTTCTTCTTTGTCTCTACTCTGTTTGTTTCCCTGCCATGACCATTCTCCCATAAAAGGCTCTCTATCTATTCCAGCTCTCTGGAGTATGACTGACACTGGATCTTCTGCTCCCTCTGCTTGACTGTCTGCCCCTCTGATGTCCTACGTGAGAAAGTGCTGTCACTAGCATGAGGGACTCGTGGGCTTCTGCTTCTATCTGCCGCCACTCGCTGCCTTCGTGGGCAAACTTCCCATCTCAGGACAGAACGGCCAATTGCCTTCTCCCTTCTACTTTCTATGCTGTTATTTTTGGCAATAATATATGAAAGGGGAAAAAAGAGTGGAGGAAGGTTCACAGTTTGATTCATGTTCAAACTGTCTCAAATGCAATATGCCATGAGAAAAGGGACACCTTTCAAGTTCTTCCATTCAGCAGTTCTCAAAGCACGGTCAGCAAATCCCCTGGGGTCCCTGAGACTCTTTCAAGGTAGCTGCAGGGTCAAAATTATTTTCATAGTAATGCTGTAATGTTGCAACGCTAAATACTTCGTGATAATGTTAGACATTATTTGCCTTTTCACTGAGTTGTCATTCATACTCATGATGCAAGAGCAATGGTGGACAAAATTGTTGGAGTCTTGTCATAAATCAAAATAATGGCACCAAACTACGCTTGTAGTTATCCATGAACTCACACTAAAATTTAAAGAAAAAAAAAAAAAAGGAGGGGCGCTTGGGTGGTTCAGTTGTTAAGCATCTGCCGTTGGCTCCGGTTATGATCCCAGGTTTCGGGGATGGAGGCTCGAATTGTGCTCCCTGCTCAGCAGAGAACCTGCTTCTCCCTCTCCCTCAGCCTTGCTGCTCCCACTGCTTGTGCTTGCTCTCTCTCTACCAAATAAATAAATAAAATCTTTTTAAAAAGCTAATATTACTTAAAAATGTCCTTGATGGAATAGCAAAAATATTAATATGATTAAACTCCAAACCTTGAACACATTTTTTTTTTTAAGTACGCATGAAGCACCTTGGCTGCATACCAAAGTATAATGATTGCTTCAAAGAAAAGCACTTGCATGATTATTTGAGTCGTATACTTGAAAGACCAGCAATAGAAAAACTATGGTTTTTCAACCTCAGGTATTTGGCAAGCAGACTTGGGGCGGGGAGTGAATGAAATGAGCTTGTCACTTAAAAAAAAAAACAAAAAACAAAAAACTGAAGGTACGTGTTTCCAATGAGAAAATTCAAGCACTAAAGAGAAAATTAGAATTCAAGAAACATATTTGCCACCAAAAGTTTAAGAACTGCCCAATACTTAAAGCTTCTGATAAAATAGTGATATTAATAAAATTTTTATTGTGCAATGAAACGTGTCAATGTTTGAAAAACCTGCCAAACACACTGAATCAATATTTTCCAGATGACCAATGCACAATGCTGCAAAATTATGCATTGGTAAAAGGTCCTTTCCAAGCACAAGACAGATTAATGGATTTTAATGTTAATGGTGTTAGTATAGCTTTTGGTACTACATTGCAATGAAGCTTTATGAAACTGCCACTTGTCAGATTTTGATGCATCAAACAATAATCACAATTGTCCTAGAAGGCAACTAAAATACTCCTTTCCTTTCCTATCACCTATCTGTGTGACACTTGATGTCTTCGTAAATCTCCACCAAAGGAACATAGCACAATAGGATAAATAGAGAAGCAATGGTCTTCTATAACATTTTTATTAAAGAAAATTATCAAAATGTAAAACTGTCACCCTTCTAAACTATTGTATTTGAAAAATAGAGTTTTTAATAATAAAAACATCTATGCTGACACCTAACTTTGTTATTTAAAATGCATTTATATAAAAATTAAATGTATTAATATAATTTTTCAGAATTTCTTCAACTTCTATTTCTAATTTGACAAACATCATTAGGTGTTACCCACATAAATGAAAACTCTTTGCTGCTTTTAGTAATTTGTAAGATTGTAATGAAGTCTTAAGATCAAGCTTTTTGATCTTAAGACTTCATTACAATCTTACTTTTTGCCTTTGTGGATTACCTGCTCTAGACATCTTGTATAGAAGGAGTCATTCCCTATGAGACCTTTTGTTCCTGGCTTCTTTAACTTAGCACAGTATTGGCAAAGCTTATTCAACTCATAGCATGTGTTAGTATTTCGTTTCTTCCTAACGCTGAATACTATTCCATTGTATGAATTATTGACCGATGGGTATCTCGGTTGTTCCCTTTTTTTTTTTTTTTGCTGTTGTGAGTAATGTTGCTATAGACACTTGTGTACAAGTTTTTATATACGTATGTTTTTACATCTCTTGGAAATATACTTAAGAGTATAATTATAGGATTATATGGTAAATATATGTTTCACTTTGGAGGCACTGCTACTGTATTCCACAGCATCTACGGCATTTTTTTCTCCCACCAACAATGTATACAGGTTCTGATTTCTCTAGATCTTTTCTAACACTTGTGATTTTCCACTTCTTTTTTTTTTTTTTTAAACTGTAGGCATCCTAGTGGTATGTCATCGTGGTTCTGAGCAATTGAAAATGTTTTTATTATTACACCTATGAATGAAATCTGGTCACTCATTTAAACTATTACATGCAAGTCTGTGAAGTTTTTCAATCAGCCTATGATTCTTTTCTTGGTTCTCCTGAGCCTTCTAGAATACATATGCATTTATTTATCTGAGAACTTGGTCTCAAGGATCTTGGCATTGCCGTCTTCCTTAAATAAAAGCTTTGACTTATCTGTAATATCCCAAAATTCTTCTTGGAGCTTATGATTTGAGTCTCTGTGTGAACACTTAAGAATGACTGGCTCATTCTCTGAAAAGTCATGGAAATGATTATGCTGTTTCATTATTTCCATACTGTTTTGTCAGATTACCAAAAAGATGCCACACAGAACATTCCAAGAACCTTTGTTTGCTGTGACAGCATCTGTCTGAAAGGTGTGTATTTTTACATTTTTATTTTCCTACTTCTTTGAGACTGTTTCTTACCCTCTCAGGAAATTAAACACTTGACTTTCATAAAAATAAATATAAAAAATAAAATGGGCGCCTGGGTGGCTCAGTGGGTTAAGCCACTGCCTTGGGCTCAGGTCATGATTCCAGGATCCTGGGATCCAGTCCCGCATCGGGCTCTCTGCTCAGCAGGGAGCCTGCTTCTCCCTGCCACCTACCCCACCCCCGCGCCGTCCTCTGCCTGCCTCTCTGCCTACTTATGATCTCTGTCTGTCAAATAAATAAATGAAATCTTAAAAAAAAAAAAAGATTTTAAAATGAAGATTCTGAGCGTTAGTTTGGAGTCAGGAGCCATGAATACCAAAATTAACAAAATTCCTTTCCGAATTACAAATTACCCACAATTTGAATTTTCATAGATGTTCCTTTCATCATTCAAATTACATGGAAATGTTAATGAATATTTGCAATACCAAAATGATAAGTAAGTTAACCCCCATACATATCTAATCATATAAAAATATTTGATTTCCCTAAGACTTTGCAAGTATTAGGATCATCTAAATCTGTTCCTTGTAATTTCAGTTTTCCATGGTGATAGATTCCCTCATCTCCAAATTCTAGTCCTTGAGAACCTGACAATGACGAAATTCGAGAAACAAGAATGCAGACTAGTGAAAAAAGATGATTTCCCAAATTCCAGGGGGAGATACAAAGCAGCTGCAGTGCCTGTGATGGGTGATGAATTGAAATCACTGCAGAAATGCACTCCCACAATGTAGGCACTCTGAGGTGTACAGAAAACTGGTTGGTTCATGCCCTGTGTCTGGACAACTCCTGATACATAAGGATTCACCACTAAGAATCTTACACCTTTTCTCTTCTAATTTCTCTTCTAACTTCCCGCTCCCCTCAGTAGCTCCTTTCACTATCCCAGTTCATCCATAAGACTTTGGTTGACTCCTAGCACAGAATTCACTAAGATGCTCATGTATTGCTCTCTGGAAGACCAAGTCACATAAAGGAAGTGCAGGTGGTTTAGAGAAGAGCATATATGCTGGAGGATGCCATGCAGCAGGTACATTTAAACAAAGAGCAAATAGACACCATTACTGGCTTTATAGAACGATGAGAAAGTCCAAAAGTTGGAAGAAGAGAAACATTAAATTGAGTCTACCAGACTTTATAGTCTGAGGATCTGCTGGGCACAAGAGGCAGACAGATTCTATTCATTAACCTCACTGGTTAGCCAGGATCTGTGGACAGGAAGACTGCTGGAGACAATACCAGTCATAATCCAGAGTAATAAACCAACATCTAATGTGAGCCTCCCTATGTGAGGAATAGACTATGTTAGAAAACACTTACCATAAAAAACATCACAAATCACTGGGAAAGGAAAAGAGTTTCAGTGAATGATTTTGGAAAAATGACTACTTGGGGAACTCTCAACTGAAAGTCTCATCTCCCATTAAACCTAAAATAAATTCAAAGAGAATAAAAAGCTAAACACAAGAGAGAAAACTAAAATAAAAATACAATAAAATGTGAAAATTAACAAGTCTTAGAATAGGGAACAATTTTCTAATCATAAAGCAGTGAAAAAAATAAGAATTAAAAATCACAATATCAATTTACACAAAACTATTGAATTTCTTTGTGTTAAAAACACTCTAAAACAATTATGCAAATGATAGGCTGAGACTGATAACTTTGGCTTGCATAAACTAAAATCACAATATACCATTTTTTCAAAATTAAAAAAAATTAATTATATTTTTTGTTTTAAAATGGAGGTGTAAACGTGAGGCTTCCCCAATTAGCTATTTAAAGGCATGAAAAGTAGTAAGGATACTGAGGAATAGAAGTCACAAACTTCACCTTCAACAAGATAACAAGACTAAATCCTTTAGCCATAAAGCAGTGAAAGTATAGTGGGGTAAGGAAGGACTTTGAGAGGACAGCCACATCTGCAGAGCTCAGAAAATGCTGTCAAGCACCCTTCTCCAAGATGAAGGGTACATTCTGAGGTCAAAACCAACAATCATTACTTTTTAACAATGGAACTGGGAAACAGGAGCTGACAGAGAAATGAAGCTCTTCTCAATCTTGTTTGATTCCAAAAGGAAAAGAAGAAAAAAAATCACATGGACAAGTCATATTTTCAAAAAGCATTCTACTGGTAAGACAGAGTAAGGAAAAATTTTACATTGTCAGCTTATGAGCAACCCTGCAGTGCCTATTTCAGTTCTTAGTTGACTGGGGAGAAGTAAGGTCTAAAAGAGCACCCCCATATGCACAATCTTGTCACTAAATAAATTTTTGCTGGCACAGAACACAGCATTATTAACCCCTGCCATCACCATCATTGCTCCCAATATACACGTATAGCTTCAATTTCACTCTAATCCTGAGTTCTAGAAAGTTCTGAGTTCCTACAGTAATAACAAAAAAAGGAACCAAAACTTTATCCATATAAAAATAAAACTATAAAAAGGATGGGATACCAGAAAAAAAAAAAAAAGGCAAGGAACATATACCAGAAAGCTTCTGTCATGAAAGAGTTTAAAAAACATGTCAAAATATGTTGTTATCCATTTTTAAACCTAATGGAACAAAAACCTATATAAAACAAGAATACAAAGCAGGGATTTAGTAACTCAGGGAAGACATGATAAGACCACAGAGATAAAACATGAGTTGACAGAGCTCAAGAGAAAAGTAGAAAAACAAAATCACAAAAATAAAGACAAAACTGAAGCCACACCTGTCAAAACAGATATGCTAAAAATAGAATGGACTGAAAGCCAAGCAAAATTAAATGCAACAAAACAAAAAGTTGTATTTTTTATAAGGTTGGAGAGCTATTGGTAGGTGAGGAATCCAGACAAAAAAATATTCAAACTGAGTACCAGAAGAAGAGAACCAAAATATTGGGAAAAAAACCAAAGCATAATTTAATGACATTTTTAGAAATTAAAGAAGACTTGACCCTAAAGTTTGAAAGGGCCACCATGCCTCAGGAAAAATTGACAGAACAGTCAACATCAAGACACAATAATATTATTAGATCCAAAAAAGAAAACAGTGTGTTGTGTTTTTATGGATCTAGAAGCATTCTATTATTTTCAGTTTTAGGAGCATTTTTTTTCTATCATTGTCTAGAATATTATTTACCTGTTTTGAATGTTTGTTTTGGCCAAACATATAGAATATAACCATGAAATGAAAGAAACAGGACTTAACAGAGAAGGGAAAGAAGAAGAAAAAGTCATGGTTTGAAGGAAAAAGAAATTTTCATTTGCCTAATTGAAGGGCTTAAGAATAAACAACCTTAACAGGCAGAGTAACCTCAATAACATATTTATTTAATATTCTCACTCATGAGGGACAAATTTTTTTAAATTATTAATATGTCCATTACTGTTCAGAAAAGCAGGATTTGCTGTCAAAAATAAGATTCAGGGGCGCCTGGGTGGCTCAGTGGGTTAAGCCTCTGCCTTTGGCTCAGGTCATGATGTCAGGGTCCTGAGATGGAGCCCCGCATCAGGCTCTCTGCTCGGCAGGGAGCCTGCTTCCTCCCCTCTCTCTCTGCCTGCCTGTCTGCCTACTTGTGATCTCTGCCAAAAAAATAAATAAAATCTTAAAAAAATAATAAGATTCAAATCTGGCAGTGTTCTAAGCCTGGTGGCTTCTGGGATACAAAGATGAATCATCTCCTGTGTTAGGAAGAAAGCCTGCCATTGCATCTTTTCTCATATCCAAAGAGAAAGCTGCAAATGACGTATAAATCATTGTACCACACAGCTCTTTTAGAGCTTAAAGAAACAATAAAAAAAATTCTAAAAGCCACACATTCGAATACCATTTCCCCTTGCTCACCAACAACACTTAATCCCCAAATCTAATAAATTTATTCTCCTGATGTTTTTTGACTGTTTCTACTTTGTGCCCGTGGGCCACCATTTCTTTTTCTTTTTTTCTTTTTTTTTTTATTTAAGATTTCATTTATCCACTTGTCAGTCAGAGAGAGAGCACAAGCGGTGAGCGCAGCAGGCAGAGGAAGAAGCAAGCAGGCTCTCTGCTGAGCAAGGAATAGGCCACCATTTCTAGCCCAAGTCACTTCCCAGTAATCTTGCCCCCATTCAATCTACTCTCTTCTCTGTACCCAGTGATCATTTTCAGTGGCAAATGTGATCATGTCATCTCCCCCCACGAACAGACTCTAGCACTCTTTAAGATTCTTCAGGACTTTCTATGATCTGGAGAATAATGAATAATCCTTACACGATGTGCCCTCACCCACCTCTCTTCAACTTCTACAGTTTTTTTCCTTGGGCTTACACTGTTGTTATTTCAGTTCCTTCCAAAGGTCTAATCTTTGCCTATGCTCTGTGAGGAGCATTTCTCTCCTTCCTCTTCCTCAATCCCTACCTGAGCTCAAGCTGTCTCCCACTCAACTTTTGTCTCTGTACCAACATCCTTCCTCAGGGCAGCCTTTTCTGAGCCATTGTTCCCCTCTCTCTCAATATTTGTCTCCTCTAACTCTATGCCCATATTTGAAGAAATGTCATGTATATTAATTTATAACTATGTTTTACCTCTCAATCCCAGAAAATTAAATAAAACCTGGTTATTTTGAAGGTATCAGAGATCCAAAATGACCCCCCCATTTTAGATTTACATTCACTCCAGTATTCAATGTCACCATAATATTGTAGGTTTGAGTAAGTTGCTTAAGCTTCCTGTGGCTTATTAGTCTTACCTATAAAATATAAACAATTATACCTTCACTGACTGTTGTGAGGGTGAGAGTGGTTAATGACTTTTATAACTTTTTATAAAGGATTATGTAATGGTAATTAAGAGAATAATCATTATTGTTTGCAAAAGGCATTATTTGACTAGCCATATCTAAATATAAGATGTAGAAAATTGCCTTGTAGTTGTTCTGATTATAAAAGGAAGAAATACAAACTTTAAAAATGTTTAAGAATTTTTTATTTTAAGTAGGCTCTGTACATGGAGCCCAACATTGGGGCTTGAACTCACGATCCTGAAATCAAGACCTAAGCTGAGATCAAGAGTAGGAGGCTCAACTGACTGAGCCTCCCAGGTGCCTCCAAGAGAAGATTTTTTTTTTCAAATATCATTTTGTTTCATTTGCCAGCGCTGATTTCTTTTAAATCAGAGACATGGAAGGTTCAAAATTATTTATACAGCATTTCAGCCTGAAGACTTTCTAATGCCCTCCAAAGAATGGTAAAACTAATGGTGAAGGGCAGAAAAAACCTGGCAATTACCTATATCATATGCTTAAAGATCATCCAGTGCACATGTGACCAATTCATGTACTTAGAAAAAGAACATTTTATATATTAAGTATTTCATCTTCACCCTGGAATCTTCTGAGAGGAAAAAGGGTAGTGGTGGTATTGTCAGATGTGTATATATATTTCATATAGCTGAGGAAGAAGGAGAGAAATAGGGAGAAAGGGACAGAGGGACAGGGAAGAAAGGGAAAAGGAGGAAAAGAAAAGAGAAAAGAATTACCATTCTCTACCATAGAGTACCTTCATGGACAAAAAGTTACCAGGAATTAAATGTAGAAAAGGAAGTTTGATACAGTTAATACATTGTAAACTACCCCCATTGAAAACCTACTTTCCAGAATAAACATAAAAGGCCCATATGATAGACTTGTGATGTAGTCTTTGAATTTTCCTTCTTTACTTTGGGAGTTATGTCTGCAAAAGAACCAATCCTTTCTTCTCCCATTATCCTTAAGGGACTGTTCCATCATAGATTGGCCCTGCCATGGCCTTTCAAAGAAGGTGAGAGATTCTGCCTCTTCAATATATTCCTGGAGTTTCTGATTCGTAGGACTGGGGCAGACCCAAGAATCTGCCTTTTTATTAAGTTCCCAGATGATGCTGATGATGCTGGTCTGGAGGTCCTTATCTTTGGGATCAGGAGCTCCTAAAGCCCAAAGGCAAGGACAGAAGATCTTAGTCATTCAAAAGAGCTAAGAGAGTGGACAAAGCCAAGAACTAGCATGGTTCTGGCACATTTTGGGCACTATAAATACTGAATATACAAATAAATGAATGGCTAAACAAATGAGGGACATTTGTTTTTTGCTAAGCTTCCCTGAATGGCCCATAGAAGCCATATATCAATGTGGTCAAGAGCACAGGCATTGCAATCAGAGACATGAAATTTCAAATCTTGCTTTCCACATACTGGCCTTTTCACATTGGATTATTATTTAGTTTCTCCATGTCTAAATTTTTCTCAAGTTTATACTGGAGTCATATCTATTTTATGGAGTTTTTCTGAAGATTAAGAATAATGGACATTAAACCAGTCTAGTACAGCACCTGAAACATTGCAAAGACACCCTATGCTTGCCTTCTGATGTTATCCCAAGATTCCTGAAAGTTGTTTGTGTCATTTGGTAGGTCCTGTGCTCCAGGGCTGGGTCCTCTGACACTCAAATGTTAGTGGTCACTCTCCCATGACCTGCCACAGTTACTGGAAGGAAAGAGCCTGGCCATGAGTATGTGAGAGGTAAACAGGCATACAAATGACAAAAATATTATATATGTATTTGTATATGTAATTGATTTATGCAACTCTCAACACATTATTGTGCAACACCATGATCCCATGGTCCTTCATTAATCAAAGACTAAATGAAATAGAGGAGTAAATTACTCATGGATACACTGAATTTGAGTAAGGAGATAGAATCAAACACTTTGTCAGGCACTTCCTGTTCCCTTGCCAACCCACTAGATCCATACTGCCTCTGAGAATATGCCTTAATAACATGTTTTTCAATGGAACACACTTCCTTTTCCTGGAGAGGATAGCAATCAACATGAAAGGAATAGTTACACCAGTGCAAAAAAATTCTCTCCATAAAAGTCTCAAAGATTATTACTAAATGCCCTACTCAAACATTGTTCAATTCTTATACCACAAGCTTTGACTTGCCTTTTCAAGAGAAATATTTCTACAGAGTATCTCTGAAGAGCATGGGTACAAAAATATGAGCATTCCTCAAATGTTCTGATGGTTTCCAGCAGATACTTTGGCACTCTGGATATTATGTGCATATAAACTAACAAGTAGACTATTGAGCACAGGATCTTATGGGTATTTTCTAACCAAATCCTTTCAAACATATACATTAGGATACAGAACAACATGAAAAGTAGCCAGCTCTACAGTTTGATTTTTAACAAAAACAGAAAGTGAGTTGTCTGTGTTCACTACAACACGACTGGGGTTCTTCCTTTCCTTGGGGTCCTCCTTTGCTGCTATCACTCTTGCCTATCAAAAACTCACTCTAAGTAATGACCTGAAGCTCACCAGAATGAAAATACAAATGACTTAAAACATATTTAATTCTATCTTCTCCGGGAGGCCTGAACCCCATCATTAGAGCACTAGACTGGGCTACAGGAGGTATCTTATGACCTGGACTAAACTTAGGACATGCAGGTTCTCAGGAAATAATCCGAAATGCTACAGTTTGTGGGGACACAAAAAGCAACGCAGGTGGACTGGTGGAGTGAGGGGGTCACCAAACAGTTATTATAAAACTGGACAAATGTTTCAAAAACAAGAATTACAGTACCCTAGAAATGGACCAAATGCTTAAGACAAACAAATAGGCACAGATTAATGAAAAACTACTAAATTTGGGGTCAAAACAGTGGGACTCCATCAGCTTAACTGTAGGAGGAAAGGGACTTGATTTGGAGCAGTAGTTGGAAAATTCCATGCCTACAGTTTCATCGGTGGTGACAACCTCAATGACAAATGAATCGGGGCAGTCAGCATATCCGATAACCTGAGGTTGCAAACCTGGTAGACCTGGTGGGCCAACCAGAACTTGAACAGATCAGGGAAATGAGACAGTCATAGAGACATTCTTGACTTATTCTTGACTGATGGAAGGGCAGGTGCACACATGAGGAAGAATGGAGGCCCAGCCTATTCACATACTTATGTTGTACCAGGAGACTTCCTGTATTGGGGGAGAAGATACTAGAATGTCTGGTGGGAAGGAAGAGAAGGAAAAGATCTGAAAACTGCTTACACTTTGAATGTGTTCAGGAACCCACATACAAACCCACAAACTGAGAGGAGGAGATTTACCAGTGTTAAGATGTTTGAGCCCAACCTCTGACCAATCATTAGTTCACCACTAGGCCATGTAGAAAGAGAGGAACTCCTAAGAGGCTGGGCTTAAAAACAGGGGCAAGGTGGGAGGGGAGAAGTGAGCCAAGAGATCAGTGGCCACATATTGCAGAGGATATGAATTTCAAAAATTCAGTCTAAAGAAGTTATTAAATAAAGATCTAAGCAAATTTTTTAAAACAGCAACAATAATAACCCTCTGGGAAGGAAAAGTCAGAAGCCAGAGTTGCTATCATATGATTCCCAAAAATGTTCCATATTCAACAAAAAGCCATGCAAGGAACCAGGAAAGTGTTAACCAGAGCGAACGGGGAAAGGGAAGTACATAGAAATTGCTTAGTGTCCTCAGATGTCAGATGGAGCTGATAAAGACTTCAACTTATTATTATATGTTCAAAGAAGTAAAGGAAATTACATTTAAGAATTCAAGAAAGGACTCCTGGGTGGCTCAGTTGGTTAACTGTCTGCCTTCAGCTCAGGTCATGATCCCATGGTCCTGGGGTCTTGGGATCTAGCGCCCCATTGAGCTCCCTTCTCAGCTGGGAGTCTGCTTCTCCCTCCGCCTCTGCCCCTCCCCTACTCCGTTTATGTGCATGCTCTCTTTCTCAAATAAATAAATAAAATCTTAAAAAAAGAAGGAGGAAAAAAAATTAAAGTACCATAACAATGACCAAAGTAAAGGACCTCAATAAATATATAGAAACTATTTCTAAAAACCAAATGGAAATTCTGGAAGTAAAAAAGAAAAAAAAAAAACAAGAACTGAATTAAAAATTTCACTTCAGGGGCTCAATGGCAGATACGATACAGCAGAATTCAGTTAGTATTATGGTGAGGCAGAGTGTAATAAGTTAAGAGGTATGGATGAGAGTCAAGATGGCGGAGAAGTAGCAGGCTAAGACGACATCAGGTAGCAGGAGATCAGCTAGATAGTTATCAAACCATTACAAACACCTACAAATCCAACAGGAGATCGAAGAGAAGAAGAGCAACAATTCTAGAAACAGAAAATCGACCACTTTCTGAAAGGTAGGACCGGCGGAAAAGTGAATCCCAAGTGTCGGGAAGATAGACCACGGAGGGGAGTGGCGGGCTCCCGGCAGGCGGCGGAGCAACAGAGCACAAAATCAGGATTTAAAAGTCTGCTCCACTGAGGGACATCGCTCCAGAGGCTAAACTGGGGTGAAGCCCACGTGGGGTCAACATGGCCCCAGGTCCCGCGGGGTCACAGAAGGAATGGAGGTGTCTGAGTATCACAGAGCTCGCAGATATTAGAGTGGGGAAGCCGGCTAGAGAGACAGAGCTCAGGAGTGAGCTCTCAACTCAGAGTTACCCTGAACCATAATCCATGACACAGGCCACTGCTCTGTGAGTGGGGTCTCCATAAGATCCAGGGAGACACCCCTGGAAGAGCCCAGGGATCTGCAGGGTTCAGAGACTCCAGGAAGGGATGTGTGCCAGAGACAGAGATGCTTGGTCACAGGTGGGGTGAGCTCGGAGCACGGCCAGAGACCAGGGAGACGGGAGTGATTGAGCGCTTTTCTCTGAGGGCGCACTGAGGAGGGGGAGCCCCGAGCCATCGGCTCCTCCAGGCCAGAGATCGGGAGGCCGCCATTTTCATTCCCGTCCTCTGGAACTCGAGGGAAAGTGTTCAGGGAACAAAAGCTCCTGAAAGCGAACCAGAGGGGATTACTTAGCGTTGCCCCTGGTAAGGGCGGTGCAATTCTGCCTCGGGCAAAGACACTTGAGAATCACTACAACAGCCCCCTCCCCGAGAAGATCAACAAGAAATCCAGCCAAGACCAAGTTCACTTACCAAGGAGAACAGCAGAATTCCATAGGAGGAGAAAGCAAAGCATAGAATTCATGGCTTTCTCCCCATGATTCTTTAGTCTTGCAAAGTTAATTAATATTTTTTAAATTTTTTTTTAATTTTTTTTCTTCTGCTAAATTTTTTTTAACTTTTACCCTTTCCTCTTTTAACATTTTTTAACTAGTTTATCTTAACAATACCTTTCATTTAAAAAAATTTTTTTTGAACCTTCATTATTATAGTCACATTTTATCCTTCATTGTATCTAACTTTATTTTTTGTATACACATAGGCTTTTTCTTCTAAAAAAATTGGGGTACAAATTCTTCTAATAGATCAAAATATACCCTAGATCTAGCACTGGGCTTGTTCTAGTCTCCAGCCCAGGTAAATTCTCTTCATTTTATTTTTCTTTATTCTCCCAAACAACTTACCTTATCAACTCCTTTTTTAGAAATTAAAAAAAAATTTTTTTCATCTTTATAGTCCTATTCCATCCCTTCATTGTGTTTACCCTTAATGTGTTTTTCATTCTTTAAAATTTTGGGAGGTAGTTTCTTCTAGGAGACCAAAATTGTCCCAAAATTAAGTGGGTGATCCTATTCTAGTCACCAGTCTAATATATATATACATTTTTTTCTTTTTTATAGTTTTTCTTTGTTTTCTTTTTTTAATTTTTTTTTCCTGAACTTCTTTTTACCCCCTCTTCCCCCTGCCCCCACGATTTGGGGTATCTTCTGTTTTGGTTAAAGCACATTTTACTGGGGTCTTTGCCACCCTTTTAGTATTTTATTTGCTCCTTCATATATTCTTATCTGGACAAAATGACAAGGTGGAAAAACTCACCACAAAAACAAGAACAAGAGGCAGTACTGAAGGTTAGGGACGTAATCAATACAGACATTAGTAATATGTCAGATCTAGAGTTCAGAATGACGATTCTCAAGGTTCTAGCCGGGCTCGAAAAAGGTATGGAAGATATTAGAGAATCCCTGTCCAGAGAAATAAAAGCCCTTTCTGGAGAAATAAAAGAACTAAAATCTAACCAACTTGAAATCAAAAAAGCTATTAATGAGGTGCAATAAAAAATGGAGGCTCTTACTGCTAGGATAAATGAGGCAGAAGAAAGAATTAGTGATATAGAAGACCAAATGACAGAGAATAAAGAAGTTGAGCAAAAGAGAGACAAACAACTACTGGACCACGGGGGGAGAAACCGAGAGATAAGTGATACCATAAGACGAAACAACAGTAGAATAATTGGGATTCCAGAAGAAGAGAGAGGGGAGCAGAAGGTATATTGGAGAGAATTATTGTAGAGAATTTCCCTAATATGGCAAAGGGAATAAGCATCAAAATCCAAGAGGTGCTGAGAACCCACCTCAAAATCAATAAGAATAAGTCCACACCCCGTCACCGAATAGTAAAATTTATGAATCTTAGCAACAAAGAGAAAATCCTAAAAGCAGCCCAGGACAAGAAGTCTGTAATATACAATTGTAAAAGTATTAGATTGGCAGCGGACTTATCCACAGAGACCTGGCAGTCCAGAAAGAACTGGCATGATATATTCAGAGCACTAAACAAGAAAAACATGTAGCCAAGAATACTGTATCCAGCTAGGCTATCACTGAAAATGGAAGGAGAGAGAAAAAGCTTCCAGGCAAATAAAAACTGAAAGAATTTGCGAACACCAAACCAGCTCTACAGGAAGTATTGAAAGGGGTCCTCTAAGCAAAGAGAGAGCCTAAAAGTAGTAGATCAGAAAGGAACAGAGAAAATATACAGTAACAGTCACCTTACAGACAATACAATGGCACTAAATTCATATCTCTCAATAGTTACCCTGAATGTAAAGGGGCTAAATATCCCAATCAAAAGACACAGGGTATCAGAATGGATTAAAAAAAAAAAATCAATATGCTGCCTACAAGAAACTCATTTTAGACCCAAAGACACCTCCAGATTTAAAGTGAGGGGGTGGAAAACCATTTACCATGCTAATGGACATCAGAAGAAAGCTGGGGTGGCAATGTTTATATCAGATCAATTAGATGTTAAGCCAAAGATTATAATAAGAGATGAGGAAGGACACCATATCATACTCAAAGGGTCTGTCCAACAAGAAGATCTAACAATTTTAAATATCTATGCCCCTAACATGGGAACAGCCAACAATATAAACCAATTAATAACAAAATCAAAGAAACACATCAAAAATAATACAATAATAGGAGGGGACTTTAACACCCCCCTCACTGAAATGGACAGATCATCCAAGCAAAAGATCAACAAGGAAATAAAGGCCTTAAATGACACACTGGACCTGATGGACATCACAGATATATTCAGAACATTCCAACCCAAAGCAACAGAATACACATTCTTCTCTAGTGCACATGGAACATTCTCCAGAATAGATCACATCCTGGGTCCTAAATCAGGTCTCAACCGGTATCAAAAGACTGGGATCATTCCCTGCATATTTACAGACCACAATGCTCTGAAGCTAAACTCAATCACAAGAGGAAATTTGGAAAAACCCAAATACATGGAGACTAAACAGCATCCTTATAAAGAATGAATGGGTCAACCAGGAAATTAAAGAAGAATTGAAAAAATTCATGGAAACAAATGATAATGAAAACACAACGGTTCAAAATCTGTGGGACACAGCAAACGCAGTCCTGAGAGGAAAATATATAGCAATACAAGCCTTTCTCAAGAAACAAGAAAGGTCTCAAATACAGAACCTAACTTTACACACAAAGGAGGTGGAGAAAGAACAACAAAGAAATCGTAAACCCAGCAGGAGAAGAGAAATAATAAAGATCAGAGCAGAAATCAATGAAATAGATACCAAAAAAACAGTAGAACAAATCAACGAAACTAGGACCTGGTTCTTTGAAAGAATTAATAAGATTGATAAACCCCTAGCCAGACTTATCAAAAAGAAGAGAAAGGACCCAAATAAATAAAATCCTGAATGAAAGAGGAGAGATCACAAACAACACCAAAGACATACAAACAATTACAAGAACATATGATGAGCAACTCTATGCCAGCAAATTTGACAATCTGGAAGAAATGGATGCATTCCTAGATATATATAAACTACCACAACTGAACCAGGAAGAAATAGAAAACCTGAACAGACCCATAACCAGTAAGGAAATTGAAACAGTCATCAAAAATTTCCCAACAAACAAGAGCCCAGGGCCAGACGGCTTCCCAGGGGAATTCTACCAAACATTTAAAGAAGAATTAATTCCTATTCTCCTGAAACTGTTCCAAAAAATAGAAATGGAAGGAAAACTTCCAAACTCATTTTATGAGGCTAGCATCACCTTGATCCCAAAACCAGACAAGGATCCGATCAAAAAAGAGAACTACAGACCAATATCCTTGATGAACACAGATGTGAAAATTCTCACCAAAATACTAGCCAATAGGATTCAACAGTACATTAAAAGGATTATTCACCATGACCAAGTGGGATTTATTCCAGGGCTGCAAGGTTGGTTCAACACCCGCAAATCAATCAAGGTGATACAATACATTAATAAAAGAAAGAACAAGAACCATATGATACTCTCAATAGATGCTGAAAAAGCATTTGACAAAGTACAGCATCCCTTCCTGATCAAAACTCTTCAAAGTGTAGGGATAGAGGGCACATACCTCAATGTTATCAAAGCCATCTATGAAAAACCCACTTCAAATATCTTTCTCAATGGAGAAAAACTGAGAGCTTTTCCGCTAAGGTCAGGAATATGGTAGGGATGTCCATTATCACCACTGCTATTCAACATAGTACTAGAAGTCCTAGCCTCAGCAATCAGACAACGAAAAGAAATTAAAGGCATCCAAATCGGTAAAGAAGAAGTCAAACTATCACTCTTTGCAGATGATATGATATTATATGTGGAAAACCCAAAAAACTCCACTCCAAATCTGCTAGAACTTGTACAGGAATTCAGTAAAGTGTCAGGACATAAAATCAATGCACAGAAATCAGTTGCATCTCTCTACACCAACAACAAGACAGAAGAAAGAGAAATTAAGGAGTCAATCCCATTTACAATTGCACCCAAAACTATAAGATACCTAGGAATAAATCAAACCAAAGAGGCAAAGAATCTATACTCAGAAAACTATAAAATACTCATGAAAGAAATTGAGGAAGACAAAGAAATGGAAAAATGTTCCATGCTCCTGGATTGGAAGAACAAATATTGTGAAAATGTCTATGCTACCTAAAGTAATCTACACATTTAATGCAATCCCTATCAAAATCCCATCCATTTTTTTTTTCAAAGAAATAGAATAAATAATCCTAAAATTTATATGGAACCAGAAAAGACCTCGAATAGCCAAAGGAGTATTGAAAAAGAAAGCCAAAGTTTGTGGCATCATAATTCTGGACTTCAAGCTCTATTACAAAGCTGTCATCATCAAGACAGTATGGTACTGGCACAAAAACAGACACATTGATCAATGGAACAGACTAGAGAGCCCAGAAATAGACCCTCAACTCTATGGTCAACTAATCTTCGACAAAGCAGGAAAGAATGTCCAATGGAAAAAAGACAGCCTCTTCAACAAATGGTGTTGGGAAAATTGGACAGCCACATGCAGAAAAATGAAATTGGACCATTTCCTTATACCACATACGAAAATAGACTAAAAATGGATAAAGGACCTCAATGTGAGAAAGGAATCCATCAAAATCCTTGAGGAGAGCACAGGCATCAACCTCTTCGACCTCAGCCACAGCAACTTCTTCCTAGGAACTACACCAAAAGCAAGGGAAGCAAGGGCAAAAATGAACTATTGGGACTTCGTCAAGTTCAAAAGCTTTTGCGCAGCAAAGGAAACAGTTAACAAAACGAAAAGACAACTGACAGAATAGGAGAAGATATTTGCAAATGACATATCAGATAAAGGGCTAGTATCCAAAATCTATAAAGAGCTTATCAAACTCAACACCCAAAGAACAAATAATCCAATCAAGAAATGGGCAGAGGACATGAACAGACATTTCTGCAAAGAGGACATCCAGATGGCCAACAGACACATGAAAAAGTGCTCCACATCACCTGGCATCAGGGAAATACAAATCAAAACCATGAGATACCTCCTCACACCAGTCAGGATGGCTAAAATTGACAAGTCAGGAAATGACAGATGCTGGTGAGGATGCAGAGAAAGGGGACTCCTCCTACACTGTTGGTGGGAATGCAAGCTGGTGCAGCCACTCTGGAAAACAGCATGGAGGTTCCTCAAAAAGTTGAAAATAGAGCTACCTTACGACCCAGCAATTGTAATACTGGGTATTTACCCTAAAGATACAAACATAGTGATCTGAAGGGGCACATGCACCCAAATGTTTATAGCGGCAATGTCCACAATAGCCAAACTATGGAGAGAACCTAGATGTCCATCAACAGATGAATGGATAAAGAAGAAGTGGTATATACATGTAATGGAATACTATGCAGCCATCAAAAGAAATGAAATCTTGCCATTTGCGACGACATGGATGGAACTAGAGGGTATTATGCTTAGTGAAATAAGTCAATCGGAGAAAGACAACTATCATATGATCTCCCTGATATGAGGAAGTGGAGATGCAACATGTGGGGCTTGAGGGGTAGAAAAAGAATAAATGGAACAAGGTGGGATCATAGGGAGACAAACCACAAGAGACTCTTAATGTCACAAAATAAACTGAGGAGGACGGGGAGGGAGTGAGAGGGTGGTGGGGTTATGGACATTGGGGAGGGTATGTGCTATGGTGAGTGCTGTGAAGTGTGTAAACCTGGCGATTCACAGACCTGTACCCCTGGGGCTAATAATACATTATATGTTTATAAAAAAATAAAAAATTTTAAATTAAAAAAAGAGGTATGACCACAAGCCATAGTTTGCTGATCTTTGTGCTCAGCTATACAACAAATCTCAACAAGTTCAAAGGATTGAAGTCATGTCATATGTTTTATGACTATGACAAAATTAAATAGATCAACAAAAGAAAGAAATCTAATAAATCCCCAAGTGTTTGGAAATTAAAGAACACACTTCTTAAAGCTCATGGTCAAAGAGAATTGCAAAATATTGTGAACTGAATCAAAACAAAAACTTGAAATATCAAGATGTATGGCATGCAGCTAAAGCAGTGCATATAGGGAAACTGATAGCTGTATTACAAAAGAAGAAAGTTCTCAAATCAGTAACCTAAACTTTTATTTAAAAAACTAGGTAAACAAGAGCAAACTGAAACCCAAACAGAGAAAGAAATTACATAGGTTCACATGGAAATCAAAGAAATATTTAAAAAAAACTAGGGAAAATAGTCAAATCAAAGGATGATTCTTTGAAAAGATCAACAAAATTGACATATCTTGAGTGAAATTAAGAAAAAAAGAAAAAAGGCACAAATTGATAAAATGAAGACTAAAATAGAGAACACATTACAGAAACTAAAAAGATTATAAGTAGATATTATTAACAAAAAATGTGACAAATTAGATGAAATGGACAGAAAGAGAAATTTTCAAAGTTGACTCAAGAAGGAATAGAAAATCTGTATAAATCTTTAGTAAAGAAATTGAAGTAATAATTTAAAAATCTTCCTACAAAGCAAGCCCCAATTCTGGATCACCTCACTAATGAATTCTATCATCCATTCAAATACCAATCTTCCAGAAAACAGGCAGAGAGGAAAGAATCTCAAAATCATGCTATGAGAGCCAAAAACATCATAATAAAATAAAATCGTATGACAAGATTCCTCAGGACTATAGAAGCATAAGTCCTCTTAAAAATTCGCAAACCACAGATTAAAAAATATTTTACAGCATTACCAACTGAGATTTATCCTAGGAATGCAAGTTCAATTTAACATCTGAAAATCATCTTATGTGACCACTTCAATAGATACAGAAAAGAAAAGACACTTGACAAAACTCCACACCCACTCCTAAAAAGTGAAACATAACTGTATCAATATGACCCAGAAATTCCACGCCAAGGAATCTACCTAAGAGAAACAAAAACACATGTCCGTACAAAGACTTGTATATGAATGGTCATAGCAACATGAGTTATAATAGCAAAAGATTGGAAACAATCCAAGTGTCCATCAACTGTGAATGGATAAATAAAATGTGGTGGAAATTAAAATAAAACCAGATAAATAAAGCATTTGAAAAGGGCAAATTTGTAGTGACAGAAAGCAGATCAGGGGTTGGGAGGGAATGGTTGGAGGTGGGAACGGAGACTGGTTGCCAGTGGGCATGAGGAAACACTGGAATGATGGAAATGTTCTAAAACTGGTCTGTGGGGATGGCTGCACAATTCTGCAAATTTACTAGAAATCATCAGAGTGTTACCTTCACCATGAGTGAATGAATGGTATGTAAATTATGCCTCAACGAAGATTTTTTTTTTTTAATCAAAGTTGGCCATCACTCCAAAGAATCTAGTCTCAGTGTGAAAATGCAGGTAATGATGGAAGAGAAGTCAGAAGAGAGCAAAGTTTAAGGCAAACAGACATTGGAAAATACGATCAAGTCTAATTGCAGTGTGCTGAGAATCCCAGTGAGGAGAGTAAAAAGAGCCATAGCCTAGCCTGGAAACTCCTCCTTCCACCTCTTGGGATACATGGGCTTGCCACCAGTTTGCTTTTAGAAAGCCGCAGTGCTCTGGAGCATTCGAAGGTGGAGCATTCCAGGCCCCCTCCTCTGGCCTCCACCTACTGGGACTTGTAGCTGACCAAGGTGCTGACAAGTTCTCAACTCAAGATGTGGGTCTAGGTGTGAATTCACGACTTCATAGCATGCAAAATTGAAACTGATAGAGGGGAGTGTACTAGAGTCATAATATTGGGTTATCAATCTTAAAGAGTTTCAAGGAAAAGTATTGCAAGGTGTGGGGTGGTGCATGTATATGCAGAGAAGTCACAAACTAGAAAGCCATGTACCTGTCGCACCAGCCTGCCTTCACACACATGCTCCAAAGTAAATCAGATAAGATTTGCATTTGGTTAGGGCTCAGAAATGGGTCAAATCACACCTCTGGAATGATCACAGATAGGAACCCACTTTTTGCACCTTCAAGGAGGGCTGGTGGTAATTATTGCTTCGTATGTGTCCCAGCTAAACCAATCACAATTGCAAAACAATAAAAATAAAAATAAATACATCACACCCTTCTTATAAAACATCATATGAAAAGACATCTTTTCTTAACTTTGAATGCTAACTTGACCACATTTTTTTTTTCTGCAGAAAAAAATGTCCATATTTATCAACTTATTCATGGCTTGGTCAGCAATTTTTAGCCTATGAGAAATGACATCTCATGTTGACCACAACAACTTGTAAGAAGAGAAAATGGATTTCTAATTTAATCACATCACAATAGTGGTCAGCCTCAGAAAACATTTATTATTTCACGACAGAGGTGGCAATATTTTTAAGATCATTTTATAAACTTGGATCAGTCTCAGAAAAACTAACATGTTTTAATTTCCAATATAAATGCTACATTCTGCTCCTTCATTAGATACAATTCTCTCAAAATATCCTGAAGCATTTCAGTGTTGAAAATGTCACAGGTGAACTCCAAACCAGGTCTTTACATAAAATATATATATATAAGATCTATTCTTATGCACGTATTCTTATGCACAACAAATCTTTAAGGTGACTGTGCCTGAAAGCAGTATGAAAATTATTTGGAAAGCTGATATAAACTTGGATTTCCAGGTTTCTCTGAACAAAGGTACAATACAAATGTAAAACAAGATGATAATGAAAGTAAAACGTATACATTCTTTCTTTTTAAGATCTTATTTATTTATTTGACACAGAGAGACACAGCAAGAGAGGGAGCACAAGCAGGGGGAGTGGAAAAGGGAGAAGCAGACTTCCCGCTGAGCAGGGAGCCTGATGCAATGCTGGGCTCCATCCCAGGGTCCTGGGATCATGACCTGAGCCAAAGGCAGATGCTTAACAACTGAGCCACCCAGGCACCCAAACTTATACATTCTTTAATATTTTCATTTGAGTCATTGTTTACATTCGTCTTTCCTCACTTCCAAGTACCCACACTCTGCTGGGCATAAGAATCTCCTAGGGTGTTTGTTCAAAATGCAATTCTCAAGACCCCACTCCCTTGAGAGTCTACTTCAGTACCCCTGAGTCAAGGCCTAGCAACCTGGTGATTCTGATGCAGGTCATATGAGAATCACACCTTGACCACATTACTCCAGACTCAGGTGCTCTGCTGAAAGAGAGCAGTATTTCCTAAAGTTTTTGTACTGGAGAGCCTGAGGTATCTTGAAGTGTGTAACAGAGAATGTTGGTGAAAATGTGGACAGTTGGAGACCAAAGGGACAGAAGGAGTCTAGACGAAACCAAGAAAACAACAGGAAGATGATTTTCTTAGGATGATTCAAATGTGTGTCCTAAAACCCAATCCAAGCCACACAACATCTGTGCCTTCGATGAGTATTCAAGCATGACAATTGCTAATAATAACTCCCTGATTACCAACCAGCCATAAATGCAGGCAGCCTGAGGAATCTGTGTGGGCATTACCATGTTCTTTTCTGGTCATAAAATCCAGTTGGGGTGCAATTACTCCAATGTGACACCTTATAGAAGCTAGAAATCATGTCTTCACTTTCAACATTGTAAATCAATGAAATTACATTGTAGCCATTGACAACACATACAATTTTGCCTGTTTGATGCCCCATTACTGCAATGGCACTTGCCTTGGTTTGGAAAACAGTCCTTCTCTTCACTAAGTGAGCATTACAGGGGAGTTCACCCTCTGCGGTCTTCTTGCATCTAGGACATATTTATAGATAGCAGAATAATGTCACACAGATTGCTCTCACAAACAGTCCTTACTGCTTTGCAGTATTGGTGTCCATTCTTCGGCCAGAGAGTGAAATTGCCAAGGGTTACATTTTTTTCTCTAACGGAGTTCCTTGCCATTTTTACACTGAAAGGTGGTGGAGTTGAGGACTGCATTCCTGAATTAAATGTGTCACATTAAACACAATAATGTGCAAAATATAACTTGTTAAAACTTCACTCTATGATCTAAATATAAAATTCTTACAAGAATAAAATGAAGGAGAATATCTTCTGTGGGATATTAAAAAGTCCAGTACTCTCCATTATCCCCTCTGGGTTCCAACCTACAGAGAACATATACACATTCAAGAATCACTTGCCCAATGGGATCAAAGTGCCAGTTTTATTCATGTCCTGGCAGGTGTTCCCGATACCACCACCCCCTGCGCCCCCCCCCCCACCCCCCCCCCCCCCGCAAAGGCAGGCCTTCTGATTGGAGGCAGCATAGGAAAGAGCCCAAGATAAAAAGGTTTCTATTCACTCTGCCCCAATTAAAAACAGGTCAAGTGTGCACGACTTCGCCATCCACATGGAAATGAAAAGCTGAAACAGGGGAGGGGCAGGCATCTCACTGGGTTGCCAGCAGGCTCAGATAAGATCCATTTACCACTTGGAGACAGGTGGCGCAAGGCAAACTCCACTAAGGAGGCTGACATTAAAAGGCATGAGCTGAGGGGTGGGGCTGACGCCATTTGCTGGCGGATGGGACAGCCCCAGAGGCTGCATTAGGCTGCGGTAATAAATGACATCAGAATCTCAGGGACGTTAAAACAGGGCTGTTTTCTTGCTCATGCTACATGCTCTGTGTTGGCAGGAGTCTCTGCTCACAGAGTCACTCAGAGACCGTGCTGACAGAGGCTCCTCAACACATGTTTCCATGACCACTGCTGCTGAAGGTCTCACGGCCTCCAGTGAACACTGGCTGGTCAGTAACACACATCACTCCTCCCCACAGTCCACCTGCCAAGCTGTCAGATGGCTCTCTCTAACTCCAAGGGGACAAAAAAGCCCAATCCTTCTATGAACCAGCAAACCAAACACTAGAAATGTAGGCTACATTGAGGGGTAGCATTTTGAAATCATCATTTAGGGGGAGCCTGGGTGGCTCAGTTGGTTAAGCATCTGACTCTAGATCTCAGCTGAGGTTTTGCTCTCAGGGTCATAAGTTCAAGCCCAGAGTTGGGCTTCACACTGGCTGCAGAGCCTAAGTAAATAAATAAGGTAAGTAAGTAAGTAAGTAAGTAAATAAATAAATAAATAAATAAATAAATAAAATTGCCATTTGTTTTACTTCCTATGTATCTCACATCTTGACCACTCACATTTTATTTTTTATTTTTTATTTATTGACAAAGAGAGAGACAGCAAGAGAGGAACACAGGCAGGGGGAGTGAGACAGGGAAAAGCAGACTCCCCACTGAGCAAGGAGCCCAATGCAGGGCTCGATCCCAGGACCCTGGGATCATGACCTGAGTCTAAGGCAGACACTTAACAACTGAGCCACCCAGGCAACCCAACCACTCCCATTCTAATTGTCTGGTTCTTCGTTTGTTTCTCTCCCCAAATCTCTTATTTTCATAGTTTTAACAGGAACTGAAAAGTCCCTTCTATAAAACTGTGTGATGAAAGACCAACAGTTTTCTCCACATCCTCTTCTGCCCACCTCCTCTACCTCCCACTCCCGTGCTTTAGTGTATATGCCCAGGAACCAAGAGTCGGTGTCACAGAAAACTATGACTTTTAATACTCAAGTCACACATTTGCAAATCTGGCTCCAAAACACTCATAATTCTCACCAATCAAATTAGTAATTTCTCCTCTCACAGGGACAAGTAAATAAGCAGAGAGGAGATCATTCCAGCATTCCTTGGGTTTTTGATTAAGAACTGAAGTGCCCTTTTCCATGAAAAAAGAGGGATGAAATCTAAGGACATCACCTAACAATTTTACGGCCTAATTAGAGAAAACTTTATAATTCTGACAGGAAACTTGGATATCATGAAACAAGATTTTAAGTCTCATAAGGCAAAAGAAGCCTTAAATAAGATAAAAGAAAAATAATATATTGGAAGAAAATGTTTACTACACATATAACAGAAATGTAGTATCCATAATATGTAAAAAGTGCCTACAAATCAGTAACAAAAGACTAAGAAGAAATGGGTATGACCAATAAATTTGTAAAATACGGTTAGTTTATTAAACAGAGTACCAATTATTTTGCCTATAAATTAGAAAATTTTTAAAAATGGATAATATCAGGTTGTGGTTAGAAGATAGAGAATTGGTTGATGTACAAACTAGAACACTGGTTTTAGAGAGCAATTTGCCAGTAGCAGTCAAACTTGAAATTTATATGTTTTAAGACCAAAGAACAAATGACTTGCACAAGATTCACAGACCGGTACCCCTGGGGCTAATAATACATTATATGTTTATTTAAAATTTTTTAAAATTATTAAAAAAGAAAAAAACAAACAAAATACCAAAAACCTAGAATATCAAGTTAACTGTAGCCCCTTTGGTGCTTATCATGAATGTGTAAACACTTCAAGGGAGAAGTTAGTGTATCTTTTCACTTGGAGACCCCACACTTAACTACACATACTCAGTAAGCTTGTTGAAAGGAAAGGGAATTGGGGGAAATCAGAGGGGGAGACAAACCATGAGAGACTGTGGACTCTGAGAAACAAACTGAGCGGTTTTGGGTGGGGCAGATTGGGTGAGCCTGGTGGTGGATATTATGGAGGGCACGTATTACATGGAGCACTGGGTGTGTTGCATAAACAATGAATCTTGGAACACTGAAAAAATAAAATTAAAAAAAAAAAGAATGACTTGCACAAATACATCAAAAGATATAAGCATGATATGTCTTACAGTATTGTTTCTGGAAAAGGTATAAAATTTTATCAATAGAGAGATCCATACAAAAGAAGATCATGCAACGAGAAAAAGACTCAGATAAGAGCTGTAAGTACTGACATGGAATATAGTTTGCATTACTAAGCAAAAAGCAAATTATAGAATAAAATATATACTGTGGGTCAGTGGGATATCGAGAAACCAGCTCTCATTTAAAGAGGAAGCTTTGATTAGTGTTGCTGATATCCGCAAGGTAAAACCTCTCACCATGGCTGCATTGAAGCCACTAACAGTTTAATAATTGGCTTACAAAACTCTGGAGGCCATTATAGGAGACAATTTTTATTTTTATGTGTGGGGGTGCCTGGGTGGCTCAGTCAGTTAAGCATCAGACTCTTGGTTTCAGCTCACGTCATGATCTAAGAGTCCTGGGATTGAGTCTGTGTCAGGCTCCACACTCAGTGGGAAGTCTCCTTGTCCCTCTCCTTTTGCTTCTCTCCACACCCCCTCTCTGGAATAAATAAATAAAATCTTCTTTAAAAATTAAAAAAAGTACATATGCACATGTGAGTAGGTAAATATGTGCATGTGTATTTGCATATGAGCATAGAGGTGCAGGAAAAAATATCAGAAAGAGTGAACAGAAACAGGAGCAGAACCATAGTGGGACAAAGGGCAAAGTGCTACTTTGTACTTTTCATACTTTGGTATTGTTTGAATTTGTCCCACTGAACATGTATTGCTTCAGTAGTTAAGTTAGGATTTAAGAATTTTATTATGGAAGTAATACATTATGATTATAGAAAAATTGCAAAATATGAAAAATAATAAAGGGAAAATATAAATTATCCATAATTCTTCTATTTCTACTTCACTGTAATATTTTGGAGTATTTCAGTTGTTTTTCCCAGAAACACACAGCTTTTTGTTTTTTCAAACAAGTTCACATTTTTTGAGGAATTTGTTAACATAAATTCTACCTCCATTTCAGATTATTTCCTTAGGAAATAGTGATGTTTATTTTCTTAGGAGTGGCATTAATTATTGATGAAAGGTGAGATTACAAAATAAATCTTAGAAAGAGGATGGCTACATTTTATTCAATGCAGTTCAGGCCAATACTATGTCACCAAATTTTATTTCTTCAACTAACTAAAAACATTTGGTAAGTGTTTATAGCAGTAGAGAAAAAAAAAGAGATTTGTTATAGATTTTACTACACACGCATTATCTTATATGAAGAGAACTGTTGGCTCTGTGATGCTTGCAGCAGACACAAAAGACAGTGCAGATGACTGGGTAAATTCCAGATAAGGGAGTTTAAGGAGGAAAAGATGGGTTCACAGATATTTCAGGAAGAAAAGAGGTATCAGAGAGGAAACAGGGCCATTAATAAATGGGAAGGATGATGAGATTGGTGGTGACTAAAATGGTAGAGCTACCAATGGCTTTTATACATATATATATGCACATATATATATATGCATATATATATATGTGCATATATATGCGCATATATATATATGCATATATATCAAACTTTAACAAGAAAAATAAAGCAAGCCAGCGCAGACATTTAGGACATAATGAAAATCTTGTCAATACAGCTGCTGATAAAAGGCAGGTGAGGGAATTCAGCACAACTGCTTAAGCCCCGGATTCCAGACACCTGCAGTCCCTAGGTATTTGAAGTCATCCCCTGGAGCGCTGGCTTCAGCAATTCACACCCCAATCAACGCCCCCCCACCCCAATCTAATTTCCAAATGCAGTCTTCACTTTACCCTTGGCTCAAAAACAGGAAATGCAAATTTCCAGCCATCTTTCATTGGGAACCACACTCAAGAGGTATCTTGAGACTAGAGTGCAGGACGTTACCTGCGTTGCAAGCCAATTGTTTTACTTGGGACCACCAGTCCAAATGTTGATGGCTCTTCACCCCACACCCCCCCACTCCTTGAGTTGTTTAAGTAATTGATAGAGCTCATATATCCATTGAACTAATTAAGATTCCTTGGGAGAGCTATTGTACTTTTCTTTTTGCAATTAGGAAGAATGTCTACTACGAATGAATGAAGGAAAAAAAATAGTCTCTTCCTTTTTTCTTTAACCCAATGCAATTAGTTGATGCATCCATAAAGGGGCTCATCTGTACTTCGCAAAATTAAAGATGTCGCTGTTAGAAGATTTAGATGACCAAAAAAAAGTCAGATTCCAATGGAAATTAACTATTAAGGTTGCTCAACTATTGATTCTTCTTCTTTTAATAAACTGTAGAGAACAAAGTGAGTGTCCCAAAATCAGGGAAATTAAATGTGATGCCGGCATTCTGAACAAGACTACCCCTTGTATATGTCATCCCCAAACAGAACTTTTGACCACAATAAAATAGCAAGGGAAATGTTGAGAAAATCAGTTAGAGAGTAATGGAATCGCAGAACCAATAAACTGCAAATCAGTAGAGAAAGGGGCACCCCAGAGGCCCTAATCTGGACTTGAGTCAATATTGTGATACAATTGTCCAACAAAAGTTATGTGAATTCAGACTGGCTTGAATGTATGCCCTTAATCCATGTATTTATATATTACCTCTTCCCAAGGAACTAAAAGCATTTTGTAAGCAGTTTGGTCTTCTACCCTTATTAAGCACTCCCATTTTCCCTTCTAGTGATGCAAGATTCTCCATCAGCAGAAGATAGAGGAAGCCAGGGTAAGAGGAATCTTTTTCATTTGCCCAAGAGAAATCAAGAAGGTATAACTAAAGTCAGCCCCAAAAAGTGTTATTTTCATTGGGGCACGCTCTACACCAGCTAGGTTTTAACTAGGGGACTGAACGATTTAATTAAGGGAACAGGAAAAACTCAAGTGAGTATAGGTAAGGAGGCAAAGTTTTTAGGAATTCAACAGCACTACTAAAGACGTTTTCAAAGGATCTACAAGAAAGAATAAACACTGCCCTGAATTCCAAGGTTTAATAAAGTCAAGCCATCTTGAGAAGTGAGTAGACTTTTCTCCAAGATCCAAATTACCTTAAGGCTAAGGTTTAGGGAAAGAAACTTTTTGTGGGTGATTCTTGCTACTGGTTATCTTCTTTCACACATAAACCTTTTGGGATTCCCATATATTTACTCTTGGCAAAATAAAGCTACCATTTTCTGTGATAAATAAAGGCCTTCAAATATCTACAGGAGTATCCAAGTTCCTTAGAAATAGCTTACTGTCCACCAAGATTTTAATGTCCAGAGGGACTGGATAAGCTAAATGGGAGAAAGGATGATTCAAAAATGAGGAGACATGTCAGAAAAGCGTGAGCAGCACCTATATGCAGGTGGGACAGAACGTCCCACAGACGGTTCCTCTCAGTGGAAAAGAACAACCTATGCTGCAAACGAGACGGACTCGAGGATCGAGAAGCCACTCTCTTCCTTAATCTGTGAATCCTCAGTTAGCTGTAGCTTCGATTGGCATGGGTCTGTGGGCAACACCCGTCAGTTCAACCGGTCCCTTCAGTAGACTATCCAAGAGAGTAAAAGTTTCCAGTGAGGGCCTCTTGCTCTAGACCATCAACAGATCTGAATTATGGGAGACTTATGAGAAACTGCTAATTACACATTTCCTCTTTGCCTAATCGAAGCTGGGGTGATAAGTGGTGAAGAGATATTTTATTTTCTAACCTCTACCGATGGTATTCTAACCAATCAGGGTGATCGGTAAAAGGATCTCTCCAGAGAGCTTCATGAATCAAACCCTTTCCTTAGGACTAAACCAGTTTTTGAGAAAAATCAATAAATATGACTTGTTGGTCTGCACTACTGGCAACAAAGAAGGGAGGCCTCCAAATAAAAGCAAAAACACGGAGGTGCAGAATAAGATCATATACTCACCTGCTATATTGCTGGAGAAGCCCCACAGAAAGCAAACATGACAGAAAAGTGGGAATTTCCCAGAAAGACCCCCCCCCCCAAATATTAAGAAGAAAAAAGACAGCCTTCGTCTCTGAAATCTAAGAAAGGCCTCTTTGGGTCTAAGACTCTGAATTGATTGCACATGAGCAGTTCATCTGGGTGAAAATATGACCTCTGTGCGATTGTCAAGGTCACCGAGCCTGGGGTTCTGTTGAGTAAGTGCCAGTCACATAAAGTAAGGCAGCTAAAGGGACACTTTAATTTATATCCTCAATTTTCCTGAGATCTCAAAAAAGAAGAAAAAATGGAGGTGGGGGAAGGGGATGAATGAGGTTAATTTTCAGGGTGGCACATTCAGGGATGCTTTCGAGATTAAGAGTTTTCCCATTACCCCAGTATCCTCATCTGAAGAGAGGTGATTTTGTAGGAAGAAACATCTCAGGGGCAATCTTAATTCACCCATTCACCCTCTCCAAAAGACCTCTGTGCCTCTAAACAGGGACTGAGCCTCTTAAATCCATTTTTCAAATGAAAGCTATGTAAGAAAGATTTCAAAATCGTTATTAATGAGAGGGTACCTTTTCACTTTCCCAAGTTAAAACACTAGGACACTAAAGAGTTAAATGGAATAATAAATATAATAATAAATATAAAAGATAATAAATATAAGGAATAGTATGTATAAATGGAATGATAAATATAACAAAAATATAAATAAATATAATATCATATATTGCAAAATACAAAATGGCATATGTTGTAGGTTCACATGCAAAGTACATTTCCTCTTTTCCATTTATCAGGTGTTCCTTCTTGGAATATAAACATATGGTTCAGGGGCATCTGGGTGGCTCAGTCAGTTAAGTGTCTCCCTTTGGCTTGGGTCATGATCTCAGGGTCCTGGGATCAAGCTCCACATCAGGCTCCCTGATTAATGGGGAGTCTGCTTCTCCCTCTCCCTCTGCCTCTATCCCTTACTTGTGCTCTCCTCTCTCACTCACTCTCTCTCTCTTTCTTTATCAAATAAATAAGGATAATCTCAAAAAAATAAAACAAAGTTAGAAAGAAATCTATGTTGGGGAAAACTTAAGCATCCTATTATTTTCACAAAGTTATTCTGGAAAGAATCACAACTGAAAATCTCAAAATTTCCCCTTCCTCTCCTTTTTAAAGGGCACATGTCTTGTAAAACCACTGATAAGACAAAGAAAAAAAAATCATTCTGCCCATATGTGAATTTTGTATTTAGTATTATGTAGAATAAACATTGAGGACTCACTTAAGAAAGTTGCTTAGTAATTAGAGTCAGACAATACTGCATCACTGATGACAATTAATTATAATTAAACCATGCTTTCCACACCAGATCTTTACATAGTATTTCAAAATCCTGAACTTAATGTTTCACCCAATGGAAACATACTCTGAAATGCCATAGCTTTATTTCTGAGTTGTTTGGAGATTGTAATAATTTAAATACACAAACTCAAAATGGTTGGGCCAAAAATCCTAATCATTCCCACTGCAAGCAAAAAAAAAAAAAAAAAAAAAAAATCTCTAGAGGTCATTAAAAGAACACTTTTGAGGGATAAACCCAAATGTTCCAATTGGACCCTAGAATCAAAAGAATCAAAAGACCCATAATTGAGGGCTAAAGACTCCTGTCCAGGTTATAGATGTCCAGGTAGCCAATACCCCATAGGCAAAATTCTTCATCTGTTCTCCAACACCTCACCACCCCACAATCTCACCACCTTCTATTCTCTGGGGGCATCTTTCCAGTTTCAGCAAATAAACTTTGACCTCTTTGTACTTGACCTGTACTATTACATATACTAAACTCAAATTAGCTCTGGGTTTAAAAAAAAAAAAAGTTTATTTGGATGGGCAAGGCTGCCAGGTCCGAGGGAGGGAGGGTGAACTTGGCTTTCCACCACGGGCCAACAGTGATCTCAACCTATTTCCTCCCACCTTCTTTTACTAAATTAAAACCTGAAAGTTCAAATCAAATTAAGTTTAAATTAAAAGCCAGGTAGCTTAGAGTGGAAGAGAAAACATCAAGTAGCAAGTCAGTGGTAAATGTGTTCCAATTTAATGGAAGATTAATGTTCCTTAATTTCTCCAGCTTTTGGTCCTTTCAATAACTGAGAGTCCTTGGCTTATTTTTCTCAGTGGATTAGAAGAACCCTGATTTGCAGGAAGAGGAAAAGTATTACCCTAAGTAAAATGCAGAATCTGCCAGTTACTCTCATCTGTGTCCCTGCCAGTCCTCCTGGGGGAAAGAACAAAAAAGGTGTCCATCAGAGACTTACATAGAGTATTTTTATAAATCCTGGTCCTTCCTCACTTGCCTTCTCCCCTAAACAGAAAACGACAGTGCTTTCTTTCAGCAATCTGTTTCCCTAAATGACACAAAGCCTCTCTCACTGGTGATGTGACGTGGTGAAGAGGAACCCATGAAAGATCCTTCAGCAGCTCCAGAACTTTCATTCTGCTGGGAAGACTGCATTTATAATTTGTTCTTTTAAATAGGAAGCTGCTTGCTACTGCAGAGACTCAGAGAGCCCAAAGAATCAGTGCAAAATCGGACCTCTTCTAGCTTCGAGGGCAATCAAAAAATCTTCCCTCTGCACTCTGACCAGATCAAACTTTAAAAATTTTAATTGTAGAGGAACGATACTAATAACCAAATGTTACTGACACAATATTGCTATGATATTGATAAGTAAGTCATAGTCATGAAAAAATACACATTAAAGAACCTTTCTTTTCATCAACAAGATGGATAGGTAGATGGCTGGTTGGATAGGTGGATCAAGAGAATCTAGAAAAGATGCAGAAATGATTTTGTATTGGTAACAATTTATTTTTCATTTTAGACTGTTGATTTGTTTTTTCGATTCATTAAAATTAGCAACATAAGCAGAGAACCAGGTATCCCCCACCAGTCAAGTGGCTACTAATTTGGTTGCTCGAATAACAGGGCACCAAACTCGAAAGAAGCATTTGCAGACTGCCTCTCCTGTTCTATGTGCACCGTAGCCTCCCACCTCAATTATGATAATCAACAAACAGCCCATTTGCATTGTAATCTACTCTTGATCCGAAAAGCTGAGCCAAACCACATTTGAAGCTTGAGACTCCCACCCAGCAGTGTCCACTTTAAATAGAAAAATCACATTGATTGCATGAAACTCAGGGCTCATTTTGGTCCATCGATTCCCCTAGTGACCTTCTGCAGCATCAAAGCCCAGAGCGAACCCCGTCTGACCCCGACTTTATGTGCATTATTATATCAAGAGACAGGAGCTACTTACAGTCTATGCCATTGTCTCCATAGATATGTAATAAAGTATTCTAGAACTGCTCCTGCAGACAACAATTCAGGTGCACGTCATCTTCTCTAGCTTTCTCTCCCCCTCAACCCCTCCTACTTGCATGCAAACACATACACCCTAGCCTCCTGCTGCTATTAAAATTCTCATTTACTGAACATTTCTTTCCCTCCCGATACAGAGCGACTGAAAGAGCAACTTCAGACTTTGACTAACACTCAGGTGACTCCCAGAACACAACATCCTTAACTCAAATCCATAACTAATAATAACGCTCTTTATTAAACTCATCTGTGAAACAATAAGTCTAATACAAAGCTCCCCTCCACACCGTTTTAATTATAATAAATCACCTTCATTATGATGCATTCTTCAGTATAACATGCAGGCTCCCTCGCTACCTCAGATACTCCAGTAATGAGAGGAGAGCAGAAATGTATGACTCCAAAAAAGTTATTTACACACACACACACGCACACACACACAGAGAGACACACGGAGAAATTCCACAGCATTCCACGGCTTTGCAGCATGAATTTCAACAACTTTTACCTTACCTCACTGTTCATAACATCACAGCCGAGAAGACAGGGGGAAAAAAAGAAAAAGAAAAAGCACCACATCTGAAAAACGCTGTTTACACAAATACGGGACCCTGAATATATCCACTAGCATGGAAAAATAAGTCCTTGCAGTACAATCGTTTCTCTATAAATGTATGAAAGTATTTTACTGCCTGGTGCAACAAATCAGTGATGAGACTCTGAGCTGCGGTGCGAGTGTTCCAAGGGACTGCGTGTCAAAGTCAACTTCCCCGGGCAGTCCCCTGAGAACGGCGCTGGGCACATTCTCCTGAAAGGTGTGAAAATCTGATTTTCTAAAATGGATCAGTAATTCTCTATGAAGGGGGAAAGGATCGATAAATCTTTGCTAAGTAGATTGTAAAGGAAAAATTATTCTTTCAGTGACAGTACATTAGGTCCCTCCAAACAATCTCAATAAACTAAAGACGAAGCGTTCCTCCACCAGCTACTTTTGACTTCTGATCTATTTTTGTCATCTCAGATCATTCTGCAACGCACATACATTTATATCTGCTCAGCAACGCTCCGTGTGGATGTTGATTTATGGTGTGTGCCATTATAATGTTTGGCTGTGACTAGAAAAAGAAAATTATAAGCTGCTTGTAACCTGATAGATAGGATACAGGGAAATGTGATTATAGGCGGACACACATGCATGTTTCCAACTACATCGCTTCTCCCCGCAGCTGCCTGACACACTTCTCAGCCACATACGCCTGTGTTCCTTTTAGGTACCTGTTCGTATGCATGTGGCGTGCACTCCCTCAATGCCGAAAATGACCCGAGCTGTGATATGCTCAGAATCGCGGGTGTCACTGGTCCTTCCAGGAATATTTGTCTCTCCCTACACAAAGACCGAGGAAAGCGCCCACCCGGGTTTTGTCACACACACACCCCATGACGTGGAACTGGCGTAGCCACGATCGTCACTGGGCTCACGATCGGGGGTGTCCACACCCTTTACCACACAAAGGCCTTGCTAAAGAGTTTAGACAGACGATGTGCGTCACGAGAAAACAGGCCCGGGGGAGCGGACCGACTGCTCCCAGGAGGCTCCCCGGTTAGAGCGTCCCGAGCCGCGCGTGGCGGAGACGTCCTTGCACAGCGTTACAGTGGTTAGTAAAAAAGACGGCCTGTGTGCTGGCGAGGTGTTTCGGGGCTTCAGAGCATGCGGGGTAGCCTGCGTCCTGGAAAACAAAGCAAACTCTCCGCACAGCAGGCTTCACAGCCCGCATTTCCCAGTCCTCGGTGCTAGGTGGTGCCGGAATTAACGTCGGGACAGCTCTCCGGGGAATACAGCCTCTGCCGTGCAACGCACCACGTTTCGTGGACAGCATCCTGGCTCGAAGAAGGGGAGGAGGATGATGGGCGTGTGGAACCCTAGCACACGGGTGTGATGCGTGTACGGATACCCCGTTCAAGCCACTGTCCTGCTAAAGCTCCCGCATGAGGAATTCCATCCGCGAGTACGTTTCCAGGGGCGGGGCTGTGCCAGTGTTTTGATTAAATACCTTTTCTCACTTTTTACTGAATAATGCTATATTGGTGCTCATTCGGGTACAATAGAGAGGGACTCTAACTTCTCTTAGCAGGTAGAAGGACTCACTATGATTATAAACTCTCCCACAATCTGGCCTTTGTGAAATGTTCTGATGGGCGGTGCCTGGGTGGCTCAGTCGGTTACGTGTCTGCCTTCCGTTCAGGTCATGATCCCAGGGTCCTCTGACCCAGCCTGGCATGGGGCTCACGGATCAGCGGGAGCCTGCTTCTCCCCCCTGCTCCCCCTGCTTGTGTTCTCTCTCTTCTTGTCAAATAAAGAAATAAATAATCTTAAAAAAAAAAAGAAAAAGAGAGAGAAAGAAAGAAGGAAAGAAGGAAGGAAGGAGAGAAAAGGAAGAAAAAAGAGAAAAGGAGAAAAGAAAAGGAAAGGAGAAAGTTCTGACTAGAGGGTTGAAGAGTTCTAAGATTCTAAGTTTCTCCATCAAGCCCACCATTCCTGCCCGCAGGGAGGTCTGTGGGGACGGCAAAAGAACCAGCTCTTGGCATCTCTAAACATTTTAGGGATATGTGTCTTCATTCAAGCATCCTAAACACAACATTGATCTAAAAACAATGGGTAATATCCTTTCTGGTTCACAAGTCAGATCCAGTAAAAAGTACTAGTAAAATATGAAAACACAAAATCTTCAAGTCAGAGACTGTGAAAGCATGGAGTCCTGAGTCCTATCTATCAGATGAGAAGAGCAATTCTAAGAGAGGGTGAATGAGGGGCACCTGGGTGGCTCAGTTGGTTAGGCGCCTGCCTTCAGCTCAGGTCGTGACCTCAGGGTCCTGGGATTGAGACTCACATTGGGCTCTCTGCTCAGTGGGGAGTCTGGTTCTCTCCCTCCCTCTGTGCTCGTGCTCTCTTTCTCTCAAACAAATAAATAAAATCTTTAAAAAGAAAGAAAGAAAGAAAGAAAGGAAGGAAGGAAGGAAGAAAGAAAGTAAGTTAGCTCAATGATACGATGGAGGAAACTCAGCTCCTAATCAAAGGATAAATCAGGGCCATTTAATGAATAAAACACTAACACATAGAGGTCTGGAGTAGGTGTTTTGTTGCATGCTCATACTCAAATGACATGTTTTCTCTGATACTGTTTCAATCTGAATTATACACCTGAAAAGTATTCTTAGTATCACAAACTCATTTTGCTGATTCTAAGAATTATCCTTTACTAAGCTTCTAATACGAGGCTTACAGATAATTTTTCTAAAAATCCGTGTAATGATAGGTTCTGGTCAAAGGCCCCGCCTCTTGGGCAACATCCTGAGGTGACCGTGAGACACACAGAAGGTGCCAACCACCAAAATGGCCATTTCGCCCACCCTCTGGCCCACAGCTGCTGCATCAAGGTTTTGGTTAAATGTAGTAGTTCTTCTTGTCCCCTTTTGTTTATACTTGGAGATATTTTCTTTGTGCAAGGAAATGATTTCAGTGATCCAGTTGATAATCTTAGGCAAAAATGGAAATCATCACATTCATATCTCTGGACCAGCTTCCTCAAGGCTTGGAAAGAATCAACTCCATCAGTTCTCTAGAGACAGTTGTGAAAAATAGAAAAAGTATCTGCCTTAGAAAATGCCCCTTTACCCCCTACATGGCCCTGGATGAATTCTACAGTCCTTGGTAATATCCCTCCTTGGTTTTATTTTTTTTCTCTTGGCCTCTTTGCATTAAAATAATACTTATTATTAGAAGTATTAATAATATAAGAATTCATATATTACTAAATAATATTTAAAGAAGCACAAGCTTATTGAAGAGAATTTGGAAAATGCATATATATATATTTATTTATCTATGTATATAAAAAATAGAAAAAATATATCATCCACAGTCACACTACTTGATATATTTCTTTAATACATACATACTAATGCTAATTTGGTATCATATAGCCTATTTACTATCCTGTTTCATTCCCTTAAGATTATATTGTTGGGGGTGCCTGCGTGGCTCAGTGGGTTAAGCCTCTGCCTTTGGCTCGGGTCATGATCTCAGGGTCCTGGGATCGAGCCCCGCATTGGGCTCTCTGCTCAGTGGGGAACCTGCTTCCCCTCTTCCTCTCTGCCTGCCTCTCTGCCTGCTTGTGATCTCTGTCAAATAAATAAATAAAATCTTAGAAAATAAAAAAGATTATATTGCTGCCATTTTTCCACTCATTATTCCTCAAGAATCTCACCATCACAGTTGTGTAATATTTAAGGTAACCACTGTGTATGGTGGGATACTTAAAGCTATTTACAATATATTATTTTTTTTAAGATTTTTAAAATTTTTAGAGAGAGAGTGGGGGGGAATGGGCAGAGGGAGAGGGAGGGATAATCCCAAGCAGACTCCATACCAAGCATGGGGTCCGACGCAGGGCCCCATCTCATGACCCTGAAATCATGACCTGAGCTGAAATCAAGAGTCAGGCACTGAACCAGCTGAGCCACCCAGTGCCCCAATACTTTAATATTTAAAGAGAATATGATGTCTATTTTGTTCAACATATATAGCCTAGATCACTATAATCACATAATGGTTTCTAATATGAAAAATTTAAATAATCATAAGAATTTTAGTCAGAATGTTTTGACTAAAGCAAATAATGTCAAATTGTTTTCCAAAAAAGGTCTAAGTACCATGCATTTCAACACACTCTTCCTTGAACATTTTACATATTGTCAATTGTTTTCATTTTTGGAAACGTCTCAGATGTAGAATAGCATCTCATACATTTAACTTTCTTTTAATTTGTGGGTGTGTCTAGACATTTCATGTATTTTTTACTGTATGTGTTTATCATTTCTTTGAACATTTTCTACCCTGGACTATTATTTCAGTAATCGATTGGGGGAATTGTTTACAAGAATGATGCCAACCCTTCGTCATATTCATGCATATATTTTTGAGTTTCTAGTGTCTTTTAAAGTTTGTTTATAGCATGTTTGCCCTATAGACATTTCACATTTTTATTTAGCCAAATCTCTTAGCTTTCCACTTCGGCAGCTTTTCGGCTTCTTTATACCTGGGGAAATTTCTTTCTGAACCAGGGACAGGTAAATATTCTCCTATTTTTTTAATTCTATCTTTTTAATATTATTTCTTTTTCTATTTAACTATTAAATACATCTGGAATTTATTTGGGTGCACAAATGTGAGATGAAGTGCTAACATTTTTTAAAGAGATAATCTATTCAATAATGGCTCCTGGAGAGCCATCTGGTCAACAGACAGAGGCTTTCTTTAGCACTGAATGAGATTCTCTGTTAAAACACAGATCACCCATATGCCGCATGTGGGCACTGCCCTGGCCAGGCTCTCCTCCTACTCCCCTGACCACTCCTTCCCAATCATCTTCGTTTTTCCTAAACATCCTAGGGTTTTCTTGAAGACTATCAGTCATAAACTTGTATCATCGGCTCCCCCTAGCTTCTTTCCTGGCATCCTCTCTCCTTGCAGAACTCAATCCATACTCTGTCCACACCAGTTATTGGAAGGGGACAGGGTTAACGCTATTTTTTTTATTTAATCAAGATTTTAATTCTGCTGTAAGAGCAACAGTGTCTCCCCAAATAACTCGTCCCCAGGGTTTTTATTTATTTTTTATTTTTTTAAAGATTTTATTTATTTATTTGAGAGGGAGATAGAGCACAAGCAGAGGAAGTAGCAGGCAGAAGGAGAAGCAGGTTCCCTGCTGAGTGGGGAGCCCAATGTGGGGCTCAATACCAGGACCTTGGGATCATGACCTGAGCCGAAATAGACAGCCCCCGACTATATTCCAGGGCCTGGCTGTGGTCTGCCTGGAGTGCCACTGCTGCTCCGAAGCAGAGGGAAAGGATTGGCCACCATCCTCATAGACCATACCTCCAGGGCATTCTGTCACTGGGAGAGCACAGGAGGTGGCCTCTGTCTACCCATGTGTTACCGACACCCTGTGTCTCTAAGGCAGCAGCACGTGGCTGGGTGGAAACACTGATCGTTCTTTGCGACAGTTGTTTCCTCCAAAGCGAGGTAGAAGCTGAGCTCTGGATTGGTCGGATTAATGGGGATGCCAACAGTGAGGGGGCACTCATTTACATGGTGCCCAGTGCTGGACATGTCTCTCCTCTCAACAGCCCAAGGAGGTAGGTACTGTTGACTGGATATTGCTCTGCTAAAGGTCATCAGATCAGCCACATTTCTAAATCCAATAGTCAATTCTCGGTTCTCATATGACTTGACCTTTTCACAGCCTTTGACACAATCAATCACTCCTTTTCCTGAAAACCCTCTTGGCTTCCAGGACGCTGCATTATTAGATGTCCCTTGCAGGTTCCTCTTCCTGGCCCATCCTCTGAGCACTAGAGTGCCCGTGGGTCCGGTCCCCTGACTCTCTGCTCTTTCCACCTTCTCTCCTTTGGAGACACTCCCCAGCCTCCTGGCTTGAAAGCCCACCCATGTGATGACATCCCCAAATACTTAATTCCAGCCTAGAGCTGGTTTCTAAGTGCTAGTCTCAAACATTCAACTACTCGCTCAATATATTTCCACTTGAGTATCTAATAACGTCTTAAGCTCTACTTGTCAAAAACTGAATGACCGCTTTTCACCCTGAAAAACCTGCTCCTCCTACAGGCTTCCCCATCTCAGCAAATGGCAATTTCATCCCTCCAGCAGTTCAGGGCAAAGTCTCTGGGTCATACGTCTTTTTTTCTCACATCCTGCCGCCAATCCAACAACACATCAAAATATGCCCAGGATCCAAACAATTGTGACTGATTCTAGCACATCCACCTTGGCCCATGCTACCACACCCTCAGATTATTTCAGCGGCTTCCTCACTGATCTCCCTGCTGTCACCCTTGTCAGTGGACCATCAATAAGGATCTGTTGTTCGTGTCATGGCACTCTGACTAAAATCTGATGGTTTCTTAACGTACTCAGAGGAAAAACCAAAGTCCTTATAATGACCTAGAAGCCATGCAGGGTATGTCCAACAGTGGACATACTGTTGCAACAGGGGCCAACAGGGGCCTTGCACCCCCTCCTCTCTCTCCCCCTGCCCCCACCCCAACCGGTTCCCTCTGTTGGCTGCCCTGGCCTCCCTGCAATCCCTCTGACCCCCCAGCACACTCTCATCTCAGAGTCTGGGCACCTGCTATCCCTCTGCCTAGATGCTTCTCCTTTAAAGAGCCAAACTGCCTTTGTATCTCTGTTTCAATTGCACTTTGTGGGGTAGGTTCATTTAAAAGCAAATTAGGTATAATCAAAGTCAGAATTGAAATACTGAAAGATATAGCTAAAGAAATGTTCTGGGGTGAGGTACAGAGAAACTAGCAGAAGGAAAATAAGAAAGAGAAATTAAGAGACATAGTGGATAACATAAAATTCAACATATCTTTAATTCTTGGAAGGAGAGAATACAGAGAATTCAGGGAAGGCAATATTTGAAGAGATGACTAATCCAAATTTTCCAGAAATGTTGGAAGTATAAATTCACAGACTTAGGAAACAAAACAAATAAATAAAAAGAAGTGTGAACCTGGATGTATTTTAGTGGAACTGCAGAACACCAAAGACAGAGTTATATATCTACAGAGATTACCTTTCAAGAACAGGGGTGAAAAAGAGACATTTTAATTAAGTATAAAGAAATTTACCACCAACAGATTTTCATGATTAGAACTTTGAGGGGGGAAAAAAAATGTAGTTAAGAGAGAAGAATGAAAATGCTTAAAATGCTAACCATGGGGCTACTGGGTGGCTTAGTTAAGTATCACATTCGTGATTTCGGCTCAGGTCATGATCTCAGGGTCGTGAGATAGAATCCTGTGTCATGTGTGGAACCTGTTTTAAGATTCTCTCCCTCTCTCTTTCTCTCTCCCCCTCTAGTCCTCCTTTCTTTCTCTCCCTCTCTTAATAAAATAAATAAGTAAATAAATAAATAAAGTGCTAACACGTAGATAAATCCAAGCAAACATATCTATATAAAACAATGATAACTAACCTGTAGAATATTCAAAATAACTAAAATATCAAACACAAGTAACATGTAACTAGGGAAGGAAGTAAATGGAATTAAATTTTTAAACTATCCGTTTATTATTCCTAAAAAAGTTAGAAGTGTTAGAAGCTAGAAGTTAGAAGTGTTCAGGTCTTTGTAAAAGTTAAATATGCCTGTAGAAATACCAAATGTAACCATTTACTGAATCAAAACAGTGTGCGAGCACATAAACAGTAGAGATAAGAAGCTGAGATGAGAGAGAAAGGAAACAGAAACCTCAAAAACTCAAACTGTCTCAACAAGGATTTAAAAAAAAGAGCCAGCCCGAGAGAAAAATGCATAGAAACAGTTGTAGATTGTAAATAAAAATGAAAGGGTGGGGGGAACGAAAATGAGGGGGACCCGGCTGTATCAGTCGGTGGAGTGTGCAACTCTTGATCTCAGGGCTGTGAGTTTGAGCCCTATGTTGGGTGTAGAGATTACTTAAAAATAAAATGTTTATAAAAAATGAAGCTGAAAAACAATCTGAGGGTTTTGAAGGGGCGGGGGGGTGGGAGGTTGAGGGAACCAGGTGGTGGGTATTAGAGAGGGCACGGATTGCATGGAGCACTGGGTGTGGTGCAAAAACAATGAATACTGTTACGTTGAAAAGAAATAAAAAATTTAAAAAAAAAAGAAACTGAAAAAAGTAAGCCCAATTTTATATAAACCTCATAAATGTAAACAGTTTTAAATCACCATTTCATAAAGAGATGGTCAGACATTATTAAAATCAGTTCTGTGTTGTTTTAAAAGAGACATTAATAAACCATAAGAACATAAAATGTAGGAAGGTTAATACGAAAGTTAGAAGAAACATATATCAGACATGTACTAATCAAAAGAACTGAAGACAAATTATATTAACTCAAATGATCTTTTAAGAAAAAACTTACTTAGAGATGATCACTAGATAGCGATAATTGTTCATCTGAAAGCTAAAAAATATTAAACTTTAATGCATCTCACCAAAACAGACTAAAAATATATAAAGAAATAATGGACCTGTAGAGAGGTTTTTTAAATTTACCACCAGAGTGGGAGATTTTCATATATCTCTTTCATATATCTCTATTTTTGCTAGGACAAACATATAAAAATTGATAAAATACAGACAATGTGAACAAGACCAGTACCAAGCTTGAGATAATGGACCTGTACAGAATTCTGTATCTAGTAATAATAAAATTAATATTCTCAAAAACATGGAACAGTTATGCAAACTAACAAGGTCATAAAGCAGATCTCAAATTTCAAAAAATCAACTTCGAGTATACTGCATTGTTTGACCAAAATATGACTAATTTAGAAGTCACTATCAAGGGGGCACCTGGGTGGCTCAGTCAGGTAAACGTTTGCCTTCAGCTTAGGTCAGTATCCCAGGGTCCTGGGATTGAGCCCACATAGGCTCCGTCTCCCTGCTGAGCACTCTGCCTCTGCTCCTCCTCACTGATCATGCTCTCTCTCTCTCTCAAATGAATAAATAATACCTTAAAAAAGAAATCAATGTCAAAATATATTTTTCCAGAATCTCCATATATCTGATAATGTTTAGAAAATCTAGTAAATAACTAATAAGTCAGAGAAGAAATCATGACAGAAATTTAAAATACTTAGACCTGAATTATGATGAATATACTATATAATAAAATTTGTTAGATATAGAGAAAATAGTTCTTCTGGGGAAAGTTACAGACTTAAATGTATACATTGGAAAATAAGAAAGAGGAAATTAATGACCTAAACATTCACTTCAATAGTTAATGAAAAAATAATGGAACGAACTCAAAGATAGTAGAAGAAAATAACTAATAGAAATAAGAAAGTTCAGCTAACTTAAAAAAAATGATTCAATAGAGATAAGCAAAAAAAAAAATGCTCCTTTGAACAAGCTAATAAACATTCAGATCTGAAGCAAGAACAATCTAGACCAAAAAAAAAAAAAAAAGAGAGAGAGAGAGAGAGTGTATGTGCAAGTAAACCATATTAGGAATAAAAATGGAAATATACCTACAAATAAAACAAATATTGTAAGCAGCTCCTAAATTAAATCACGCTATCAAATTTAAATATACCAAGATATTGAAAAGATAATGAGAAATGAAAAATGCTTACCAATAAATATTAATTCGTGGTCAAATTGATAATTTTTCAGAAAATAAAAGCCTCCCAAGAGACTCAAAGCATGAACACCTCCCATCATTATAAAATAAATTAAATCCTTAATTTCAAATATATATATATATATATATATAATATGTATACATACATATTATATATATATAATTTGTGTGTGTGTGTGTATATATATATCCAATTTGTGTGTGTGTATATATATATACAAGGCCTTCCGGAGGCAAGATCACCTGCGGGATCACAGGTATATCCATTCCAAAGAAAAACCTTTCAAATGTCAGGAGTGTGGGAAAGGATTTTGTCAGTCTAGAACTCTAGCAGTTCACAAAACTTTACACATGCAGACATCAAGCCCTACAGCTGCAAGCAGTGCGGCAAAGTGTTCAGGTGAAACTGTGATCTGCAGCGGCACAGCCTGACTCACACCCCGCGGCAGGACTTCTAGAGAAGCCCAGGATGTGTCCCATGCCGCCGCTGCTCCCCTCCCCAGACACCTCTCCACGCCTCCCACCCAGGGGATATATATATATATATATATATATATACACACAAATTAGATCAGATGATTCTACAAATAAAACTTATAAGAAATTGGGGTGCCTGGGTGGCTCAGTGGGTTAAGCCTCTGCCTTTGGCTCAGGTCATGATCTCAGGGTCCTGGGATCGAGTTCACAATCTCACAAAAAGAACTGTACAATTTCTCTATGAATATGTATAAATTATTATGAAAATATACTAATGAAACCCTATTAATTAAGGAGGTATACCATGATCACTGATTCGAAAACTCAATGACATCAAGATGTTAATTCTCCCCAATTCTTTAAAAAAGACTTTGAAGTCAAAACCTGATCAAGATTTTGGGCACTTGCCCTTCCATATATCAGGACCTTTATGAAGCAGAGTTAATTAAGACAGAATGTTAGTAACAAAATTAAAAGCCAAGAAACAGACACTCACATAAATGAAATTTTAGTCTATGACAGAGGTAACAGGGAAGATTACTGGGAAAAGACTGAGGAGTGAGAAAAGATTGAGACATTGGGTTATCCATTTAGAAAAGAAGAGATGAAATTTGATCCCTGTACCCAGCAAATGAAAATAAATAATAATTATAGGTGGACTGAAGACTTAAATGTGAACGGCAAAAGTCTAAATGTTTAAAAAATATAAGAGAACATCTTTAAAACATGGAGGTGGGTCAAGATTTCTGAATCACAACACTAAAAGTAACAAACATAAAATATAACATTCATTCTCTCTGCATGAACATTAAAAACTCTGCTTACCAAAATGCACCATAAGGAAAGTAAAAATCTAAGGCAAAAATAGGGATACTATTTTTAGAATGACCATTACAGACAAAATATTAGTATTTTAATTACCTAATGAATATGTAATATGAGAAAAACAATATAAAGTGTGAGCTAAACAAAAAAATACACTTTTCAAAGAAGATAAAAATGAAAGAGTAAATAAATGTATGAAAAGATGCTTAACCTCACGTATACTCAGGGAAATCCAATTAGAAAACAATGAGATACAATTTTACACTCCTTAAATTAGAAAAAATTAACAAATTTGATTACACGAAGTATTGGAGAGCACATGGGTCGATGGACCATCTTATATATGCTCTGGAAGAACATAAATTGGTATATCCATTTGAAAGACAAACTGGTGTTATCTTTTAAATTTAAACATGAGAATGGGAATACCCAAATAGAAAGGAATGTCAAAGAATACAAAACAAAACAATCCAGCATGTACTAAGAGACGGAAGTATGGAAAAAATAAGACACCTTCAGATAATTCCAGAGAACAACACAAACTTTCTGTGGATGGAGCTCAAGTTGCATGTTCATGCGAGAGAGAAACAGAAGTGATCAGCAACATTGTCAAAGAGGTAACTCACAGTCCGCCATTTTTTCAGTGTTAAATGTTTGTGCTTTGTCCCACATATCAAAAATTTTCAAGCAACTTTAATCATAAAACCACTTGAAATCGAACTTCGGAAATGTAAAAAGAAATCACAATAGCAGAATTGCTCTAAATGAATTTAGAGGACCTTGGTCCAGGCAGGCACAATCCCCAACTTTGCTCTCCTTGGAGGTCCCTGAGGACACAACATTGTATTCCTCAGACTTGGGCACAGGTTGAAAACAGCTCTTGTGGACAATGGGATTTTGAACTCTGCGGGACCACAATCTTAATTCACATCACATGGACACAGAACATCAACGCAGTTGGATGGTGGCAGAAAGCCTAATGAGTGATTTGGAGAACACCTGCTCAATGTGTGGTAATGGGTAGGATTTCTGGAAAGATATCCAGTTGTAGTATCAAAGGTAACCAATATTTTTCAAGAAGCATCAAAGGTGTCCGCATACAAATATGTTTCCTATTACTCATTCAAATTGCTCAAAACACTCTGGAAGTACACTACAATTTTCATAAGTAATTTATTTACATTGTTTTCTGGGATGTCAGGAAAAATTGCTTATATCTTTTATTAATCCTAAGCAAAACCTACTCTATACTACTTTCAGTCATCAGAAAGTTGGACAGTCAGATAGAAAACAAAAACAAAAATAGAGGGAAGAACAGTAAATTGCCTAAATTCATTCCTGGGTATCAGAGGAAGCACTTGACCTCTGTTCCATAGCCGGGCATTCTCTAAAGTGTAAATGAAAATATCTATCTCCTTACTGCCCCATGATTCAACCTGAAGTGTTCTATTATCATAATGCAGGCAGAGCACACCTTTTTTTGAGTATCAGTATTATTATAATTATAATATTAAAATACAATTAGTAATTTAAGCAATAATTTAAATTTCATATGAAAATAAACACAAAGAATACTTTGAGCCTTATGGAAACTCTCACACTGATCTGGACAGACATCTTGGTTCTTTGACCTCTGGGGATTTTCCCTTTCTGGCTTCAGTTTCTCTATCCATAAAGTGGGGAGAACTCCTACTTGTCAGACATTGAGTACATAGGATATGCTTGACGAATGGTAGCTATGGTATAATATAGATTACAAAACCTTATAAATGAATGAACTGGAAAATGAATAAATGAATTCAATGGAAAAAACCTCCTAATAAGAAACCTCCAAAAGAAAAATGGAAAAGTCATTTGGACCACATTTCTTTTGACACTATTGACATATGGAGCTGGATAATTCTAGGTTGTGAGGAAACTGTCCTGTCTATGGCATGATGCTCAGCACTATCCTTGACCTCTACCCATTAGGTGCTCGTAGCTCCCCACCTACCCAAGTTGTGACAAAAAAAAAAAAAAATGTCTCTAGACATTGCAGATATTGCCAAGTGGCCACTGGGGGACAAGGCATCTTAGACAAGATACAAAAAGCAGCAACCGCAAAAGGAAAACATAACACATTGGGCTTTATCAAAATCAAAAATATCTGCTCTGAAAAACTTTTGTTTAGAAATAAAAATGCAGGGGCGCCTGGGTGGCTTAGTCAGTTAAGGGTCTGCCTTCGGCTCAGGTCATGGTCCCAGGGTCATGGATCAAGCCCCCCATCGGGCTCCCTGCTCAGGGGGAGTCTGCTTCTCCCTCTCCCCCTCCCCTGCTTGTGCATTTCTCTCTCTCTCTGTCTCTGTCTCTCATTCAAATAAATAAATAAAATCTTCTAAAAAATGCAAGCTAGAAATTGATAAAAAAAAATCCTCTCTCTATAGATATAGTTATAGAACCAAGATATCCATTAAGGGCTAGCATACTTATATATTTTAAAACTACAGCAAAATAATTCTTTTTTTTTTTTTTAATGAATTTTGGGACACCTAGGCAGTGCAATCAGTTAAGCATACAACTCTTGGTTTTGGCTCAGGATGTGATCTCCGGTTTGTGAGATGGAGCCCCACATCAGGATCTGGGATGAATGGTGGAGTCTGCTTAAGTTTCTCTCTCCCTCCCCCTTCCCTCCCTCTCTCTAAAGAACTGGTGTTATCTGGAAAGATTTCTGGAAAGATATCCAGTTGTAGTATCAAAGGTAACCAATATTTTGGTTACCTTTCCCTCCCTCTCTCTAAAATAAATAAATAAGTCTTAAAAATAAATAAATAAACAAATAAATAAATAATGAATTTTAAAAACTAGGTAAAAGACTTAAATACTTGAAAAAGGAAGACATACAAATGGTCAATAAGTATATTAAAAGATGTCCAACATCATTATTTGTCAAGGAAATACCACATAAAACTACAATGAGGATCGCCTGGGTGGCTCAGACAGTTAAGCACCAGACTCTTGATTTCAGCTCAAGTCATGAGCTCAGGGTTGTGGAATTGAGCCGTGGGGCTCAGCACTCAGCAGGAAGTTGGCTTGAGATTCTCTCCTCTCCCTCTGCCCCCACTCCACTCATGCATGCACACATATACACACTCTCTCTCCCTCTCCCTTTCTCTCAAATAGTAAATACATATATTTTTTTTAAGCCACAGTGAAAGACCACTACATACTTATTAGAATGGCTGAAGGTAGACTCAAACATACCAAGTGCTGGTGAGGATATGGGGCAGCTTGACTATCATACACTGCTATTAGATGTGTAAAATGGGTCAACCTTCTGGAAAGCCAACAGTTTCCTACAAAGATATATACCTGCCCTATGATTTAACAATTCCACTCCTAGGTATTTACCCCAAAGAAATGAAAGCGTATGTCTCTACAAAGACTTGCAGAAGAATGTTCATAGCAGTTTGTTCATAGAAGCTCAGAACTTCAAACAACCCAAATATTTAAGAGATAAATGGGTGAACAAGGTCTACCTGCCAATGGTACACTCCTCCAAGTTTATCTCCCAATGGAATATTCCTCAAAACTCCTCAAGGGAAAAAGGATGAGAGAAAGAAAAGGGAAGGGAAGGGAAGGGAAGGGAAGGGAAAGGAAGGGAAAGGAAGGGAAAAGGGGAAGAGAAGGGATGGGAAGGGAAGGGAAGGAGGGAAGAAAGGAGGGAGGGAGGGAGAAAGAGAGAGAGGAAGGAAGGCAGGAGGGAAGGAAAGTAGCTTGGTTCATCTTGTAGACATTATGCTGAGGGGAAGAAGTAAGTCATAAAAGGGAACACACTGTATGGTTCTATTTATATGAAGCTCTAGAACGAAAAAAAACATAAACTATAATGACAAAATTAAAATAACAAATTCCTCTGAGGCACTAGGGAGCTTTCTGGTCCCTGAGATTGTTCTATGCCTTGGTAGGGTTGGTGGTAACCAAGGCACACACATGTCAAAAGGACTGAAATGCACATCTGTGTGTTTTATTATAAAAAATGAGGAGTGAGGAGGTAATCAGGATATGCAATCAGAATTAACAACACGTATAGAAAATATCAACGTAGGAAACTGGACAACATTTAGTAGACATATATTCAAGCCATTTCAGTGGATTTTGAGAAAACACTTTATTCAGAAAAAAGGATGGGGAGCTGCCAGGCATAACAAACAAACAATTGGCAAATGGGGAAAAAGACAAATTAAAAAACTGAAAGGCCAGAGGAAAGAATGCAGATAATAGCACATACAAGATATCACAAAAGAAAAGAGAAAAGAACAGAGAAAATGAAAGAAAAGCATTACTTAGAGATATAATAAAGACATTTTTCCTGAATTGAAGAAAGTCACAAGTCCTTATATCCAAAGGCCTTCTAGGAGCAAGGCAGGATTATTCTCTAAGGCCCATCTCCTGACATATCCTGACAAATTTCTGGATTCCAAGGATAAAGATAAAATCATGAATATGTATAGAAAAGAAGTGCTAGAACTGTGGGTTGCCAGAATTGGATTTTAGAAACCAATATAAAAAATCTTGAAATGCTTGCCAAATTTTATTTGCACACATATAATACTTAAAATATCTCCTCTACTATCACCATCACCTAATATCATGAAAAGAAAACAGGAAGAATATGCCAAAATTACAGGCAGGCCATTCCTCAAGAATGACAGTATATACATATATTCACACTAATATACACATTGTCCTTAACGCCTCAATTCTTTACAGGTAAGTCAAAAAAAGTTTCTCACAAGGATCTTCCAATTAACACTAAGGAATGCAGTAAGATTTCTAGAAATATTTAGCAAAACGAACTACTTTCCTGGAATTCTATTCTTACATAAATCATAATTTTTCACTTTTTTAATGCAGTGATTGAGACTTCTATGGTCTTTCTATTTAAAAAAAAATCACTAAGGCAGATGGGAATCAACATAATTGTAATAGAATAAAAGGAATTTTTACTATACATGAAATGTTTTGGGAATAAAATCAAGAAAATAAATGTTAAGTGTAAGAAATTACTAACAATGTATTTTTGAAGCCTAGATCAATTATGAAGAAAGGATTTTTAAAGGAAAAATAAACTTCTTTTTAATAAATTCTGGAGCTAAAATTTCATATACTTTTTTTTTTTAGAGAAGGAGGGAGAGAGCAAGAGAAAGCAAGCAAGCTAGCAAGGTTGTAGGGCCTGGGGAAGGACAGAAGGAGAGGGAGAGAGAGAATTCTAAGCAGGCTTCAAGCTCAGTGTGGAGCCAGATGCTGTGCTCAGACTCATGACTCAGAGATCATGACCTTAGCCAAAATCAAGTTCGTCACTTAACCAACTGAGCCAACCAGGTGCCCCCCAAATTTTATATACTTTTAATAAAAGATGGCATTACTGGGATAGAGTGAATTAATATTAAAATTCTTAACTTTATCCTGGGATTATGGAGAGAGGCTACAAATACAAGCTTAGATCTTGTTGTTAAAAAAAAAAGTTGGTCAAGTACATTTCTTACGAAAATTCCTCACTAGTAGAAGATAAATGAGATGCAGAATTAAATCAGTAAGAAAAAAATTAATCACTCCCAGGGAAGGAAGGAAGGAAAGAAGGAAGGGAAGAAGGGAGGGAGGGAGAGAGAGAGAGAGAGAGCCACAAAACATAGAAGGTATCAGGTAAGAATAAGACCAAGACCAAACAAATCAATTAACATAACACGTGGAATGAACTAAATTTCTGTATATAAAACAAGGTCTAAAATTAGAGAAGAAAGGCAAATCTCAGTTCAGAGGCTGTTTAAGAGAGCATTTTAATAAAATGATAAAGGTTGAAAATAGCTGAAGATATGCAAAGCAAATGGAAACAAAAGGAAAGCAAGTGGTAATATTACTATTAAAGTAAAGCTGAAGCAAAATGCACTAAATGGGATATTTCATATTTATAAAAGGTACACTCTGCCAAACAGATATGTCAAGAAACTTTTTACACTGAAAAAAAAAAAAAAACTAGTCACGAAATATATTAGACAAAGAACAGTCTGCAGTCTTAAGGGAAATAACATGCCTCTTTCAAAATGTGACAGATCAAGTAGATAAAAAATGCAGAGTACTTGAATAACACAATTATGAGTTTGATTTACTGAGGAGAAAGAGTAAGAGAGAAACTTCATATGTTACAGATGTAAAATACATATTCTTTTCAAATTGCCAAGGAACAGTAATGAAAAGGAATCATGGTTAAGACTATACAGACCATCTCAAAAAACTCCTTAAGCAGATACACCAGTTAGCCCACACTTGGTCCTGACTGCCATAATTGTGGAAATTAACACTTCTACATAGACTTTGGAGATGAAAGAAATCACATCAATAGTAGACTGAGAAAATAATATGGGTGATACCTGATTGTTATGTAACAATATCCTGATCAGATATTTGAGTATTGGGATTAATATCACTTTCCCCTTTTTCTTACCATTCTGAATATTTCATCTCATTGTCTGATAAAAAGATTTCATTATAAATCAGGGCCTGAATAAGACAGTCCCCTCTGATCCTTGTCAACATTTTTCAAAATGGAGGCACTGGCTTCCAGAGTAAGGATGGGACCCCAGAGTGGGGGCCAACTTTCTTTTGGGGCTGAGAGGGCATACCCAACCTGTTCAACTACTCCTAGTTCCATACAACCTAGGGTGAGGTTCTGACATAGTTAAGCAGCAAAGGAAAGCCATGAAAGCAACATGTAATGATTATCCTACGCTTTATTCATAAATACAAATGGACAATCAACTATTGTCAGTTACTTGAGAAAAATCATAGCAAAAAATAAACCAAAAGTGGGCGCCTGGGTGGCTCAGTGGGTTAAGCCTCTGCCTTTGGCCCAGGTCATCATCCCAGGGTCCTGGAATCGAGCCCCATATCGGGCTCTCTGCTTGGCAGGGAGCCTGCTTCCCTCTCTCTCTGCCTGCCTCTCTGCCTACTTGTGATCTCCGTCTGTCAAATAAATAAATAAAATCTTTAAAAAAATAAAAAAAAACAAAAGAATCCAAATGAACAGCAATATCCACTATTGCTAGAGGAAAGAGAAACAATTCAAGGAAGAACAAGGAATCTTAAAATAATTTTAGTTGGTTTTATGAGGGAGATCTGACAAATTATTTTATTCATAAAACAAGAACACTTTGCAATGGTAAGAAGAACAAGGTTTATCAAAATTCATAATGTAATTATTGACATTTGGAAGTTTGATAGAATACTAAATGAAAAAGTCAAGGAAACTTTGCAGAATCTAGGAAAAAATGACAAATAATCAGAAAATGTGAAGAATTTCAGCACACTCAATCCAGGAGGACCCACATCTATCTACTAGTAGTTCCAGAAAGAGATAGGGAAGCAAAGGGATGTGAGTAATTTACCAAAGTAATAAAAAGAATGAAATTATTCAAAGATGAAACAAACCAACAAAAAGAATATGTCGTCATTTTGGAAGATTCTATATGGTGCTGAGCAGAAAGAATGGGGGGAAAAATCTGAATACAGTATTATAAAATTTCAAGAACATCAGGATTCTTAAAGATCCTAAAAGCTCCCAAAGAGATTACATACATCTTCAAACAAAGAAGGACCAAATTGGTTTTGGACATTTCTTAAGTAGCGCCATATGCCCAAAACAGTGGAGCAATGCCTCTGTAAGTTCTGAGTGAAAATTATTTTGAGTCTAAATTCTAGCTGTCCATAAAGAGTAATGACAAAATAAAGTCATTTTCAGGCATGCAGGGACTCCCAAAATTTACCACCTACAGATTTGTTCTTAAAGAATTACTTATAAAGGGATGGCTGGGTGGCTCTGTCGGTTAAGCATCTGTCTTTACTCAGGTCATGATCCCAGCATCCTGGGATCGATTCCGGCATCGGGTTCCTTGCTCTGCCTGCCACTCTCCCTGCTTGTGCTCGCTCACTCTCGCTCTCTCTCTCTCTGACAAATAAACAAAATCTTAAAAAAAAAAAAAAAAGAATTACTTGAAAATGTACTCCAAGAATAAAAACAACAAAAAATGGAATTCAAGAGTGAGGAAAATATGAGATTTAAGAAACTCTGGACCAAATATGGCAGCAAAATGAAAGGAAATTCCAGAAGATAGCCATGCAGGGGATCTGGAAAGCCAGGCTACAACAGAACTTGGAGCCAGGGAACTCTGAAAAGGGTGTTTCCAAAAGCAAATTAATTCTAAGGAATGAATTTCTTGGCAGAGGAAGTGAATCTTCTTCATGAAAAGGCAAAAGCTTATTAAAATATTCGAGAATAAAAATATCCTGCTCCATTTCCTTCCCTACTTCCAATTTTCTATTTCTACTTTTAGTGACCCGGCTTTGAAGACATAAGATTCTATATCTTAAAATACACTTTTTTGTTGTTGTTGTTTTAGTTTTTATTTATTTATTAGAGAGAGAGCACAAGCACAAGCAGGGGGAACAGCAGGGGGAGGGAGAAGCAGACTCCCCACTGAGCAAGGAGTCTGATGCAGGGCTTGATTCTAGGATCCTGGGATCATGACCTGAGCTGAAAGCAGATGCTTAACCAACTAAGGCACCCAGGTGCCCCTTTTTTGTTGTTTTATAACAAAACAAACAAACAAACAAAGAACCACTTAATTTGGTTTTATAGTGACTATTTTAAATACTGGAATTTTTTCCTCATTTTTTAGACTCAATTTACAGATAAATATAAAAACTTAATTATATGGGCTCACAATCCCTTATATGATTCCACTGGAGCAAGATATGAGTCAGAACTCAGAATCTGAGAGATTTTATAAGCATAATACAATGCTTAGGATATATATTAAGTCACAGTCCAGCACATTCTGGAACATAGCACTAATTAACATTTCTTCAGAAAAAAAATATGTAAGTGATTTGAATGATCTGAACATACCAGTTCAGGTGAGGTTTTGTAACCACATAAGTTCAGGTCATGGCCTCAAGCACGGTTACTCCTGCCAATTGAGAGAAATTGAACGAGCAGTCAGAACCATTGCATATTTCCTACTGCAGGAGAAAGTAATGGGAGAAAGAAAGGAAAATACTGGTGAGCCACTGAGACAGAGACATAGCCCTGATAGAATTATTTGAACCTTAGAGTCTGCCTCTGTCTGAAGATAATCCTATCCCTGGATTCATCAATTAGGTGAGCCAGGAATTAGCCCCTCTATTGCATAACAGCTTGTTTTGGGTTTCTGCCATTTGCAACAGAAAGAGGTCGGACCTATGCCCAAAATAGCCATGTCAGAGTCAAAGGGATGTGTGGCAGATGAGGTCTCCTGGTAAGAAGACAGAAACTTTACTCCTCATACCATGATTCTTAGGGATGTGCTCAACTCATAGTAGGGACTCAATATTTGTTGGTTGGATGAATTAAGGCAAATATCATTACATTGTAATTATGTGTTGACCTTTTTTTTTTTTTTTTTACAATAAACCATAAGCTCTCTGGGGGCAAAAAAAACATGTGTTTTTACTTTTTTCTTCAGTATTCAACAAAATCCTACCAAATAACCGTTGATTAATTGGTGAGTGAATAAATGAATGAATAAAACGAATGAATGAATGAGTAAACAAATGAATAAGCAAATTAATCTGTTTCCAAAAACCAACTTCTACCTCCAAACTGAACATCCTACTTTACATCATGAGAAAAGAGATATAGACATAATTAGAGCTACAAGTACAATTAATAGTCTTCATTTTTTTTTAAGCAGAAGGAGAAAATAGATTTGAAGAACAAGAAATTTGTAGGCATCCAAGGATTTTTGAAATTCTGCTTGTCAATGAAATACAACATTCTGACAATGTTACTAATATAATTGTTTAAATTCAGTGGGTTTTTTTTTAACATCATAAGTAAAAGAAGCTAAATATTCTCAGTGGTCATCTGAATGGGAACTACAAGGAGGAAGACAATTATTTATCTTCATATGCCATACGTCTGAAAAAAAAAGTGGGGGGTCATTAGTACTAGAAAGAAGGAAGCAATGGCTTTATGGAAATAATTCAGCTTCTGCCAAAAGGAAACTAAGAATGAGGGAGGACCCACCATTTATTAAACCAGGGGTATATTTTTATTGCCTTCTGTGAAAAAAAGCTCTCCAACCTGTGTGAGACAGAGTTCCACACGATCCTCCAAGTTCCAAGGAAGCCCAGCAAACAAAACACAAAAACAAAAGCCTGCAGTTCCCTTTCCAGGACTGAGCCATACTGACAATTAGAAGATTTCAGAAGAATAAAAAATAAGTTGACCAAGTATGAAAAGTCTATAGTTCAGTTTCCTCTGAATCCATGAGATTCCACATACAGTATTTTAATGGAATTCATCAGCTGGAGTAGGACGTGCCCTACCCATAAGCATCCCATGCAAGTCAGTAATATCATCTTCATATTACCCAAGGCACAGAAGGATTTTTAACATTATAAGTTGCTGTAGAGTATCTAAAGTCTTATTATTTCTGGAAAACTAATTTTATCCATTTATTTTGCTGTATGTTCACCTTCATTTTTAAATGTAAAGAGTCTACTGTCATGAAAACCTGCTTTTCCAATCAGCTGAAAGAGAACTCCATGCCACCTGCCATTTCCACAGATTCATCTGAAATAATCTCCTGTGGGGAAATGTTCATTTAAAGCAGCTTTGCTGAACTGCTAGCGTCGGGTTATGCTTCTCTGAAAGTTCTGCTGGTAAACACTGGCTTTTAAATAACCGCTTAAGGACACTCCCAAGAGATACACAGTTAACGGTCCCATAATGAGTCGCTTCTTCTGGCAAGAAAAGATATTTCTGCAACATCCATATTTGATTTTCTGGAAAATCTATAGTAGCCTAAGCTTCACGCATGAGCCAGTATAAGCTTATTATAAGCCTATAGTTTTTCTCTTTGCAGGAGCTCAATGTGGACTCTCCCCATTGCTCTGGGGGGAAAAATCCAGAAACAAAGTAACTTGACAAGCTGAGTACATAAATTAAGTGCATAAATTCTTTACAAATAGGGCTCTTGATAGTACATTTAAAGTACAAATAGGAGTTCTGCAGCACATTCAAGGAGTTCGTTTTTTAAATGAATGAAATGGTGCTGGAGAGATGACATTTCAGAATTATTGCCCTCACTCGCTGACTTACAGCAGCTCTACATTCTTAATGTTTTTAGCCAAATGCTGTTATTGGGAAAAAAGGGACACAGTTTTACATAAATGATGCTTTCTTCCAGCTAGGGACCACCACAAAATAGCATTATCACAGCAAACTCTGCTGATTATATTATCTCCAGGGTCTAAAACTCTATAGATCAAGACATTCTAAAGTGTTGTCCCATTTTAGAGATGCAAACATCTAATACAAAGAGAAGAAAACTAGAAAGCTGCAGACAAGTCCTGCTCCCAGACCCAGGAGCACTGACCTAGGCTGCCCTTAATCACAAGTCTTTTGTGCCTTCAAAGAGTACATTCAGCTGAAATTTTTGTCCCATCTTCTTCATGAGGAAGCTATGAGTTTCACTGAACTAATCCCCTGAATGCGTTTGGGCTTTCCAGATAGAAAGATCTATCAAAATACAAGTGTAAAGCAACACACAAAGATCTATAGCATCTTTCCCCATGAAAGCCTCACCCCCTTTATCTTATTCTTTTAAATGAGATAGAAAAAAAAATTCCACAGGGGGCCATCTAGACACAGTTTATGTTCAGAATCTAAGCTCTAACAGTCGATTGTATGAACAAAATGTACTCGATGTAGGTGTTCAGCAAAATAAACCCCAATAGCACTCATGGATACAGAACTAACCAGAGGCAAGACCAGGCAATGAATTAAGGAATAATTCTGGCCAAAAAAAAAAAAAAAATTTAACCTTTGAGAGAAACAGCACATCAGACCAGAAAGGTGATCATACTCGTTTCACTAAAGGGAACACATGACAATGCTTTCTCCCAGATTGACACAGTAAACTCACAAGTTATGGTTTTGTGGAAATGTTCCTATTGGTAGGCGGTCTGAAAAATCAAAAAAATACCTGAAGAAGAGCATTCATTTGCCACTTCCTCTTGGGTCATTATAAGAACATTCTCTCAGCGTCTTGACAGTAAACAGGAAACAGGGTAACACAACCCCAGAGAGTTCATGCCTAGAAGAAAATCCCAACATTTGATTTCAATGATGGCATTGCAAAGAAAACTCAGCTGAAGAGACAGACACAGTAGTTTTTATAGGACTTGGCGGATGGAACACCAAGCCCCTGAGTTCCCTCTGACTTGGCCACAGATCTCCCAAGGAACTCTATGGAAAAAAAAAAAAACCTCAGAAACCCATATGGCAGTCCTCCGACCTCATCTCCAATGAAGGAAAAGTAATTTGGAAAGTGTGGCAGGTAGATTAGTTTTGAGTTTGGGTTTGCTCTTAACCAATCTGGGCTCTGCTATTAATAACCTGCTAATAATGAGGAATTTGGAAAGATGACCAGGTTTAATCGGTGTATGGATGCCCTGACCCCCACAATTTTAAAGTGTACTTCTCACCCCTAATCATGTTCCCCAACACCACCGAAATGCTGGTACAAGCTTCCGTCCTCCAGGGATTATTTTTCAGGTGGAAAATTTGCTACTGTGTTTCTATCATTAAATATTGTCCTGAGTCCCGCCTCCCCCCAGCAGAGATTGAATAAATATTAATTCGGGTGGGGATCGCTCCTTTCTGTAATGCTTCTTTTACCACTCGATGCCAAGATGTGATGAAGAACTCCAATTATTTCTGAAAATAAAGTTAAACTTGCAGAGATCCAATGGCCCACTTAAAAGAGAAGGCCTTATTATAAATGACTGGCCTGCTACAAGTCTGTGCCAAAACCAAGAAAAATCTCAAAACTCCTAACCAAACCAGAGAGTTATCCATTCCCTCCCGTTTATACTCAGTCAACACTGGATCACATTCACTTCAGGGATGAAACAAACAAACAAAAAACCCCCACCCCCGTTGGTGAAGATCACACGCGGCTATCAACCAAGCCTGTGCACACGTTCCTCCCTTTTCCCAAAAAGCATTCGTAGGATATCTCCACGCAGACAAAAGCCTCCTTTGCCTACTGCTTTTGTGTGCTGTGGCAGGAAGCAGTTGTCCGCGGCCTTAGTGGGGGGGTTGGGGGGGTGGGGAACAACCGCAGACACTCAGACACATGCCGCAATGTTCCCGTGGAAATCAAACTCTGAGAAATTTTTTAAATGTTTTCAACACATCAGCATGAAGCATCGACCTAGTTGGAATCACTTAGATCTAAAGCAAATGCACTGATTGTTTTCACAGCAGGCTTTTCTTCTTGGAGCTGAAACAGGCACAGTGGCGCGGGGGGGCGCGGAAAGGTTTTCAGCCCCCTGCCTTGGTCGGCTATAGCCTGGGACTCGATCAATACCAGGGTGAGCTGCAGAGGAAGCTCAGGGAAGATTATGAAGATGAGGTGAGTGACAGAATTCCCTTACAGGATTTGTTCTTTCTCTCACCTTGAATCCCATCTGCCTCGGACAGAGCTGGAACACCATCAGGGTGCGGACCAAAACCGAACGGTGGGCAGGGGGTGAAGGGCGTTAGACATCACGGATGCCGAGAGCCTGGCCATTGTTTCTTTACATGTTATAGCCATCAGGAAAAGGCGAGTCCCATAGCAGCCCTGGGGTGGGCGCCGCCGGTAAACGGGAAGACAAACGCCCAGCCTCTCTTGCAGGGCCTGGCACGCTGCAGGGGCACAGTAATTGGCAGCCGGGATTTTCAGTATCTTTTTATTATTGTTAATACAATTACTCCTCCTGGCTTTGCCTTTTTACCCCAGACAGGGACCATTCATGTAAACAGCATACATAAAGTACCTGCTTTGCAGTCAAAACCCTGGGATGGGAGATGGTCAGGATCAAATGTGCTTTAGGTGCCCCTGACCGGTCACCTATATACTAAGGACCTCCTCTGTATGGGGTGCTGCTAGTCCACAGTCTTCGTCCCCTAAGCCAGAGGTCCAAGGATGTCCAAGCGGTTGGTCAGTTCATACAATGGGTATGTCCTGTGGCTCAACAGGTCAGTACAGCCCATTCTTATTCCCTACGTCCAGTATGCAAGACAGCCTTTAGGAAACTCTCCTGTGGCTTTCTGATGGGCTCGAACTCTCCTAATCAATTGCACAGAGTCGGTAACATGTCTAATAATCATATGAACAACAATACATACGAGCTGTGACTGGTTAGACAAGCCGATAGTCCAGCCCTGAAGCTTGGGATTTCTTTGAATTTCTCTAGAGTTTTGACAACGTCAGAGAAATTCAAGGCTATTATTTCCTATTGTTTATTTGAGCCACTGGATGAATGCAGAGGAAAGTAAGATGGTGAAGGGTTAATTATTTTCACCAAAACATCTGAATAATTCCTGTCTGGGTCATCCTGTTCTGACTCGTTAAAATAGACATTTTTATATATGTATATTCATTTATGTATTTCATTTTAAAGGGGATGCTTATTCATGGAAAAATGAAGAAACATGATTCCCCACACCTAGAAATTACCATAGCCAAAGTGTGCTTATTTATTTATGGTCTTTGATCCTACACCCATATATTTTCATTTTAATGTAATTAGTATCTTATTACATAAACTAACTTTTTTCCACTTAACATTCACATTATAATAGTCATTCAAAGTCTTTGAAACCATAATTTTGATGTCACGTGATCTATGGATTTACCTTCATATATTTAACCACTCCCCTCCTTTTAGACACTAGGTAGTTCCTTTTTGTGCGCAAGTGCTAATATAAGTGACAAGAGGAACACAATTTGTTCACCCAAATCTCTGATTATTTTCTAAGTGAACAGAATAACCAGGTCAAATGCTCAAACATGCCAGTGTTTTGTCTGTAGTTTATTTCAAAGTTATCCCTTTTATCGCTGAAATTTTAGAATTTAGAAAAAGAAAAAAATTTTTTCAAAATATCCCACTAGTAAGAGATTAACATCTTATCATAATCTTGATGTTTCATGTTTTTGTATTTATAAAATTGAAACATTTAGTACATAATGTTTTATAACTTGCTTTTTCAATTAACAAAAATAGCTGAGATTTTTTCCATGTCCTTAAAATAAAGTGTGTTGGTTTTCCACCAGTGCTCTGCCATAGATAATGCAGAAGACTGAATATAATCAACAGCAACTCAGCAAATTTTAAAACTTATTATCTCCATATTGTCACTTAACATTTATACCTGGTCCTTAACGAAATCCACACATTTCTATGCTGAGGCTGTTTCTGCAGAGCAGGAGGGGAAGGAAAAGAGGGAAGATCATGGCAGGGAAGAAGGAGATAACCATCAGGAAGTATTCAGAAATTCTCCCTGAAGAGAAAAATAAACTTAGTGCTTTGAAGAAATTGATCAAATCAATAAATTAGCAAAATAGCATGTCAGTAATCAGTTTGCTGCCCCAAAATGTTATTCTTCTCCCTGATACTTGTAAAATCATTGACCTCAAGGCAAACCTAGTACTATATTAAGAAACTGCTTTCACAACTCCGGGGTTTTGCCTAAAGAAGAACAGAATCAAAGCAGTCACCTTGTATTTTTCTAGGATTCATTATCAACAAAAGAAAATTCAAAAGTTATGGAAGTATTTCTTGCTCTCTTGTTACTAAGAATAGTTTCAAGGGTAGACTCTTCCCTGGCAAAGATTAAATAAGTTATTTAATATCATTCTAATCACTATTATTTCTAGGTCTTCTTGACTAAAATGTCAAGCAGTAACATTTGATGTAGCTGTTTTTTTTTTAACCTGTTTTTACTCTTTTGTTTTTTTTAATCCTCATTATGGCTCGTAAGCACTGTCGCCACCTCTACCTCCATCAACCATCGTCAACATCACATCACCACCACCAAATCCATCATCATCCCCATCTCTCCCACCCCATCAGCAGCCCCATTCCCCACAAGCTGACTGTTCAACTTTTAGGATTTTGCTTAAACATGGCCTTCCCATATATGCCCATCTAAAGTAAGTTTTACACCTTCAATCTTAATTCACCATATTAGCAAAAATTTTTATCTCCTTCCTGTTACTTATCACAGCTTTTTTATTTCTATATTTTTTACTGGTTTTTCATTTCTTTCCTTATCTACACTGCAATCTAGGTAAGGACAATGACCACAATTATCTTGGTTATCATTCTATCCCCCATGCATTATGTATTGCCTGACCCATAGCCAGTACTCAATAAAAATCATATGAATTAATTAATCAATCATCATTGACCTGTCGTCAACTCTGATTGTGAACTCTAACCCAATGCAAAAAAAAAAAAAAAAAAAGACACAGGAAAAGGAAAAGAAAAAAAATCAGAATTGGCTATGATACAAGATGATCTTTCTAGCATATTTTGTCTCAGCATGGGAATTGAGTGATTCCAGACCCATAAGCGGTCATTTTTAAACTCTCTGCAACCCATACAGACACTATCAAGTACAAGCATTGCCTAAGGGCAGAGGAAGTGGCCTTGTAAGTGGTATGCATTGAGAGGTTGAGTGAACTATTCACCCAGAAACATCTGTCTCACCTGCCTAATGTGAAATCTCCATCATTACATTAATATTGAAGGTTAATATACTATAATGCCATGAAACTCTTTTTAAACTATAAATATGGTGTGGTAATTCACATATTAACACTTAGGTATAAATTAATTTATCAGTCTATTTGAACAGGTCATTTTTGACTTGCAAGAGGTGAGGTATTGGAAGATAGAAGGAAAAGGAAAGGTCGTGTTGTTGATGTTGAGAAGGAAGTACAGACACTGCACCAGACCCTGTGCATGGGGGCCATGAAGGCTTCACCAATGGACAGTAGTGGGAACAAATGCCTCCTTTAAGTCCAGCCTTTCCTAGATATTCTATAATTAAAATTTCAGAACATTTTTATTCCATTGCAACAAATATGTTTGAGTGTACCCATTTATGTCTTACGAAAGAAACAAAGATCATAAACATTCAGTCTGGAGGCCAGGGCTCAAATGTAAAAGAGAGAGATTGGTATCTAGCTGTCATTTGGGGAGGGCCATGTCCCCGCGTGTATGTACATGCGTGTTGAGAGAATAGAGAGGGTGGGATACATGGAAGGGACGAAGAGAACATTTAGCAGAAGAATCACACTGGAGTCTGATGCTAGTTGCTGATGTGTAATAAACACTGGTAAAGAATCATACTTGTTTCACTAACTGTTTAAGTCATCACCAGAAGGGTAAAAGCCTTATATGTAAATCAGCCTGAAACAGTAAGGTGCTCTCAGTTTAGGAAGACATAGATAAATTGAGGTATTCCCTTGAGAGTACAACAGATAGCTCACCAAGCAGAAATATCTGCTGGCTCTGGGCCAGTTCGCTTCAACAGTGTGCTCCCATGCCCACCAGCATGCGTCTGGGCGCCTGGGGAAGAGAAATGTTCTACCCCACTACACTTCCCCAACTGCCCCCCACCGGCACACTGCCCCCTTTCTTTGGTTTTCTGTTTGCAAAGCTGAGTTACAAGAATAACTAAGATGAAGTTTAGTCATTTCTCTAGGCGTCAAGAAACTCCCTTTTAAAACTTTGCGATGCTGAACAGAAGAGGAAAAGTTAAGAGTATCCACTCTAGGAAAACAGCCAATGCTTTTCAGTTTTGGTTGCACAAGGCAAGAGGATGAAACATGGGTGTTCTATGTCACCGTCCTTTGAAACATCTCACATAACTAGACCAACTCTTGAACTGATCCCTCTTTTCCAAAGGTAGGTACAACATAAAAGCACCCCCCCAATAAAAGAATAGTAAATATGAACGTGGCCGTGAGAAATATTAATGGCATAGTGCAGCTAGCACAAGGCTAGTAAACACTGAGTTGTCATTATACTCAGTACCTATGCTTGAAACTGGATGTGTCTACCAAATTGGGGGTCCAAGGTCAGGGGGAGGGAGGTAGGGATGAAAATGTCATCCAGTGAATGTTACTTCATCACAGACCAGGATGGCTGGCTAGCAAGGGCTTATTTTCGATGGGAAAAAGCCTGTGGTTCCCAAAACAACTGTAACTTAACCAGTTACATATATAGTATATTATGACATGAGAGTTGACACCACATACAGAAATACTAAATACTACATATGCTCCAGGGGTACAAGTTACAGTTGCTAGGGGAGCCATAAGTTCAGAATGGCAATAAAAAAGGAGTAAGAATCACCTGAACAGTTTTGGATCATGTCTTTATGGAAACCCTATGCATTCATACGCTTGACACATCTTTATTGAGTGCCTACTATGTGTTAAGTATTGTATTAGAGGCTGTGGGAAAATATGGCCCCTGCCTCAAATAGCTTATAAGGAAATATATCCACTGGGACCATACAGTTCTGCAAAGAATGGGGAATTCCTTCCTCTGGCTAGATAGCAGAAACTTGCCACAATATTCTTCAAATGTCATGTGGAGAAGTCTGTAAAGTGGAAATGTTATTAGAATCGACCCCCAAATGCCCACTACTTCAACTCTAGCTAAGTCTCCTATAGCTAACCCTCTAATGCCCATTACTGGGCTTTCCACTGTTGGGTCTTTAAGCTAAATGGTCTACCTGTCTTCCCTTGCTCCCTTCTAACTCACCCTTAAGGAACTAAAACAATTAACATCAAAACATGTTTGTTTGTTGCTTGAATTTTTCTCTCATCCCCCTTGCATTAAAACTACAGAGCATGTCAATACTTATAATACATGTTCAGGTCTTCTAATGTACACCTTTGCATCCCAGGAAATCTCAATAAATATCAAAATGTTCCTATGTCTAGATATAGGTATGCTTTTTAAACATGAGACATGTTATATATCATGTAAGCTCCCTCTCTCTTTGGGATTTGGCTGCAACCCCATCTTCCTGAGTTGTTAAAATTCACTCTAACCCACCGTAATCACTTAAGACAGCTCAAGCTAGAATGTACCTGATGAAGAATATGGGAGAAGATTCCCTCCCTGACTCCTAACCTCAGGAAGTTTCAGGGTCTAGGCAATGTCACAGGTAATTTATTAACTGGGATGAGGAGTAGAGCAATACATAACTACATACATTGTTCACGTGATTGTTTAGGGTGGGGGCGGGGAGCTGGCAGGGGTGGAGAGGGAGAGGGGGGAAAGAGAGGGAGGGGGAAAAGGGAAAAGAGTTCATCATTATAAAAATGGAGAAAATAGGATATAAAGGTAATTTTGCAAAGAACAATCTTTGTTTTGCACATTTTTCTAAACTAATAAGATATTATGCTTAGGGACCAATCAGAGGGTGGCCTAAAAGCTGTGACATGATACTTAGCGAATGGGATCTTTCTCACCCAGGCCTGGCCACTAGCCTTGGTCTAATCACTTCATGTCTTTGAGCAAAACAAGGGGCTTAGGTCAATTGGGCTGGATGACCTCTTCTTCGTCTACAACTTCTAGAACCACGTGAAATGTATACTTCTGCAGAGGAAAACCATTTCTGCTTATTCCATACCTGCTGTCAGTGCCGTAATAGCTGGAACCCTGTATCCCCAAGGGCCTAAAAACTTGCCTAACAAATACCCTGAAATCCTTACTGAATGGCTGAATTGTTTTCGCCATATGCAGTATGTTTGGGTTCAGTAGGTCTGGGTTTAAGGCTGTTATGTTTAGTGTTGGTGCCAAAGGGATACAGAGTGGACAAACCCTGTGTGGGTATCATCTAATGGGAAATTGAACACATGTTTACAATAATCCCAGTACAAAACAGAAGGTGGATGCCACAAGGTGGCCCATCACACTCTCAGGGTTCAGATGGTTAGGCCAATGGGTTAAGGCTTCCTGGAAGAGCTGTCATCTCCGAAAAATAGACAGCATTTCAATAAACAGAAATTGTGGTGAAAACTGAAGGACATGAGGAATGATGTTTTAGGAAAGGGAATAGTCTAGTTCCTCTATACTAGAGTGGAAGCAGTGAAGGACACAAACAACTGGAAAACAGAGTGGGACATCACCGAGTCTTTGAACCATCGAGTTCCAGATGGGGAAGGATACACTCAGAGCTGTGTCATCAAAAAACGATCCAACAGCTGGCTCAGTAGTGGATTTTATACCCCAAAGTTTCCACTGAGGCACCAGGAGCCACCATAGGGGACAAAGTCAACACAGAGCAAGTTGGAATTGGGGTTCCTCTCCTAACTGCTGCCAGAGCTCCACTAACTTTATTCTACATTTAGGGCTTTTGTGTAAAATTTATCTGAAAGTAGAAATGTTTGAAGGTCAGTGATGTGGAACGGAGAGACTGGAGGGCAGCTGCTAGTTCAGTAGTCCAGGTGAGAGGAACAAAAGTCTGAAAAGGGAGGGTGGAACCAAGAGTAGACAAAGATTTCCAACCCAGGTAGATCCCGAGAGCTCTGTCCATTCATGAAACGTGGGAGGTGAGGGAGAGGGAGGAACTGAGGTGAAGAGAAGGCTGTGATATCCTCTGCAGAAATGAGCAGGTCAAGAGCTACAAACATAGTCAGACCACCAGAGTTTGAATCCCAACTCTGCCGCTTGTTTCTGCTGAGCCAGATACACATGTAAAGTTATGAACACCGTCTGTCACACAGTAGGAGTTTAATAAGTTCTCATCATTATTCTTGTAGGTGGAATGGGTTTATAGGAAAGATGTGTTTAAGTTCCAACATGATGCTAGTAAGGGAGAAACCGAGTGTCCAGGTTGGTACGGGTGAAAAGGTGGTCAGGGCTGGAAGTGGATTCAAGAACAGATGTGCAGAAAAATACTAGTTGAAGTTACTGAAGGTGATGGGAATATAGAAGAAAACAGAAGAGAACCCAGGACTGAACCGTGGGGGATGCCTGTTTCTGGAAAGGAGACAAAGTAAGTATCAAGTTAAACAGAAGAGAGGTAAGAAAACTAGGAGAATCCTTGGGTCGAGGAAACCAAGATGCTAAGGAACTTCAAGAAGTGTGTTCAGCAGTGTCACACACAAAAAGCAAAGGTGGAGGGCTACTTCCATTTCTCTTATAAGGAAAGTTCCAGTAGAGAGGTAACGGACAAGGAAAAGTCATTGGATGACAATTGTTAGAACAGTGAAGGCACAGTAGTGTTTTCTGTGCACCCGGCACTGTGCTTTGTTCATATGAATGGTCTTGTTAAATCACTCTTTGTGAGGGGGGGAAGTTCAACACCCCACCTCACCATTCAAGAAACTGAAGCCCAAAGAGGCCAAGTAAGTTGTCCAAGGTATAAAGGGTCATGGGCTTGGTATTCCAAGGCTTGCATTCCCATATCCCAGCCCTCTCTCCTAACCACTGGGCAATATTCTCTTGAGGATGTGGGAGGAACAAATGCTATACAGATAGCCCACTGAAAGAGACAAGTTTCAGAGGTGAAATTCCTGGAAGTTAGCTCCTTTAATAATATTTTAGTATTTTTGAGTATGAAAAAAATCACTTGGGGCCCAATGTTTCAATTTTTCTAATGAAATTGTCCTGGTTTGTATAGTTCTAGTAATACCTCAAGACACAGATAGAACAAATACACAGTCGTGATCCCAAGGAATCTCTGGGAAGCAACTCTGTAGTTTCCATGCCTTTTTAAATACAAATAATTGAGGCACAAAGGCATCAAGATGCTACCCAATGAGATAGGGGAAAGATCTCGTGAATTAGGCTGCAGATTCTGTGACTTATACAAGTGCTAGTTTGTTCCTTTCAGAGGATTTACCCTGGGGAATGAATCCCTGTAGAAGGCGCCATAAGGAGATCTGAGGAGACTGGCCTGGAGCAAGGGCTGCAGGAAGTCAGGCCCAAGGAAAGTAAGCTGGTGTTAGAGGCAGAGGGGACAAATCTGGCCATAGTAGCCAGAGGCTGTGGCAGGGAGGGGAGCCTGAGCAGACAAGTGATGAGATCAAAATGGCACATATGAGCACTTACCTGGGGATTGAAGGAACAGGGAAGAGAGTGGAGGCCTGAGCTGAGGAGGGGCTGAGCCAGGGTGGGAAACGGAAAAGGGGGAAGAAACTGGGCAAAGCAGAAAATAAGACAAGGCCAGCCTGATTCTCTGCCCTCACCACCCTTCTTTATCCAGAGAGCCGCTGACCAGTGCCTCAACACTCAGGCCTGCGGGGAGCGTTAGTCACCTCTGTCATGAGCACTATAACCCAGTCCTGCTCTGTCCCTGTGCTCTGAGAGTCATAATCAGACCACCATCTTGCTTCTGTGCCCAAATGCTCCCTCTGCACCCTGGTCCCGGGGGAATGCATCTCCTGGCCTAAATTACCTTCCCTTTCTCCTCTGGGTCTTGTAGAATTCACTTTCCTCCCCCTTGACCCCTTGCCTCGCCTGGAACCAGCCAGCTGCCAGTCCTTCCGCCCCCACCACAATACACACAGCACCTCTTCCGGCTGGCCTTCCCTGTTTCCGGGCTGTTGCTTCCCGCCCCTCATCCAGGGGCGCTCCTGCAACTCGGGGCTCCCATCCTTTTTGGAAAGGATGACATGCTATTCATCCAAATCTCAACTAATTGAGACTAACAAAGAAGAATTGGCACTAATATAATCGATCGGTTTGCCCTTTTATTAGCCTCGAATACTTTGAATTACAGGTGAACAAAATGTTTGTTCCTCCAAGGAGACACATTTTAGGAGAGGGGAAAAAAAAATAAAAGATGCATATTACAGAGGGCAGTAACGGTACCAAAGAATGGAGTTAAATTTTGCCTGCCCTCAAGGTGCGGGTGGGTGGGCAGGGGGCAGTGCTCAAACCCCTGAGAGCATGTTGCTTCTCTGGGTATTAAGAGGCCAGATGTTCTGAAACATGAACTCAAGCACCTGACTCATCCTGTTCCATGGAATTCCATGTTGACAGATTAAACATGAAGGTTTCACAAGCTTTGACCTCTGTGAGGAAAAACAAAGTAAAGGTTTTCTATATGGAAAGACCAGCGATTTATACATGCGTGCATACCTGTGTGTGTGTGTATAAAATCCTGAAATTCAAATATCTGTATTGTTCAGTCTCACTTGAGATCTTAGATGGACTTTCCTTTCACTTGTTTTTGGAACTGTAAGCCTAAACCTATAACCCCTGAAAAATCCCCGTTTTGCCCTTAGACATTATTCCTGACATTTTCATGGTTTTTCTTTTTAGATACCATTCATATTTTATAACATTACAGAATTCTAATTTGAGACTCGAAGCTCCTAACTGTTTCGGCACCATACTCATCCAAACAAACAACACTTTTTTACTAATCTGGTAAAACTCTTTTTTTCCCCCCTAAGTAAGCCTATATTTCGTTTCCCTCAATTTATATGCAAAATAGTAATACTTATTTCATTAAAAAAGGAATATATAGACAATCATATATACGTATATGTATTCTCTTCATTGTTATGTTTAAAATTCAGCATGAAAAACCAAGAAAAAATTAAATGTCAAATATTCAGATATTGTTATTTGCTTATCCCACTGAAATATAAATTATGAAACAGTTCATTAACATAACTGTACTTGTGCGTTATTTTGAAAAAATTTTATTCAAGAATCAACTGGAGTCGTCTAAACTCATGCCTTTGTCTTCTAAGTACCAAAATAATTTCTTCATTCATTATATTCCTTATTCATTAACTTTTTCAATTCATAAGTACACATGTAGCTGCCAACTTAACAGGATCTTCTGTGGCCTTTTGTATTAAAAGTTTTAAAACATGATTTGAATAATCCATATCCTGGACTGGAAAGATGAAAATTAGTCACAGTCAATTGATTTGTGTTGCATAAAACACTACTAAAGTGAGGAGTAATACAAGCTTTCCACTCAGAGTAATATTTTAAGGAACATGTTTAGAAGCGGCGAAGTGTTAAACAGACTTGTTTTTACCACTAAACAAATACAAGAGTATTTTCATGAAACTTCTGAAAATGATATCGGATTTATGAGGTGTCCCTGAGTTGTGTTGTTCTGATCATGTCTTATTTATTTGATCCACATACAACTTAACAGCTAGTCAACATAAACTTCTGAAACACAAATGCTATGCCCTCATTTCCTCCCTCCTCTTTGTCTTTTTTTAAATTAACATATAGTATATTATTAGTTTCAAAGGCAGAGTTTAGTGATTCGTCAGTTGCATATAACACCCAGTGCTCATCACATCAGCTACCATCCTTTATGCCCATCACCCAGTTACCTCATCCCCTCATCCCTCCCCCCCTCCAGAAACCCTCAGTTTGTTTCCTTTACTCAAGAGTCTCTTATGGTTTGTCTCCCTCTCTTTGTCTTCTAAGTCTTCTCAATAAGACCTTGTATCCCTCCTTCATTTTTTAAGATTCAACATTAAGATGTGCCAAAAGTAAGCAGCCATTGGATATCGCGGGGATGGTGGCTTAAATTAAACACAATACGAAATATGAATAACAAATTGTGGGTGAGGAAGCCACTTTCCTTTCAGACAGCAATATGAGAATGGAAAATAATTTTCAAGTCCGAGTTCCATATTCTAAAATGAAATTAGTAGCACAACACACACACAAAAATTCCCAGACAAGGAATTTTGAGAGGAAACTTAGAGCAAAGACGACTCAAGACTTCAAACCACTTGAGAAGCCCATTCTACTTCTAGAAAGAAGAGAAAGAGCTGTGACGGAGAAGAGCTCTGCAGCGGGTACCAGGTGCCCAGACACGCCAGCAGGTTCCTCCAGAAAGACTTAGAGTTGTGAAAAGTGGAGGGCAGGCAAGGGTAAGACAGTGCGAATAAAGAAGACAAACCTATAGCATCTCTAGCAACTCCTTCAATTCATCTAAGATGACTGTGGACCAATTTCACAGAAAGAAAGGCGGCAGGCAGGAAGGAATGGAGGGAAGGGGGGGATGGAGAAAGGAAGGAAAAGAGGAAAGAAAGTGATAAGGATAAAGAAGCAGCAGAGGAGAGGGAAATGCAGAAATCCCAGAACCTTATTTTATCCGAACCCCATTGTTTGGATTCTCAGTTTGACAAGAACTCCAATAAGATACCAATACCACCCATTTCCTGTAAAAATAGGCCACATAGAATTACCCAGAGAAATGGTGTGGGTGGGGGGGGGCGCTGATCTCTTGACCTCTTGTTTTCATGTGAATGGACTTATCACCCCCACGGAGGAGGAATTCTGGAATTCTGTATCGCACTGGTGGGTGAAAAGAGCGTGATACTCATGGTCCTCCACATCAGTAAAGAATTTGATTGTTTCCCTCTTGACCCCACTCCCCAGGGGAGACAGAAATCCTGCGTAAATGGGTCTCTTCATCCCATCCAAACTCTCCTTTGATGGGCTGTCCCAAGATCAAAATATAGGGTCATAAGCAATTAGCAGGCCTGTCTGGCTGCAGCCATGAAGCCACATTTTTCAATGTGGCTGTAAGTAATAAAGGGAAAATAAACCTGAGAATTAAAGAATGGGTCTTATTTCCTGTCCATTAAAATCCCAATGAAAGAAATGAGCACATTAGGCACCTATTTATTTTATATTAATACATAATCATAATTTTTCCCAACCTTAAATAACGGCTAGTGGGTCAGGGATACAGTCTTCTGTTTGTTTGCTCAGAAACATAAGATAAGCCCCTGTTCTGTGATGTGGTATCAACTTTTCCCACTGATTTTAACCAAACAACCAGGAGGTAGCATGGTCTCTTGCCTTCGATGTTTCCTTTAGAACTCTCTAATAAAAATTTGGTCCAACTGAAAAGAGGAAAAAAACTTCCAAAGAAATATTGAAGGGTAAGAGATGTGAACAGGTAAGAAGCCCTCCAAACTCTTTAGCTCATATCCTCATCTACCTTCTTTTTTCTAGCACACACCTCACTTTTTTGTGAGGATCCCAGTGTCAGGTTTGACTTGCCTTGTATTTATTTGTCATCGTGGCCATGATCCTACCCTGCCAGATGACTGTTCAGCCATTAGGATTCGTGGATTTATCCTGTACTAGGTCCACTGGGGTAAAAATAGGAGAGAAAGCGAGAGAGCCGAAGAGAAGCAACATTCATGGGTTAAAATAAGAGAATTAAGTTACCAGTAGGGCTTCTACCTGACACTGTCCAAGGAAGGGAAACGTCCTGGCGGGGTCACCATCTTGACGTTCAGAAGTCTGACAGATCTGGTTAGCCTAATTTAGGTATGCAGAAAAGTTCTTTTGTCACCAATATCGTGGTAACTACCAAGCCACCCTCCCGGCTGACGTGCTCTGAATGTGGCACAGGAGAAGAGGAAACACCCCCCGCCCCTGACCATATTCTTGTTGCTGTATTTCAGACAGCACTAGAAGTCCCAATTTCTTCTAATGAGCAGAGACAAGGGTGGTCTACAGTATAAGAAGTGGACAAGGAAGAGAAGTTTTCAGCATGCACACTCCCCTCTACGTTGCATTGAAACGAAGCTTGAATGAAAAGTGAACTAAGAGCACCTTGTAGACCCTGCTGTTGGGCATACACCTCACTTTGACTCCCTCTCCACAAGCTTAACCCAGTGTCTCCCAGTGCCGGGCCCCTGCCCGAGGTGTTAGCCACACTCAGCTCATCTGTCAGGTCAACGACCATGTCTCCTTCCCATGTCCCCTTCCCATGATGCACAGTGGTCACGGAGAGGAGGTGTAGGTCTGAAAGAGGTGGCAGGCCAAGGTATAAGATGAATTATACCACAGGGGATTACAAGCTCCAGGAAAAACCACTATCATTTTTTTTTTAAGATTTTACTTATTTATTTCACAAAGAGACACAGAGAGAGAGGGAACACAGACGGGGAAGTGGGGTAGGGAGAAGCAGGCTTCCTGCCGGGCAGGGAGCCCGACAGGGGGCTCAATCTCAGGACCCTGGGATCATGACCTGAGCGGTAGGCAGATGGCTACTGAGCCACCCAGGAGCCCCACAAGCTGTCTTTACCAAGTGTTCTGTTCACTTCTGGTGTTCCAAAGTAGTGAGTCCTTTGTTGAGGACCGTGGTGATTCATTTCACCAAACCATCCTACTACTAACCATATATCCGTGGGTTCTAACCTAACTGCGTTAGGTGTAAAGGTTAAAAAGATACTTAAAAGTAAACTCTAGGGGCACCTGGGTGGCTCAGTGGGTTGAGGCCTCTGCCCCAGGACAATGGCTCGGGTCATTGTCCTGGGGTCCTGGGATCGAGCCCCGCATCGGACTCTCTGCTTGGTGGGGAGCCTGCTTCCTCCTCTCTCTCTGCCTGCTTCTCTGCCTACTTGTGGTCTTTGTCTGTCAAATAAATAAAATCTTTAAAAAAAAAAAGTAAACTCTACTTGGTCCTACATCCATAACACACAAATGTAAACAGAATTAATGTTTTACTGGGTAGAGAAAGATTTCTCCTTTCCAGCCCCACAGTGGCCTCCAGGGAGACAAATGTCAAAAATGCCACTTGACAGGAAGAAATTTCATTGAAAATAGTTAAGCAGGATAGAAGAAAACCTTTATTTACCTGAATTTCAAAAAAAATGGAATTGATACAGGAAAAATGCCACAATATTATTAAAGTTTTCCAAAATTTGAGTTAAGAAACATCTTCTTGGGAAAATCACGGATTTCCCACCACCATAATCTTAATTACAGTAACATAATTAGTTTATAAAAGTTAGTTTCAAAGTGTCAATGCACATTTGGCTAGAATTTAGTTGAGTTAGGTTTTTCTTGTTTTTGTTTTGTTTTGTTTGCTTTGGGTGTTTTTGTTTTTGTGTTTGTCCTTGTTTTTTGTGAGAGAGAGAGCAAGCAGGGGGAGAGGAAGAGGGAGAAGGAGGGAGAGAATCTTAAGCAGGCTCCATGCTTAGAGCAGACCCCAATTCGGGGCTTCATCTCAGGACCCTGAGATGATGACCTGAACAGAAATCAGGATGCTTAACCAACTGAGTCACCCAAGCATCCCTAGAATTTACTTAAATGTTTATGAAGAATTAATAGAGAAAGCAAGGTCATCTTATAAATTTAACTCGCTGACTTTAAATGCAAGTAAGATTGTTAATCAGTTAAAAAACAATGTTAATCAGCTAAAAGATCAAAACAAGAGTTCTGAGACAATTAATCTCCAATAGTGAGGACCATTATAAAATACATACTTGTTTTCTATTTTACATATTTATATATTATAATATGTTACGTGTGACATAATATATCAATTTGTTTTGAAAATGTTCAAGCCCTCCCCAAAACCAGGGGAATTTTGTTCCTCATACACACAGAACAGTGCCGGCTGTGCTCTGTTTAAGTCTGTTGTGTCTGAAGGCATATCTCCCGGAGCACAAAGAAATGGAGGCCAGGGTGACCCCTTGTTTAGTAGCAGCAGCTGTTTCTATGGAAGCCTACCATGGAGGACCAACCTACTCTTCCATCCTTCCATTCAGCGTCTCTTCTCTTGTTCTGTATAAAAGACCACCAGGTACAGCCCAATTACAGCAGGTCATGATACCAACAATAAAATTCATGTATAGGAAACACTTAAATCATGGATTCTCCTCAAGGAAGGGGAGGAGAAAACAGAAAATGAGAGGGAGAAAAGAAGGAAGGGATGGTGGAGTGATGGGAACAACGAAAGGCATTTCTGTCATAAACTCTGCCTTCATCAAGGGATGATATTAAGAATCATACTTTCCATAGGAAATGTGTACAGCCATGCTTCATTTCTGTGATTTTGTCTATGATTAAAGGCTTCCAGCATCCTTAGTTGAAATTCCAGCTTTGCCACTTGGGACAAATTTGTGTCAATTCCTCAGTTACCTAGTTGGTAGACTGGAAATAATAACAGTAATTACCTCACAAAGATATCATAAGGTTTAAAGTATGCTTATAATGTTCCCAACACCTGGGAAGTGCTTACTAATTGGTAGATCATTATCATTATTGTTATTTTCAAGATGGTTAAATACCTAGTTCTTTTCTGGATAAAAAAGATGTTATTAAACATTAACTTAGATATTCAACAAAGCTTCCAACATTCAAGATTACCACTGAAACACACACACACACACACACACACATATACACACACAACGAATACCAGATTAAACTCCTTCCATTCTTTCACTATAGATTTATGATTTGTGTATGCCTGCATGAGGGAGACAGTGTTTAATCTTCATTATCTCATTTTGTTATTTAAAATAGCATTCATTCAGTGCACCTGGGTGGTTCAGTTGGTTAAGCAACTGCCTTCAGCTCAGGTCATGATCCCAGGGTCCTGGGTTCGAGCCCCATGTCAGGCTCCTTACTCAGCAGGGAGCGTGCGTCTCCCTCTCCCTTTGCCTGCTACTCCACCAGCTTGTGCTCTCACTCTCTAATAACTACATAATTTTTTTTTAATTTTAAAAAATAAATAAAACAGCATTCATTCAATTTAAGAGGCACTGTGATAGAGTGCCTTAAAATTACCCAGAGAAATTGAATCAGAATTTCGGGGGCTGAGGCACTTTGACAGCTCTATTGGTTAATCATCCAACTCTTGATTTTGGCTCAGGTCATGATCTCGGTGTCCTGGGATCAAGCCCCATGTCAGGTTCCACACTCAGTCGAGAGCCTGCTTGAGAATCTCTCTCTCTCCCTTTCCCTCTGCCCCTCCCCACCTCAAAAAGAAATAAAATAACTCTTAAAAAAAAAAAAAAGAATTTCTGAGGATGGATCCTGGATACCAGTAGATTTTCCAACAGTGGCTCCTGGTGGTTCTAAAAGGCAGCCAGGGTAAGAAGTGGTTTAGAGGAAAACAGTGAACCCTTAGAAAAGATTTCTAAGTTTGTAGCTCATTTCTTTTCTTCACTGGCAATATGGCTGCGAAGAAGGCATCTAACCTCTCTGAGCTGGTTTCCACTTCCATAAAACGGGAATGATGAGTTACACCTAACTTCTCAGAGCTGTGGATTGCAGAGGAGAGCAGAAGGACCCAAGCTTTGCTCTGTAGCTTGTTCTTGGGAGCCACTTTTGAGCACCGCGTGAGGGAGCCAGCCACTTTTAAACTCATAAATGAAGCACGATTGTTTCCTACTCGGGTTACTTGACCATCCACCCACCCAAGGACTCTGTGACCCACTTCCTTTCCTTAGTATATGTGCAGTGATGTGGTTAAGATGAATGAGCACAGACCTACCCTAAAAGAAATGTAAAACATAACTTCACATTCTCTTAAATATTTAAGGAGCCTGTGTTTTGTCCACCTTCCCCCAAACCCTAAATTAACCGAATTCAAGGGCTATGTTTGATTGGTTTTGATCTGGCCCTTCTCCTGACTGCATTATTTAACCTATGAATCATGGTTGAAGGATTGGTCTGACATTATGAAATATAGAAAACAGGAATTTAACTGACATGCATTACCATGAATTTGTTCTGGTCTCTTTTTCACTAATCTAGGTGTACTAACTGAATCATGCATTGGAAACATACATCTCTGTCAATTATCTTAATAAATAGCACTGAGACCCACGTGAGAAAATCAGTTATGCGTTTTGTTCAGATGAACTGGTGGCTCGAAACAAACACAGAAGTTTTAAAGTCATAATGCATCTGATTGAGAACTGGCTCCCTATGTTGTTATTACTTAGTCTTACTTCTTTCACTAAATACGATGTTGTGGTCTTTACTGGGATTTTCATGGGCTCGAGTGTTCAATATAGAAATGATAAATCTGTATTCTTATGGCATAAAGCTAACCTTCACCTCTAACATCACTCATCATCTTCTCTTAGGAGATACTCCTTACGCGTTCCTTTGGTAAAGCAAACCCCAGTTAGAAGATACTGGGATTTGTGGATGCTAAGAGAAACGAAACATCTCTGTGTGTTAGTCTTATTGCCGAGACTAACTTATTTCTGAAAAGTAGATGGTCATCAGGAGAGAACTGGTTACATATTTTGATGATCATTTCACAATACACGCAGATGTTGAATCACTATATTGTACACCTGAAACTAACATAATGCTGTATGTCAGTTAGAACTCAATGAGGAAAGGAAATGGTTAAATAGGTCAGTGTCTACCTGTATGAGGGAATTCCATGGAGAAAGATGGAAACCTATTCATAATAGTATGAGATGTTGAATGTATGTTTTTAAACTGTGGAAGTTGTAGAACTCTGTATATAGTATGAATCTATTTGGGCTATTTGAAGATTTTCTGTGCTTAAACATGCATAGACAATTTCTGGAAAGATATGATGAATTATTGATTATGATTATTTGTGGGGTGGAATGATGGGCTACTTTACTTTTCACTTTATATTCTCCTGTGTTGTTGAAATTGTTTGTCATAAGCACACATTGCTTTTATAATTTGTTTAATAAAACATTTTAAAAAGACTCTTAGGATTCTACTATGTAACTCGCCTCAGTCATCTGCATATAACAATTGTCTTCATGTTCTGTAGGTTTTACTCAGACGCTCCACTCCTTGCCTGAACTAACTATTTAACTCCTATTTGATGGATTATGGTAGAAAGAAAGAAAACCATCCCAGTTAATATGTCTCAGCATTTGTAGAAAGTAGCTACAAAATGGAAATACACTGCAAAACAAAGGGCTCTTGTTTTTAGAAGGTACCAAATGTACCTTGTACATGTACATTACCATGTAATGGTAATCCATTACCATAATAATCATCCAGTAGAGTGCTCAACTATGTACTCAGCAGTAATCCTGATTTCTGGAACTTGCAAAGTATTTTCCCATTCTCTTAAACAACTTAGTTGAAAGGAAGAGTGTTTTAAATCATTTTTATGATTATATTTTATTTTTATTTATTTTATTTAATATTTTACTTATTATATTTTATTTTAAATTTTAAACTAAACATAATTTTTTCATATATATATATTTTTTTAAGATTTTATTTATTTATTTGACAGAGAGAGACAGAGATCACAAGTAGCAGAGAGGCAGATAGAGGGAGGGGGAAGCAGGCTCCCTGCTGAGCAGAGAGCCCGATGTGGGGCTCGATCCCAGGACTCTGGGATCATGACCGGAGCAGAAGGCAGAGGCTTAACCCACTGAGCCACCCAGGCGCCCCAATTTTTTCATATATTAAAATTGAAAACAGTTCAAATATTTTTACATTATTAGAAGTTAAATAAGCACATATTCCCAAAATGTCTATGGTGTGTGTGTGTGTTTTTACTAATTTGATTGCCTCATTTTCATTTTTATGCCAAATTCTTTAGTCCCTGGAAATCTACGTATAGGTTTGTTTACAAGTGGAAAAAGTTTTCAAAACAGAGAAACTTTAGTCCCTGAATCAGGTATTAACATTTTGCCAAGAAACACAATATATCTGTCTTGGATTTGAGCAATAATGTTCATCTTTGCTCCTAGAAACCTTTTGAATAGTATTTCCAGTGCCTACATATTAGCAACATCAGTAAGACACTAAGAAATACATCTCAGAATGTGTAAAAATTAACTCTGTTAATGAGAGCTTTAAAACAGAAAAAATGAATACAGCCAAAGATGTACTTCTCAGACCCTTGAACACCATCTGCAGATATGAGCAGTGAGAAATTTTCAAATTTGGGGTTCTTCCAACACAGCCAAATTTCCACAAAATCTCCTCTTTTCCCAAATTCTGACCTGGGGCATTTCATCCTTACAATCACTTCTGCCTCCCGTTCAACCAGCATCTTGTCAAATCTGGCTGCAAGATTAAGTTTCCCGATTCAGAATTCAATATTGTAACCCTAAGGATATAAGATCCAAGCTGGAACATTCTGTTTTTTTAAAAAATGGATAAAATTGTTTCAGCCCAGAGACCACAGTTTGCTCTGACCATAATGATGAATCATCACGGCTGACACTAAGTGAAATGAGCTTGATGTTCCTGGCTTTATTCGTGCACGTTAAGCAGGGTTTTACATTTGTCCCGACCCTCAACCTTTTCTCTAAAAGGCTGAGAGAGCCTCGTTTGCTAGTATTATTTAAGGCTTACAGAATGAACTGGTCTATCTGTAGCAGGTTTGGCCAGCCAGAGCCCAGGACTGTGTACCCAGCCCATCCGCGCCCACACCGACATCCAATTTTGAAAGAATACAACTGACAATCTAAGAAATATCCACTCCCTTCCACCCCACACACTTTCCATTCTAATTAGGGTTTCTGGTATCCATGCTTCTCTGTTGACGATTTGCCTCTCACTCTCAACAATAAAGTATTACATTTAAAAAAGATGACAAACTACCATTTAACAAGTATTTAATCTTTTTAAAGTAGGTCTGTTTCTGTAAGGTTTTAGGTGCTAGACATAGATATTTTCTCCTTCAAATACTTTCTCATTAGTCCTGAAAAATCAAAGTTGTCCAATATGCAGAGTCAACATCCTATTAGCCACACAAAACACCTATTTGCATAAGACTGCTCTTCCCCGGCGCCCAAGCACCTGTTCAACTCAAGTAGAAAGCTCCAGAGATCAAGTGCTCCTTAATTTCAAAATTCCTGTTTCATGGCACTAGGACTGCAAAGCTTTTTTTTTTTTTTTTTTTTTCCCCTTTCGGCTTTGTTTTAAAATTGTATTTGTCTCGTCCTAAAGTAATTGTCTCGCTGCTTATTTCTGGAATCGGAAATCACTAGGTGAGATGAAATCAGCTTACAAAATAACTTCACACAAATACTAACTATGGAGTGTTGGTGAGTTTCCTGCTCCGTGTCTGCTTTGTTTTGCTTCTGGTCTCTCTCTCTCTCTCTCTCTCTCTCTCCCTCGCTCTCTCGCTCTCTCGCTCTCTTATACCCTTTGCTGCCTAGGCAGCCCACAAGGATTCACTTTTCACTTATTACTCATCAAACTGACTCTGGATTACAGTGGGGAAGAGAGGAAAAGCTGAGGGCAGAGATGACAGTGAAGGAAGAGAGCAAAATACCAGAGCAATGCGTCTGAGTTACTATTTCCTTTTCCTTCACTGAAGGTGTGGACACATTTATTTGCATCTCTGACCTTAGGAGGCGGGAGCTGGAAATTGCATGGGCGTCTTTCCCCACCAAAATAATCCAGCCCCTGGCTGGGGTTGGGCACGGGAGGACACTGAAATAGGTGAAATTTAAAATATTCTGTGGATCTTCAATTTTTTTTTTCTTGTGCTTCTGGTAGGCTGGTTAGAAAAAATGTGGCTGAAGGGAATCGGGTTGCAGTTCACCTGGAATCAGTACCAAGTAACAACAGCTAATCTCAGTTTTTTAAAGAGTCTTTCCTATCACAGGGGTTTTAAAGCCAGTGATAAAAACAAAACGCTATTTTCTGAAACCAACCAACTTGAAAAATACTTGTTTTAAACCCTGGAGATTTGCCTTTGGTATAAATAATCAGAAATGTTTTCAATTATTTTGCTCTTCTTTTCGTGCAATGGTTTTATATTTAGAAGTGGTGGGCCTGAAATAATAATATGGCCATTTATAGCTTTATAGGTAAAGTGAAGAAAATAACACAAACATTGGGCAAATCAGGGGGGAATTCATCAGATAAAAATTAGGCATTTTTCACCATCATTGGTTCCCATTGAAGAATCGGGAAGAGCAAGAAAATATTAGAAAAGAAAAAATGAATTTTAGTGAAATGGAATGACAGTTTCTCAGAGCTCCTTCTTCAACTTAAAGTTCAGAAAAATGTCTAAAGAACACCACTGGCACAAATTTTGATTATAATTTTGGACCAGCTCAAGACAACTTGACTCTGAACAGATATTGACATGTGATCCCAGAACGGGGTTTGGTAATTTACTTTCTTGGACATATGTTTCACCAACCCCAGTCCCCTCAAAAAAGGAGGGAGGGGAGGGAGGGAAAAAAAGGAAGTACATAACTGAAAATGAGAAATTATAGTGAGAACAGCTACTAACTTCCAGGTAAAAGCTTGGCCCCAAAATAAAAATGAATTTCAACATCGTATCATTTAAATTTTCTGTTAGTGTTCAAAATGATGGTCAGTATTTACCTTGTTGCCTATTTTTCTTCAGGTCTGATCTTTTGATATTTGCATTGTATTTCACAACCTTACTTTTTAACTCAGGTGTTAGAAAAAAAGGAACAAGTATGATGTCACAATATAAGGAAGGCGGAGCTTCTCGCTATTTGCAGACATTTCTTAAATTCCAATTTGGGGAAACCATAAAGACGAAAACAGAAAGGTGCTTTCAACCCGTGGGGAAAATGCAGTTTACATGGCAAAGTGACTGTCAACGGAGGGATGCCCTCTTTCACTCACCTCCCCAGCAAGTACTGAAGAACTGATATACAGGAAACATATTACATTCAAACTTTCTTTCGTTAAGTACTCATATTTCAGTGTTCCAGCAACCTCTCTCCATATTCTAGAGACGTGAATCCAAAAGCTTCAAATTCTTAACCACTGAAATCTATACCCTGATAGAGTTTCATTCAGTGATTTTAAAAATAGAAAAGAAAGTGTGATTTCAAGACCAGCTCTCATGGGCTTGGTGAGTATTATTAAAGACATTATTGTACAGTATCATTACTATATTGAGACATTGTTACTTTAATCGACAAAATTGGATTTACAATTTAAACACGGCTCAGGTAACACCCTGAACTTCAATTTTAAAATATTTTAAAGGTAATACAAATTGAGTCCATTCAAAGAACACAAAAAGCCAGCCCTCCTCTAAGTCTAAGAGTATTGACTCAATCGGAAATACATGATACTGATTCAATTCCTTACAAAAGGGGCATTGGCACCATTTTGTATTCAGAAAGAATAATCCTTAATTAATTTGTATTTTTCTAGTATACTCTTCACCGATAATACCCTGAAAAGAAGTATTCTCCATTAAATCCAAACAACAATTTCGGAGCCCTCAAGTATATGAATCCGTTGAAGTGATACGTTGGTTTCCCAAGGAAAGGGCGTTCACACCTCCAAAAATGAGTTTTTAGAGCACGTGCAAGTTAGGCTTGGCATGGGTAAAACAGGGTTAAGTTAGCCCTCAAGTATAATTTTTATATGAAGGGCATGAAAATCAGTCGAAATGGACTGAAGACGATAGGCAAGTGCATGGTCTACATACCTGCGGGGTCCCCTCTCCCTGGACCACCTTCATTTCATGTCAGCCTGGGTATGTACTGGTTAAACATATTGTCCTCAGAGCCATGCTAAATACTTTTGGGAACAGGAACAGTATAAATAAACCCACACACACACAATTGTTTCACTGCCACAACAACGGAATATTTCTGTTTTAAAATCTTCACACGAGAAACCACGCACTGATCAGCGCACACACTTGAGCTCAGTCTCAGATGACGACATTCCCCTTCTAATGTGCCACCTTCAAACACTTTTAAGTTGTCTACACTTACTGTGTAAGTGGTTTTTTTTATTTTTTGAAAAAAAAAAAAAAAGACCCATTTTACTCATAAGGAAAACTGCAAAAGCTTTTGAATGCACTTCCAATCTACTAAGTCCCCTTTCTCCACTCTTCCACGGATCCCTTCACCACATCCATTGGACGTGGATCCATGAGCACTTTTACCCAGCTGTGTCTCTCCCATTCCTAGCAAACTCTCAGATATGCTTGATAAATATCTTTATCTAATTTGCCTCATCTGTTGTTTTTATTAACAACTAATTTAATATCCTCTATTCTGTAATATCTGCAGAAGCCAGTATAAGGAAGCGTGCATCCAGCCCAGACCCTCAGGCCTGTGCATCAAGATGGCAGGCTGGCCAAGGGTCCTCTGGGGACAGCAGTGCCAGAAGGAGGATTGGACACGGTGACCCGTCTGTGTGAGATGGGGGGGGGGGGGGGGGAAGACAACCAGGAGGTCTGTAATACTGATGAACTAATCTGTCACTCACAAGCTCAGGTCTGCAAAAAAGAAAAAATGCAGTAAACATTTAATGACCATGAGAGGTGGAAATGCGAGTCTCATTTTTAAATCGTATTCAAACCCATGGCTCAGATTCTGAATAACTCTTTAGTTGGAGTTGATTTGAAAAAACATCGGAAGGCAGCAAGCCACCCTGTAGTTCAAAGGGTTAGGAAGCGTGCTACAGGTAACTCTCAAAAATCCAGGTGATTTCCAGGAACTATATGAATGAACGAAGTTTCTTGATCTTGGTATCCTAGGTGGGGAGTTTGTTCTTAAGTACTAAACTGCTTAATTGCTTGCTTGGGGGAGAGAAAACCCTGGGGGAAAGACATTTATGAACAATATCTGTTCTATGGAGCCAGGACACTCTCTCGAGCTGGATCATGGCCAGCAGCACAGAGAAGTCCACTCTTCCCCTCCAGTGGAAGCAACTGGATATTTGATCCTAGACATGAATGAAAAACCTAAAAGATCATATTTCATGGGAATCTTTCAGTATTCTGAATGGAAAATATCATTGAAAATGGGTTATCTGCTCCTTTAACCCAAGTCCACTTAGGAACAGAACTAAGAACAGGGAAAAGAAAAAAAAAATAAAACGACAGAAATAATTATCATTCTAATATGTATCTGAGGAGGAACGCAAACAAACATTTGCATGATCAAATGGGATGATTCACACCTACTGAGTAGGTATGATACAGCTGAAAAAAAGACATTTCTTTTTTATTATGATTGACTGAAAAGCAGTAAAGATTATTGTCACTTTCTCTTCATTGTTTAAAGTAGTCATTTGGGAAAGTATTTTTATCTGTGCTTCAACAATTAAAAGGAAATCATTTCAAATATCTATTCCTTCTTCGTTTTTCATCTATAGACAGGGGCTCAATTTAGGCTTCTGACTTTTATGATATGCAGATGGGGTAGTTTGTCATTTTTCTTTCTTTTTGCATACTAGTGTTTCAGTTTCAGAAGAAGTAAGCATTGTAGTTTGTACATTTTTAATACAGACAATTTATATAACCTTCAGAAAAACTGCTTTTATAATTTACCAGCTTGAGAAAAGTCTCTGAGTTTTTTTAAGCAAATAATTTATGAGAAATGAAATCTTCAGAAAGCATGTAGCTACTTTGATGCAACTATTTAGAAAGTATTTGTGACAAGTCATTACATGTGTAATTCCTGGACGTAGTGAGTCTCTAAAAATTAAGAGTACATACAAAATACCCAGCTATGTAATAATGACAACCAATTTTAACTCCTGACAAATCAGAAACTTAAATCTGGCACCTGTAAAATCTATACCAATTTCCTTTTTTCAAGTACATAGTTGAACCTTCTAAAAAGTATATACATTTGCAGCTATTTCCAAAAAACAATACTGATTAAAATTAAAAATATCTCTCCCGTCTTTTTTTTAAACCAAGTTTCTTTTCCCAACTAAGGGAAATGTACATGAAATGAAATCCTATTTATTTTGGGGGACTGAAATACAGTAATTTTGCACAAGATTATGACCATACCATGACATGCAGGTGACAGAACGTGTTTGCAACCCGAGAAAAGTTTTATTAAACAGGACAAAACTGTTATCAGGAGCTCAAGCCTTATTTATCTACAAAAAGTCATCTTTTTTTAACAGGTTATTTATTTAATCCTATATGTCAGGATTATTTTAGATAAACTTGATATCCTTACTTGCTCATCAGTGAACACTTAACACCGAAGTGGGTATTAGCCACATGTAAAATCAGTCTTTACATATTTTCCCCTGCCAAATATATGCCCAGAGACTTCACTTTATATCTGTCTGTATAACAAAAACCAACTTGCAAGTTTTTAAAAAATATTATTCCACCAGCAGCAGATATCTACTGCTTTTAAGAGTGTGAGCCTGTGGAAACATGGTATTATGTATCTGACATTTCCCATCTAAAAATACATTATGAAGCATGCTGGTATTAATAAACCATGTGCCTTCAGAACCCGAAAGTGCTTTGCTATAATTTGGTTGAAAACAGAGTCAAACGGTATATTTTCCACCATGCTATTAACATACAGCAAACAAATTTCACAGCATCCCTTTGGCAGCTTGTCTCAATTGGAAAGTGTGCAAAGAAAAAAAAAACTTTTAGGAGTTTATCAATATTCGTAACCCCATTCAGACTGATGAGGTAACAGTTCATAAGGAAGTCTGGATAACTCAGAAAAAATCAGATCAAAAATACATTACCAGAAGAAGAAAAAAAAGAAAGAAACCACATATATTCTCATTTTCCTCACCCCACCCCCATCACAGAAAAATCACCCTTCCTTTGCAGCTGGGCACTATCATTCCTTTCCCCTCCTCAGTTATTGGAAGGCAAATGAAAATACAAAGATCCCCTCCTCTCCTGATTGAGCTCCCAGCGCAAACATTTAAGCACAAACATAAAGTACCGATTTCACAGAAAGCGCAGAACGAACAGAAAGATCAAGACTCACTGACCCATTTGGAAGACAAAGACGACAGAACAGCAAAGCTCTAAAAATCAGCTTGTGAGGCCTCAGAGAGAGATTCTTCTGGCATTTCATCACAGCAGCCCCAGACCAGTTCACCTCCCTGGATCCAGGGAGGGGGAACTAAATAGAGCTGTTTATTAAAGCTCTGGTCCTGGATTGCATTAGGAAGCCGAGCAGACCACCTGGACCTTTCGGAGTGTGGCAGTGTTTAATTTGCTGCCTGTCCCTCTGCAGCGGCCAAGACCACTGCCACGTTTACCAGGCTCCATCCCACATTATCTGGGTTAGAAGTAAAGGCACGTGTGTTGCTATATTTCCACTTTCCATATAGACAGGGAGAGGGAGAGGAAGAGAGACAATACAGCCCAAATAAAAATATGAAACAGAACAATTTTAACTACTACCTAGGAAACATAACACTTTATTCTCTCCTCACAGTTTCTTCCAGAGCTCACCATCTCAACAGAAAATAAATTCTGAGACATAGATTTTTTTTTTTTAAACATCCAGGCCAAATTATAAATTAAAGCCATCCTTAGATTTTTTTTTTTCCCCCTGTTGTTTTAATTTTTGTTGTGAAGCCTGGCGTGGAAGTTTGAGGCTGAGGTTCCCTGGCTAGATTTACTGGGTGCCTTTTGCCTCTCACACTTTCAGCACTACGTAGCAGGTCGCTGGAGACACAGATAGAAAGATGGTACTGTAAATATGAATTATGTGAATCATATGGTGAGACCCTTGTGGAAAAAAAGGGGAGTTGAGAAATGGCTGACTCCATACCTGACCAATTACAGCTTGCATGGTCCCCGTATCCTGCTGGGCTGAGAGATCGCAATCCATCATATGTTGTCTTTGAAAAGGAGAATGGGGGTTTCTGGCATGCATCTGTCAATCAACTTCTGCACTCACAACCATCACCAAAAGCAAGGGGGAAAAAAAGTCAAGCTGCTCCACCAAATAGGATGAAACCGTCATGTGACCTCCGGCAGACACGCACACACACATTCACTACCTCCATAGAGCGTAAGAATTTTCTGTAGATATGAAATGACATTGACAAATATCCAATACCAAGTAAATAAAGTGAGACAAACAGCTATTCGCCAAAGACAAAACATGGGCTGTAATCTTCCGCTAAAGGTTTAACAAACCTCTGAGGATTTTTTTTTTTTTTGTAATGCTCTAGCAACCTGTGTTTAAAACCAAAACCAAAACATAATTAACTATTTCATGTGATAATTGAGGCTTTGCTTGATACTCTACCACATACATTATTTTCAATTATAAGTCATCACCCTACTTCTGAGAAGCTGTCCCTAATGATTTTATTTTCAGATTCTCTAAATGACCTTTGGACGAGATGCAGTAATCTTTGCAGTTTTCTATAACATCACCTTTACAGAAAAGCTTGAAATGTTAACCGTCACATAACACGGATACCCTGATATTTGTTGATTGGAAATGGATATATACAATCATTTGTGTAAACTGTGATGACCACTCAAATATAAAATATTCAAAGCGTGTAAATAGTCGTCACTAAACTTTTCACTTTCTAAAAGGTTAGGAAATGATTTACTTGCAGCTCATCTAAACTGATGTAAGATGATGACAAAGATTTCAACCCTTTTTCATTTAATTTAAGCTATTTGATCCCACACACTTGAGGATAGATCGTTGATGGATTATGGGTCAGCTGTTATAAGGGTGACATGCATGTAACTTCGAGCTTTTTAACCCTTTCAGGATTGAGATCACAACCTGATTTCCTACACAACCTGATAGGCATTGCCAAGTTGCCCTTGGCAATCCAAAGCCACGAATAGTAACTATTAGTCTGATGGCTTTGTGAAGGTGTTAACGTTGGCATGTGTCGGCTTTTTAAACTTCAGTTCATCAGTAGGCATACTCCTGACTTGTGGGAGAAAATTTTGCAGGGAAACTTGGTGGTATTAAAATGGGGGCGCTTTTTCAAGGTTCAAAACTAACATCAAGCCCGAGAGGTAGAGCGGTTTTGAGGAACGTTTAATACAGACTATAGACCACATGTATACTCTAGCATCGTATTATGTCATTGCTCAGAAATTAATTAAAAGGAATTTCAAGTAAGAAAAAACACTTTTTTGCAACATTTCTAAAGACAGCTTTAGGAGGAAAGAACGGAAGGTTGAAGTCTCATAGACTTCTCATTAGGAGTTGCCCCACAATATAAACAAATTGACACACACACACACACACACACACACACACACACTCCTAAGTCGGATCACCAGACAAAACGAAACCGTGCACCAACTGGGTAGCCCTCCTGGGAACTGACGACTGGAAAGGTCCTCCTAACGTGATTAAAATGCACAGCTCGCGCGGAAACCCAGTCCTTCCGCGCCCCTGCAGGCACAGACCTCCCCGGAGGTTTCTGCGGCCGCCCCGGGTCGGGGAGGGGAGGCAGGGGTAGCCGAGCCGGGACAGCCGGGGCCCGGGCCCCAGTGGGCAGCGGCGAGGGCCGGGCCAAACTTGCCCGAAGCCTGCGGGCTCGCAGGGGTTGGGGGGACCGTGCGGAGACCGGTGCGGGGCGGGGGGGGTACGATGCGATCGCTGTCAGCGCGGCCTTTCGGGACCCCGCGCGGGCGCACCTCGGAGAAACGCCGAGAGCGGCGGGACCAGGGAAAGTTGGGAGGAGGGGCGCGCCGAGCGGCCTGCACCGCGCTCCGGACCCCCGGCGCCCCCGCGGCGCCGCCCTGCCAGAGCCCCGCACCCGCCGCCCGCGCCCACCTGGGAGCCCAGCTTGAAGCTGCGCGGCAGCCCCGCAGCGTCTGAGCGCTGAGTGTCGGCTGCACGCTCCACCTCCCGCCGAGATCTTCGCCGCCTGGGCGCCTCCCCGGGGAGGGGCGTGCGGGGTGCAGGTTGCAGGATGAGGCCAAGACCCCCGGGAAGCTCCACCCTCCAAATTCGGGTGGTCGCGGTCGGCAAAGGGACAACTGTTTGCCCGCGCTCGGGTTATTTACGTGACCATCTGGCCTGTATTAATTACAGTCATTACTAGTCCACAGTGCTGGAGCCCCCTGCCAAGCACGGTGTCAGACACTTGACACGACATTAGCTTACTAAATCCGCCTAACAACTCGGTAAGGCTGGTACAATTATTCCCATTTTAGAGAGGAGACACAAAAAGATAACTGCTCGAGATGAGCAGGACCATGATTTGAACTTGCTCTGAATCTGAAGCTGGAGTTTTTCATAAGACACTCGGGAGTCTGGTAACATTCAGAGTAATGGTTACCATATATAAAGTACAGACTCAGTCAACAATTATTTATTGAAACTGTACTACGTGCTGGGTACTGTATTAAGCACTGGAGGTACAGCAATACTGACAGTTCCTCAGGGGTCTTATATTGGAGTAGTTTGGCCAGATATTTGTGGAAAATCACAGAAATGTAAAATGTTAAACTATTCTTAAAACTATAGAGGAAAGGAAAAGAGTTAATAGAAGAACCTGTATCAAAGGAATTGACCTAGTGTCTGGTGTGTATGTGAGCAAAGGGAAATGAGCAAAACAAAGGGAAATTGGCAAAAATTCCCTGAGCAATTGACTTGAATTAAACTAGAATTGGAAGATGGTAGGAGAGAAAGGGAAAGGGGTTATAGGGATAAACAGTCTCCAAAAAAGAAATGTGCAAATGGTGGGGAGGTATATGGCTGATTGGAGAAGCTTAAGGAAAGCACAGACCACAAGTCAAGGCGGGAGGCAAAGACCAGAGCACACCCAGTCTCTTAGTTTGTATCCAAGATTCTTTACCTTGGGAAGCCTCAGAAGAAGCATGTAGTCTCACACCTAAAAAAAAAGAAAAAAAAGTTAAAGAATTTATTTATTTATTTATTTATTTGAGAGATAGAGAGCATGAGCATGGGAGGGAGCAGAGGGAGAAGCAGACTCCCTGCTAAGCAGGGAGCTAGTGGTGGAGTTCTGGGGCCTCCATCCCCCCGTCCCTGAGATTATGACCTGAGCCAAAGGCAAACACTTAACCCAGTGAGCAACTCAGGAGCCCCTCACACTTAAATTTGAAAGATGTCTCTGGTTATACAGTGAAAAGCTAGGAGTGTGTGTTGAGGGGATGGGTAATAAAAGTGGATTTGGTGAGCTTATTTAGCTATGGGGTGGTGGTGCTGGTGTTGCAGGGGATGGTTTCAAAATAAGACATATCATTCACAGAACCCAGTGGCTGGTTGACAGTGGAACTTGAGAGACAGGTCTCTTTCTGGTTTGTACAAGCATGTAGCTAGTGATGCCACTCACCGAGCTAGGGGAGCAGGCGGAAGACAGGGTTGAGGAAGGGCAGTAGGAATGATCATTTTGGTTGGAGACTTATTTTCACTGCAATCCTCAGAGTAAGAATGATGAGCCCCTCCCCCCCCCCTTTTTTCAGGTGAAAAATCAGAGTCTGAGAGATAAAACAACATTGCCCATGACCAGAGAGGAGCAGGAAAGTTTCCTCTGAGGGAAAATCAAGGTTCTTGACCCTTGCATAAGACTGCTTTGAAATGAATTGGTGGTTCTGGGGTTTTCCAGTTGATTAAAATCTTCCTACCAGGAAACCAAAGTAAAATTGAAGGCTAGAGCCATTCTCCTAAGAACCAGTCCTCATAATGAAGAGTCTTCAGACAGCATGAATTAAGGCATCTCCTTTTGCCAAAGGAGAAAGTTTGGCTGGGACCCTAAGCCTCTGCCCAAATAAAATGGAGGGACTAACTTCTAGGTATAGCATGGCAACGGCAAGAAGGATGTACAGATAAAAACACAAAGGTAGTTTTGAATTATCCAATTAACAAGTTATATATTTATTGTGAATAAGATCTCCTAATATGCTTGCTGGATAATATAGAAACTTAAATAAGACCCACTTCCTGACATAATTCATAATCTAGTGGGAAACACAGATACATATACAAATGACTTAAATTCAGCATAGATTGCTTTTAAAAAAATAAACCGAATGCATAAAAGATTTATCTGAGAGGATTGTTCGATATTTTCTGGCGAAAGATGCTTATTATTTTTAGGTATCATGATATACAGGCTTGGGTTTGGATCCTCTCTAACCCTTACTTCTGACTAGGCATGGCCTCAGGAAACAGGAAACTTCCCTGTGTCCTGAGTTTCTCATCTTCTAACTCCTCAATGGTGCTGTCAGAATTTGGGGATATATTTCCTAAGAGCTATTGAGTTATACTTTTTAAGTTAACCGGGAAATGTTAATCATTTTCCCATATGGGAAGACTCCAGAGGGGCAGGAAAGATGAATTTGGCTGGGAACAGAGGAAGATGGGTGGAAGGATTTTGACTGTGATATAAACAGAGGGAATCTTCTATTTAGGGCAAAGGGAATAGCATCACGAAAGCTCCTGTTCCTCCATCAGTGTGGGTGGCCGCCATTTTTAGGGTTAGAACAATAAAAAACCAAAGAAGAAGGGCGAACTAATTTTTACTCCTACTCCCATACTAGAATTTAGCAAGGAAAATTGATTAAGTCAAATTATTCGCCCTTCCCATCAGCAAATATGGTGCTTTCTCTCCTTGCCTCACAGCTTAGACATACCTGCCCTTTCTCAGCAGCTGGTGATCTTGAATATAAGAAGCAACAGGTCACCACAAATCAGGCCAAGTCCCCAGCTTCTCAGGATAGGACACCCTTCATTTCTTAATCACCAAACCACAAAGGATACTGAGAGACCAATGCTACGCAGGGGACCAGGAGACAGTTGGAGTTGTTGGTCACGTCTGTCATTCAAGAAATCCTGGCAACGTTTAAGGTAAAAAGAGATAATGTAGCTGAGAACCACTAGAACCGAAGAACCAAAAGAAGCAAAGGTTTAAGAAGTCACCAAGAGGAATCGACTCTGATTGGACTTGGTACATTTTCAATCATGCTATCACAACACGTGGGGTTACTTCAATCCTATATTTCTCTTCTTTTTCTCTGTTAAAACCTGTTCTTTCTCATGTGTATTGTTCAGTCCTTGGTTCCATTTGTATTTTCTCATTTCTTTACTACTCTTTGCTTTCCATTCTTCAGCTTGCTGGTCTCTCCAAGACGAACCTCACCCTTCCTCCGGCTCATTTGTTTATATTTTCCCCCAGATCTTGGGGGAGAAATGGGGGGAAATGGGGAAAGAATGGTTCCCCCCATTCTTCTTATGTGTCCTCATGACTTTGGCCTTCTTCCTAAAATGTGAATCATGGCAGAACATCCTCTAGAGTATGCCCGCCATGCTGCAGTCACGTGACTTCAAGGCTGATGTAGGAACCAGGTAACAGGGGGACAGGAGACAGTCCTGGGGGCGTAGAACATAGTCAAGTCTTCTCGGTGGCTCCATTCCTCACAGTCTTAGGTTCGCCACTGTCAGACACATCTCCTGCCCTCTTTCTTCATGGTCTGTTTTTTCCTGGGGTTTCACTGGGTGCCAGCAGTTTCTGGAATGATCTGTTGCTTTCTCTCTTTGTACCCCCCTCAATACCACATTTTTGGCTATACTTTGGAGTTTTGTAGACCATTTCTCTGGGACGGTCTTTTTAACCTCCATCAGTTAGTTTCCTTAAGCAACAGGAGACAGATATTACTTCCACAGGCCCCTGAGCAGTTATAACTAATCTGTACCCTGGGATCTTTCATTGTTGTTACTTTCATATTTCTAGGGGAAAGGAGCACAGGATAAGGACCCAAAGCAAAATGATTACTTTTAAAAGAGAAGAGTGGGAGGAGGGTCACTCTGACCCGCCACGACCCAGGACTGCAGATTTGGGGGCAGCTTGGCTGTGCCGAGTCACATGCTATTGACCTTGAGGACCTGTTATGCAGTTTTCATCTACCACAGGAATTAGGAGTGCTGCTTTTCCCCCGAGAGACAGTGACAAGGTTTTACCTTTCAAATGACTAGCTGAGAGTCCAAGAGCCTGTTGACTCCGGACCCGTGAACATACTAATGCCTGATCACACCCCAGACTTCGTCACCTTTTCTACCAGGAGACTGTATCCGGACCACAAACAGAAAAAGCTGGTGCAAGTAGCCAATTGTCCCTTAATTTCCATTTGCCCCTTTCAAGAAGTGTGCTTTGGTTACAGCTGGGCATTTTGTTCTTCCAGAAATATTTCTTCTGCTTGCACATCCTCAGAAAAAGGCTTTGAAATGCTCCTGGGTTTCACTGTACTCTCCACAGTGTTGGCGCCTGAGTCCAAATGCTAACCCATAACTTCTCATGAAAATTCTCCACAGCGGTATGAACACAGCCTCTGTCTCCTTACAGTACGCCAGGGAGACTTTTTCCTCTTTATTTCATGGCTATAGCTCCACATGCCTGAAAAAGCTAAATACTACTGTCTTTTTATTCCTCATCTCAATAGGTTAACAGCACTTCGACTTAAACGTGTTCCTGTCTGTTACAGACAAGCGTTTCTAAATGAACGGGTGCATGGAGCCAAGTGTGAGAACTTCACAACCCACAGCTCTAATTTCGGGGCATTAATTTCTATCATCAACGTTGTCATCAATAATTGTAACAATAAAAACAGGAAGTATTGGGGTGGTTCTCAAGGTACAGTTTAATTTGAGGACTCCTGATGGTTCCTGAGATTCCTTCAGAGGGTCCTTGAGGTCAGAGCTCATTCAAAATAATGTTAAAGTGAGATTTTCCTTTCCACTTTCGGTTTCTGAGGAGAGTGTAACAGACTTTCCCGAAGCTTCTGACATGTGATTTCAGAGCAGATTGAACGAAGAAGCAGGTTCCAAGTATCTTCTAGTAAGTCAGACATTACCAAGATTCGCAAAAATGTAAAACATTGTCACTTCTCTAACTAATTGTTTTGTTTAGGGAAAACTATGGTTATTTTTTCATTTAAAAAATTCTGTTATTATGTAACTACCTTAAATGACTTCATAAATATGATTAAAAGCTTCTTGGTTCCGATTTCTAGCATAGTAAATATTGATAAATGTAACCCACAACACAGAAACATCTTGGGGTGCTAGAAAATTTTATAATAGTGTAAAGAAATCCTAAGACCAAAAAGTTTGAGAATTGAAGACATACGAGAGTATTGACTATATGCCAACTATCCTAAGCACTTCACACACACACACACACACACACACACACACACACAAACATATTTCATCCTCACATCGCCTGTAGGAGGCAGACTTTTTTTTATCTTGATTTTACAAATGAGGACACTGATTGAAGTATTTTGACTTTTATGGAGACAAAGTTTCTTAGAGATGAACCCACCTAAAACAATAATTATAATTATAAAATTATAATTATAAAATTATAAATTATAAAATAAAAATAAATTATAAAATTATAAACTGAGCTATGCAATGCCTCCTGGATGGAAGTGTTGTAAAAATCATTAGAGTCTTTAAAAGTTTTATGCTGAATTGAATGTGTGATGAGTATCAACCCTTTTTTCAGTAATTCAGAAGTGTCCCTAGTAACAGCCACATGCCTCAAAGTCGAGTCCAAAGGAGCAAAACTGTTTGGTTCCTCTACCATCTCTACCACTAGCAACTTTACGGGATTGTGCCTGAGCAAGGAGTTGGGCTTTTAATACCCTTTCCAGTGACAACATTTTGTATCTACCAAATCCCCAAGTCAAATAGACAAATCAACACAGAACATAAAAAATACAGGGTATGCTTCTTTTTTTTTGTTTTTTGTTTTTTGTTTTTTTGTTTTTTAAAGATTTTATTTATTTATTTGACAGACAGAGATCACAAGTAGGCAGAGAGGAAGGCAGAGAGAGAGAGAGGGAAGCAGGCTCCCCGCTGAGCAGAGAGCCCGATGCGGGACTCGATCCCAGGATCCTGAGATCATGACCTGAGCCAAAGGCAGCGGCTCAACCCACTGGGTATGCTTCTGAAACAGCTATTTGATTATAAAACTACAGTTGAAGTACTAGACCAAAAAAAAGATGACAGTCCTGAAACAGAACCCAATGTGTATAATAGCATAATCATCCAACACATTAGTCCAAATTCTAAAAGGATTATCCTTTTAGGGAGGGAATTTTATTTCTTCAGGAAAATATTTGATGAACTGCTTAGCCAGGAATGTCTAAGGGCAAGGTAGAAGAAGACAAAGTAACAAAGACAGAGCTAAATAAAATTAAATTATGGGTCAGGAAGAACAGAAAGGAAGGGCAAGGAGCCTGAGAGGTGGGAGTGGGTGAGATGTTCCCCACCATACCCCATGAGGTGAATCAGAGAGACTCTTACGAGCTAGAATAGCTAACATTCAATATTTTTTTTAATATGTTGTTGTCACTGTTGTTTTTCCCTGCAACTGCGTATACTCTGATTCCCAAACCTGCAGCAAACTCTGCTACACACACAAACCCTTGTGTGAGAGATAATTTTTTTTCGGGTGAAGGAAGAGCTTAATGCCACATCTGAGTCAGTGGCCACAAGCAGACAGAAGAGCCCCAGGAAGTGAGATGTCATGAGTTCCAGCAGAGCTTGAATGAGAGACAGCATGTAAACTAGTATTTGTTATGCAAGAAATGCAAAACTAGACTCTGGCTTTCTCGAATAACAAAGGGAGTTTGCTGGCTCACCACACTGGAAAGTGCAGAAGTGGATAAGCTTCAGGTCTGGCTTGATCTAATTGTTTATAATGTCAGTAGAGCTACATCTCTCCATCAGTCTCTTGACTCTTTCAATCTGAGCATCGGTTTGGCTCAGATTGGCTTCCCCCAGGAGAGCAGTGGTTCTAACTATGCCAGCCCTTACACCACACCATGAGCCATACCATCTGGAACAGGAGAGAGGCTTTTGTTTCAGATGTCCAAACAAATGCCCAAAGATTCTCTCTGATTAGACCAGACTAGGTTATACATCCAGCCCTTGGTGGCAGAACACACTGGACGGCTTCACCTAGCATGTGTGACCCACTGTGGTGATCTTTGGCTGGAGACAGAATCAGGAGCCCTGAACACGTGTAAATCGACAAATAGCAATCGGGAGTTATAGGAAAAAGAGAATGAATGCTAGGTGAAAAGCAGGACAATAAAAAAGAAGTCTACTGTAACAACCCCTGAGAATTCACTACCCTTTCTCGAATCCCTGAGTAATGCATGATAGGGAGATTGGCATAAATTTTATTTACATGTCAAAGGACAGGCTGACTTCAGCTGGCCTGATAGGTGTATAGAGTTTAATTAATTTTTTTTTAAAGATTCACTTCTGTATTTGAGAGAGAGAGAGAGTTCATACACAGCAGGAGGGACAGAAGGAGAGGATAGGAAAGAATCCGTTGTGAGTGTGGAGCTGGACTCAGGGCTTGACCCCGGGACCCTGAGATCACAACCTGAGTTGAAATCAAGAGCGGGCCACTTAACTGAATGAGCCACCCAGGTGCCCTGGTTGTATAGAGTTTTGGAAGAGAACATTTCATAAATGCCTGTCCCAGTGCCCAGAATAATGGGGCATTCTTACAAATTGTAATTCCCTCTTCCACTTTCTTTTTTTCCTCCTACAGAATATAGTGCATATGACTTGGAGTTTAAGGGAGAGTGTTGATTTTTGGAAACACTGTTCCTCAATGAGAAAGAACACTTGCAAGTTATAAAACTACATAAAAAGAACAGGTGGTCATCTTGGCACAGAGAAGAACCGTGGTAGTTGTGTTTATTACAGCATACAGAAATTTGAGGACACAAATAGAAACAGAAATGAGAAGCACATCAATAAAACCCTGCAAAGTGCTTGTTTTGTTTCACACATCACATTAGTGAATGAATTCACATTTACAGATGCTGTTGTTGGGGACACTAAGGTGCCAGCAATGGTGGGATTTACCAGAAGGAGGGACGCTGAGAGCAAGAAAGAGTCCAGTGAAGACTGGCCTTTGGCTGGGCCTGAGTGAAGAGGAGAGTTGATCTGGAAATAAGACGAGAATGTAGCTTAAAACACAAAAATCGCACTTAAAGGAACAGATTATTCTAAAGGCTACAAAACAAAATGATAAATCTTATTAAATACCCATTGTATTGGCAGTCTCCTTGAGCACAAATTGAACACTTCCTAGAAGCAGCAGCACAAACCCACGTAGTCAAAAATGTAGCATTTAATCTACTTTAATCTCTATTGGTTTACCCACCAGTAGACGACCCTTCCAGGACGTTAGCCCTTAAGCAGCTCATCCTCAGAGCTCTGGTCCCTACCCCATGTCAGCCACCCGCTCTGCATCATACCCAGAGCCCACCAACAACTATTTATTGTCCTTGATGTCATTCCCTCCTTAAAAAGCTTACATTTCATGGGTCATAGTCATTTTCTTGTTGGGAGGAAAGGATTGCCAGCTGGTTCTTTGAGTGTTCCTCTAGCCTCATGGACAGAGAATTTGACTAGTGGTTGAGGCCACTTGCAACTTTAACGCAAAGAATTGTTAGGAGTTCACCTCATGCCAGATTGAAGAATGAAAATCTGGTGGAGGACTAGGCACCAGACCAAGGCTTTGGGAAATGTAAATTGAGAACTTGCACCTGAGGGGGCTTCGTGGCCAGCTAGATAAAAGAGCTGGGGAGATCCCGAGCCCATGGCTTCCCCAAGCTGATGTCATCTGGGGACTAGATAACTCCCAAGTGCAGAATGACTGGGAAATCGTGGTGTTCGTAGAGGAGTCATACACAGCTTCTATGCTGTCACTCCACACATTGTATTGCCCATCACTTATTTGTTCTTAAACCCAAGTGAAGCCCATTGGGTCTCATGCATTTGATTGTCTAACTGAACCCAAGACCCCTACAGAGAAGGCATTGCATTGACCACAATCTCACCGCCTCTTCATCTGTCATACTAATAACAGAACCCAGCCCACATTCAATACAACACTTCCTGGACTCTGTTCTTGCAGAAGAATGTAGGAGGGGTAGGACACAGAGTCATGCCCACTGGTTTCACTTCAAACACGTTTACCTCAAAGGAGCCTTTGGTGCTGCTTTCAGTTCATGACTCCATTTTCCCAGTCAAGTTCCTTTTTTCACTTTCCAACTGACGATTCCACATTTCCTTCTCCCTCCTTAAGCCTGTAGCAATCTTGGGTCCTTCCATCCTCTCCATGACAACCTTCCTTCTGCTTTCACCAGAGCTGCAGAAGCGGAGAATGCCCACCCATTGTTGCCACCGAAACTGCCAATCTGCATGCAATTTTACTGAAGGCTCTCCCTTCGCTCTGCTACAATGGCTGACCCGTCCTTGCTTCTGAGTAAGAACGCTGCCACTTGTGCATAACATCTCATTTCCTCTCAGTTACTCTAGGATTTTGCCCTTACAGTTTTACCCTCTCTCTTCTGCATTAGTAAAACTTCTATCTCCGGCAGATCACTCCCATTAACATAAAGAACACTCTGGATTATCTCTTAAAGCACCTGCCCCCAGCATCTCTTTCAGGTATCACCCCCCCCTTTCCCTGCTTTGTTTACAGAAAAAGGGCTCAGAATGTCTCTATCCCTATCTCCTCCCATTCCCATGAAAGTTAAGGAAAACTAGCATACTTATACTTCTATTGTATTAAAACTATCCTTTTAAAACTCGATGTAGAAAAGCTAATGAAATACACCCCCAGAAGCTACTAAGCTGATAAGTGAGGTCAGAAAGGTTGCCAAATTCAAGAGCAATATACAGTAATCAATTGCAATTCAGATACTAGCAAGAAACCATCAGAAATTGAAATTAAGAAACAATGGCGTTCAAACAAGAAATTCTGTAGGGATAAATCTGGCAGAGAATGTAAAAGACCTGTATCCTAGAAACTACCCAACATTGCTTGAGAGAAAGTAAACACCTAAATAAATGAGAGATTTATTATGCTCTATAGGTTGGAAGACACGATATTGTTAAGATATCAGTTCTTCCAAAATTGATCTACGGAGTCAATGTAGTAACCATCAAAAGCAGAGCAGACTTTCTTGTAGCAACTGGCAAACTGGTTCTAAAATTCATCTGAATGCCGGAGTATCTGGAAAAACCCAAACAACTTTGAACAAGACGAAAAAGTTGGAGGACCAACATTAGCTGATATGAAGACTTATTATCAAAACAGTGCACTGTAGTACCAGCATCAAGACAGGCAAAGAGATGAATGGAACAGATTAGAGAGCCCAGAAATAGACTCACATATATATGGACAACTGAGTTTTTATAAAAATGCAAAACCAATTCATAGGATAATCTCAACACATGATGCTGGAACAACTAGATAGCTCCACGTATAAAGTAAATGAATTTTGAGCCGTACCTTATGCACTGTAAAACAATGGGACTCAAAGTGGATCAGAGACCTAATGTTAAACCTGAAACTCTAAGATACTTAGGAGAAATAAGAGAAAAACCTCCACTATCATGGAGTAGGTAAAGATTTCTTAACATGAAACCAAAACACAGTTCAAAAAAAGATCAATATGATAAACTGGACTTCATCAAAATTAAAAACACTACTTTCCTCAAAAGCCTCTGTAAAGAGAAGGAAAAGACAAACCACAGAATGGTAGAAAATACCAGCAAGTTATATATCTAATAAAGCTATTACACTCCTAACTGGAATGGCTTGAACCATCCCAAATAAGGACAAAGACGTGGAGGAACTGGAACTCCCTTATGCTGCTGGTGGGAATATAAAATGGAACAACCATTTTATAAAAGTTTGGATTGCTTAAAAAGTTAAAAACAGATCTCTGACATGGTGCAGACTTTCCACTACCGGGTGTTTATCTGAGAAAAATGAAAGCGTATGTCCATTCTATGACTTGTACACAGACGTTCATAACACCTTTATTTGTAGTAACCCAAAACTGAAAACAACCTAAATGTTCATCGATAGATGAATGGATAAATTGTGTATATCCATATAATGGAATGTTACTTAGGAATAAAAGAGAATTGAGCAGTTGATATACATGACAACATGAATAAATTTCAAAATAATTATCTGGAGTAGAAGATGCTAGATTAAAAAAATAGTATAAAAAATCCTACTGTATGATTGGATATATAAAATTCTAGATAATGCAAACTACTGTATAGCAACAGACAGCAGATAAGGGTGTAATGGATATACAACAAGCTGCCATATTTAAAACATGCTAATTGGTAACTTTTGACCTGTACAAGGGGCCAGGAACAGAATGAGGAAGAGCAAGGAGGAGTTAAAAGGGTCCCAAGAAAACATTTGGGGATGATGGATGTGTTAACCACCCTGATTGTGGTGAGTGTTCCAAGGAATACAATCATGGCTCAGATGTCAAAATGTACCAAAGTGTACATTTTAAATATGGCAGTCTGTTGTGTTTCAATTATACCTCAGTAAGGCTGCTAAAAAGTAAAACTTCCCCAACTCTGAGATGTTATATTCATCTTTGGGGATTTTGCCTTAATGAATAATTGCAATTTATTATTTAATTATTTATTTAAAAAATTCTTAAATTCCTATTACATGGGGGGCATTATGTTAGATGTTGGGAGCCTGCTGTGATGAAAATTAAACACACTTTTAGAAAGTGGCCCTGCTGTTAACCAGTTTACAGACTGCTGAGTGGAGTCAGATCTTAGCGCAATAAACTTATAAATAATTATGATAAATACTATAAAGGAACATAGATAAAGGTATGTTAAGGAACACTGGGCTCTTCTATCATTAATTTTCTTTTTTTAATATTTTATTTATTTATTGTCAGAGAGAGAGAGAGAGAGAACAAGCAGGGGAGGGGCAGGCAGAGGGAGAAGCAGGCTCCCTGCTGAGCATGGAGCCCAATGAGGAACTCCATCCCAGGACCCTGGGATCATGACCTGAACCAAAGGCACACACTTAACAGACCGAGCCACCCAGGCATCCCTTATCATTAATTTTTCAAAACTACATCATGTTTTACAAAAATAATTAGCACAATTATTTCAAATTATCTCATGATTGACTGGACTCATGCTTTTCACCATAACACAAATCCCCCATTCATAGATTCCTGATTTTGATTAATCTTGAAGTAGACTGGATTATTTTTCCAAACTGGATTTTTAGGCTATTACAATCCTGAGTGATTGCATATTTAAAAGCGTTTTCTCTGTAGCCTTAATTGTAATTAAGTTCCTGGTTGAGTAAAGGGGCCTTGAATTACCTTATGTTTTTGGCAACCCTTATAGACATTTCTCCATGATTTCTGATTTCCTGCTGTTTAATTTATCAGAGGAAAAAAAATTTTGTGGGTGACCGGCCTCATATGCATAACTACTTGAAGAGTTTTCCTTTTTCTTCTTTAAATTTCTGCTAAGAGACACATCATTCTCCTTTGTTGCTTTTATTAGGAAAAAATTCAGAATACACAAAAGAGTACAAGGAAACTCTGTAACTACCTTTTGACCCCAACAACCATCCACATTAATAGACTTTGCTTTTTTGGGGACAGTATTCTAAAGGAAATCCGATGTCATGTTCTTTCACCCCTAAACACTTCAATGTGGATTAAAAAAATAAAGGACATTTTCTTACATTATAAAAACCGGTTACATTTCTACTTAACATAATTAGTTGTTTAATAATGTTTCATATTATCTAACATTCAATGTTATAATATTCAGCCCATATTCAAACTTTCAAAATCGATATTTTGTCCAAAAATGTCTTTTTCCTGTCTGTTTGGTTGAACAAAGATTCAAATAAGGTCCATTATCTGTATATTCTTATATTGCTTAGTTTCTTATTAAGTTCTTATAAAACATTCTTCATTTTAATTTTTTTTTTTTGCTTTAAATGTTGAAAAAAGTGAATCTGTTCCCTGTTCTGAAATTTCCCAACTGTTCTCTCTGAATATGATTTAACTTGTTTCTCCTGGGAGTTGGGTCTGGAGGGCTGCTTATATCTCAGATTCAAATTTCATCGCGGATGGTGCTGTTGTTTCGCACTGCGTCTTAGTAGAAGGCATTTCAAGTCTGGTTGTCTCACTTTTAAGAGATACTTGGGTTCAGGGTTCAGGTGCTGACACCGTTTCCTTCATTATAAAAATTTCCATCGACATTTCATTTAGCAGTCTTATAGCCCATTGATGAAAATTGTCTGAAGTGTTTATTTTTTAGAAATTGTAAAACGGTGCTTTTTCGAATTCTGGAACTCTTTCTGCACTTATTAACAGGTTTTATACATACCAAAGCATGCTCCCATCCACTGAAGATATTTGATTCCTCTGAAACACAGTTCATGCTGCAAAGACAGGATAAATGCTGTTCTTTTCCTTTTGTTATCAATTTTCAAAATGATTTTGTGCCCTGGTAACCTCCGATATTGTGCAATGAGTTATACTTTCTTTCTTTTTTTATTCTTTTTCTAATATCCCTAATAACTCAGAGAATTTATATTTTTTTAGTGAGTTTTAAACAATTGCAATCATTATTCTCATTGATGCTCAAATTGTCACATCTTTTGCCATGGGAGCCCATCAAGCTGGCTGTATGTACTTCAGACACAATCCATTAGCCTTTGGTATCTTCCTTGTTTTTTGTGCCAAGATGTTCCAGAATATTCCTATACATTTACTATAGCAGCTCTAGGTTCTGTTCAGAGAAGAATGGTACATAGAAGCACTGATTATACATTGTTTCAGAGGTCAAAACTAGGAAGAAAAATTGTAAGGGAGAAAAATCCTGAGTTCACACTGATATTTCTAATTCAAAATTTAAGATTAGAGATTTGTTGTAACTTATTTTATGCTTTCATCTCTTGTTTGCTCTTATAATAAATATTGTGGTTCAAGATAATATTAATGTAATTATGTGCTTATTTTACCGTAGAGAATAAGTAAAATATAGCATAAAATGAAACTTATTCTTGGTTATTTTATGTATGTCTGTCTAGTGATTTATTTTTCAGAAACAAGATAAGCCATTTTTGTTGAACATATTCAGTCTTTCATTTGTGGGAAATGAGTATTTTTTGTTCATTTTTTGTGTATGTATCATTTGAACCTTCTTTCCCTGCTATACATATTTAGCATTTATTATATAATCACTTAAATCTATTAGTCCTTTTCCTTTCTATGGTTTTCTGCTCGGTTGGGTGAGGCCCATGTGGACAGCACAGGGCCGAGTTTCAGGAGAGAGCCCCCTTCCTGTTGTCATGGTTACCATTCATGAAAGTATGAGTGGTCTTATAGGATTTGAGGATAAACAAGCTGCTTTAGTGCCAAATAGTCTGTGTTTAGATATGATTATCTGGAAATTTTGGGCATTCCCATCTGCCTCAAATTTTGGGCTTGGATGCAATATCTCCCACTGGGGACACACTAGTCCCAGCAAATGTGTGGATCTTTCCTTGGACAGGTAATTCTGACTGCTGAGCCCACTTCAAACTATACATGTCACATGTTAGGGTATCATTTAACAGTACATTTTTAGAAGTAAAACTTGTCGGATCAGAGGGAAGGGAAATATTAGAGAAACAAATAGAAAGAAAGTGGGAAACCTACATAGTAAGCAATTGAGTTCACAAGAAAACACCAAGAAAGAGGTGGAGGTTTTTTTCAAGTTTTTATATAATCCCAGTTAGTTAACATAGTGTAATACTAGTTTCAGGTGTAGAATTTAGTGATTCAACACATACGACACCTGGCGCTCATCACCAATGCCCCTCCTTTAGTCCCCATAACCTATTCAACCCATCCGCCCATCACTGCCACCCCTCTGGTGACCATCAGTTGGTTCTCTATAGTTAAGAGTCCCTCTCTCAGTTTTTCTCGCTCTCTTTTTTCCCCCTTTCATTTGTTTTGTTTCTTAAAGGGAATGGGCTTTTATATTTGGTAATGAAGAGGGACTGGGATTTTATTGCCCTATAAGGACAGGTAATGAGGCCTCCGGGTAGTTATGAAATGGAATGAAATGATATAGATATGAAATGGAATCAAGCATCTTTATATAGCCCATCTTTCCAATTGGTTGAAACCCAAAGCCAGTCTTAGCAACTAGAAATAATTTGAAGCATGAATTTACTTCTTCTGTTTATTTACATTGTATTATAATGAAAATTCATCCAAAGCTTTATGACTTACCTGGGGTATCCAATAGAAGCAAATGCAAAACTATTCTAGAACATAGTGTCATAATTTTTTTGCATATAGAATTCCTACAGGGAGGAAAAAAAACTTAAAAAATGAGCTTCTAATTAAAAAAAATTAAAATATATGACAAAAGTATCCACCAACAGGAAAAATCAGAAACAACAAACAGGAGAATAAACACCCCACACATTTTAGATTTAAGAATGGTAAAATGGGAAGCACCTGGGTGGCTCAGTGTCTTCAGCCTCCGAATCTTGAGTTTGGCTTAGGTCCTGATCTCAGGGTCCTGAGATCAACCCCTGCCCTAGGCTCTGCATTGGGCATGGAGGTTGATTAAGTTCCTCCTTCTCCCTCTCCCTCTGCCCTACCCCCTTGTGCACAATCTCTCTCTCTCTCTCTCTCTCTCTCTCAAAAAAAAAAAAAAAAGACTAAGCAGGCATGATTGTAATAACTAAACAAATGAAAGAAGGTACTAAATCTTAAAGAAAGAAGAAAACCAGTGGAAAAGAAGAGGGTCACAGAATCAGATCTTCTAGTAATGAAAAACTTCTCTATACTCAAAGCTTGAGGGTCAGGCTAAATAGCAGAATGTAAGTGCAGACAGTGAAGCAAAGAGGGGGAGCTCAAACACAAGATGACAGTTATACAAGTGCACTTAAGAAACAGGAACAAAAGGGGGTCCAACATATGTCCAACGTGTGAGAAGTGTTGCTGAAAAAACTATACTTTTCAGTTTTCTTGTAGACATGAAATCAGTATCATGATTGTATACACGAAGTATCATGAGTGATATACATGAAATATCATGTATATCATATTGTATACACGTATACATGAAATATCATGATCGTATACATGAAAACAGAGCAAAGGATTCAAGAACTAGTGGTAAACCCCCCCAAAGCTCCCAAAACAAACAACCACAATTTAAAAAAACAATCTAAACTAAAACAAAACCATGGATGGATCTAAATAAGCAAAGAGTGGGGGGAAAAGAGTAAAATATCATTCATGGTAGATTAGATATAAATATAAGGTGGAATTAGATTGCTAAACTGTAACTTATAAAATGGGAGGAATGGAGATTGGAGTTAAAATATTGAAAGGTCTTTTATTATTCAGAAGAAAGTTATAAAAATTGATCATCTCTAGGTATAAAGTATGCATGTTAAATTTTTATGGGCAATACTACTACTACTACTACTACTAATAATAATAATAAATAGTAATATGACTTCTTAGCCAATAGAGATAAAAGTAAATAAAGTATAATCCACTTAATAGAAGGCAAGAATGGAAAAAATATTAAAGGAATGCATCATTGTAAATATACACTCTTAGCATTGTACATTGTATATACAATGTAAACAAGTATACATTGTAAGTATAAAGTATAAAGCAAAACATTTGATGGTATAAATAAATATATATTGAAAGTTTTTAATGAAATTATTTGTGGATTAAAGATATGACTATATTGGAAATTATAAAATACTTAGAATGAATAGTGAGATCATCACAATGACATCAGTGTATGAAATGTAATAAGAGTGCAAATATATAGCCTCAAATACTGTGGTTAACAGCTTCTGAAACGGTTCCTCTTCATTCCATGCCGTGGTATTTTGATCCTTGTGTAATCCCGTCCAGCTGAGTGTGAGCCGGACCTAATGACTTGTTTTCAATGAATAGAACATAGCAACATGGGAGGATGTCACACAGTGACATCCTAGGGTGTAGGAGATGGTTACTTCTATCTTGCTCGCCCTGCTAGCTCTTCTCCTTGCTCACTGTTGAAGCTGCCACGCAGAGAGCTGCTGTAAGGGGAGGCCCATGGGGTAAGGAACCCAGGGCAGCCTCTAACCAAGAGTCAGCAAGTAACTGAGGCCTTCAGTGCAACAAAACATGAAGAACTAAAATCGGCTAACACCCCAGTGGGTGCACCTGGAAGTACTTCCTTCCCCACTCCAGCCTTGAGCTCACTGCTGTCCCAGCTAGAACCTTCCCTGCAGCCTCTTGAAAGCCCCAGAGTCTGGGAAACCAGCTAAGCTGAGCCCAGATTCCTGGCCCACAGAAGTCGTGAGGTTAGTAATGTTTGTTGTCTTAAACTACCACCTTTGGGGATCGTTTTTTATGCAGAAACACATGACCAACACAAAGACCTTTGCAGGATGCGGCAAAGAATTAAAAATTACAAGCTAAGCATCCAACTGAAGAAATTAAAAATGGAAAAAAAAAAGAAAAAGGAAAAAGAGTAAATCAAAATAAATAAATAAATGAATTAATGAATAAAAAGAAGGAAATAATAAGAGTAACCATGGGGGCGCCTGGGTGGCTCAGTTGTTTAAGTCTCTGCCTTTGGCTCAGGTCCTGATCCCGGAGTCCTAGGATGGAGTCCCCCCTCAGGTTCCCTGCTCACCGGCGAGCCTGCCTCTCCCCCTGCCTTGTGTGCCCTCTCTCTCTCTCATTCACTCTCTCTCTCTCTCAAATAAAGAAATAAAATCTTAAAAAAAAAAAAGTAACCACTAACATTAGGGAGGAGCGAGAAAATACAATAGCTGGGGTGTTGCTTTTTGCTTTTCACTTTGTATTCAATTTCAGACTCAAAAAAGTTGCAAAAATATCACAGAAAGGTTTCCATATATCCTTTACCCAGTTTTTGCCTAAACTTACACTTTACTAACAATAGTGAAATTATTGAAACCAAGGAGCACCTGGGTAGCTCAGTCAGTTGGGCGTCTGCCATTGTCTCCAGTGGTGATCCCGGAGTCCTGGGATGGAGCCCCGCATCCGGCTCTCTGCTCAGTGGGGTACCTGCTCCTCCTTCTACCTGCTGCTCCCCCTGCTTGTGCACGCTCTCTCTCTCTCTCACTGTCACTCTCTCTCAAATAAAAAAAGCAAAATCTTTTAAAAAACTTTATCGAAACGAAGAAATTAACGCAGTTAATACTATACCGCTAACTATTCTATCTACAGGGTGTCTGCTGTTGCTTCTTGTTAGGCTCACGATTCAATCCAGGGTTCCAGGCGGCATTCAGTGGTTGTGCTCTCGAAGTTTCTTTAATCTGGGAAAGTTGGTATTCTTCCTTTGTTTTTCATAAACATGAGAATCTTGAAGAACTGTATTGTAGAATGTCTTTCAATTCAGGTTCATCTGATGCTCCTTATATTTAAATTTTAGTGATGCATGTTTTGGCAAAATGTCCACAGAAACAACATATGCTCTCCTCCTTATAACAGAAGATGCATGATGTCAGTATAGTTCATTACTGAGGATGTTAATTTTGATCACCTGGTTAAGGTGATCTCTGGGAGGTTTCTCCAATGGAAGGTGCCTTTTTTACTCTTTGTAAAGGGAGTAAAATGGGGAGATAATTTAAGACTCACAAATATCCCATTTTTTAAATCAAACTTTGACCTATTAATTTTAGCATCTACTAATGATTCTTGCAAGTTTATTACTGTGGTGCTTACCAAATGGTGATTGTCTATCCTATCATTCCTTCATTTATTAAAGATATTCTCTAGAGGAAGAGATGTCCCTTCCCTTCCACAGAAAAGCTCTTTTGTTGTCTTGACAAAACAAATAAAATGGACATTATTGGACTGTGATGATTATCTCAAAAATGAAAACATGCAAATGAACAATCTTAGGGTTAAAAATGTGAAGATTATCAGAGATCCAAGAGAGATTTTAGAATCATAATGAGTAAGGGACAGGTGAGGCTAGGTAGGGAGAGAAAGGTAAAGGGCTACATAACTAGGCTCAAAGAAATCCCAGGTGTGGAGATGTGTTATAAACAAGATAGTAACCAGAGAGCAGGGAACATAACAGATGGACCTTGTTTGTTCTAAGTATAGATGAGGTATTTACAAATCCACCTTGTTTGTCTTACGTGTTATAGACAAGGTATTTACCAAGTTTCCTGGTCAGTTTTCTGCAAAAGACCGAGCATAAAAACGCTCAGTGGCAACCCATTTGGGACCTCTCTCACTCTAGAGAACTTTTCTTTCTTTCCGTTCTCACCTTCCCTTAATAAACTTTCCCTTCGTTTCACCTTTTTGTTTTGGCAAGATTCATTCTTCCACCCAGTGACAAGAACCCTGCAACCCTGCAACCCTGCAACGACACCAGTTTATAACACTTCATGCCCATGCATTAGAAAACAGTTGAAATGAACAATGTCATGTAAAAATCTAAATTACCAGAAAATTTTTAAATGATGAAAAATCAATAGTTAAGTATCTACCCATCATAGGTGTCAAGCCCAGGTATTTTCACACTCCTAACAAATATTCAAGGAATGAGTAATCTGTAATTATTATAACTCCCTTATAACCTGTTACCATCTTTTTAACAAGCTGGACAAGGACTTACAATAAAGGAAAATGATACATTAGTCTCACTTAACCAAAGTCACCGAGTTCTAAAAAATGTTAGGAACCAAATGCATCAATGCCTTGGAGAAATAGGTGATCTTGCATTGTATTATACAGTTAATTTGGAAGTCACTTTTTATCTTATTTACAAAATAACTTTTGCAAGGACAGCTCCTTTTCTTCCAAGTTGCCCTCTAGATTGTCTCATTAACTTGGGTTGGTATTTGGAAATGCAAATTATTTGAGGTTTATCTCTTTTTCTCACCATATTAAAATACTAGTAATCAAAAAATATCATAAATAGCAGGGGTTTTGTGAATGCAAAGAAGGCTTGCGTTCCCAATAAATTGGAAAATCTATTAATGTATTAAATTATATAGACAGATTAGCAGAAAAACCATTGGTACATTTCAATAGGTGTAGAAATGGTATTTGATAAAATTCAACAAACATTTATGATTTTTTCAAAAAATTTCTCAGGCCTAATTATGAAAAGGAAAAAGTTTAAACTTTGAGAAGGTCCATGAGATTATTTTATTACATAAGAGAAGAAATAGTGTTTTTAGACATAAAACCACAAATCACAAATGGCAAATTCTGTGCATTTTAAAGTTATAGATTTCTGCCTAACAAAATAAACAATTTTAAACATTAAAAGAAAAGTTATTCCTTTTCAAGAAAATATTTGCAATTCCTTTAGCCCATGAAGGGGCTAATAAATCAATAAGAAAAGCCAATTAACCCAATCTCAAAATATATGAATGAGCAATTCACATAAGTGGACTCATGATGGGCTATGAAACTTAGGAAAATTTGTTCAACCACAGAGCAATCAGGGAATGCAAATTGAAATCACTCTGAGTTACCATTTCATGTTATAAATTGTCAAGTGTTTGGGAAGGGCGGTAGGAAGTTAGAACTATTTACATTCTGATGAGAATATAATTTAGAGAAATATTGACAATACACTGTCAAGTCAAAGTTGTACATAGTTTTGACCCCCTTTTAGGAGTCTACTCTAGAAGAGATTTTGCATCTATATGAGCTTAAGGAGAAATAAAGGGATATGTATTCCAGAGCTATTTGTAATAACAAAAGGTAATTAAAGAAAATCCTAATATCAGTAGGAGAATGGATAAGCTGAGGATTATTTATGCAATGAAATGCTAGACAATGATTTGACCGAAATAGATCAATGTGAAAAAAACTTTTTTAAGGTAGTTCTTAGTTTAAAAAAATGAGTTACAATAGTAATATGTAATTTATATAATGATATGGGTCACGTGAATTCCTGAAGCATAAAATACTGTTATTCATTACTTATAATCACATATTTGTAGTAAAGGTATAAAGGAAACACACCAAATTAGAATATGATTATGTTTGGGGATGGAAGGATTAGAAAGGAAAGGGAGATCACATTAGCTGTATTTATCCTGTTATATGTTTCTTACTGTAAAAGATATTTGAAACAAAAAAATGTAATGAGTTTTATATCTACCATTTTTTATAGCTCTAATGGTTCCATTTTCATTTCTTACTGTATCACATATTCTTTGGTGCTTTCACAGCACTCAAGTTCTTTGAAATTTTCCTAAGTTACTATTTCTGTATAAAAATGATCTTTTCTAATTCTCAAAAAAAATACCCTTAATCTGTGGTTGGCAGTCTACATTTTTCTTATTTACTTCTTACATATCTTGCAAGATACTTCCATGGGTTCTATGTTGATTTATCTTTGGTTTTTAGTTCTTCATGTTGGAATGGGGCCCTCACATCCATATCCATGATTTTGCCAACAATAGGAATGGCGGGGTCCTTCTAGACTCTCATTTTGGTATACATACACACTTACTGAATCATTCCCTTTTAAAAATGGGTGGTGTGGGAGCTGGGTGTTGATAGTTTGGGTTCTTTGTTAAACCACTTGGGTTCTCACAGGTCTTTGGGGATTGAGTTGGGTCAATGAACATCCATGGCCCAGAAATATTACTTTCTTTTTATTCTAAATCTCCTGTGTAGAATGTCTATTCTACCACATTTTAGCTCTTTCTTTAATGCATTATTTTCTCTCTTCAGTAGATAATTTTCAGTAGCTATAAAATTGGCCCTGAGCTTCCTGTCTCATTTCTTTCCAGCTCTCCTATCTGGTACCACTCCCTTTGGAAGTTCAACAAGTAATTGAAAATAAAAATAGTGTGTGGCCTCTTAGTATCTTCCCACTGTTGGGTAGAAAATAGTTCGCAAGCTGGATTTTTTAAAAATTCTTTCATGGTTAATTTTTCTTGGCACAGGGTTTTTGTGCTTAATCTTCTATCTTGGGTCTTTTTCAAATCTAAAAATTTTCTTAGTGAAGTCTAATACATTTTCTTTCCTCTCAATTTGCCTTGTTTTCTTCTAGAAGATCCTTGCAATGCCTTAATTAATTCGTCATACCTGATTTCTCCCTCATCTTCCCATTTCTTTGTTAGTAATTTTGTGATGTTTGAAAATATTTGGAATTTATGTAGTCATCAGAATTTTTTTTAAGATTTTAGTTATTTATTTGACACAGAGAGTGAGTAAGACAGGGAACAGAGCTGGGGGAGTGGAAGTAGAAGAAGGGTTCCCGCTGAGCAGGAAGCCCAATGCAGAGCTCCATTCCAGGATCCTGGGATCATGACCTGAGCTGAGGGCAGATACTTAACAACTGAGCTACCCAGGTGCCCCTGTCATCAGACTTTTATCTAAAAGAAAGGGATCATATTAAGGTAATGTCTACAGCATTTTTACATTCAGCCAATGTATTATTTTTCTGTGGGAAAACAGAGAGATATTCTCAGGAACATAAAAGTTTAAGATATATCTTATTACTATATTCTTGATCCAAAAATTACCCAAAGAATTGATTAAAAAAGAAAACACAAAACCAGATTTAAAAAATGGGCAGAAGACCTCAACAGACACTTCACCAAGGAAAATATACAGCAGGCAAATAAGCATATGAAAAGATGTTCCATATAATTTATGATTAAGGAAATGCAAATTAGAACAACAATGACATACCACCCCACACCTATTAGAATGGCCAAAATCCAGAACACTGACATCAGCAAATGCTGGTGAGGATGTGTGGCAACGGGAGCTCTCATGTATTGCTTGGGGGGCGCGGGATGTAAAATGGATCAGGGACTTTGAAAGACAGCTTGGTGGTTTCTTTCAAAACCAAGCATACTCATCCCATATGATCTGGCGTTCTTCCTCCTTGGTATTTACTCAACGCAGTTGAAAATTTATGTCCTCACAAAGCCGTGCACATGGCTGTTTATTCATGCTTGCCAAAACTTGGAAGCAACCAAGATGTCCTTCAGTAGATGAATGGATAAACATGTTTATCCCGACAGTGAAATGTTGTTTAGTAGCCACCCCCCAACACAAAAAAAGAGCTATCGATCTATAAAAAAGCATGGAGGGAACTTAAATACATATTACCAAGTGAAAGAAGCCAATCTGGAAAAAAAAAAAAACACTATATGCCGTATGATTCTAACTATATGACACTCTGGAAGAGGCAAAACTATGGAGACAGTAAAAAGATCCGTGGTTGCTAGGAGTCAGGGAGTGGGAAATTGGGACAAATAGGTGGAACACAGAGCATTTTTAGGGGCAGTGAAATATTCTATATGATAATAATGATGAATATATGTCATTTTACATTTGTCTAAACCCAGAGAATGTACAATACCAAGAGTGGAGACCTCTAAAGTCAAGACCTCTAAAGTCATGGATTCTGGGTGATAAAGATACATCAGTGAGGTGCATCAGTTGTCATAAAGTATGCCCTCTGGTGGGGGTTGTTGGTAGTGGGGGACTATACACGGGTTGTTGGCGGGCGGGGGGGGGGGGGGGGGGGGGAGGGGTATAAGAAATCTCTGTACCTCCTTCCTCTCAGTTTTGCTGTGAACCTTGAAGTGCTCTAAAAAAAGTAAGTCTCACTCCGTGCACATACACGGAGTGACCCAGATAAATATTTTTTAGCTCAGTGAAAGTAACCAAAAGTAAGGAATTCAAGTCTGGATGCTAAGAGGTCCAAAAGAAGAGACAGAGAACAATAAAACCTATAGAACATGGGGTCATGGCTAAGTACACATAGTGGATGAGTTGAAGAGATCTATTTCACCAACTAGCACCGGACTTCCTCCTAACATAGAAACTTTTGTTTACGGCAATGTTTTAGTAAGCCTAGTTAGATAGCAAATAAACATACTTATAAAATGTGTATTTCAGGTCAGTTTATGGAGTCTTTCTCTACCTCCAGTATCCCACTTGTAAAATGGTGATGATTGATCCCAACTCACAGGGTTGCGAGAGTGGACAATCTATCTAAGGCAGTGAGTACATAGTCAGTAATGTCATTAATCATTGAGTGGGAATTTGAGTGTGGGAGCCACGAAGAGAGGAGAGGGAAAGGGCTGCACACCTTGGTAAGAAATGCAGCTGAGCTGATAGTATTGAGGCTTCCTAGGAACGGGCAGTTTGTCTTCTGCTCTGTGTTATCCACTCTGTAGCACTGGAAGGAGCCCAACCCTACACCCCACCTTCCCACCACGGGCTTTACGCTCCCTAGAACTCCTCCCTGGCTGAGTAGCATTTTGAAGGATGGAAGACTTCAGGAGAAGGAGGTCTGTTGTATGATTGGGAGACAGTGGGCTAGGAATGTAAAATGAATTTTGAAAACCCAGAACCATAGGTAATTTGGATGAAAGCAAACTTCTGAATTTTTTAGAAATCTTGGTAAAACCATAGAGTTTCCACAGACAGGGGTTTGAGGAGATCATAATATGATCCTAAAGGACAATGTTAGCCCTATTGATATCTGGTTTTGCAACTTGATTTCGAAAGGTAATACAGGTGACACGAATAATGACTTAAGAGATAGATTACATTAGAGATAAGCATAAGGTAGACCTAAAGTTTTGATATTTCACCCCAAAACTGAGGACTGAGGAAAAGAGATGAAGCAAACCCCCCTAAGTGCATCCTACACAGTCAATAGTTGCAATTTTGTGCTTTGTGTTAATATAGGAACTCAAGTTTATTCCTGCAAGACATGACATCAGACTGGTCCACTATCTTAATGACATCCTACTGAAAGGGCATGGAGAGCTAGAAGAATCAGGAACCCTAAATACCTTGGTGACACACCAGCATACCGAAAGGTGTGAGTAAATCTCTAGAGTCAGAATCTAAAGGTTCTGGCTCCGATATTTCTGACGGTTCAGTATTATAGGGCATGTGAGCCTATTTCTTCCAAAGTAAGCAACAAATCGTGCACGCATAAGAGTCAAAAAACTTTGTGGGCATCTTTAGATATTAGGTACCAATTTTAAGGTACGACTTTGACCCATTTGATCTGAAAAGTCACTTACTTGGAATAGAGCACTCAACAAGAGAAGATTCTATGGCGGCTGCCTACAGCAGTGCACGTGGCTATTCCAACTGGGTACTTTCCTGATGGACCCTAATTGATAGTAATGCTAATAAAGCCCCAATAAAAGACTAAATCAGGAATTATGGTTTGCAACTATCTTAGGAAGAGAAAGTTATTTTCAGCCAAATAGCAAAAGAGAAAACTAAGTTCGAAACCTGTTGCTTCTTACTAGAAGAAACTAGGAATGCATGGCTGTTTTCTATTAGAAGCCTCTTATACTATATGACTTGTGATTAAAATTAAGATTAATTTGAAAATTATTCATTTTTGTTAGTAAACTAATTCACAAAATGAAAACGTCATGTTTTCAAAATTAATCTCCTCCTCGTTTTCAAAACTAAATATTCAGTAGAAAATTTTGGAAAATTAAAATCTCTCTCTCTTTTTTATCAGTTTTTTGGGTCAGTTTTATTTATTCCCACATTTTATTCTACCTTTCTTTTTTCTTGCTGGAAAACCTCTTTTTAATACATTGCTGGGTAACACATGCTTTTTGAGCCATGTCTGTTTCTTCACTGAATTATTAGGGAAACAGTAGGTCCACTAAGTTAAAGCTCTGATCCTATCAAAGAAAACACATGTGCAGCCTCTCTGAAATCTAGGTGGCATGCGCAACGTGGATAGGAGATTCGCTGTTGCTATGTGAAGGACACAGGAAACAAACATTGTTTAGAACTTACGAGAAAAACCAAAAATGTACACTGTATTGGATATTTAGATTTTGCAAAGAAGTATGGAATTACATACTCACAAAAGTTAATCATTCAGTGGGTTTCTTAAAGCCGAAATCTGTCCTTTCTATACAGCACTATCTGTAATCAGTGTTGGCATCATTGCTGCTACCGGTCAGCTGAGTGACAGGCAGCTAATGACTGGCTTTCCAACACACCAGCACTTAAATTCCCTTCTAGGTGAAGAGTTCTGGCTAGGGTTCAGAAACTTCTTGATGGGGTGTGCTGTTTTTTCATTAAAACAATGGAAAGCTTTAAAATACCTTCAGAGCTTTATGACAATCCTGTTTTCAATCTGGTGAAATTTCTATAACTTGGTGATGTGACCTCTCAGGTAAAGTAAATTATCTACTAAAAATAAACGGGGTGTTTTTGTTTTGGTTTTAAAGAGAAAGAAGAGAAGGCTTTCCTTGGAGTTCGGGGAAAAGCAAGAACAAAAATCACTCAGTGTTCCAGGTCAGGTCAACCTGTACAGTAGCTTAGGCTGTGGACTGCACAACTCCAGAGAGTGATACTCACATAAACTGTGGTGAGAATGGTACTCCCAGAGATGCACAGCACAGTGGCCCTGCAGTTTCAACTAAAGACATTAGATCCTGAGATTACCAACAGAGGAATTTTACTGTAATTATGAGCAGAGTAAAATTCTAATAACTTGTATTTCTGATTTTTAAAAAATACACTCTTTTTACAAAATTTAGTATCTCCTGGAAAGCATAACCAAGGGAAGAGAAATCGCCAGAAATATACCACAAATGTATCTACTGGGATTGCATTAATTTGCAAATCATTGACATCTTCATTATATGAAAAGAGTCATCCAAGATCCCCACTTAAAGTCACTTCCTTTTACTTTTCTTTTCTTTTCTTTCTTTCTTTCTCTCTCTCTCTCTCTCTTTTTAAGAGAAAGAGAGTCAGGGATGGAGAAGTTCAGGAGGAGAGAGAGATTTTAAGCAAGCTCCACTCTCAGGGCAGAGCCCCACGCAGGGCTCGATCTAACAACCCAGACATCATGACCTGAGTCAAAATCAAGAGTCAGACACTTAGTTGACCTAGCCACCCAGGTGTCCTTTCACTTTTTTTTTTTTTCAAGTTTCAATGAAATTTTCTAATTTTTCTAATTTTCTTCTTATAACTTCCTCACAATTCCTACTAAGGTTCTTGCTGGACGGCTTTTGTTTTGGGTTCTTACTGTACTTTTTTTTTTTTTGAACTGTGTAAATCCTGACCTCTGGCTATACTGCACTTCTTCTAAATGTACTCTCCTGAACCCTCCTAAACTAGGCTGTTTACCTTCTCTTAACACCATCCTTTGATTCTGTACTCCTCAATTCAGAATATCTACCGGTATCTACCCCGTGCTCAGTAACTAGCTGGAAACCATAGATCAAAATGAAACCATTGATATTTTGTTACTTTTTGTGTTCCCGTCAGAGCAAATGATTAACACTGTGTTTGAAGCTGCTGCTGCTACTCTGAAAAAACTCTGATCCAAGACATCTCTTGCTATGTACTTTATTCAATTACAGATATAAAAAGCACCCTTCATGATAATAACAAATCATTATCATGTCCCTCCAAATGAGACATCTCACTGGTTAAGGAACCCTGTAACAAATGTTTCATCAGGTTTTCAGCTTGAATAATGTAATTCTATCAACTTGAGGTACTTTAAGTATATCCTGTTTTGAGTATTTCCAACACATCTCCCTCTGTAGGTACAATTATGTCTTCCTCAACAGCAGGCTGAAGTGCATCAAAGGGAACAACTACTTTTACCATCCAGTGTCATGAATAGGATGTCAAGAAATCTTAGTTTTGCAACCACCGAACACAGACAATAGCATTGCCTATAACTTGCGTATGAGTACTTGAAGGTTAATACTTCCCGCCTGAGAAAATATTTGCAACTTTAAGATTCCTGTGGCATTAATGTTGAGCACAGTAAACAGAGCAGACTGAGAAGCAACAGAATTGTCTAATATGAAATTTGAAAGAAACGAAATTTGAAAGACGACCCAGCCCAACTCTTCCAAAAGATAGGTGTGATCTAAGGATGTCTCTTTAAGGATGACAGCAAGATGAGACTGTAGACTGAAACCAGCCCACAGCTATCAGCTACAACTTAGCTACCCAGTAGAACACCTGATCCTGTAACGTTCTAACTACTGAATGCTTCATTAGACTTAATAGACTCTAAATAGGGGCACATGGGTGGCTCATTCTGTTAAGCGTCTGCTTTCAGCTTAGGTCATGATCTCAGGATCCTAGGATATAGCTCCACATCAGGATCCCTGCTCAGCGGGAAGCCTGCTTCTCCCTCTGTCCATCCCCCCCCACCCGTGCTTACTGGCTCTCTCTCTAAAGTAAATAAATAAAAGATATTTTTTTAAAAAAATAGACTTTAGGGGCTCCTGGGTGGCTCAGTGGGTTGGGGCTCTGCCTTCAGCTTGGGTCGTAGTCTCGGGGTCCTGGGATCGAGCCTCGAGTTGGGCTCTCTGCTCTGCAGGGGGGCCTGCTTCTCCCTCTCTCTCTCTGTCTGCCTCTCTGCCTGCTTGTGGTCTCTGTCTGTCAAATAAATAAATAAAATCTTTAAAAAAATAGACTTTAAATTGACAGCCCAGGGCATAAGAAATTAAATGCCATTAATGCATATTTTTCTTACCAATCTCAGCCATTCTTAACAGCAGATTAAAATATTTTCATTTGGCATTTAGTATTTTCCTATTAAAAAGCCAACTTTGGATCATCTACCAGTAGTTTCTCTACATGATAAACCCTGATGGTTTGTTTGACACATACGTAAATTTGGGGGTGACTACCTGACAGTAATCAAAATTAAATATTTAAGTAAATCACAAGATGCCAGTCCCTGTGTGAGTCTGTTAGGGCTGACATCACAAAGTACCTGCACTGGATGGTTTAACAGCAGGAGCCTATGTTTTCACAGTCTCAGAGGCTGAAAGTCCAAGCTCAAAGCATCAGTGGGGCTGGTTTCTTCTGAGGCCTCTTTCCCTACCTTGTAGACAGCTACCTTCTCCTTGTGTCTTCATACGGTCTTCCCCTGTTTGTGTCTGGGTCTTTATCACCTCTTCTTTTTCTTTTTTTAAGAGTTTATTTATTTATTTGACAGAAAGAGATCACAAGTAGGCAGTCAGAGAGAGGGGCCGGGAAGCAGGCTCCCTGCTGAGCAGAGAGCCCGATGCGGGACTCGATCCCAGGACCCTGAGATCATGACCTGAGCCGAGGGAAGAGGCTTAACCCACTGAGCCACTCAGGTGCCCCCTTATCGCCTCTTCTTATAAAAATACCCCTCATGTCAGATTAGGGCCCACACACGTGACCACATATACTACTACTAATTACAACCCTGTTTCTAAATACAAATCACATTCCGAAGTACAGGGACTTAAGATTTCAACATGTGAACTTTGGGAGGGATACAATTCAGCCTGTAACAGTTCCCTTACTCAAAAACTTTCCCTACCTAGTTTTAAAATCTTCCTCGCAATGCTCCCTTTGCTTATTAATCTGAGGTCCAAACCTCCACAGTGCTGTTGGCCTTCTCTTAATGACTAAAAAGCACTGAGATCTTTTCTGCAATGGCCCCCTGAATTGCTCTGCCTGCCCAGCCTATTGCATAGAAAAAAGCTGCATAAAATAAGATAGGAATGTATCCATCTGTGTAAGCAGCCATCATCAATATAAAATGGACCACATAATCTAAGAAAGTGGGAAATATTGTCAGATTGGCTAAAAAGCACAAAATCCAGCTCTATGTCCTCTACAAGAAACATAAGCTTGAAAATAAAAACAAAAATGATCTATGCAAATCATAATCAAAAGAAAATTGGTATGTCCACATTAGTGCCAGACTAAACAGAGTTGAAACACAAAGAATAAAAACCATGAGTGGTAAAATTTATAACATCAAAATTATGTCCTTCCATTTCTCAAAGTTCAACATTAAGAAAGTGAAATGATAAGCCACAAAACAAAACAAAAAAAAAGATATTTTCAAAACTACACCTGGAAAACAATTAGAATTTGTAATATATAAATAACCTCTTCAAATTAATGACAGTGAGACAACCCCCCCCATAGGAAATGGAGATATCATTTCAACAAATAACTCATTAAAGAGAAAACACATGAGAAGGTGTTCCTTCTCATTAGTTATCAAGGAAATGCATTTTAAATCACAGATGGCAGTTTGTCCCCTTTAAGTTAGCAAAAGGATAAAAATCTGATCTTTTCAAGTCTTGGCAAGGATGTAAAGCATCTGGAAACTTTCTAAAAAGCTGGCAGGGATATAAATTGATGCAATCACTCTGGGAAACAACTTGGCACTAAAATCAAGTTAAACGTAAATATGCACTAAATATGACTCAGCAGTTTCACTCCTACTTAATAACCAGGAGCAGGGGCCAACAAGCCATGCTGTGATGGCCCAGTCCAGCCCCGTGTCCATGTGCTTATGTATTGTCTATGGCTGCTTTCACAATACATGGGCCGAGTTGAATAGTAACAACAGAAAACATGTAGCCCAAGGGGTGCCCGGGTGGCTCAGTTGGTCACGTGTCCACCTTCAGCTTAGGTCATGATCTCATAGTCCTGGGATCGAGTCCTGCACTGGGCTCCCTGCTCAGCAGGGGTCTGCTTCTCCCTCTCCCTCTGCTCCTCCCCCCTGCTCGGCTCTCTCTCTCAAATAAATAAATGAAGTCTTAAAAAAAAAAAAAAAAGAAAGAAAGAAAGAAAGAAAACATGTAGCCCTCAAAGTCTAAAATATTTACTATTTAGCCCTTAATAGAAAAATTTGCCAACCCCTGACCTAAAGAAATCTTGCATTTATCCACTGAAAGATATCTGTAAGGATATTTAGAGCAGCACAGTTTTTGACATTAAGAAACTAGAAGAAATGCAGATGTCCATCAAAGTAAATTTCATGCAGCATAAAATCATGAGTTAACTGTAGTTTCCCACAACAGCAGGCGAAATATCAGAAGCTTAGTGTTGACTAATAGAAACAAGTCCCAGAAAAATACATGCAGTATGGTTCTATTTACATAAATTTTACCACAGCATTTTATTGTTTAGGTACACAAACATGTGATAGTATTATTAATACAAGCAAGAAAATGATAGGCTCAGAATTCAAGATAATGTTTAGCTCTGCATGGGGACAAGAAGGGTTGGGGTTGTGAAAGGGTAAGGAGGGGCTCTCACCCTTAAGTAGGTAACGCTTACCTTCTTAAACTTGGCGGACATATCTAGCATTGTTTATATTGTTTTTCCTCGTGCCTATTGTTATAGACTGAATTGTGTCCCCCAAAATTGATATGTTGAATCACCAACCCCTAGAGTGACTGTATTTGGAGAAAAGGCCTTTATGGAGATCATTAAGGTTAAATGAGGCCATAAGCTCCAAGCTGGGGTCCTTCTGAAAAGAGGAAGGAACCCCAGAGTGCTCTCTCTCTCTCAGATGCACAGAGGCAAGGCCACATGAGGATGCAACAGGAAGGTGGCAGTCTACCAGCCAGGAAGGGAGCCCTCACCAGAAATACACTGGCACTTGCTGGCACTTAAACTTGCTGGCACCTCCAGGCTCTAGAACCATGGGGAACCAATGTCTGTTGTTTGAGTCACATGGTCTTGTGGTATTTTATTACCATAGACTGAGCAGACCAATACACCTATCAACCCATTTATACATGTTTCATCCATTCAATATTTTAAACTTAAATAAGCAATAAGACCTCTCTGATGGACTATTAAACTGTTTAGAAGAAGAGTAAAGCTATCGTATTAAATGAGCTATTTGTGGTTTTCATGTGATCATATGTATTAACACTTACCTTGTGTCAGTTTTGGTATTTGTATCTCTAAAGGCTTTTGTCCTTTTCATCTAAAGTATCAAATTTATTAGCATATTCATACTTATTTCCTGGTTATCCTTTTAATGTCTATAGGATCTGGAGTCCTATCTCTGTTTCATTCCCAATACTGATAATCTTTTTTTTTTCTTTCGAATATTTTTACTTATTTCTCAGTGAGAGAACACACAAGCAGTGGGAGGGGCAGGCAGAGGGGAGAAGCAGGCTTCGCACTGAGCAAGGAGCCTGATGTGGGACTCGATCTCAGGACCTGAGGATCATGACCTGAGCTAAAGGCAGACACTTCACTGACTGAGCCATCCAGGCATCCCTCATTTGTCTTTTCTCTCTTTATTCTTTATCAGTCTACTTAGTAATTGATCTGGTTTTGATCCTTTCAAAGAACCAACTTTTGGATTCACTGATTTTTTTTGTTGTTGTTTATTTTCCACTTAATTTAAATTTCTGTAAATATCCTTAATTCCCTTTTTCTATTTATTTTTGGGGTTAATTTGCTCTTCTTCTTGAACTTCTTAAAGTAGCAGCCTAGGTCATTGATTTTAACCTTCCTTTTTTTCCCCCCCAACACAGCATTTACAGATATAAAAATTCTAAGAACCCCTTTAGGTACATCCCACAAAATTTGATGTGCTATGCTTTCATATTCACTCAAAATATTTTCTAATTTCTCTTTTATTTCTTCCTTGACCCACAGGCTATTTAGAGTGGGTTGCTGAATTTCTCACTATTTGAAGATTTTTCCAGGTATCTTTCTCCCCCAGTCCTAATTTAATGCTATTATAGTTAAAGAACATACCTTGTATGACTTCAGTTCTTTAATGTGTCCAGACTTGTTTTATGGCCCAGCATATAGATGAGCATTCCATGTGTGCTGAACAATAATAAGCATTCTACAACTGTTGAGCGTAGTGTTATTTGACAATTAGGTTACATTGGTTGATAATAGTGTTCATATCTGGTATATCTTTCCTGACCTTTTGTCTAAATCCTCTTAAGAGAAGATCTTAAGAGAAGATGGTTAAAATCACCATTTGTAATTGTGGATTTGTGAGCTCTGTCAGCTTTTATATGATGTACTCTGATGTTCTGTCATTAAGTGCATACACATCCAAGGTTGTTAGTATCAACAAATATTTTACAAACATCTTTTCTCTAATTGTTTTCAATATCAGTTCAAGGAAGGATTTTTATGTTTATGTTATTTTAATTTTTTAAAAGATTATTTATTTATTTGAGAGGCAGAGAGAAAACATGAGTTGGGGGGAGGGGCAGAAGGAGAAGCAGGCTCATCACTAAGCAGGGAGCCCATTGCACAGCTCGATCCCAGGACTCTGGGATCATGACCCAAGCCAAAGGCAGCCACTTAAGCATAACTGACTGAACCACCCAGGTGCCATGAAAGATTAATTTTTTAAAAGAAATCATATAAGAAAAAGAAAGGAAGAAAGAAAGAAAGAAAGAAAGAAAGAAAGAAAGAAAGAAAGAAAGAAAGAGAAAGACTAAAAAAGATACAGAGCAAAAGGTCAAAGCCTCCCCCCTTGAACCTCTTTAGCCTCTTCCACTTACCCTGCTCAGATATAATCTTGTCAACAGGTTGACAAAGCATCTAATCTTAAAAAGAGTTTTCTAAAGCTCCTTCAAGGGGCTCCTGGGTGGCTCAGTAGGTTAAGCATCTGCCTTTGGAGCAGGTCATGATCTCAAGGTTCTGGGATCCAGCCCCATGTTGGCCCCCTGCTCAGCAGGGTGTCTGCTTCTCCCTCTGTACCTCCTCCTCCCCCTGCTCATGCTTGTGTGTGCTCTCTCTCTTTCTCTGAAATAAATAAAATCTTTAAAAAAAATTCCTTCAAACCATACTCTTAACCTAGAAGTTTGAGACCGAGCTGTGTCTTGGTCTGACACTAAAAGGAATCATTTTTTATGCCCCTCATTAAGCACCAGACTCTAAAGAAAAGTTTTATGTTGGCTGGGGTCAGAATGAAGAACCTAGAGAATTCCTCAGTCTTGTGGAGACTAGTTTTCAGAACATGCCTCAGCTATTTGGTGATGTGAGGTCCCTGTGCAGTATTTTGACTGATGTATGAATGAAAGATAAGTGTCTTACATATTTATCTTGTTTTTTAATTAAAAACCACTTTTTAATCACAATTTTTTATCTCAAACGATACTATAAAGCTATAGTAATCAAAACAGTGTGGCACGGGCACAAGACACATGATCAATACAACAGGATAGAGAGCCCAGGAATAAACCCACATTTATATGGTCAATTAATCTGCCACAAAGGAGACAAGAATATACAATGGGGAAATGACAATTATTTCAATAAACTGTGCTGGGGAACAAAGACAGCTACACGTAAAGAATGAAATGGGCCCTCTCTATGTCATACACAGAAATAAATTCAACAGGATTAAAGACCTAAATGTGAGACCTGAAGCCATAAAAATCCTTTTTTAAAAATATAGATAATAATCTCTTGGACATTGGCCTTAGCAACATTTCTAGATATGTCTCCTGAAATGAGGGAAACAAATGCAAAAATGAACTATTGTAACTACACCAAAATAAAAAACCTTTTGCAAAATGAAGGCAGCCATCAATGAAACAGAAATGCAACCTACTGAATGGGAGAAGAGATATTTACAAATAATACATCCGATAAGGAGTTAGTATCCAAAATATTTAAAGAACTTATACAACTCAATACCAAAACACCAAATAATCCAAATAAAAAGTGGGCAGAGGACCTGAATAGATGTTTTTCCAAAGAAGACATACAGATGGCCAACAGATATGTGAAAAGATGCTCAACATCACTCATCATCACGGAAATACAAACCAAAACTACAATGAGATAACACCTCATACCAGTCAGAAATGTTAGTATCAAAAGGATAAAAAATAGGAAGTGTCAAATATGTACAAAAAGGAAACAATTAAGCACTGTCAGTGGGAATATAAATTGGCATAACCATTGTGGAAAACAACATGGACTTTCCTCAAAAAATTGAAAATAGAAATGCCATGCAATCCATTAATTCCACAACAGTTTACTTACTTGAAGAAAATGAAAACCCACAAACCTCAAAAGACATCTGCATCCCTATGTTTATTGTAGCATTATTTATAATAGCCATGGTACATAAGCAATGTAACTGTCCATCGATAGGTGAATGGATAAAAAGCGTGTGGTACATATATACAATGAATTATTACTCAACCCATAAAAAAGAATGAGATCTTGCCATTTGCAATAACATGAATGGACCTTGAGGGTATTATGCTAAGTGATGTAAATCAGACAGAGAAAGACAAATTCCTTCTGATTTTACTTATTTGTGGACTCCAAAAATAAAAAAAATAAAAAATAAGAAAAAAAAACAGAAAGAAACACACAAATACAGAAAACAACTGGTGGTTGCCAGACGTACAAAATGGGTGAAGCAGAGTGAGAGCTACAGGCTTCTAGTTATGACACAAGTAAGTCAAAAGACGAAAGGTACAGCACAGGGAATATTACCAATGGTCTTGTGGTAGTGTTGTGTAGTGATAGTTGGTGGTTCACTTGTAGTGAGCACAGAGTAATCTACAGGGTTGTGGAATCACTGGGTTGTACACCTGAAATTAATATAACATTGTGTGTTAACCACCGTTCAATTTTTAAAAAATAATGAATCAATAAAAGTCACTTTGAGCCGTACTTCTTTTGTACTCTATCAGTAGAGATCATCTAGATGTGGATATTATAGAAATGGAATCAGTTCTCTCCAGTGCTCAAGAAGTACACAGATACTCATAAATTTTCGAGAACTGGGGAACTGTTCAGTGAATATTCTGTTTTCTGAGTACCTCTTTCTAAAAAATTTCCCCTTCGATTTGACTATGAGAAGAATCATCATTAAAAATAAGGTTCTCACATACCCTAAATCCACCTGCCATTTACATTTTCTAGTTTCATTGCCTAAGTTTGTTTGTCCTTTCCCTAGCAAGATGAAGGATGCAGAACTGTTCCCATGGGAAGCTGTGTCAATGGTCTGGTACATGAAAAATAGCTTTGAATTTCATGAACACCCCCCAAAGTTTCTTTTTTTACTAATTGTCCCTTCCATTGCAAGATGAACTTTTAAGGTGAAGATAACAGAAGCTGGTGCTGGAAACCTGAGCTCTTGCATTTCCTCTCGGGGAGAGTTGCAAAAGAATGACATTTTTTCATATGTAATAGACCTCAGATATTTACGTTCTAACACACATATAATTTTCACTTGTGGCACACAATGGCTTTGTAAGAATATGATTATCTGTTGAATCTGTTTCCACTTTTATGATGCAGACATCAATGTAATATTTCATAAAGTCTCTGCCTTCTCAAGTTTCAAGGGCTCACTTCCTCATTTTCTTATGTCAGGACTTGATGAGTTAGTCATTTTTGTGTGTCCACCACATTTATGTCATTATATATTTCAATATAAAAACAATAATAAATAGTATTTGTATAGTACTTTATGTTTTGCAAGATGCCTTAACATTAAGTATTTCATTTGTTATATCTCTTTGATTCCAAGATTTCACATTTTAGCAGTTCCAACATCAGTGTGCATCTTTTTTTTTCTTTTTTGAGAGAGAGAGATGCACAAGCTAGGGGAGGGGCAAAGGGAGAGAAGCAGGTTCCCCACTGCATGGTGATCCCAACGTGGGACTCAATCCCAGGACCCTAAGATCATGACTTGAGCTGAAGGCAGACGCTTAACCGACTAAGCCACCTAGGTGCCCACAGAGTGCATCTTATAGTTGATAGTGTTATACTCTGATTGGCGGTTTTCCTCTTAGTTGTACATAAAATAATTTACTTACAAAAACTTATATCACTTAGAATCATTTACATCACTTAAAATCAAACCTATCTTAGAGTCTATGAAATATTATAATTCTGATCAAAATCTTCCCTCTGATAAAATCATAATAATTTTACTGAGGGAAAAACTGAGGCTAAAAGGAGTAATATTTTTACAAAGATTTGTAGGTAGGTAGTAGTGAATCCTGTGTTCGAAACCTGATTCTTGACCCATTATTGATAGTGGTGGTACCCATCCAGGGTGGCCAGCTGGTGTGGGAAATAAAGAGCACATAAAAGTGGGTCTAGACACAGAACTATAGGTGATGGGCTAGAACACGAATCATCTCTTCACATCTTTGCAACCCCCTCACCTGTGTCCTCTGCCCCAACACAACCCCTCATATATCCAATCCCAAATCCTGTTCCTTCAAGTTATTCCAAGTCTTCCCATTTCTGTCCTAAAGATCACAACTCTAAATACTCAGATGTAGTACATTAAATCTTCCTCTATGTTGCAACTAACACCTATCTGACTCAGTGTACCAAAACACCCCAAAAGTAACTCCCTCATCATTCTTTGGATTATATCACTCTCATCTCAGGAAGCCAAATAAGCCTCCTTTTTAATATTATCTGGATGCCATGTAGGAATGAACTGCAAGTATACCTACAAAGTAAAAACAATTCAGATGTTCCAAACAAACACAGCCTAGATATGTTAAAACCCAAATTAGACATGTTAAAACCCAAATTAGATCAACGGAAAGCCCAAAATGATCAGTGACCTTGAGAATCATCGTAACTGCTTGGATGGGGAATGGGGAAGAGGCAGAGAAATTGTTTATAAATAAATTTTATTCTAAAAGGCAAATGTGGCCTCCTCAGAATCAGAATCTAATGTGGCCTCCTCAGAACCAGAATATCCACAGTTCAAAGAATCTCGCTGGGAAACATTTTCAAGGAATGCCTATTTTATGACCCTGAAGTCATCATGTTGAGTTTTGGAAGGCTGCTCAGGGTGAATGAAGAAGAAGCTCATTTCATTAAATTTGACAGTATTTATCTTTCTGCCAGCAGCAGCTTGAATATGGCAGCAAACTTCTTTTTCTCTGTGTATTTCCAACACTTAGTACCATGCCAGACCCATGGTCCTGGGCAGAATCTATAGGCAGAGCTGCTAAGATTTATGACATGATCTTGTTTTAAGCACCAAATCATTCTGGCATCAAAAAATTTTGAATGAGAACATATTTTTAATCAGAGAGAATATTGCCTCTAAAAAAATTCCAATGTAAGAAAAAAATCCATTTTCTTAGTTAAATAAATACAAATGTCTTGGAAACTCTGTTTATCTGTGGACAGTTAATATTGGATGAGACTTTTCTCATTATTCTCCTTGAAGTTCAACTTGCTTGGTTATCTAAGATGAAATCTAACAAATGGGTCATATAAATATCAAGGGTTGCAATCTAGATTTAGATCTGCTTTTATTTGATACAAATTCTAGGTCTAGATGCCTATAATCTCCTGGGGCTATTCTTTAGTTTATAGCTAGAGTAGGATGCACCAACCTATGCTACATATATTGTAGGAAGTCCAAACCTTCCCCAGGGGGACCTTACAAGCTCACGATCACCTCCCACTGTAATGTATAATCTTTCTAAATTCTCAATTAGTCAGCTGAGTTTGGAGACCAGTCAGTACTCATTGGTCAATGCCCAGGCTGCTGTCCTCTCCTGAACCTCCTTAGTCCATGCTCTACCCCACCTCTCTTCCATCATTCTCTCAAAAGACCAATAACCACAGCTGTTCTGTGTAGCAGACATTTAATTGATGGCTTAGGCTAAGAGAAATGAATTCCATGCAGACAGGTTAGAACTGGCAACAGCATAAAATTGAGTATTAGACATCACTGTGCTAAGATCTGGAGGTCATCTCTACTGCAGATAATATTTTGTGAATCCTTCCTCTTCAGTCTTCACTTGTTCCTCACCTATCACATGTCTTCTGCATCTTGGCCTCTCTGATCCCCTCCCACTCAAGCTGGGAGCCTCCTAATGACTCTCTTCATCCAAGAGGGGAAAAAATTCCAGTGACTTTGTAATGAGGAGTAATTCAGTTCTTTTTTGTTGTTGTTACATTAAAATTTAACTTAATAAATTTTTTGAGGTTTTTGCTGCTTACAGGGAGAAACTGTTTAAACATTCATGTCGATCAGAGGTAATGACCATGGCACTTATCAATCAGGAAGGGCACAAATTCAGTGTCCTAAAGGTGCCCTACTATAACAGGATTAACCCTTTATTTTATTGTATTATTATTTTTTTTCATCATGGTCAGTGTACTCCTTAATCCTCATCACCTATTTCACCCACCTCTTACTCCCTCCCTCTGGTAACCATCAGTTTGTCCTTTATAGTTAAGAGTCTGTTTCTTGGTTTGTTTCTCTTCTTTTCCCATTTGCTCATTTTTTCCCCCTTAAACTCCACATATGAGTGAGATCATATAGTATTTGCCTTTCTCTGATTGACTTATTTTGCTTAGCATAATGCTCTGTAGCTCTATCCATGTTGTGTATACGGCAAGATTTCATCCTTTTCATGGCTGAGTAATATTCCACCCTCCATATATATACCACATCTTCTTTATCCATCCATCAGTGGATGTTTGGGCTGCTTCCATAGTTTGGCTTTTGTAAATAATCCTGCAATAAGCAGTGATTCATGCATCTCTTTGAATTAGTGTTCTTGCATTTTGGGGGTTTACTACCCCATAGTGTGATTACTGGATTGTAAGGAAGTTTTTTAATTTTTTGAAGAACTTCCTTACTGTTTTCCACAGTATCTGCTTCGGCTTACATTCCCACCAACAGTGTAAGAGGGTTCCTTTTTCTCCAAATCCTTGTCAATACCTGTTGTTTTTTATTTTAGCCATTCTGACAGGTGTTAGATGATGTCTTATTGTAGTTTTGATTTGCCTTTCCCTGATGATGAGCGATGTTGAGCATCTTTACATGTCTGTTGACGATCTGCATGTCTTCTTGGAGAAATGTCTGTTCACATCTCTGCCCATTTTTTAATTGGATTACTTGTTTTCCAGATGTTGAGTTGTATCAGTTCTTCATATATTTTAGATACTAATCCTTTACCAAATATGTCATTTGCAAATATCTTCTCTCACTCAGTAGGTTGTCTTTTAGTTTTGTTGATTGTTTCCTTTGTTGTGCAAAACATTTTATTTTGATGCAGTCCTAATAGTTTATTTATTTATTTTTGTTTCCCTTGTCTCTGTAGACAAATGTAGAAAAATGTTACTAAGGCCAATGTCAGAGAAATTACTGCCTGTGCTCTCTTCTAGGATTTTTATGGTTTCATATTTCACATTCCATTTTGAGTTTCTTTTTGCATATGGTGAAAGAAAATGGTCCAGTTTCATTCTTTTGCATGTAGCTGACCAGTTTTCCCAACACCATTTGTTGAAGACTGTCTTTTCCCTTTGTATATTCATTGCTCCTTTGTCAAAGATTGTCTATAAAATTATGGGTTTGTTTCTGGGTTTTCTGTTCCATTCCTTTGATCTATGTGTCTATTTTTATGTCAGTACCACACTGTTTTAATTACTACCACTTTGTAATATAATTTGAAGTTTGGGGTTGTGATATCTCTAGCTTTGTTTTTATTTTTCAAGATTCCTTTGACTATTTGGGGTCTTTTGTGGTTCCATACAAATTTTAGAATTGTTTGCTCTAGTTTTGTGAAAAATGTTGTTGGTATTTTGACTGAGAGTGCATTAAATTTGCAGATTGCTTTGGGGAGTAGAGATATTTTAACAATTTTATTTTCCAACCCAACTCAGGAGCATGGAATATCCTATCATTTCTTTGCATTGTCTTGAATACCTTTCATCAATGTTCTATAGTTTTCAGAGTGCAGATCTTTCACCTCTTTAGTTATGTTGATTCCTATATATTTTATTGTTTTTGGTGCATTGTAAACAGGATTGGTTTTTTTACTTTCACATTATGCTGCTTCTTTATTAGTGTATAGAAATGCAACAAATTTCTGTAGGTTGAGTTTGTATCCTAAGACTTTCTGGAACTCATTTATCAGTTCTAAATTCAGTTCTTTATGGGCCTCCATTTTAACTTTCCTAGGTTATGCCCTACAGAATTTCAGTATCAAATAGATGATTTGACTCTACAAAAGGGAAATTTTTACCCTATGAGGAATTCTGCCTTTATTCCAGGTTGGCCAGCTTAAACTGAAAGATAAATGGATAGGTAGATAGATAGATAGATAGATAGATAGATATGTAGATAGGTAGATAAATTTAAAATAGCATTTTTCCTTTCCTAGGTAAAGTTGTCATTAAGGAGTATATTTAATACAAATCATTGCAGGGAAGGGGACAAAAGTCTGTTCTTTCTGACCTCTAATACTATTTGGAAGAAACTGAAATAGTATTAAAACTGTATAAATCTTAAAACCCTGTTTTATAATGTCTATAATTTGCTTAAAAATGCTTCAGTACAGACAGCATGATGTAGAGAGATGTTGTGCGTTAACTTTAACTTACACCCTAGGGGCTGTCACTTATCCTAATCAGGAATTTACACTCAAAGGGGGGTCAGCTAGCATTTAATCAGAAAGGCCACAGCTATGCAGAGACCACAGCTATCTTAATCTTCAATCAAAACTAGACACTTGCCTAATTTACATATTGAGTATTGAAAATGGATTTGTGTTGGTGAAATTACTGGCTTGATCCTTAGTGCAAAAAAAGTTAGAATTGTCTAAATTAGTTAAACAAGTGGCATTTGAGATAGGAAAATTGAGTACACTACTTTAGGTATGCCCTTACCTTACATGAACCAGCAAGTCCTCAAGATGCCATGTGAGATATGATTCCAGGCTCCACTTCAAAGGCTCACTGGTCATCTGCTACCAATTATCGGGTAAAACTACACCTTTAGACTTTGACTTCTGTTTCTATTGAAGTCTTAAATAGGATTTTCCTTGCTCATCTCGCTTCAAGTGAACCTTCCATTGAAGGTGTTTGCAGATCACCTAAAGTACTGAGAGGCAGATCTTCATGAATTCACAGAATGGGTTGTTTGATGGTTAATGGGCCTGCTTATTAAAGCTGTTTATCTAATAAATGTTTGCATGTGTGGCAGAATTTGTCCTGCGACCTTGCTTTCCTTTAAAACCAGATTGTGGAGGATTAGTTAACTATTAGAGTACCGACATTTGTAGCTACTACTATCTACCAAAAAGGACCTCATGGTTGCACATACCCAACTGATTTAGGTGGGTTCAAAGCCCTCTGTGTAGCCAACAGTTGCCAGGGTGAATATCTGCTCCCACAACACATTGCAGAGGGCTGGATATATAACGCTTTTCTCTATATGTGTTCTATGGATGCGTAGCAAGGGTATACCATAAATCTCACTAGGAGATAAGAATGAGGAGAAGGGATTACATTGGCTCACTTTGTTGTTTTGGTGTATCATGGACAAATGTGAATATGGGTGCGATAGAGGTGAAATCAGATAGGGTGACTAGAGCAGGACAGGGCCTCTCAAGGAATACCTGAATTAGATAACTATCAGTGTGCAGGAGTGACCAAGCCCAAGAAACTTGCAAAACTAAATTGTTTGGAAAATGAAGGTAAGCACAGGAAGTACCAGGCTATTGATTTGAAATGAAAAATAAAGGTCATGTGGGCTAAATTTCTGGCATCAAGATGAGCAAGGAAAATCTTATTTAAGACTTCAATAGAAAGACAAGTCAAAATAAGAAAGTTACCAGGGGAATATGGGTGTTAAGTAGATGAACCAACAAGTCACATGTTTAACATCTGGATTATACTGTTTCAACTTATCTTCCTCTACTTTAGTGACAATATTAACAATAGAGCACAAAGTCAATGGCCAAGGCTCCTTCTCCATTGACAAGTTGTGTTTGTGTTACAAGTCTGGCTTTTTGTGGAAAACTTGTACCTTAAATTTGGTCACCATCAAACCTTGCAATCCTATGTTCATTGTATCACTTTAAGGTAATTTTTCATCATATTTTATGTGGGCCCTTAAAGATATGCTTCGATTTGAAATCTATGTGGCATCTTCCAACCTTGGTAACAATAGCTCATAAATAACATTCTTTGTTGTCAAAAAAAACAAAAAACAAAAATAAAAACAAAACCACAACACTCATTCCAAGACCCTCCACAAATAACCTGCTTTACTTTGTACATTTTTGTGAGAAGCATGGTGATCTCAATCACAAAATTTCACAAAGCTTGAGAAGATATTTGAAGATAGTCTGTTCTAAGCTCCCTTTCTTTCTCAAATATGAACATCTAAATTATTTTGTTTACCATATTTTTCAGAGCTCATTATCATGAAAACATCACATTAAGCTTTATGGACCAATCAAAAGAAGCACAAAAATTGTATTCCTATTCATGAGGAATCTTGAATTCAATTGGGAAAACATATTCACAACTTTGCTCATTGTTACCTCATGCCTGCAGCTGCCATTACGGGAGGAAAAAATAGTAAAATAAGACTATAGAGATCAACATGGGGTTGAATAAGGCAAAGAGATGTCTTGTAGAAAGGGAAGTGAATTGGATCTTGTATGATATTTAGAATGGGTAAAGGAGGTAGGAAGAATTTTCTAGAATAGAGGCACAGCAGGAGGAAAGGCTGAGGATAGGAATGAACACAGTGAGTGAGGGAGTGGGAGAAGATATAATGAAACTGGCGATGTTGGAGCCAAGAGACTAGCCTATCAATGAGAGAGAAGAGAAATAACATGTCAGGTCGGTATGTTCCTGATCTGTTGAGACCTCAAGAAAATTTAGGGAGGTCAGTATAAATATCCCCATTTTACTGAGGAGACTAAAGCTCACACACAAACTGCCCCACAGCTAGGAGTTTCAGAAACAAAACTCTAGGAAAGAAATACTCTCATTTCTCAAAAACAGTTAAGTAGGCTGCTTTGTCCTGTGAGGCAAAGGGACCCTGATGTGACATTAAGCAGGGGTCAAATACTGGAGAGCAACTGGCTGTTCTCAACAGAGAACAGCCCATGAGTTTTGGTTTTGTGGTTTACTTTTCTGATGGTCATATCTAAAGAACAGGACGTTTCCCATAAAGATACTGAGTGCACGGTCACACTGAGCCTGCTTTGCTGTTCAGATGGCATCAGAAGGGAAGAGTTAATGGGCACAAGTGACACAAGTCCTCTGCAGTCATCAGTGTGGCTGAGCAAAGTCATTCTACTCATGTTGAGAGGTAAGCTGAGCTACATCATGGTATCACTACCTTGCCATCCATTTTGTTTGGCCAGGCAGTCTGCAAGTACCTTAAATTAACATCAGCCTCTCACGTATATGTGTGCCCTAAACAGCAGCTTGCAGAGTCCCCAGCAAACATAAGTCCCCAATATGACTACCCCATGGCTCTTGTGATCCACAGTCTCCCCTGCCTCCTACTGCCTTCCCTTTGCCCACCCTTTAGGTATGACTCCTGTGGAGTTTACCAGAAGCCCACTCTTTGGGTTGGAATTGACCAGTCAAGCTCTAGCTTGGGAACCCCAAACACTCCACTCTCAAACCCTGAGAGAGGCATTGTGCCTCAGGTCCTGCCCTGTTCTCTCTGCCTGCATTCCACCTTGACCTCCCCATGTGGCCCCTCCCGATGTGCCATTTACTTCCTCCTGAACGTGGGAGCAGTAAACTCATTTTCAATTTCTCTTGCGGTTTGTTGTTGAATTGTGACTCAGCAACTGGTCCCCTGGGCTCCACAAGACAGATGTTAATTTAATAAAATCATAACAACTCATTTTTTACAACCACCGGCCCCTTGAACATTTGCAAGCCCCGCATTAAGAGAATTCTTTGGAAAAAATTATGGAAGAAAAACAAAGAGTTAAAATCCCATACATGTTTCCCAGAAGGCTTTTTGTCCCAAGAAATCCCTTCCATCTCACAGAATTCCTGATTCTGTTTGGGACTCAACCCTGGGGGTAGAAGGGACCCAGCCTCTTGGCCCCATGTAGTCCTTTCCCTATATCATTGATCTGAAAATAGCTGTCCCCAAACCACACTATTCTGATAGACTTCTGTGAAGATAGTGCAAATGGACTTTGACAGACTTACAGATTCAAGCTATACAAATCCTAAATAGCCCATTTTTGTTGGACTCACTCAGGCCCAAGGAGGGAGGCAGGAAGATGCCAACATCAAGTCTTAATTACAAGTGTAATTAAAAGCAAGTATGCCAGACTCTCACTTAGGTCATGGAAACAGAAAATTCCATGGTTAGAGACTTGGCATGTCTGTCATTCCAGTGTTGTTTTAATGCCACTTTTATTCTCTGAACAGAAAAGTTTGTGATTTTTATTTTTGAGATTATACCAAATTGTTCCACTGATCTTAAAATCAATTTCAAGAGACATGAAATATCGCATTTTATTCCTAAAGCAGGTGGTATAAAATGCAGAAATTGTCATACACAAGAGTTTCCTAAAAACCTGGAGTGTCTGTTCTAGTCGAATGTGTTTTTGTAAGAAGAATTGTTGATTTTCTTTTCATGATTAAAAAGCCTATTTTAGTATCTAATCAAACCTGGTGCATGCAAGCCATTTTACAAAGAGAACTGGTTGACAACAACTACAAAATCCCTTGTAGTCTCATCCCATGATAAAAGAATGATCCCTTAAAGTACTACCCAACATTTTTCATGTGGACATTCATATAATTATAGCCTAAGAAAGGAATTTATCAAGAGACTCATACATGTTTGAGACAAATAAATCTATTTTATAATGAGATGCTAGTTATCCTCTCCTTTGAGACCCCTGGCAGGCAGTAGGAGAGGCATTGTTCTTGGCTCCTCCCTGCACCTTGACGTAACATCATTGTGACTGCAGGCCCTCAACTGTCCCCTGCACCCTCCCTTGAACTGCAGCTCTACCACCAGGCTTCTCTCCTGTGCATGGGTGAAATCTGCGCCATATTTAATGCTCAGCCATTCCCAAGAGTTTCCTTGGATTCTCTCCAGTGTTGAGTGTTAACATTTTCTTAAAATATGCTATCTGTCATGCAAAATATGAGTATTTCATTTTTATTTTAATCTTGCATTTTTAAACACAAACCATGTTAATTTCATCATGTGCTTATTGGCATTTTCAGTTTCTCTTTTGTGAATTGATTGTCTCTTCCCCCTTTTCTCCTTGAATAGTTTCTTACTAATTTATATGTGATCTTTAGCATTCAACATTTTCTGATAGATTTGTTGTTTCCTTTTAAAATGTTTTGGATGCACACAATTTTTATGAAATCTATCGTTTCTCTTTTAATATTTTTCATTGCATTTATAGCCAGGAAGTCTTCCTCCAGACTAAGATTAGTGAACTGTATTCACCTGTATCGTGTTTTGTTTTTAAATGTTAAATATTTCACTTACATTCACTTGCTATTTTTATTTTGGTGTGTTAGATCTGAGATAAAAGCCATATTATTATTGTTTTTTCAAATAACTAATATCCTGGACACCATTTGTTGGATATTTCATCTTTTACCATGCAGTTGCAGTGATTTTTTTTCATCGAATATTATTGAATATTTTAATTGAATGTTTTATTCATTGAATAATAAGTAAAATTTATTTTAGGCTCTTTATTCCATTCCACTAATCTGTATTTACACAGGTTTTTTTTTTTTAAAGATTTTATTTATTTATTTGACAGACAGAGATCACAAGTAGGCAGAGAGGCAGGCAGAGAGAGAGGAAGGGAAACAGGCTCCCTGCCTAGCAGAGAGCCCGACACAGGGCTCGATCCCAGGACCCTGAGATCATGACCTGAGCCTAAGGCAGAGGATTCAACCCACTGAGCGACCCAGGCACCCACACAGTTTTAATTATTGTAGCTTTGCTATATGTTAATAATATATAATATATATATTTAAAATAAGCATTTTCCATTTTTTTATCATGCAATTTTTGCTAATGGTTATTTTAATCCATGCTGAATTTATGGTTTTCTTCCCTTGTGTTGTTCTGACCAGAGAGTTATATTTTGCTATTTATTTATTTACATAATTCTGTTGCCAATATAAGGGAAATATGAGTGATTATATAATTCTAGAGCCACGTCTTTTCTCCCTCAGGCCCTGCAGATGTTAATCCACTTTTTTTTCCTCAAATTCAGGATTAAAAGAATAAAAATGGAGGCCAACTGGAGTCTGACCGAATTCGTCATGGTTCTCCTTTCTACCTATGGACAGAGTGGGAACCCAGCAGCATCTCTGAAGCCCAGACTACAACTGTTGGTTCCACAGGCAGCTCCACAGAGGTCCTGTCCCAACCAATGTGTTTTCACTAGCTGGTCTAAGCTGCCTCAACAGTTACCTAGAGTGAGGAAGCCAGGACTCCCCCTACTCTCCATAACCCCACATTGCTACCCCCAAGGTCACCAGTAAAGGAGGAAACCTGGTATTTAGTCAGGGAAGGCTAATATGTGCTGCAGTAACAACCCCAAAACCCAGAGTCTTCATACTACACAAATTCATTTCTTGCTCCTCCACATCTCCTGTTTACAACAGAGGACAACTGTCCTCCTCATGAAGTAGATTTAGGCTGCCTTTAACTTGTTTTAGTTTCCTCTCAACACAAGGCCTTCTCTGTGGTGGCTCCATGATGGGTGAGTGTGCTCACACTGGCCACTAGATACACTCACATCACTTCTGCTTATGGCTGCAAGACTCTCCATGCAGCGAGGAGGTGTGGAAGTATAATGTTCATGGGTACCTGCAAGGAGAGCAGAATGAGATGGAGGGTGAACAAGGTAAACCTTTAACTATAGCTCTGTTTCTGCTGGCCATGCTGAATTTTCCAGCCAACAATGAACTGGAAAGTGGCTCAGGTAGAGCTACCTGCTCTTACTGCATTCCTGTAGATCTCTGTCAATTCGCCTTGAAGGTGACAGTAGATGATTCTATGAGGCAAGATGGAGATTATAAGATTCCTCCCTCACAGAATGTCTCCTGGGAAAACTAACCTGGGCTCAACAATCTTATAGTTTTCAGTAAAATCTTTCTTTCTAATTGTATACACTCATATGCGTGTGTTTTATCCAAGGAAGTGGCAGGAGATGATTTGGGGATTAGTATATATATATAGCTTCTAAAACTTACTCTTTCCTATCAAGTCTCCCTATTTGTCAAGGGTTCTTTCTTCCTGATGATATTGTTTTCATATTTATCTGATGTAGCCACTGCCACTAATACTCAATTTCACAAATTCTTAATTTCACTTCTTTGATTATCATGATTGATCTGTGATTATCTTGATTGAGCACAGATATCCCCTGGCTGAAGGCTGCCCTGAGCCATGTGTACTGTGGCCTGTGTAGGACCTGTGTAGGGCCTGTACTGTGGTGATGTAGGGCATAGGGAATGAGAGGCCTTCTCCCAAATTTATGTGGCCCTTAGCCACTCTGGCCCTGAGATGCACATTTTATGCTGGACCATGTAATTGGTCCACATTGGTCCTTATCTCCTGGTATTCACACTCTTGTATAATCCTCTCCTTTTAAATATGTCAAGGATTCAAACACTTGCTTCCAGAGAATAGAATACATAAGAAGAGATCAAAAGCCACGTACGAGATTAAGTTACCAAAAAAAAAAAAAAAAAATGACATCCATCATAAATGTTCTCTTGCTCAGTCACTAAGGGAAGTCAGCTGACATGTTGTAAACTTTCTTATGGAAAGCCACATGTGGCAAGGAACTGAGGGAGGCCTCTAGCTAATAACCAGCATGAAACTCAAGCCCGTGAGGATCTGAATCCTGTGAACTATTATATGAGCCAGTTTGGAAGTGAAGCCTTCCCCAGTCAAACTTTCAGAAAAGACCAGGCTGACACACTGTGACTGCAGTTTCATGAGAGACATTGAATCAGGCACATGAAAACCAGATTCCTGAGCATATAATATAACAATGTTCATTGTTTTAAGCCACTGAGTTTCAGAGTCATTTGTTACACTGCAGGACATAACTAAAGAAGATCCACAGTCACACGAGGCATTTCACAAATAGATCTCCTTCCATTTCAACTTTCCAACTCTTTCTTAAAGGTCCAAACAACCCCTCAGGCCAGTGAACTCAGTCACTCTCTTCCATTTCACTGCTTTCATTCTTTCTGTCAGGCTGGTACCTCTGCAGTACACAAACAAGGAAGGATAAATCTTCTGAGATATTATTAATTAGTTAATTAATAGACTTATGTTTCAACAAATGGAGTTGGGAAAACTGGATATATGCATGCAAAGGAATAAGTTTGAATCTTACCTGACAGCATGTACAAAAAAATAACTCAAAATGGACTAAATAACAAAATATCAGAGCTATAACTATAAAGTTCTCAAGAAAAAATATTGGAAAAAAACTTTTTGACTTTGGATTTGGCAATTTCTTGTATATGGCACCAAAAAATAGGCAACAAAAGAAAAGAGAAGAGAAATTCATAAATTATATTTCTGATAAGGGGTTAATATCCAGAATATATGAAGAGCTCCTACAATTCAACAACAGCAATTTTAACTTGATTAAAAAAGGGGCAAAGGGCTTGAATAGACATTTCTCCAAAGAAGACATACACACAGCCAATACGCATGTGAAAAGATGCTTAACTTCACTAGTCACTAAGTAAATGCCAATCAAAATCTCAAAGAGATACCATCTTGCACCCATCAGGGTGGCTGTCATCCAAAAAAAAATCCCCCCAGAAAATAACAAGTTTGATGAGGATGTTGAGAAAAGAAAACACACTGTTGGTGAGAATGTAGAATGGTGCAGCCACAATGGAAGTATGGAGGTTCCTCAAAAAATTAAAAACAGAATTACCATGTGATCCAGCAATCCCCCCCTGGGTATATATACATGCAATAGAACTGAAAGTAGGGTCTCAAAGAGATATTTGTACCCCCGTGTTTATACCAGTCTCATTCACAATACCCAAAAGACAAAAGTGACCCAAGTGTCCTCCAACGAATGAATGGATAAATCAAATGTAGTATATGTACAATGGAGTGTTGTTCAGCTTTAAAAAGGAAGGAAATTCTGACACACGCAACAGCTGATGAAGGTAAGGACGTTATGTTAAGTGAAATAAGCCAGTCACAAAAAGACAAATACTGCATGGTTGCACTTACATGAAGTACCTAGAGTAGTCAAATTCATAGACACAGAAAGTAGAATGATGGTTGCCAGGAGCTAAGAAAGGGAGAAATGGGGAGATGTTGTTTAATGGGTATAGAGCTTCAGTTTTGCAAGATGAAAAGAATTCTTGAGATTAACTAAACAACAATGTGAACTACCTACAACTACTGAACTACATCCTTAAGAATGGTTGAATGGTATATTTTGTGTTATGTGTATTTTATCACAATTTAAAAAAAATTTTAGTTGGATATCTGGAGGATAAATGGGGGTGGAGAGAATGGGAGGGGCAGAGGAGGACTGCCTGATCCCAATCACCGGAAACCTCCGTTCCTACCAGGGCCCCAGCCATTCCCTAAGTCCTGTGCAGCTGCAGTGCTACATTTCCTGGATACTTCAGAGGGAAAATGGGGCAGACTGAGTTTGTAGCTGTCAGCTAGCCATCATTTTAAGATCTCCCTTTTAAAAAATATGCATACGGCATTTAACAAAAATACTCATGTCCAATATCATGCTGGGCCACATGATGGTACTGTGGAAGGAGTGGGAAAGAATGCATATTTGTTTTAAGGCTCTGGTATGCCAGGGCATTTGGATGCTATTCCTTTTCACCTTGGCCCTTCTGATTCCAAACTTGGAGGTCCACATCCTCCTCTTCCTAATTCCTCCCTGCTCATTTTAAGAAGCAAACTGTGATTTAGAGCAATAGCCCAGGGACAGGAATATAATTTCAACCACTGTCCTTAGAGAGGACAGGCTTAGTGTAAACCATTTTTTTTTTCCCCTTCAGGAGCTCTGTGTGTGTGTGAGTGTGTGCATGCGTGTGTGTGTGTGTGTGTGTGTGTACACCTTTGAACTGCTTATTTGCCCATTCGTGAAGGAGGGATTCCCACCTTGGGGTTGAAGGATGGTTGAACACTTGATACCAACATTGGATTGAGATGATGAGACAGGGAGCAGTTTATTATTTACATATACTCACAATCCAGAGAGGGGAACACCACAGGCGCCATGCTGGACCACGTGGAGTTTGTGCTCAGGAACAGACTGAACTGTGAGAGACAGTCTTTGTAGTATCAAGAGGATGAGGTGCCCATGGGAACGTGTGATTGGCTCATTTGCATAATTCCATGCTCCCAGAGAACTGAAACTCCTAAGGAATAAGAAGGAACTGTGCCTGGTCCTTTGATGAGGAAAGTTATTTAGGAAAGGTTCTTATCCAAAGTAGCAAAATTAGGAGGGGAATTTGTGATCAGATCATTTAAGGCCCTCCAAATTTTAGAAGGTAATATACACCAAGCCTTAATTTGAGGGCTTCAACCACTGTGTGCGCCTGTGTGCCCATGTGTTGGAGTGAGGTTGGGATGGAGATCTTTGGGGAAATGGAGGACACTGGAGAGAAGAAGAAGCTGACACGTGTCCCCTTCCTTCTCATACTCAGACCAGTGCTCCTCAAAGTGTGGTCCACAGAACAGCAGTGGTCCATAAACCATTTGTCACCCATCCACAAAAATGGTTGAGACAGGTACAAAAATCCAGAGTAAGCATTTAGATACTTTGATGGCGGGGCACCTGGGTGGCTCAGTGGGTTAAAGCCTCTCCTTCGGCTTGGGTCATGATCTCAGGGTCCTGGGATCGAACCCCACATCAGGCTCTCTGCTGAGCGGAGAGCCTGCTTCCTCCTCTCTCTCTGCCTGACTCTCTGCCTACTTGTGATCTTTGTCTGTCAAAAAATAAATAAATAAAATCTTTAGATACTTTGATGGCAATGTGACCCAGGTCTAGTTGCAGGGTTCTTGTCTCATCGAGTTGAAGAATGAATCTCCCAGACAAAAAGGTGTAGTGAAGTGAAAGTTCATTAAGTAAAGATGAGAACAAAGAGTAAAGAAAATGTGCTCTCTAGAATGAAAGCAGTCCCAAATGGGTTACCACTGGGGACTTTTACGGTCTCTCTTTTATAGGAAACTGACCAGGGAACTTGATAAATTTGTCAATATCATGGTGGATTTGTGAATATCATGTCTATATTTAGAACAAACATGGCGGACTTATAACATGAGAAGGAACAAGGTGTTCTTATAAATATCATGTCTGTTTCTCCACATCTGGGATTTCTGAGAGCCTGGTTATATAGACCCCTGCCTGACCCTGGTCACGTTGCCTCCTACCTACCTCTCCCTACCTAGCCTCATCTGTCCCTTACTCAAGAGTGCATAGTTCTAGGCACAAAGCATATGTACTTCAGTGGACATGGTTTCACACCAAGGAATGTTCAAGCATTTTGCCAACCAAGTTAGAAAATGGGGAATGTTGGTCAAGAGGAGTCTTATTTCATTAATGGTTAATTCTGCTCCTGTGCTCCTATCCCCATTCCAATTAAGTATAAAATACACATTTCAAGATTTGATGCCAAACCATAAAGGCTAGAGACAAGCCTTGCCACCCAGCAGTAAATACTAAGGGAAAGATTTAATGTAACCGGCAGCATATGGCAGGGCTGATGATTTCTCATAAACTACATGGACTAATTTAGAAAGCAAAAAAAAGAAAGAAAAAAAAAGGCAGAGAAGCCTTCAAGGAAGTAATAACCCAGAGGTAAAAAATATTGATTAGGGAAAAATATTATCTTAATCAAAATATGTCTTTTAGCTAGAAGTTGTTTGGGCTCCAGAAAGAGAAAACAAAGTATGTTTCTAAGATGCACATTTTTCCTTGAGGTTTTGTTGAATAATGAGTAAGGCCATCAGTCTTTTTGAAGTATTTATTGTGTAAATCAAAATAAAGGCTTTAATAAGTCTACAGGAAACCTTACTTACTACTTGGATAAAAAGGAAACAATATTAATTATTTTAAAAATATTTCAATATGTACCTATGGCTTTTGGTATTTCTTGATGATTTATTCAGATAAATTTTATATGGCTTGCCACATACTGTATTTTCTTTTAATGAGAGTTTTTTACTTCTGATCTTTTTCATCTGTCTTCAGAGGCAAATGATTCAAAATAACTTGTTTCTGTCAGCATTTGTCAACTGTTCAGGCAACTTCTTTTTAATCTCCTTCCCAGTTTAAGCTTGATCTTTTAAACATTATGATCAGACAATATTTGAATATGTCACATGTACTTTTATTTTTAGGGATTTTATGAATTCAAGCCGAATCTGAATCTAAGTCGGTAAGAGCTACTTCAAATCCTAACACCTCTCCAGTTTTTCCTTAATCTTATAATGTATGGCTGTCCTCCAAATTTTATATACCAAAATGTCTTTATTATTTCCATTTGCCATTTGAACGTCAAGGGGTTTATTCATGGCAGAAACTGTCAGTGGGAATGCATGATCCCATTCGGCATTCTATTCATGGAGAAGCCAAGACTGAATGCTTAGTGATGTGCTAAAGAGTAACAAGGAAAAGCAAAATTAGAACGTATTTTCTCCACTCACTCTGTTTCTATGTACACAAGGTAAGCAGTTGATAAATTATCCAATAAACTTAGTCATTATAGCTGAGAAAATTCAGGTGTAATTGATAGATCAATGACCCAGATCCTTCAGGGACCCGATCCCCCAAACCTCAATCCTGCCTCATGTATAAATTCTGCTTCTCCCCAAGGCCCCCTTCACTAACCTATGCATTTCCTCCCTTTGCTTCTGAGCATATTTGCAAAACCTTTGTGTGTGTGAGAACTATAGTCTTTACTTTTGCATCCAAAGTAGAGACAAATAAAACTGAAGATTGTTAGGAATGAAATCTTGTTTTCCCTTCATCCAAATATGCATTGAGCACCCCCTGTTGGCGGCCTAGTAGCAAGCAGGTTACAAACACTATATCGCTAGTCATCAATGCACAAAGAAGGAAGCAAACCAAAAGGTCCATGGTCATTTGGACTCTTGGATCAAAACCGGAGGGAGGGGAAATCAATATATGCTTAATAGAAAAGGAAAACATTGATAGGGAAGGAAGTTTTATTCTCAAGATTTTAATAGGGTGCTTCAATGTTAGGGAAAGAAAAATCCTCTCTCTTTTCTTTTTTTTTTTTTTTTAAGCTTAAAGTTATGTTCACTTTCAATGTTAGATGAGTATGTTTCTGAAAAGAACAGTGGGCAGAAAACCTAACAAATATATTTGTTTTTGTTCAGGCCACGTATTACTTTATAGGTTGTGCCTCTCCTCTATTTATGTACAACAAGGGCTAAGAAATCTACTGTAAATCCTAGATTTCCCCTTATATTTTTAAGCAGGACCACCTGGGCACTGAAGGGAGGAAAAATGGTTAGAAGATTAATACATAAATATGCATATATATATATATATATATGTATTCATTCTGATATCCTAAGGATTGAGTCAATAAAAATAGATTTCCTTTCTATTTATCATAAATGTGCTTCTAGCCCCTTCAAGCTTACCTGCTAAAATCTGATTTTGTTCATCTACAGAGAAGCATAGATTTTACTTTAAAATTCTGTTTTAAAAGAACAATAATGGGTTACTTTTAACAATAGGTATTTTGACAATCTTGTCAATAGAAGAGTAGGATGAATTTTTCTCCACAAAAAATCTCTTCTCTTAGGAAGTTTAAATATTCGTTCTTTTATTGTTAATTACACTCCTCTCTAATTATAAATTTTAAATATATGATTAGTGAGAGGCTTGGCAAGAACAATAGACTAAGAATCAAAGGGCTTGGGTTCTAATCTTAACTTTGCCACTTTCTATCCCTAGAACTATGCAGGCTGCTTAACCCCCCTGAGTTTCAATTTCCTCATTTGAGAAATGGAAGTCATTAACCTGATCATTAATTCAAGACACATGAGATGCCAATTACCAGAGATATTGTCAGGTGCTTAGTTCTGGAGCCATGTGGGTGAGGGACTTAAAATAAGCTTGTATTGTATTGAATTTCTGCTATGTCCCAATCACTGTGACTTCCTGTCATTGACTTGACTTAAAGGAACCCATAGGAGCTCAGTTCTGGAACCAAACAGACTTGGTCCTAATCCCATCTCTGCCATTTTCCACCCAAGTGATCTTGGAGAAACTAGTTAATGTATCTGAAACTCAGTGTCCTTATATGGAAACACTGAGCTGTTTCTCCAAAGTCACACAGATGGAAAATGGCTGAGACAGGATTATAAGGCAATTATATCCTGGAGGACTACAGTCTAGAAGGGGATTGGTCACAATTAAAACATTGTGGTGCTGTTAAACTTTGTTCCTTTATTTTTCTTTCTACTGCTTGAAGGGCCCTGAATGTCATGCTAAATAGTTTGGAATCTATCTTGTCATTAAAGGGAAGTTTGTGGAATATTTTGAGTAGGAAGTAAACCATGATCATGATTTATTCACCAGGATGTTGAGAAAATTTGAAGAGCATCTATATATGAATAGAATACATTTGTGTAAGTAATTATGGTTCTAGTTATTATAGATGATTGTGTAGAGAAAAGACCCACACATTATCTCTTATCCTGATGTTGGACTATGTGTGTTAACATGATATCCTATCAAGATAAAATAAGCCCAACCCTATAGTTGAGAAATATTTTCCCCCAGAGGAGGAAACTTCCTCGGTGTAAGTCATAGTAGATAGCATATCCCAGGACAGGAAATTCGAAATTGGTAATTGAGCCTTAATGAGTGGCCAGAGCCAAAATCTTCCTGTCTCCAGTCACTTCTTCTGAATTCTAAGAAAACGTGAGAATAATGTGTACATTGATGCGGGGAGAAAATGGCCTCTGCCAAGGGAGGCAGCCAAGCCTGGGCCGCCAGTCCTTCCCATCTGAAAATTGTCTCTCCAATGCCAACCTTGGAACATAGCGATATGATGAAGTTGCTGCTGTACATATGAAGAGCATGAATGGAGTTTATTTAATTGTCTTAAAGAAGGGCATTCATTATAGTGTTACTTTAAAGCAAATATAAATCAACAATGGCACTTAGTTTCAATTTCTAATTCTTGACAATCAATAGGGATATGTCACATTTAATAGGACATCTAACTTGTTGCCAAAATGTGACAGGTTTATGTTACACGTTGGCTGTAATAATTCCTACTGGGTGTAGTTCCTGGCTTCTGAATTTTTTCCTTTAAAGTTCATTTTGGGCTGGGAGTCAGGAGGGGGTGAACTGAGCTTATTTTGAAAGGTTAGCATGCAGTGACTCCAGCTTTTCTAAATCCGGGGCGTGGGTTCATGAAAGGCTTATGATCCTTCAAAATACCTTCTCTGAACCTACGGAATGAAAAGAATGTAGAAGAACTATTGTTCCCAGAAATGTTTTGCCTGTTCCTCAGATATGGTCAGTTCAGTTACTAACTTATTCTGTAGAGCAGTCACTCAATTAGAATGTTCTACTTAAAGTGTAGGTCTTTGGGATGCCACCTAATCTTTTCAAAATCGTAGGTCTTCCATTTCTGAAATTTCCTTTCCCTCACATGTATTAGGAAGGCAGTTCACTTCCTTACGACGGACAGCCTCCTCCTGTCTCTGGGGAATCTCTGGGCTCCATTTTGACTATGGTGGCAGGGAGTGCCCGGGTTTTTAATTCCTTAGACTCTCCACCCTGGAAGAGGCTCTCAGCTCCAAATGTATCTCTTCAGTAAGGCTCACTGATAAGAAGCTGAGGGGGAAAAACCACCACAAAGCCACGGACTTAAGCAGTCTCTTTCAAGCACCACTTAATGGCGTGGAGCGGAGTGCAGAGCTCAGGATTTATCGTGGGAGCTCTGCGGCTTCTTAATCAAGAGCGGCCCAAGGTTGGGCGTCCGGGCCTCCCGGTGCTGGGTTGGCGTCAATTATTGAAGGAGTCTGAGGAGGAAGAGAGGAAATAGGAAGGGCTGGCTATTTCTGTGAAGAGGAGAGAAGTGATAACAGCGCTTAAGTGGAACTAGTACAGGAGGAGGCTGTTGGCTGGCAAGGCTGTCACTGGGAGCCAGACCCCATGGAAAGCCCTTGCCTCACGTGGAACTGGCGCCATGCTCTTCGGCCGGGGTTTATCAACAGAGCTGGGGAACGCGATCCATCAGAGGCTCTCGCGCGCATCGTTTACTCTGGGCTTCTTAAACTGCAATTAATGTCAAATTTCTCCCCTCAGGAAACAGAGGAAACCTCCTTTATTGAACATTACCAGTGAATGGCTAAACTGAAATGAAAAGTGTGACAATGCAGGGTAGTTTTTGACATTCCCTCCCCGCACCAAAAAAAAAAAAAAAGAAAGAAAAAATATCTATGATAGAATGGAAGTGGCCTTGGGACGCCACCCAGGAGGGACCCCCTTTCTATCAACCCTTTCAGTGGGATAGTTACACACATCTGCATTCACCCACTACCCATTGCTGTGGGCAACGATGAGGATAGGGAAATCTGTATTATTCATCCTTATATTACCAATGCCCCATACCCAGCTTGATTAACATTTGTTAACATTCACTGAGAAGCCATGTAACAAAAATGTGTAAAATATTTTATTGCTGATTGACTAAATCCCTGCTCAGCACAACATAAAATACTCAAGTGTGATGGTGGTGGTGGAGCTACTGGTGTGGGGTGGGGGAGGGAGGCTTGGGGGGTCAGCTCAAGGTTGTTGGTTTTTGTTTTTTGTTTTGTTTTGTTTTAATTACTGCCTGATTCTGGAGAGAGTTGAGGCTGATAAGAAATTGCTTCATCCATGTTCACATTTCTCCTCAAATATCTCTCTGTATCTAAGTCCACTCTCCATTTCAAGGGGCTTTGGCAGATTCAGGTGGGGGTTGGCTGCCTAGCATTAGCAGGATCATTACATTGGGACAGAGAAAGGCAGGCAGCTTTCCTACCTGACTGACACTCAGCAGGTCATGCAGTAACTTCTGTGGGAGACAGATTCTCATGAACCCTTTATGCAAGAATGACTGACAAAACTCAGCACAGGGACTGTGTAGTCTTCACCTAAATGCAGCCGGCAAGTCCCCCAAGGATTGGTGTTGGCCCTTGTTCATGGGACCAGATGCTGAAGCAGAACTGGGTGGCATTCTCTAGGGCCTCTCCTAACTCTCCCTCACATTCTGTCTCCTTTATCTGTCACTTGCCTCAGCCTGGGAATTCCTTTCTGATGTTATAGCTAGAAAGCTTTTGTTTCATGGTCTGTTTCATGGTCTTCTGTTTCATGGTCTTCTGAAGCCTAAGCAACTGAAAGCAAAAGCCCAGACTTTGTGTTTCTGGGGGTGTCACCCCTTTTCTGAGGAAATGAATAAAAAATACCAAACTGGCTGAATTGAGGGGGAAAACAACGGCTATAAGAACTGGTGGGAGAAGGACATATGAGTTAATATTGAAAATATTCTTAAAATATATTATCCTGCTATGTAAGTCACCAGATAGCCCATTTCTCAATGGACATAGAAGGGAGGCAGAGGATAGCTTTTATGAGTATTTCCAGTATGGTCACAGGCACGTGGTGTTTGCATTGCTTAGCCATGCTATCAAGACTCTTCCACCGGGCAAGTAAAAAAACTCCATTCAAAACAGCTTAAAGAAAAAGGAAACAATAAGGCAATTTAATATGCCAATTAAATTTAAATTTAATAAGATAAATTTAGAATTCTTCAAGCTTGATCCAATCCCTCACACATTGCTTCCATGGCACTCTCTCTTTCTCGTCATCCCTCAGCAAAGCTTGGCTCCACTCTTCAATCAAGGTTTCTCCATACAAGCAAGATAAAGATGGCTGCCGACAGTCTACACCCACCTCATCAAAGCTGGGCAGCCCCAGAAGATAGAGACCATCTTCCATACTCATTCTAGCAGAGAAGTTTTGATCAGTGCACCTGGGGTTAAACATACTTACATGCAAGAATTATGTGTCCAGGAGGAAATCTTATAACTGACTCAACTTAGTCACATGTTCACCTCAAAGACCAAAAATGTGAAGAAACCACGGTGACTGAGCCCCACCTGCATCACCTAAAGATCAAAGGATGAAAGGATGGCGAAATGTTCCAGAAAGCCCGCCTTACTTGCCTTGTTATTTTCTTATTGTCAAAAATTATAAGGCAGTGTTTATCAATTGCAGGTAATGAAATCAACTTAATGGGTAGTAAACCGAACATTGTAGGATAGCATAGGGTTGGATAGAATAAAAAAAATGTCAATGATACCAGTGTGAACCACGTATACCAAGGTTCAATATTATTTATGGAAATTTTGTCTCAATTGAGTGTGTGCAAATATATATATATACACACATATATATGTGTATATATATTCTTTTGATGTGTGTGTGCATGTATGTATATGTATGTGTGTGTATATATATATATATACACACATATGTATGTATATATATTAAAAACACCTGTTTCTCACTGTGAGATGCAGTAGGTAAAACAAAACAAAACAAAAAACAAAATAAACAAGCACCTTTAAGATGCACTGAATGAATCCACCTAGCAGTGAGACGTTCAAGCCCACTCTTAACTCTTTGGAAGATGAAAATTAACTGTGATCAGCACTTGGAAAGATTAAGTTCTCCCATTAAGAAACAAAATTTGCCTTCCATATTTAATGACTTTATGCCAATATGTTTCTAAAGGCTTCGGCCATGAAAGCGATAAAGCAAAAACAATTCCTATTGGCCTATCTGTATGTGCCCATGGTTTGAATGTTCCACGCTTGGTAGTGTAAACTCAGCAAATAGATCAGAACAACAATCTGCAAAGATTCAAGAAAACTGGGTCACCCGGGTGGCTCAGTTTGTTAAGCATCTGCATTCGGCTTGGGTCATGATCCTGGGGTCCAGAGATCGAGCCCCACATTTGGCTCCCTTGGTTGGTGGGGAGTCTGCTTCTCCCTCTGCATCTCCTCTACTCCCCAACTTGTGCTCTTTCTCTTTCTCACTCTCTCTCAAATATATAAACACGATCTAAAAAAAAAAAAAAGAAAGAATTAAGAAAACTAAGCTAAGGTCCCAAGAGTCAGAGGTTGTTTTGAGAACTAAGTTATTTTAGAAGTTATTTTATAACTTCCTGGGTGGAAGATACAAAGTAAAATATCAAGTTGTTTTCATCATCAAGTGATAGGCTGGAAGAGTAGGAAAAGTTATTGTAGGCAATATTAGCCTAAAGAAACTTACTCAACTCAGAGTCAAAGTAAATAGTCATTATGTTTATTGAATAATAACCTAGTGGCTTGAAAGAGCTCTAGTTTTCCAGGGTCCCTAATTCACTTGCTTAGGACAGAAGCACCAGTTTATGTCTGCAAAAGCTATTAGAGACTCATGATAACCAGGCGTAGATAAACTGGCACCATGACCTGCCTAAGATTCTAGGAAATGTGCTGCAAGTACAACCTAGAAATAGAAAGCGTATTTCCTTGAGAAAAGATTATTAGTACAGTTTTTTTTTTTTTTTGCTGTTGTTAGGGCAATAACAATGAGTGATAGTTCTGAAGCCAGGTGCTGCTGTGGTCAAGTATGGAGGTGGAGTAAGGGAATAGGGGACAAGGAGGATCTTCCAGATAGAGAATGGTCCATCTGAAGGCCCAGAAATTGGAAGGAGTGGGACACATAAGGTGCTCCAAGTGATTCCATATGGCCAGAAAAGACAGTGAAAGAGGAGGGGCATATGGGGCTGGAGAGATGGGGAATACAAAGCCACTGGATTTTTCTCCCCAGAGCAATGGAGAGCCAGTCAAAGGTTTGAAGCAGAGGAGCTGTCCCATTATATCTCCTTCCTAAAGTATCACTGTAGCAACAATGAGATAAGGAAGTAGACAGAGAGGAATGGAGGGAGAGAGACAGAAGGAGGGCTGTTATAATAACCTAGGGGAAGGTTGATGGTGACACGAACTGGGGATAGGCAGAAGGCATCGAGAAAGATGTTCACAGGACAAACGAACAGAACTTGGTACTTGTTAGGGTCTGCGAGCAAAGGAGACACCCCAGGGAAGATCTCTCACTCTGTGACAGGTCAAGTGCGTGTAGAATGGGGCCAATCATCAAGAAAAGAATTGGGAGGAGGAGGTATTGGAGAGCAGGTGATGGATTAGGATACATCCTCAAAGGGGGATAGGAAGAGACAAAAACTTCGTGAATAACTATATCAGGCAACAGCAATTAATCTGAGTCTCTATAATTTTAATCCTACGGTTAGGGAGTCTTAGGTAGAACCGTCCCCTAATCTTTGGGTTGGTGTGCCTACCGCTAATACAGGCTAATTGTTAAATGAATGGATGCCATCTGTATAAAAACTCTTGCCTTTTGATCAATCCTCAAAACAAGTTACATAATAATATTGTACTATTGATATTTCTGAAAGGGAACTGGGGACCTTTAGACACATTTCATGGGTGAAAGAATCTGGTAAATAGATCAGGAACAAAGTTCTAGAGTCTCCAGAAGAAGCTGCTTCCCCATATAAGTCTATGAATAGGCTGAATAAAACCGTCCCAGAAACCTTCTTGCAGTAAACAATGTGAGAAACATTTAAGCACACTTTACTCTGACAATATTAGCTACATATCACCAGATTTAGAATATTATACATGCCACTATCTGGTGCATGGAGTGAGGAACGGCTTCCAGACACCAAAAATGAGGGCGGGGCCAAGGGAGGAACCAATGACTCCTTGCTTTGCAAGAACCCACATCCTGTTGAGGGACGGAGAGGGTTCTGTGGTTGAAATGGCTATTATCTGTAAGGGAGTACAGATCTTACATGGATCTGGGAGTCACTCTGGCATTATCTCTAAGAGTTTCAACTAGGCCAGCCCAATTTGTGGAATACAGAACATGCAAACATAGGAAAAAGCCACCATTGTGGGATAAGATGACTCTTGGGGTTTGTCGATGCACTGAAGGCATTGATTCTCTGGCCATTTGCAGCATTGTGGCTCTTGGAGCATTTTATATAACTGTCACTTTTCCAGGTATGAAATTATATTGAAATCATATCATGTTTGCAAAGACTATCATTATTAGAGTCTGAATATTTGCTTCCATTGCACAGTTTAGCAGAAGAGAAGTATCTTGGATAATATTTACAACTTGTGGACCAGCATGCAAACTTTGCAATACTTTACATCATTAGAAAGAGAAAAACCTGTTAATTAATTTTCGTTTGTTTGTGGAAGAGGAAGACTTCCAAGCATTACAAGATGGGAACTCAAAGAAGGTGGAAATTCAATGCTCTAAGAGTAAACTATATTATTATTAGTTAGGAAGTGTTTTATTGCAAAAAGGTACGTCTAGATCTTGGTTGCTCAGTACTTTATTCCTTTCTACCAATGAGAAGGAGCCTTCTTGCCAACCACATGCCACTTAAGCAAGAAGGAGGTGTGCTCTTTTTAACTCAAAGTGTGTTATTACCGTAAGAATACTATTGTGGCAATCACAGGTAGGTTTTCGGCTGGCTGCCTGGTTGGCCTCAAGATTTTCCTGAACACTCTCTCCTTCAGAATCATCCCACCTCTAGATCAGCCAAGAATGGACATGTAAGACTAATACCATCTACTTCCTGAACCAGATAATTGATTCAGTATCTTTGAGGGGCTCAATATTATAATTTCTCCTGAACTTGAAACTGCCTTTCAAAATGGCTCCTGGCCTGACATCCAGGTTCATCTGCAATTACTTACTCATCTGATATCTAGCTAAGAAGGCATGGCAAAAATCAGTTACTGGGTGAAATTCAGCTGGCATTCAAACAGTAGCATAGTCCTTGCAAATAAGGGAATATATCAAAATGAGGTGGGAGTGGCAATTGAATGGACCATCCAAAGATCAGGGAATTCAGGCCTGTTTCTATTCTGACTCCCTCCTTTAACCCATTAGGGCTGAGAATCAAGACTGGTTCCCTGGCTGTCAAAGTCCTTTTATAAGAGCAAAAAAGCAGGAAAGATATGATATAAAGATTGCTTAGAGGAGAAAGCCCACATCTGTGTGTGTGTGCACGTGTGTGTGTGTGTTCATATCAGTTCGAGATCTTTTAACTGTAAGTATCAGAAAACTAATTTGAAATTGTTTCAACAACACAAGATTCCTGGAATATTTTACAGAATCAGGAAATAGTTTGATTTCTTTCGGTCTTAATTCCTAAATTCCTAGGAAAGGGATAAAGATCAATAAACTGAATCCAGTAAGTATAAAGACTTTGCAGGTACCCATGGGCCAGGAGCGTGGGGTGGTAGGGAGGCCAATCCCAGGAAAGGGGCTGGGCTGACAACCCAATAAATGTCTACTGCACATATCATAGATACGTAAAATAGGCTTTTTCTGCCATTAGGTCTTCTCAGTTGCAACACACAGACCAGAGATAGGAGAAACCCAGTATCAGACTTGGTAGAGTCTATCCCATCATCTGTATCAACAGAGGGTATGGCACAGTTTTTTTTCTCCCTGGCCAATCCTATCATAAAGACTTTTCCCTTTCCTCCTTTCCACTCACCTGCACCATTGACAGGCATTGAAACACAATGAAAAGAAGAGGAAGTAGGGTCTGCAGCATGGGATAAAGGAAAAGGGGTAGGAGCTGGTTTATGGGAATAGCAAGGCCAGAACTTCCCAGTTTGAAGCAAGATCTTCAGGAACCAGAGTGAGGGACGGGCACAGAGGGAGAGCATGTCAGATGGCTCTGGGAGGCAGTTGGTAGGGAGTTAGGGTTTTTGGCGGTGGGGCTCCTCTCTTACTTTCCAGGCGCTTATACGTCAAAGAAGTTCATGAAGTATATCAACTAGGGACACCAGACCTAGCTCCTGCATTTGGTGAGGACCAAGGCAATGATTTTTCTCCAGTAGCTGTCAAACCACCTGGAAATACCACACGAAAGTCTAACACAGATTACCCAAAGATGCAGGTCTGGCTTCTCCTTAAGTGTGCAATGTGATCTTACCTTTCATTTTGTAAACCTCCTTTTTCTTCATATTTTCCTTGGTATGGTCTTCTTTGGGGGGGATTTCCCTAGTGGTGCTTAAAGTCATTCTTCTCCTTAAAGGGACAATCAGAAGGCTCTAGACTTCATATCTGAGTCAGGGGCTGGAAGCTAAGGCTGTGCTGTCCTGTGATAACAATGCCAGAAATGGTAGATAAACTCCTTGGTTATCATATTCCAATAAATGACTGGAGAAACACAGTGAGGTAAACAAAGACAAAAACAAAAACAAACAAAAAGACCCTGGGATGATTAAGTTTGGTTTTCTTCATGAACCAATATTCAAAGTAAATATGAACTATTAAACCAACATACAGTGTTGTTGTTTTTTTATTTAATTACTGGGATTGCAATGGTGGTGTTTCCTATTGTTCAGACCATACAGATTCAGCAGTATTGTGGATTAGTTTTCTAGCTAAGAAACATATTACTATTTAAACTAAACAAGAGATTATTAAGTTTCAGTGAGCTAATATGCTGGTTATGTTACATTTTGGAACATGGTTGGGGATGGCCATTGTTCTCACCTGGAACAGTAGAACCTTCTTCCTCCTCCTTTTTTCTCCTGTCTTCTTGTTCCTTTTCAATGTTTAATGTCTTTGTGTCTGAAGGATGTGAGATATATGGAAGAGAAAGGGTCTTGATCCACAAACATACCTTGAAATTGGATTCTTGCTGAAAAGTGGACCTTGTTTCATAAATGATATTTGGATCCAATGGCAGGATGTGTGTAAGTATTTTGTTTCAAAATTTTGATTGAAAATGAAAGATTCTCTATAAAATAATACATTTCCTTGGCACAGCTAAACACCTGGATTCTGAACAGATTGAATTCATGCTTTAAGTTAAAAAATTAGTTTTGTGCTCTTCTGTCAAAAATATGAAAGAAGTTCGGTAAGTGGATTGCACAGAAGCAGTCTATGTCTGGGGAAAATCCAAACAGATGGTCTTTGAAATATTTCTTAGTAAGATATACAATAGGAAATCCAAAGGATGAATAAAAGACTTAGTAAATTATTCAAAATTACCACATAATAGTATTCAAAAATTATTTGTAAGGCATTTCTTGATAGTTCCAAAGAACTTTCATGACAACTTCAAGGGACCTCTGACCAAGCCATTCCATTTCTACACAGTTTTCTAAGGAAATGTTTGTAAAATGGACAAATGCTCAAAGAAACAATGTTTATCACAATATCATTTATAATAGTGAAAACCGAAAGCAATCTTCACATTCAAAGTAAGGGATTGGCTACATAAATTATGATAACCAACTCAATAGAAGACTACACAAGCAACAGCAATTCTGTAGCCCCATATTTATATAAGTGGAATTACATTTATGACATATTAATAAATTTTAAAAATTTGCCATATATCTGTAGATTACAATCCAAATTATGTTCAAAATTCACATATAGGTATTCCTATGTAGAAAATCTGGAAAAATAGTCCCCCAGAATATTGCAATGAACATACATACTCTCCATACATTACTGAGTTATATTTGACAGATCACTTACATATTACGATTTTCTCTTTACAAACAAATTAATCTTCATCATTCCCTTTAGAAATCCATATATGTGAAGTACTAACATACATAAAGTGATGATCATTTATAGGAAGTTACCATGGAAAGAGTAACCACAGGGATTTTCCACCCTCGCAATGGGTACGATACTATTTTATGTTCTCTATAATTGTACAGAAAATGACATTTTCTTTAAAAAGGGGGGAATGGCAGAGGAACAGAGAGAGAGAATCCTCAAGCAGACATCCCCTTGAGCACAGAGCCCTACTCGGGGCTTGATCTCATGACTCTGAGATCACAATCTGAGCCAAAATCAAGAGTTGTCCACTTAACTGACTGAGCCACCCCGGTGCCCCCTCCCAAAATACTTCTTTAAGAGCAGTTTTAGGTTCACAATAAAGTTGAAAGAAAGGTCCAGAGATTCCCCTTATATGTCCTGCCCCCACACATGCAACTTCCCCCTAGAGTGATGCATTTGTTTCAATGGATGAACCTGCATTGTCACATCACCCAAAATCCATAGTTTACATTACAGTTCACTCTTGATGTTCATTCTGCGGGATTGGACAATCGTATAATGACAAACATTCAACATTATGATACCTTCAGAGTATATTCGCTGCCCTAAAAATCCTGTGCTCTTCCTACCTATTCTAAACCCTTCTTGGCCACCCCCAGCTCCTCACCACTGGCAAATGCTGATCAATTTACTGTCTCTATAGTCTTGCCTTTTCCAGAATGTCATTTAGTTGGAATCATACAGTATATAAACTTCGCAGATTTGTTCCTTCCAGTCAGTAATATGCACATCACTTTGTTCCATGTCTTTTCATTTATTGATAACTTATTTCTATTTAGTGATGAATAATATACTGTTGTTTGGACATACAATTTATTTATAGACATTAAATAAACTGGGCATACAGTTTATTTGTTTATTCATCTTTGGAAAGACATCTTGTTTGCTTCCAAGTTTTACCCATTGTAAGTTAAGCTGCTATAAATAGGTTTCTGGGTAGGTTTTTATGTGGACATGTGTTTTCAACCTTTTTTGGATAAATACCAAGGCACGTGATTCCTAGGTTGTATAGTAAGAGTATGTTTTGTTTTGAAAAAAATGACAAACTGTCTTCTAGAGTGGCTGTACTCTTTAGCATTCCCATCAGCAATATACAGCACATCCTTGCCAGCATTTGGTACTGTGAATGTTCCAGATTTTGGACATTCTAATAGGTGCGTAGTGCTGTATGTCATTGTTGTTTTAATTTGCCTTTTCCTGATGACATGTGATGTGGAGCATCTTTTCATATGCTTATGTGCTCTCTGTTTATCTTTTTTGGTGAGATATCTGCTAAGGTCTTTGGCCCATGTTTTGTTTTGGTTGTTTTTTGTTTTCTTACTGTTGAGTTTTAAGAGTTCTTTGCATATTTTGGATAACAGTCCTTTATCAGGTAAGTCTTTTACAAATATTTTCTCCCAATCTGTGTTTTGTCTTCTCATTTTCTTGACATTGTCTCTTCAGTAGCAGAAGTTTTACATTTTAATAAAATCTAACTTATCCTCAATTTCTTTCATGGATCGTGTCTTTGGTGTTGTATCAAAAAGGCATTACCACACCCAAAGTCACCCAGGTTTTCTCCTTTATCATCTAGGAGTTTTACATTTTTGCATTTTACATTGAGGTCTATGATCCATTTTGGGTTAATTTTTGTTATGTGTGTAAGGTCTGTGTCTAGATTTTTTTTTTTTTCATGTGAATAGCTACCTAGTTGTTCCAGCACCATTTGTTGAAGAGCCTATCTTTGCTCCATTGTATTGCCTTTGCTCCTTTGTCAAAGATTGCTTGACAACATTGAGTCTTCCAAACTAAGAATATGGAATGTCTTTTTACTCATTTAGTTCTTTTTTATTATATTAATCAGTATTTTATAGATTTGTTGTATAAATCCTGTACATATTTGTTAGATTTATATAAAAACATTTCAATTTGGGGGATGCAATGTAAATTGTGTTGTGTTGTTCATGTCAAATTCTACTTGTTCATTGTTGGTATGTAGGGAAGCAATCAGTTTTGTATACTAAGCTTGTGTCCTGAAAACTTGCCATAATCACTTAATACTTCCAGAAGATTTTGATCAAGTCTTTCAAATTTTCTAGATAGACAATCATGTCAACTGTGAACAAAGAGTTCTATGTCTTCCTTTCCAATCTGTATATTTCTGTTTCTTTTTTTTTTTTTTTTTTTTTTGCCTTGTTGCATTAGCAAGGACTTCCAAAATGATGTTGAAAATGTTGAGAGGGAATATCTTTGCCTTATACTTGGTCTTAGTGGGAAAGCTTTGAGTTTCTCATTGTTAAGTATTATATTAGCTGCAGGTTTTTGTAGGTAGTCTTTAACAACTTGAGAAGGTTCCCTCTATTTCTAGTTTACCAAGACTTTTCATCATGAATGGGTGTTTCTGTATTTATTGGCATGATCATGTGATTTTTTTCTTTTTTAGTCTATTGATTTAATGGATTATGTTAATTGATTTTTGAATATTAACCAGTCTTGCATACCTGAGATAAATCTCACTTGATTGTGGTCTGTAATGTTTTTATATATTTTTTAAAAGATTTTATTTATTTATTTGACAGAGAGAGACACAGAGAGAGGGAACACAAGCAGGGGGAGCAGGAGAGGGAGAAGCCGGCTTCCTGCTGAGCAGAGAGCCCGATGTGGGCCTCGATCCCACGACCCTGGGATCATGACCTGAGCCAAAGGCAACTGCTTAACAACTGAGCCACCCAGGTGCCCTAAACATTTTTTATACAATTTGTTAATATTTTGTTGAGGATTTTTGGATCTGTGTTTGTGAGAGATACTGGTCTATGGTTTTCTTGTAACCTTTTTTGTTTCATTTGTTTTTAGAGCAATGCTGGTCTCATAGAATGAATTAGGAACTATTCTCTCCGCTTCTATCCTCTGAAAGAGACTGTAGAGAATTGGTATAATTTCTCCTGTAAATTTTTGGTATAATTCACCAATGAACACATCTAGGCCTTTTGAAAAGTTATTAATTATTATTATTATTATTATTATTTTAAAGATTTTATTTATTTGAGAGAGATGGCAAGAGAAGGAATGCAAGCAGGGGGAGTAGGACAGGGAGAAGCAGGCTTCCCGCTGAGCAGGGAGCCCAATGCAGGGCTTGATCCCAGGACCCTGAGATCATGAACTGAGCCGAAGGCAGACACTGACTGAGCCACCCAGATGCCCCGAAATGTTATTAATTATTGATTTTCTTTTTTATAGAGAGAGAGAGAGTGGGAGGAGGAAAGGGAAAGGAAGAAAGAGAACCGCACACAGGTTCCACACCTAGCTCAGAGTCCAATGCAGGGCTCTATCTCATGATCCTGAGATCATGACTTGAAGTAAAATCAAGAGTCAAACACTTCATGGACTGAGCCACCCAGGTGCCCTGATCTTAATTTTTAATAGTTATAGACATAACATTGTCTATTTCCTCTTGGGTGCTTTTGGCAGATTGTATCTTTTAAGGAATTGGTTTATTTCATCTAGATTATCAAGTTTGTGGGCATAAAATTATTTACAGTATTCCTTTATCATCCTCCCAAAGTCCACAGAAATTGTATTTGATGTCTCCTCTTTCATTTCTGAGATTAGTAATTTATGTCCTCTTAGCCTGCCTCTTAGCCTGCCTTATTGATTTTACTGATCTTTTCATAGAACCAGCTTTTGATTTTGTTCATTTTCTCAATTGACTTTTTGTTACCAATTTCATTGATCTGCTCTAATTCTTAATATTTTTCTTCTGGTTACTTTGGATTTAGTTTGCTTATCTTTTGCTGGTTTCCCAGTGTGGAAACTTAGGTTATTGATTTTAGAGTCCCTCTTTTTTTCTAATGTATGCCTTCAATGCTGCAAATTCCCCTCTCAACACTGCTTTTACTGCATGCTACAACTTTTGATAAGTTGTATTTTCATTTTTATTTATTTCAAAATATTTAAAAATATTTCTCAAGAATTATGTTTTGACCCATGTACTATTTAGAAGTGTGTTGTTTAAGCTCTATATTTATGATTTTCCAGTTATCTTTCTGTTACTGATTTCTGGTTTAATCCCATTATGGTCTATGAAAAGAAGTTTTATGATTTCTGATCTTTTGAATTTTTTAAGGTGTGTCTTATGGCCAAGATTATGGTCTATATTTGTGAACTTTCCATGTGAGTTTGAGAAAAATGTTTACTCTTACTATTATCTCCACAGTTTAAAGATGAAAGGGTGAAGGAGCGATGGGCAAGAAAAAGCATTTGACATAGAATGAAAGACTGTTGGGTTGAGCACGTTTTAGACTCTATTGTACATATATTTCCCCTGGGGTTATTATTAAAGCCCAGCTTTTGGCTTTAGATTTTTGGAGGGGCCTTAAACTCTTCAGTTGTAACAAGCTCCCAGATGATATTGATGCTGCTGGTCTGTGGACCACACTTTCAGTAGCAGGAGGTGAGAAGATCTCTTATACAAGATAGCCCAAAACTCTCATTTCACAGGAGAAAACTTAGGGCTTTGAGGTCATGTGTGAATTTCATCTTGCCCACAGGCACAGTGTGAACCTGCTAGCCTGTAGTGGGTTTCTTCCGCTAGTATATCATTCAGTATCCCAGTCTCTTCACTTTCCAGTCTGTCCAAAAAGAAACCGAAGATCCAAGATGGTACACTGAATGGGAACAGCCTCGGGGAATCCAGAGTCTCTGAGGTTTGAGGGAACAGAGGAAATTCTGCAGTAAACTTTGGCTATATCTTCCATCAGACCCACTAGAGTTTTATGGGTAAGCCTAGATCTTATTGGAAAAAGATAAAATTACAGTTTTGTAGGAAAATCTGAAAAGTAGAAGGGCTAGGCTTATTTCGTTTCCCTGTGGATTGAAGGCTTGCACATCTTTGTGGTCTGTATAAGGGTTCTTGTAGGACTTGAAGTAATGGAACTTGAGAGCAATGTTTGGGTTCAAGCTGCTTTACAAGAGATCTTAGAAACTCTCTGATTGGAAAGGTCAAAACTTAGGGTACTTGGTGCTTGGTTATAGATACATAAAGGCCTTGAGTTGGTCTTTTATCATTCCTTTGTGACTGACTGATCAGCAGACAGGGAGAGGGACCCCAGCAAGCATTAGAGAAAGAGGGTGGGGCTAAGACCATTTAAATCCTGGGGAAAACACAAGCGTCTCACACGAGGTCACTTACTTAGATCACAGGAATCATGGGTTTACCAGGCTACAGTTACAGACCTCCTTTTATGAGTTACTTCTAGATCAGAGTCAGTGAGGCACGGGAGGCAAAAAGGACACTGGGAACCCACCATCTATTGTCATTTGTGGCACTTTTTTGCTAGTTATCACCTCCTGGAGATGACCAGAAAGAAGAAAATGTCTATTTTTGGATGAGATACTACAAATGTCTGAGGATTAGAAAGAAGAGCTCATAATGTCCAGAAACATGGAGAGGATGAAAGAAATACAATGGTTTTACAGATTTTACCAAGGACAAATTTATATTCTATCTTAAATATTTACCTATAGAATAGATCCAATAAAAGTTTAACAATTAATTTAATGAAACAACAGTTTTTAACTTCAATGTCCAGATGCCAAAAGAAGATTTCAACTTAAAGCAGCAAGCAGTACAAGCTAACCAAATATTTTTGAAATATAAATTTGTATCTGATTCTCCACTGCCAAGATTGACGTATGCTTTATATTCACGTAACATTTTTTTTTTTAAAGGACAAGAACACTTGTAGACTGAGCAGCATTTGCTATAAATGGGGAAAGCACTAGGGATTGCCGGAAGGATTAAATGAGAAAATTCATCCAAAACTCTACCCCCAGGCCCTGATATATAATAAATATTAGTAAATAATATCATAATCATGGGACCAATGAGAGCAACAGTAAAATAAATCATAGAATTAACAACGGTTCTGCTCAGATTCCGCACAGTAGAACTCCATTGAGCTTGGAAAGTCAGAAGCAGAGATGAGGCCCAATCTGCTCACCAACTGTAAAAGAAGTCCCCGTCAGATGCTGCTGAAACTACATTTCCCAGCAGCCCCTGGGCCCCAGTGTCTCGGTTTCCCTCATTTCCGGGTCTGTCATGTGACTCCCCGGGGACACCATGGCGGAAGCGGAGGAGCAGGTAAAGGCTGTAACTGTTAGGCAAGGGATTGAGAAGCGAGGATGAGCCGGTTGGGGCTTGGAGCGGAGCGTGATGGGTTGCGGAGCTGCGGGAGGGCGAGGCAGGTCGCCCACGGTGGGGCGCGCAGCTGGCAATGTCCATTTTGGGGAGCAGAGGAGCGGGTGGGATGTCAGCTCTTGGAGGGCACCGGGGCGGGGCGGGGGAAGCGCTCCGACTGCACCCCCCGGCGTTGGTGAGGCGGCCTTGCTTTGCAGCTGCCCCTGTGGCCTTTCCTCCGTGAAATTTTGGCTTGAAGGCAGCCTGGCTATCCCAGGGACTGACTGCTCTTGGGGAAGCGTAAGAGATGGCTTGAGTTTTGAGGCCAGGTGATTGAAATTTAAGTTCCTTTCCAGTCGAAGTTAAGGCAGAGTTGCTTTGCAAAAGAGCTAGCTTGGAGAAAGGAGATGATTTTTGTTTCGTACCTATTGTTTTTAGGTACAAAGCTAAGTCAGCTGTGGCGTGCAGCCGTGTTAAATGCATTTGTTCTGGATCAAAAATACCTACGTTCCCGTGGTGGTTCTCTTTCTTAATATGTGACATTGGGCTAGTTATTTAACTTTAAATCTAAGATGGAGATAAAAGAGTAACGTTCTATGAGAGTGGTTTAAGAAAGAATAAGTTAGTACAACAGTTAAAGTGCTTAGTAAAAGTTTGGCTGTAAGGCCAAAGAATTGCGTGAGAGTATTTGTTGCTGGCAGAACATCAGGCGGCAAAGCCAGTCCACGCTTGGCAATGTGGCGCTGGAGTTTAGAGTAATAGTTAGTGATGGCGATAAGAGTTATTTTCCTACAGGCAGTAGTGGTAGTAAAAGTTAGTTGAAATGAAAAAGTGATAATCAAGAAGACAGAAAAGTGCAAAGGCCAGAACGTGAGGAAATACACCCCCCCCACCCCTATTTCCAGGGCCCTTTCAGTTTGTCAGTGTTTTTCCTTACAAATTAACAGGGTCATCAGTTTCCATAATTGCTTCTAAAAAGTGATTTATGGTGAGCTGTACCATAACAAAAGAAGTTTAACTAGTTGATAATTTGTACCATTTGTAACATACTTCATTTACATAATGAAAATTTGCCTTGGGTACATTTGATAAATATCAGTAATTAAGAAATAAGGTAGAAATTTGGTTTGGGTGGTCATTGTGTTAACAGGAGTGTTGCTACCAGCCACTGAAGCCTCCCTTTTCTGATCCCGTCACTTTAAAGGAAAAATGCTCTTTAAGCACATGTAATTTCATGAGTCATTGCTAGGTTTGATGATAGTGGTGAGATTGGTTTTCACACTCTTGGTCTTTCAGGTTGAAATATAGCTTATTTGTAGTCTGACTTAGTAGTAAAAAGCCAAGATCTTAGATAGAAGGTAGTAAAAATGGAGAAAGTAGCGCTTGGTATTTATTTAGTAGTGTTTTGTATGGAAGTTTGGCAAAGTTGTCTGATGTAAAGAGCACATGTAGAAAGTTAGTGATATAATAAGAGTGCTTTGAATTTTTATAGCACTTTCCAGTGTAAACCCTTTATGTCACATTTGGTCCTTGCAAAAGAATTCTGTATGGTTAATGTTTATTCTGATATATAAGTCAGGACAAGCACTTGCTGTGTTCCAAACATTGTAATGGCTTCCCATTGCCCTCTGAGGAAAAGCCAGACTTGATTAGGATACTTGAGTTGCCCTATAGAACCTTGTCCCAGATGCTCGTTTTCCCTTTTCTGACTTTATTTTCCACTACTCTTCTCTGCTTCCCTTCTGTCACTGGGTGGCATCAGATATACTTGGCTTTCTTACTGTTCATTCAACAGGCTGGCATGTTTCTACCTCAGGGCCTTTACTTCTGCTGCTCCCTTTTTTTTACCCCAGATATCTATAGGGCTTTCTCCCTCAATTTTTTCATGTCTTTGTCCAAGTGTTATCTTTTTCAGTGAGATCATCTTTGATCATTCTTTGAAACCTCTTGCATTATTTTCCTCCTTAACTCTCATCACCATCTGACATAGTGTGTTTTAAAATTTCGGTTATTTGTTCTATATGTTTCTATGTTCATTTTTGTATATTCTCCCCATTAGAATGTAAGCTTCATGATGGCTAGGAATTGTTCACTGCTGTTTGCCTGATATCTAGAATAGTGCCACAGTATGTGTTAAATGATTGAATTGTACACATAAGCAAATGGAAGTTCAGACAACTAAAGTAACTTACTCAGGCTTGTATCTATAATAAGCCTCCAGTCTTCTATCGTAAGAGTTCACAATTTTTCACTAAAATGCTACACCCCACCTTTTAAAAAATACTAATTCTCATTTTAACTGGTTAATTCTATTAATTCTATATTATTAATTTAATTCTAATTTTTAACTAGAACCAACTTCTAATTTTTACTTATTTTATTATTATTACGTTATGAAATAAAGTGACCCCTTATCACCTTAATAAATGTCCTTCAAGTCATAATTTCACCTTGACACTTTAACAGTCTGCATACAGTTAGAGCAGGCATTCATTCTCCTTTCACTATCATTCTCAAAAAAGACCAGTACTTTGTCAATTGCAGAAAGAAGCAAACATTCACAAATTGTCCTGTTTATTTTTTAAAGCTAGTAAATAATTTTACCTATATTATCAGTCCTTTATAGATGAACGATGGTTAGACTTTTCTCACCCTGCTTGATTTGTGCATTTCACAGTAGGAAGCCATTAAAATCTGGCCTTTTGTATATAGTTTTTTAAAGGCTAAAAGGGCACAAAAGGGGAGGTAAATGAAATTGCTAATTGTTCTCTTCTGCCACTTTGAACCTTTTAGAAAATCTTGACATAATTTCCCCCCCGGAACGCTTTATGAACTGAGATGTGTATTAAAATTAGGTACAGTGATGGGTTAAGTCAAAAGAAGCTTTTCCTTGGCATCATGCACTCTCACTACAAACAGCCCTTTATGATGCGCAAGACAAAACTAAATCTCTCCTCTTTTCTGAGCATTGTATTCTTTGGTGATTGTGGTTTTTTCCCCTTTAATTCTAGAAAGAACCAAAATAGTAAGATCTGTACTGAATTAACATAATGTAATGTAGTTCATAGGCTCTCAAACTAGAAAATCATTTTTTTGGATATGATTGAACATTTTTTGAAGTCATTGGGAAATCTTTGTGCTGGGTATGGTGAAGGTAGTTTGCAGAAATAACTACATGTATATTACATAGTTCACAGAATGGACTAATACCCTTTATTCTGCCTGGAAATCTTCTAACCAGCAGTTTCACTTAGCTCTAAAGTGATTTATAGGTGACCTTCATTATCATAGATGCCCAACAGTATTTGTTCATACCTCTTTTATGGATAACATTCTGCTTGAAGTCTGGTTGTTTGTGTATTTGTCTTATCTCTACTACAGATTGCTGAGTCTTCAAGAATAAGGACAGAGCCTACTTATGTCTGTATCTCTCACAGGGCTAGTGCTTTACAGGTACTAGGTGCTTAATAAAATGTTTAAATGAATTCATTAGGAGGAGAATAGCCTTCTTAATTGAAAATGTCAAATTATAAATTAGATGCAGTGGAATTTGTGTTGTTTTATCTTAACTTGAAACTTTTGCAAGTTAGTAATTCAAATGTATTGTAGATTACATTTCCCACATTCCTGCTCTGCCATCCCCCCCGGGGTACCCTTTCGATTTTCCAACCAACCATCAGGGAGCCTAGTCTATTAAAATATTTGATCAGTCAGACCACATATTCCTTGACAAGAGAGAAGAGTTCCTTTTTTGAATTTTCCCTTTACATTTTAGAATTTGGGGAATTGTTATCCTTATCATAGAACATTTACTGTTTATCAGACGGCAGTTCAGGAGCACGCATACTCCCACGTGATTGTGCCCCATGTGTAAAATATAAGTCAAACCAACAAATACTTCCCTCCGTTTTCTTGCCTGCAAACTGGGGCATTTAGTTTCCAGAACCCTTGTGAGTATGAAATGAGATAAAATATGTTAACGTGGCCAGGTCAAAGTGTCTTTCTATGTCGGACGACATAGTTTATTATTCAAACTTGGGCTTTGCTCAAGTATGTAGTAGTCTCTTTTTTTTAATAGTTTGATCGAGATCTTTTAAAAGCAACTTCACTAATCACAGAAGAAATAAAGCCAGACAAGAGTTTGCTAAAACAAAGAATCAGAAATTTTGGGAAGATCCACTCTTTACCATCGTGTAACTAAAGTGTAGTCACAGATTGGCTTAGCTGGACGTGCTTATTGCATTATGAGTTTTTCCTCTCCTCTGTGTCTGGGCTGGCTGACTGAAGGCCGACATCACCAGCTGATTATTCGTAGTTTCTCTGGTACCCACATCACCACTTCGGAGAGGGAGCCCTCCTCAGGTCTGGGGTTCTGTGTTTCTTGCAGCTCCCCATTCTTGGCTGTTCAGTCGCCCTTGCCTCTGTTTCTTCTGGGCACTTGCTCCCTCCTCATTGTTTTTGTTACCACATGCTTGTGATTCGAGGCTCTTATGTAGACTGACAGCATCAGAAACTGTGAAGATGGAGTGTTTGCCTGGGTGTTAGCCAGTTCCCCAAACTGAGTTTCTGTGATCGTGATGCAGTCAGATTTGGTACTGGGTCACTAGGTCGCCTCGCTGGTCCCTTTTTCCACACTGGGCAGACATCCAGGTTTTCCTTCCTTTGCAGACTAGGATGAGTGTGGTAGCTGAGCCTGTGGGGCTCAACGGGGTTGGTACCCTGAGTCTGCCTGCTCTTGCCTGCTCCCCAGGTGCTCTTTCATCTTTGCTACTCAACCAGGCTTTTAGAAATTGAGGCCTCAATGATACAGGAATAACAGATACGTATCACACAAATATATCCTCTTATGTCTGCCTGTGTCTGACATTGGATCTCTCTCACCCTGTCTTCCACTAAGCTTAGCTGTGTCATGCAGTCTGTAGGGAAGGAGAGAGGTTGGCAGTGCACCATTGAGTGTTTCAGGTCCATCCCCAAGCCAGGCTGATTGCCTGGGGCCTGGGCTGTGCTGTCTTTCTTCATCCTGCCGGCATCAGAGCAAACCTTCCTGGGGCTCCAGCCTCCATTTCTTCCCCAGATTCTGCACATACACCGCCCCCACTGCCAATAGTATACAGGTTCAAGAGGGGCCATGTCAAGGCACCAGGATTGTTGGATACATGATTGAGTGTAAAGGATTGGTTTGCAGAACAAGTTGTTGAGTTTAGCTTTCAGCTGTTGCCTAGATTTTGTTCTGCTTCATGTTTGTATCACTCTGTGCCTTCTAGCTCATCATGTTTGCTTCGAACAGAGCAGCATAATTTTTTTTTATTGTGGTAAAATATACATAATATTTACCACTTTAACCATTTTTAAGTGTATGATTTGGCGACATTAAGTCCATTTGCATCGTTGTTCAGCCATTACCCCACCATCCAACTCTAGAACTTTCTGTCATCACAGACTGAAACTCTGTACCCATTAAACACTAATCCCCCTATCACCCCACCCCAACCCCTAGTCTCTTCTGTTCTACTTTCTGCCTCATATAAGTGGAATCTACAGTATATGTCTGGTTTATTTCACTTAGAGAACAGCACAGTTTTGTAACTTATATTTTCAAGATTTAAGTTCTTTAAAAGAGTGTGAAGTTAAAAAATGTTTGAAAACCACTGACTCTTTCTGAATTGTAACCTTTCCCACTGTTCAGCCTAGCTTCTTGGATCCCTCCCTGGGACATTCACTTGCTAACTTCTGGTTTGCCCCTCAGTCTCTAGAACATTAAACACAGGGGCTTATTGAGTGGATGAAGCTAAGAAACAGGAGGCCAGACTGATTCCTGAAATCACTCATGCATTGCTTCGGTAGGATTGTGGACAATATGTGATTTCTCTTGAGGCCACAGCTCCATTTGGGAGGTTTTTGCTGGTGCTGGGGGTCGGTTTGAGAGTGTCTTGGAGTAAATATTCTCACTGATACCAGCAGCCCCAGGAAGCTTCTCTGAGAGCCTGGTTTTCCCTGAAGACTTGGTTTTATGGGAGCTGCATGCCGCATGGTGTCGGATTCTGGGGCTGCATGCTTTTCAGTACAGAGCAAGAGTGTAATTGGATTTTGAGTTTTGGGTTGCTGGGCAGGGACATATACTTTTGTTTTAATGAAGAACATGAATGGGACATTTGCCCCTTTCCCCCCTGTACCTAGTTGAATGGATTTCAAATAAGAAATTTCCTTAGGTTTAATGAAATTTTTCTGGAAAGAGCAGTCCAGTGTCCTTTTAGAGTCTTGAGTTGGGGAATAGGAATCTAGGTGCAGGTCACTGGCATGGTTGTCAAAGCCTCGTTTTGCTGATGTTAGTAACTCAATATTCAGGAACAGTCAGGGGCGGAAAGGGTGTCAGAAGTCATTAAGTTCAGCCTTTAAGCCTCAGTGTTCTTACCTCGAGGGTCATTAGGAAATTCTAAGATGCTACATGCAAAGCATTTAGCATTGCGGAGATATATATAATAGATGTTCAGTAAAGATGTCAGAATGGTGACTGTTAATAATAAATGGAGTGTGTCCAAAAGAGAAGGATCAGGATGGTAAGTGGATGAGAACCAGGATCTGGGGATGGTTAGCACAGAGGAAAAACAATTTAGAAGGGCAAGCATGATACGTGTCATTAACTCTGGAGAACTGTCAAGTAGTAGAAGAATTGGATTTTTTATGTGTCTTATTGGTGCTAAGAACAAAAAGTTACTGTGGAGAGATTATAGCTCCAAATTAATGGGAATTTTCTAGTACTTAGAAGAACATTCAAACTAAATAGGCCACGTTGAGATTTAGAACAGATTCTTAGATTCCTCATGGGTAATGATACAAGTACAATAAAACTCTTAATTTTAGGTAGCATTCATCCCCATTTTACAGATGGCCTTTGAGAGCAGGAACTATATTGTCCACAAGGCATTCCACAGGCAGCCGGCCACCTTCCAGGCTCTTCTTAATTTTCCATGAATGAAAATAAAATTTTTTCAAACACCAGATTTGTGTCTCTGCTGCTATACAACTTGTGCCGAGTAATATATGCATCTAACTTGCTTTAAAATGTTTATTTTTTTTTTCTTGAAAAATACTAGTCATATCTAAAATGTCCTTGCCCCATTTTTTTGTTCTTTATCTCATGGATCGTTGTAAAATGCTTACATTCAGTGTCAGCATATTAGTTGTAACCTTTTATTGCTATTGATATCTATAAGTACGTTAAGTAAATCTTCATTTTGCTGACCTCTTTGAGGATGCATGGCATCAGCAGATTCTCTCTTTCACTGGACAGGTGAGAGATTAGCGGGATCAAGTCAATTTTTTCCCTTTTTGCTTTGTTTTCTCCAGAGCAGCAAGATTCATTGTCTAGCAAGGGGGAAACTGTGTTAAATGGCAGAATTTGTCTTCCAGTTAATGGTTTAAAGAGTGAATGTAAATTATGGAGGTGGTTTGCACAATGTCTGATAGGTACTACTCTAAGGGAATTCTTTTGTAAAAAGCTGTTTAAGCGAGACAATCATTTTGACTTCACCAGATTAATAGCACAATAATTAATAGCACAAGGGCTTTTCAGTATAAAAATTGGCTTATAGATAATTTGAGATGGCAGTTTCCTCTTCCCTTCCAAGATCAGTAAGTAAGGCTGCTTTGCCAGACCTATTTCCATTTTTAGCGAAAGAAAGAGCTTTCTGTGTACTCACACGATAGTTCCTGAGGCCATTCGTTAACCTGCTGTCCACTCGAGGGAGGTCAGCAGGAGCTGGGGGTCTGAGTGGCCCCGGAATAACCATCTCAGTCCTGCCAGATGTGGGAAGTTGTGGGAGGCCCACAAGGCGTGGAGTCTTTCAACTGTAGCTGCAGATTACTTCCCAGAAAGGGCAGGTGGATGTGGATGGTGGGGATGGGATGACTCTTTTCCCGTATTTTATTCTTTTGTCATCCTTCTGACTATTTTCCCCCTCTGTGCTTTGTAGGAAACTGAGTCTCTTGAGGAATCTACAGATGAGTCTGAGGTAAGATGGTGGTTCGGGAGCCTGAGGATTTCTGGCTCGCCATGGTATCTTGTTCTGCCTTATTAAATGAGACATTGCTGAGGATTGGGGGGTGAGGTAAAATAGGGCCATGGGTGATTGAGCCTTGGGGAAGAACGTGACAGTTGTCTTTAAAAATATTAAATGGATTGACTTAAACAGGAAAAGGAATGCTTTCTCCTGATCTTGAGTAGTAGTTTAACCCAAAGTCTGTTGGCAGTGGGAACTTTGATGCAGAGTTTTACAGACTAATTTTGACACTTAAAAAAAAAAAAAATCTATATTTTAGGGGCCCCTGGATAGCTCAGTTGGTTCAGCATCTGACTTGATTTCAGCTCAGGTCGTCCTCTCAGGGCTGTGAGACGTAACCCCAAGTTGGGCTCCGCACTGGGTGTGGAGCTTGTAAGATTCTCTCTCCCTATGCCCCTCCCCCCTCCCCCACTCTTGAGTGGGCTCTGTTTCAAAAATCAATCAGTCTGTTTTAAAACAACCACTGTAGGTTCTCTAATATTTATTCTTTCTTCATTCTTTTAATGAATATGCCATGTTCACTGATGTAATTTCTAAATCATGGAAATTATAGTTTATTTCATAAAATAAGAAGGAAAGTAACTACCTGAAAAACTGTTAAGGAGCTAAGTTGTGCTAAAGGTTATATTTTAAGGAGAATAAATATATAAAAAATATTTATATATCTATAAATGTATAATATATATTTATAAAGGTATAGTTATAAGTATATAATAAATGTAAATATTTATATATTTATAAAAATAGATTTTTTTTAAATTTTTAAAGATTTTATTTATTTATTTGACAGAGATCACAAGTAGGCAGAGAGACAGGCAGAGAGAGAGGAGGAAGCAGGCTCCCCGCTGATTAGAGATTCTAATGCGGGGCTCGATCCCAGGACCTTGGGATCATGACCTGAGCCAAAGGCAGAGGCTTTAACCCACTGAGCCACCAGGTGCCCCCAAAATAAAAATTTTTTAAAAATTTTCAAGACTATGCGTAAGATATAAATTTAAGTATGACACTAGTGAACTACCAATTTTACGGGTGGACTATTAATAATAATTACATTTTTTCCTTTTAATATTTCATTTAGCTCAGAGGAATGAAAAAATATCTATGATAACCTGCTGGAAATTCACACCAATGTGACTGTAACCAATAGAGTCTATACATTTAGGTTGATGCTGCATACAGTTATTATATGGATTTTGTTTGCTTGTTCAGGGAAAAGGTGGGTTTAAACGTATTCTTCTAGAGAACATCTTATATGATACGCTACTGTGCATTTGCAGTTTGGCTGTAGAGCCATGATTCCTAATATTTGTGCTGCTGAGGATCTCTGATCCTCTCTTTGGGGCTCCTGATAAGGCACTACAGAATTTGCTTATAGATACGGTATAATACTTGTTGATTTTTTTTTTTTTTTTGATAGGGAGAGATCACAAATAGGCAGAGAAAGAGGGGGAGCAGGCTCCCCGCTGAGCAGACAGCCTGATGCAGGGCTCGATCCTAGAACCCTGAGATCCTGACCTGAGCCAAAGGCAGAGGTTCAACCCACTGAGCCACCCAGGTGCCCCAATACTTGTTGATTTTTAATAAAATCCTGAAAAGCAATTTAGCTTCCCATTCTCATATTTGGAGATTTCCAGTTAACCATATTCTCAGAAACACTGGTATAGAATTCTGCAGTGTTGGAGCCCTGTCCAAGAATTTCATTTCAGAGGATGTTGGCAGCCACCTAAATAAATATTTCCACACATCCTTCTGATACTAAACGGATCCACAAGGAGAGCAAACGAGACACACATAACTCATCCCTCCAACGTAATCAGGAAACAGGGTGTGCTGTAAACTTCAGTGTAAGTGGGGGAATACATATCCAAAACCAGCAGAGCCAGCTCCGGATTGAGTCTGGAGCTGAGTCCAGAGGAGGCGAGTTGGAGATGAAGAGACTGTAGCTGAGTCCCAGCAGGAGTGGTTTCATGCAAAAGTGTCCCCTCCCCCAGGAGGGAAACGGCCCCACCCTGAATGGGCAGTCCTGAGAACAGGTCTGACAGCTGCTGGATCTGAGCACTGGCTGTTAGGGAATTTAAATGAGGGGGCTTGACAGGGTGTGGGACCAGAGGGGACAGTGTTGGGATGAGGCTGGTACTGGAGAGAGAGGGGAGGCATCCCTTGAAAGCATGGTGGTGACATTACAGGAAGGGGAGGAAATTAAAGGTACGAAGCGGGAAATCAGGATACTTGCATCCCCTCTCTCTCCCAGAAAAAGTACCACTTCCTAAAGAAGATGCACTTCATTTATCCGTGTAACTAAGAGACCTAGGAAACCTTTCAGATAACCTCGTCCTCTTCATAGGAGCACCTCTTGTTGCTGTCCTGGCAATCTGAGACTCGTAAAATTGAACAGGGATGGCAGGGAGCGTCCATTCAAAAAACTATGGTATGGAGAGCAAGTGAAAACCAAACATTTTCAGCTGAAACAAGCAGCAGCATAACACTCCATCATAACTTGAATGTCTTTAAACAAGCATTTGCAGATAGAGAAAACTATCTTAAAACAGAACTTTTAAAACTCAGAATAGAAATGGACCAAAAACTAGGAAGGAAGGAAATAAGAGCTGACCACTTAGGAAAGACATAGAAGGAGAGGATCATTCTTGTAAAGTTGACGAAACCGAAACCGAGACGCAAAAGGTAACCTGATCGTCTAATCTCAGACAGCTGGTTCACAGACGTGAGTTCAAACTCAAGCCCCAGATCTGGGCTCTTCCCATCATTTTTCCTGCTGGCTCTGGTGTCTTCTCCATCGGCTGGGACAGAGGGACTGTGGAGGCAGGCCTTGGGTTCATGTCTCAGCCATACTTTGTACCTGCTCTGTGGCCTTGCACGCAATCTCTCTGTTCCTCAATTCCTTCACGTGTGCCTTGTGGGTTGCCCTGAGGGTTAGATGAGATTGCTCTTTGCAAAGCATGTTGTGCAGTGCCTAGCACGTGGGAAGCCCTCCCCGAAAGCTAGTGATCCTCAGCTTCTATTTTAGAAGGAGCGCTGGTCTCCTCTTACAGCCTGGGGCTTCAGCTGCAGGGCTTGGGGAGACTCCCCGAGACTCTGGGACTCAGGGTGGTTACTCTCCCATCTGGGTTTTCGTGGGTTCATGGGCCAACAAAGGAGTCAGGCTGGTGATAGGCCAAGTTTGGGCTTTTTAGTATGGTGAGTTGGTTTATAATCCAGTCTTTGGAGCTGTTTGTTCTGGGTGTCTCAATTTGAATCACTTTCCAGATCCATGCTCGAGATTGTAAGACACTGTTCTGTTGCCAAAAAATCTTTATTTTTCCTTTTCTCCTCTTCCTCTATCACCCCACTAGGTTTTGTACTGTTGGTTCCCCTTTCACAGGGCGGACATTTCCTCCATGTACTTCTCCCTCTTTATTCAAGTGCTCAGATAGTTTCCATTTCTGCAAACAACAATGTTTAGTGTTTTCAACCATGAATTGTAGCAGTTTATCTGTTTTCCTTAGGAAAGCCACATTTCTTATAGACTGGGCCTTTATACTGAGAAGACCCTAGCGTTAGGTTTTTCTGAAACTATTATTTTTAAAGTTTGAATGTAATTTTAATTAAAAAATTGTTAATTGTGGTAAAATATACATATTTTATACATATAAAATATACATAACATATACATAACAAGAATTGCCATATTGGGGCACTTGAGTGCCTCAATTGTTAGGCCTCTGACTCTTGATTTTGGCTCAGGTCATGATCTCAGGGTCATGAGATTAAGCCCCTCTTTGGGCTCACGCTCAGTGTGGAGTCTGCCTGAAGTTCTCTCTCTCCCTCTTCCAGCGCTTGAGCTCTCTAAATAAATAAATAAATAAAATCTTTGAAAAACTTGCCATCTTAACCACTTTTAAGTGTATAGTTTAGCATTGTTAAGTACATTCACATTGCTGAGCAGCCTACCTCCGGAACTTGTTTATCTTGCAAAACAGAAATTCTGTGCCATCAAATTACAACTCCCTATTCCCCCACCAGCTTCTGGCAATCACCTTTCTACTTTCTCTGTCTGAATTTGACTGCTCTAGAAACCTTATATAAGTGGAATCATGCAGTATTGGTCTTTTGGGAACTGGTTTATTTCATTTAGCAGCATGCCCTTAAGGTTCATCCATTTTGTCACATAAGTCAGAATTGCCTCTTTTTTTAAGGTTGAATAATATTCCACGGTATGTCCATACCACATTTTATGTGTTCACCCACTGATGGACACTTGAGTGGCATTTACCTTTTGGCTTTTATGAGCAGTGTTACAATGAACATGAGTTTAAAAGTATCTCTTTGAGACATTTTGCTTTTAATTCTTCTGAATATGTACCCAAAAGTGGAATTGCTGGATCACATGGTAATTCTATTTTTAATTTTTTGAGGAACCACTATACCATTTTCTCATTTTCCATAGAGACTGCACCACTTTATGTTCCCAGCAGGAATGCATGGGGGTTCTAATTTCTCCACATCCGTGCCAACACTTGTTTTTTCTTTTCTTTTTTTTTTTTTTTAATAGTAGCCGTCCTGACAGTTATGAGGTGATATTGTGGTTTTCATTCACTTTCCTAATGATTAAGTGATATCAAACATCTCTTCATAAACTTTTTGGCCATTTATATATTTTCTTTGAAGAAATGTCTGTTCAAGTTCTTTGCCCATTTTCAAATTGAGGTTTTGGTTTTTGTTCTTGAATTGAGGAGTTCTTTATATATTCTGGATATTATTCTGTATCAGATAAAAATGGATGGATGGATAGAAAAGGATAGAGATATACATATTGTATTTATATATAATTCAGCAACCTGTGAATAGAATAGATGGATAGATGTATTGACATATAGATACAGATCTACAGAGTTGTGATTTAACTATGTCACTATAAAGAATATAAATAATGTAATATATAAAAAATATAAGGGTGCCTAGGTGGCTGAGTGTGTTAAGCCTCTGCCTTTGGCTCAGGTTATGATCCCAGTGTCCTGGGATCAAGCCCCGCTTCCGGCTCTCTGCTCAGTAGGGAGCCTGCTTTTCTCTCTCTCTCTCTCTCTCTCTCTGCCTTCTTGTGATCTCTCTCTCTGTCAGATAAATAAATACAATCTTTAAAAAAAGAAAAAAATATATATCTCCATATCTCAGTTATACAGTTCACAGTACTTGAATAATTTTTCCAATTCCATAGGTTTCCTTTTCACTGTTGAGTGTATTCTTTCATGCATAGAAGTTTTAAAATTTTGATATACGTCCAGTTTATCTATTTTTGCTTTTCTCCCTGTACTTTTCATGTCATATCCAAGAAATCATTGCCACATTCAGTGTCATGAAGTTTTTCCCTTATGTTTTCTTCCAACTTCTCATTTTGTGTGTTCAAGAAAGAAGTGTTAACTGCTCAAAATTGTCTTTGTTTTCTTCATTATTCTTGAAACCTGCAACCAAATGAAATGAAATTTCCAGGTGTAGTATAATTAATGTAATTGAAAGTGGTGTATATGTGAGCATGTAAACCTTAGGAGGATTTTAAGTTGAGCTTTGCTGTTAAAGTAGAAATTCAAAGCTGTATTACCAACCAAGAGAGTACGTTAAGCGTCTTGCCTTCGTGTTAATACTACATGAGTTTTGGCAGATTTTGTAGGATAACTAAAGTGTTCCTATTTTTTTTTCTAACATATAATCCACTGTGTATTCCACCTTGATATGATAAGCCAGACTGTTTCTTAAATGGTGTTTTACTTTCGAAAAGAGTAACACAGAAGTATGTGGTCAGAAGAACTCATTCTCATTTTGAAGCTCTAAGCTTCTGTCAACACTGGGGACAACTGCTTTGGTCTGGGTGGGGGCTGAGTGCTACAGGAGCCCGGAGGAATGGATGATAAGTCGGGAACGGCTTTGCTTGGGATCTTGAAGATTGAAATATGGAAGATAAATCTAGGCAGAGGCTGCCCCAGTCTTTGGGAAGAGACTGAGTGATGAAGGGGCACACACATTCTGCTGGCCAGCTGGGAGGCTCAGGGTGTGGCTGGAATGTGGAGGAAGCTGGGAAAATGAGGCTGGACGAAGAACTAGGGTGAGGTTGTAGAGCTACGAATGTGTCAAACCAGACAGTTTAGACTTGATCTGATGGACACTGGGGAGCCAGCGAAAGGCATGCTTATGGGGAGTGGGCACAGGGGTTGGTGACAGATGAGCTGGAAGGAGAGACCCATGGCAGGAAGTTCTAGTGCAAGCCACTAAAGAGATAACAGGAATGTAGGTGCCTGGGCTAGGCAGGAGCAGAAGACAAAGAGGAAATGCTTCTCAAGTTCAGTCAAGAGGAAGTGTGGATAGTATGTGAGAGTCGATCTTGGTAGGGGAGTCAAAAAGATTCCAAAGCGTCTAGTTCAGCTGTGTTGTAAGAAATTGAGTGAACTCCACTTTTAGGCAGTTAAAGGAAAAAGACATTTTAAACTTGAAGTTGACACCTCTATATCCAATTCTTTCTTTGAAGTGGTACTTTTCTAATCCATTGGTGACTCCTTTTCTAATTGTTTTGGTCAGGCTGATACAAATAATATGCTTTCATATTAAATATGGTTTTAAAGAAAAGCAAATGAGCAAGCTAATCTCTGGGATTTTATTTCTCAGAATCCTCCAAGGTACTTAGAGGAGGTTTGGAGCTCTCTTTGGAGCAAAGATGGTGAAGTGGATTGAGCAGTGTTCAGAATCTATTTTGATAATGAAGATTATTACAAAAACAAACAAATTTATTATAGGAAACAGCAGTTGGCATTTTGGTAAGCTCCTTAGATATGTTCATTAGCACAAGTTTTGGCCATGGTTATTGCTTCTCTTTTACAGATGAAGAAATAGACTTAAGAATGTTTAGGTAACTGCCAGGGACACTCACTGGTAAATGGATTTGAATCCCACAGTCAGACTCCAAAGCCTGGCCTTCTACCTTGTCCAACTTTCCTGTGAGCTCTCTGATTTTATTTCAGACTCTTCCTCTGTTTTCCTTTGTAGAATTAGACAAAATTTAAAAAAAAAAAAATCTCCCTTGGAACTCCTACCTATGTATAAAATGATATTTTGGGTGATGTTACAGATTTTGGCTTGTTGAACTAGTAGGAAAAGCAATTTCAGAATTTTTGAACTTTGCCTTATTCTCTAGAGAATAAAGATTGTCTTGCTAATTTACAGATAACATTAATAGTTATAATAAACTAATGTTTTGCCATAGAATAAATGATTCATGTAGAAAATAATTATAAACATTTATAAAATATAAAATAAATGTTAGTTACTAAGTTATATCCCCTTCAAAAAGTACATCCATCTTTGGGTGGGGGGAGTTGAGCTGCAAGAGTGTTCATTGCAACTTTGTTTATAATATAAAAATTTGGAAACAGGCCAAATGTCTGAAAGGAATTATATTATCTTTATAATTGATAAAAGCATTCTACAAAAATGTCATTTAGAGCAGAGGCTGGCAAGCTATTTCTATAAAGGTATAGGTAGTAAATATTTAAAGATTTGCAGACAAAGAATACTGAGGATATTATGTAGATATGTAACCATATGAAAATATAAAAACCTGCTTGAAAGCTGTATGAAAACAGGTATCCAGCTAGATGGGCTATTTGTAGTTTACTGATTCCTGATTTAGAGTATAATCCAGTTTTTTTCCACCCTCCAAAATCCACATGTAAGCACAGAAAAGCCACAGGACTATAGTGTCACTGGGTCATGTGATTCTTATTTTATTTATTACCATCTGCCTTTATTTTCTAAGTTTTTATAAATATGCATTACTTATATACTTAGCAAACTGATACAGTTTTTTTTAATGGAACAAATTAATCCCTGTACATATTCTTGTAGTCTTTTGAGTCGATGTTACAGAGCTTCTGGTTTGCGAAGCAGTGGGACTCAAAATAAAACTGCATGCCCTTCCTTCCTTACCTCACACTAAAACAAGGGAGTTAGGGAAAAGGTTTGGTTTCTTTCATGCTCTCTTTACTTCAGCCAATATTTTACATAAGGCAGAAATTGTTTTTAACGCTAATAGACATTTTTTCTTAAGTTTTTTTTTTTTTAAGTTTTAAGTGTTGAGAGAAGTATAGAGTCACATGCAGTTCTAAGAAATAACAAAGATTCTCTGTACCCTTCACCCCGTTCCCAAAGGGTAACATCCTGCATCACTCTGCTGCAATATCACAACCAGGAAATCAATATTGGTAACAGTCCAGAGACCCGACTCAGATTTCACAAGTTTTACATTCATTCATTTGAGCATGTGTGTGTATGTGTGTCAGTTCTTTGCACTTCTGTCATGTGTGAAGAGTCATGTGACCACAACTGCAGTCAAGATGCAGAACTGTTCATCGTGGTTCCCTTTTCTAGTCACAGCCACTCCCTCCCCCCAGCTCCGCAATCTGTTCTCCCTCTCCCTAACTTTGTCATTTTGAGCACATTATATGAATCGAACCATACAGTGAGTGTGTAACCTTTTCAGATTGACTTTTTCTACTCTGCCAATTTGTCTTTTAATTTTTGTGGTTAGATCATTCACATTTAAGGTAGTTATTGACACGTTAGGGCTTGAGTCTACCATCTTCCGTTTTCTCTTTCCTCTGCTTTTCATTTCTCTTATTTCTCGTTTCTTCCCTTTCTGTGGGTTAATTGAACTTTTTTTTAAGGTTCTAAAAATTTATTCATAGGTTTTTGGGTTTTTTTTTTAAGTGGTTGACTGTTCTTTTCTTTCAGAACTTGAGAAATGTTCTGCTATTTTCTACTGTCCTCTGTCATTTCAAATGACCATTATGTTGTCCTTGATGTTGTCCTTATGCTTCCCTGTAAGTAATTGTGTCCTGTTTCCCTGGCTGCTTTCCAGATTTTTTTTTTTTTTTTTTTTTGCCTTAGTTTCCAGAAGTTCAGTTATCGTTATGATGCCTCTTGGTGTGGATTTTTTCGATTTATCTTAACTGGAGTTTGCTCAGCTTCTTGAATCTGTAGGATTATGTCCTTCACCAGTTTTGGAAAGTTTTCAGCCATTATTTCTTTGAATACTTTTTCAGTTCCACTCTCTCTTCTCCTGGGACTTGAGTAATTTGAATGTTAGCCCTTTTGTTATTGTTCCATAGGTCTCTGAGACTCTGTTCTATGTTTTTCAGTCAGTTTTCTGTCTTGTTCAGGTTGGGCAAATTCTATGGATCTGTTCTCAAGTTCATTGTTTATGTTCTTTCTCATATCCTCTCTAATGTTGATGCCATCCACAAAGTTATTTCTTTTGGTTATTTTATTTGCCAGTTCTAATGTTTCCATTTTTTGAAAAAACTTCTATTTCTTTGCTGAGAAAGCCTATTATTTCATTTGTTTCAAGAGAATTTATAATTGCTCTTAGAAGCACTTTTGTGATGGTTGCTTTAAAATCTTGCCAGATAATTCTAACATCTGATTCATTTCATATATATATGCATTTTAATGAAGACCGTATTTAAATCATGAAGAATCATCAGTTTAATTTTTTTTCAGGTCCATTTACGTGCCATGTGTTGTGCTGAGTGCTTTGAGTGGATTATTTCATTTTAAGATGAGCCACAGTCCTATCAGGTACTTCAGTATGCAGGAGAAGTTGGCTATGCCACAGTATAGTTCCAAAACTGTAACAGCTTAACACAACAGAGATTTATTTCTGAGTGTAATCAGTAGTGCAGAGAGAAGTTGTAGCATCAACAATACAGAAATGTCATCATTTTCCATAGGGTCTTTCCTATTAATGGACCAGAAACAATATGCCGTGGCATACTTTGGCCATGGAGCTGGAAACTGAAGCAGCTCTGCTTTGTGGAGAGATGTATTTTCTTAAACCTGGCTTACTTCGAATAGGTGCTTGGTGTATTATTTATTTAGAAGTATATTCCATCTTTCTTCAAAGAGCTTAGTGTGCTATACAAAGAGCTTTGTAGGAGAAGCATCAAATTGTTAGCGTAACATTTCAAGATGAAACTTGCACAGCAAAGGGAGAAATAACAAGGGAAACCACCAAACTAAGGAGGGGGCGGCAAGGAAGGAGAAGAGCACTGAGTGAAACAGAGAGGTAGTGAGTGCGCTTTGTACCAAGTGCGGGTTCCAGTGAATGCGGGCCAGTAGCTACACCAGAGCTCATTCTGCCTGTGTCCATTACTTTGAAGTGAAGAAATCATGTAAATCATTGTACGCTGGGCCTGTGCCTGGCATGTAATAGCAGAGAGAGTTAATTAGTGTCATCGTTCTCTTTCTTTTTGCTACCATTATTAATAAATGTGCCTGCTAAAGAGATGCCCATTCAAATCTGGCTCACTTCTCGCAGATATGATCAGAATACCTCGAATATGTTAGATATATTAATTTTAATAAGTGGACAAGTAGCTCAACCTATTTAAAGTAAACCTACATGCATTTTATATTGAATGAGAAATTAATATTAAAATAAAATGCAACTTCTGGATGCATCAGCCACCAGGATTGTTCTTTTTCAATTTTGTTAAAATGAAAAGCAGTCATTGTGAGAAATCAAGAGATAGCTTTTTTAATCAGAAAATGCATCACAGAAAAATAATTTATTTATCTTTCCTGGTGGTTAGAACACTGTGAATCATTTATTGAAACTTAAATTGATTCTTTACATGTATTAATTTTAATAAATTTAGAGCAACTAGTAACTAAAATGGTAATGTTCCTTGTTAGGAGATTGATTGCTGAGAAAAATGAAGCATGGGGTTATAATATATCCTTCCAAATAGCCTTTGGATCAAAAATTTGCTCTTTCATTTAATGAGCTATTAATATTAACAGGTTTTGCTGATTATTGCATCACCCAGGCATGGATAAACATTCTCTTTGAAGCATATATTATAAAAATTATATGTTTGGAAATGTAATAGAAACTTTCCAGGTACAAATATAGATTTGTGAACCTGTATTTCTGCCATTTGTTAGAGATTGAAAAGATGAACATGACTCTGGTATGATATATCTTTGAACAGAGTTTATAATTTCAACTACCTAGGGGAGAAATTATTTTAGGCAGTCCAAGATAGACTGATTGATCATTTTACTTATTTGGCAAATATTTATTGGGTACTTTTATCTTGTGGGTGCTAGGCTATGCCAGTATTTTATGAAGGAGGCAGACAATAAAGAAAAACTTACATATTTGATGGTAATAAATGTTGTGGATAAAAATAACATTGGATTAAGGGATTGTGGAGTGGGCCGAGGTGCTGTTTCATCCTGGGTCCTCAGGGAGGGCCTCAAATATGACATTTGACTAAATACATGGGAGAAAGGTTTTGTGGGTAAAAAGAAGAGCAAACACAACACCTTCACGTAGGGTTGCTGGACGTCTTTGAGGATGCGAGGGGAGCTGAATGTTAGGAAATGAAGTAGCTAATGGCTAGAACAAAGAGACTATAAACCAACTTATGGACTTGGTTTCTACCCTGAGTAAGATAGGAAGCCATTGGAGGCTGTTGTTTTAGTGAGAGCGCTCTGGATGCTCTTTGAAAAAAGTCTTGGACAGCAAGTAGGGAGCAGCAAGACCAGTTATGAGGCTTTGGCAGAGCTCTAGCTGGAGGTGAGGAAGGACTTAGGGTAGTTTCTGAAGTAGAGCCAGTAGATTTCTTGACTAGGACACGGGGCTGTAAGTGGAAGAGAGGAGTCAAGGGTGAACAACTAGAAAGGTGGAGTTGTGAACTAAGATGGGATAAGACTGGCTAGTGCTGGTTTTGGTGCTCAGGGTAAGGTGTTGGTGGGGTATTTCAGAAGTTCCATTTTGGCTCTTTTAAGTTGGAGATGTCAATTAGGCATCCAAGTGGAAATTTCAAGTATGTAGTTGGGTAAAGAAGACTAGTGCAGGTCTGGGCTAGAGATAAGAATTTTTTTTGGTAAGATTTTATTTGAAAGAGAGAGAGAGCATGCACATGTGCACAAGCGAGGGGCAGGGGTAGAGAGAGAAGCAGGCTCCCCCTGAAGAGGGAGCCCAATTCGGGGCTCCATCCCAGCACCGGATCATAACCCGAGCCAAACGAAGGCAGATGCTTAACGGGCTGAGCCACACAGGTGCTCCGTAGGATAAGAATTTTTGAGTCAGCATTTAGATGGTGTTTAAAACCATGAAACTGGATGACATCATTTAGGGTCTGAGGTCAGATAAATGAGAAGCCTGAGGCCTGGAGTTAAGGGTTACTACAGCATTTTTGAGATCTGGTAGATGAAGGGAAATCAGCAAAGGGCACTGAGAAGAAGTAGCTAATGAGTTAGGAAGAAAGCAAATGAGAGTGGTGTCCAAGAAGCCAAGGGAGGAATGCATCTCAGGAAGAAGGGCATGGCCAGCTGTGCCAAGTACCATGGAAAGGAATAATAAGAGGAACTTTAGAGACTTGCCCTTGAATTTATGAAGGTGAGGCCATTGGCCATCCATATAGGAGCAGTTGTGGTGGCTCATGGCAATGGGGGTGGTGTGGGGCCTGGACTGGTATGGGCTCAAGAGAGATTGGGTTGGCAGAATGTCTTTCGTGCTCTCAGAAATTCTTGTACTGCCTGTCTCAAAATGGTGACATGTTGAATGCTTATAATGTGGAGTGGCTGTTGAGGGAGATAATGTGTCTTTAGCACTTGGCCAGTCATGAGAAGGCATTCATTAAACATGCTGCTGCCACTGCTTTGTTATTTTTATACCACTTCAGTGCCAGGTTCTTTCATGAGGGCTGGGCCCCTGTCCCTGTGGTCTCACTAGCAGAGCTGCTTGTGAATGAATAAATGAATTGATTTCACAAATCCTTAGAACAGTTACATGAAACTGGTTATAGTTCATATATATATGAAACAGTTATATGAAACTTTCTGTTCTTATTTTGGAAATTATAAAACCAGGACTTTAAGAGATCCCTTTATCAAAAATGGATATCAAGGACCTCCTGACTCAAGCTGAGAAATGTTTTATCCCATGCCGTCTCATCAAAAGGATCATGGTTTAATTCAGGGACAAGCAAGTGAGAACTGTCTTTTAGCTTTGGCTTGAGGGCATCCAGCTCCATACCCACTATTATTTTTATCTTCTCACAGTAGCAGGCAGAATAACGGTAGGGAGAGTCATGGTCCTCAAAGATGTCTGTGTCCTAATCCCTGGAACCTGTGCCTGTGTTATGTTACATGGCAAGAGAAATTAAGGTGGCAGATGGAATTAAGGTTGCTAATCAACTAACTATAAAATAGGGAGATTGTTCTGGATAATCCAGGTGGGAACACTGTAGTCACAAGAATCTCCACAAGTGGATGAGAGGCAGAGGAGGCCAGAGTGATGTGATGCGGGAAGAACTTGACCCACCTTTTTTGGCTTTGAAGGTACAGAAAGGAGGGGGCCCACAGCGAATAAATGCAGGTGGCGTCTAGGAGCTGGAAAAGATGAGGAAACAGATTCTCCCCTAGAGCCTCCAGAGGAATGCAGCCCTTCTGTGTATTGATTTTTGCCCAGTGATACCTGTATTGGACTGTAAGACACCAAACTTGCGTTGTTCTAAGCCACTGAGTATGGTAATTTGTTACAGCAGCCACAGGAAACAAATACAGTAAATAATGTGATTGGATGATCTTATCCCCTTAGCACTTTTCATTCAGCACAGAAAACAGTTGAAATGAAACTGCTGATACTTTTGGGAGCTGTGTTTATAAAAACGTGTGTGTCTCTTCTGATACTGGTCCAAGAATGTTGTTTATATAATCATTGCACTCGGCAATTAGAACCTGATTCTACTGTCAGGACTTGAAAACATTCCTTTCTCTGAAGACTCAAGAAATGCTGTAACAAAACTAATTCCTAAAATCTACAGATTTCTTTTCTTCCATGAGCTATTTCAGTTTTAGTGCAACCGTTTTTAAGTATAAAGATTCATAGGTGTCTGCGTTACCATCATTCTTTACTTTTAGAATATGATTGTTTTCTCCAAAAACCTCAGTGAATGAAATAAATCCCTGAAAATAGTATCAAAAGGGATGAGAGAGAGGAAACCTTTGATGAAGCTAAAGGTTTTAGGCTGTTGTCATCATTTCCATCAGTGATCGGGGGCGCCTTTGACATATTTGGTCTGTGATGTTGTAGGAGTGCTGACACCACTGACTCCAAGATGTTCGAGAGAACAAGATGTTCTCTCCTCTGGCTTGCAGGGGCGCCAGGGTGTACCACTCTAGATAACTAGTAGGGATCCGCTGGTGCACAGGTGGTGCCACTCTAGATGACTAGTAGGGATTCTCTGGTGCACAGGTAGTGCCACTCTAGATAACTAGGACAGACCCTCTGGTGTATGGGTTGTACTACTCTGGATAACTAGTAGGGATCTCTGGTGCACAGGTGGTGCCACTCTAGATAACTAGTATAGACCCTCTGGTGCACAGGTGGTACCACTCTAGATAACTAGTAGGGATCGCTGGTGCACAGGTGGCACCACTCTAGATAACTAGTACGGACCCTCTGGTGGTGTCACTTTACGTAACTACCCTGTGATCTCACTACATGCCCCTCACTCTATAAAAACTGTGGATTGAGGTCCAGGCTTAGGTGGAGAGTATGTGGTGGAGAATATGAGTGGAGAATAGTAGTGATGTAGTGCTCTGGATCGTTTTTCTGCCTCCCACCATTACTTACCAGTAAGTTACCCTGAATAAAACTCTGTGTAAATGGTGTAGAGTAGTTTGCTTCATTTCTTTGGCATTAAAGTGCCTTCTGAGTCTGGAGATCCTTTACTGGGCCTCCTCCAGCTTCTACGGGTTAGTTACTTCAGGTATTTGCAGACTTCCAGTAGACACCGTGGCATTCCCTCTCCGTTCCCTCATAACAATATTCACACTTGGGTGTGTTTGAAAACATTTTCTTAATGGTGTGGCAAAATCAAAAGTAATGTATCTTCATTTTTTGAAGTACTGTAAAACTAGGAGGTAATTAGATTTGGGTAATTTTCTCTCTTTTTTCCCATCTTTTTTTTTTTTAATGACATTAGTGAACTTTACCAAGATTTTTCTCATTTCTCATTATTTATTTTTCATATCTCTTACAGCCTCCTTTAGATTTTTTTTTTTTCCTCTTTGAATGCTCCATTGAAAAATGTGTTTCAGTGTGGGAATTTGTGCCATGAGTGTTGAGTCCTTTTAAAGTGCCTGTGAGGCAGATCTGCTGGAGGGAGCAGCACTGAGAAGAGTTAATCTCCATTTCATCGGGGAAGGACAGAAGAAGAGTTAGGGTTAGGGTTGAGGAGTGAGTGCCGCTCCTTAGTGCTCACCAGTCAGGGGCAGAGCTGTTGCTGCCCATTTCTCTAGTGAATGGGGTAGCAAAACCTCAGAGGGTGAGTGCTGCGACTAAACAGTTCCCCCTTCCCGATGATTCCAGTGGCCTCCACAGTTTCTCACTTGGGGCTGTTCAGTTCTGGAATTGCTCTCTCCTTTTATACTGTCTTCGAGGCTCATTTGGGCTTAAGAGGCCAGCAGCCCACACAAGTTTTCTGTCTTGGCAGGAGCTATGTTGTGTATCAGGCAGCGTTCTGTAGAGAAACAGAACCAGTAGCCTCTGAGAGAGCGAGAGAAAATCTGAGAGAGGCCAGTGGGATCTGAGAGAGAGAGAGAGATTTGTTATAAGGAATTGGCTCATGTGATTATGGAGCTGGCAAGTCCTCACATCTGCAGGGTAAGTCAGCAAGCTGGAGACCCAGGAGAGCCAGTGATTTCACAGGCTCGACACCAAGAAAGAGCCTGTGTTTCATTCCGATTCGAATACTGGAAAAAAAAGCTGCCCAGTTTGAAGGCAGTCAGGCAGAAAAACTCTCTACTACTCCAGAGCGTCAGCCTTTTTGTTCTATTCAGGCCTTCAACTGATTGGGTGAAGCCCACCCATGTTGGGAACGACAGTCTGCTTTAATCAGTCTAGCAATTTAAACGTTAATTCCTCACAGATACACCTGGAGTAATGACCGACAAATATCTGGGCATTCAGTCAGGTTGACACAAGATTAATCATCACAAACCTTAAGAGTTCTGTTCTTTCCCTGTAGTCACATCATCTTTAATTAAGACCCTCAACAATGATACATTGTTTTCCATTGTCTGGTCTTTTATTTTGACTAAAACTTCCAAATCAGGTTTTGGGTTTTTTTGTTTTTGTTTTTGTTTTTTTTAAGATTTTGTTTATTTGACAGAGAGACAGCAAGAGAGGGAACACAAGCAGGGGAAGTTGGGAGAGGGAGAAGCGGGCTTCTCGGGCCTTGATCCCAGAACCCTGGGATCATTACCTGAGCTGAAAGGCAGACGCCTAACAACTAAGCCACCCAGGTGCCCTAAATTAGTTTTGAAAAATAAATCGATAATAGACACCGATGAGTTTCCTGTTGTTTGTCTTCATTGTTAAGTGTCATGTTGGCTTTTGATTTCAAATGTTCAACTCAGCTTTTCAAGAAAGAAACCTTTTTATTTACTGAAAGTTCTTTGTTGTTGTTTAAAGAATCGGAAATATCGGAAATGAGGGTTGAACTTTAAAAATGCTCTTTTAGTATCTGTCATTTTGGTTCGACTGTTTTTCTTTGGCCTCTCAAATGATGAAGTCCGATTTCTCACGGATCAGACTGAATAGTCTTTGCATTTCTGTGATATTTGATCTTAAAAGTTTTCTATTAATACATGCGGGGCTTTAATTTATGATGTTCTGTTTAGAATTTTTACATTTAAGTTCTGACCTGACGTGACTGAACTGTTTTTTCCTCCTCTATGATGTTGGGGAATTTTGGTGTCAGGGTTATGCCACTTTATTTTTTTCTTTAAGATTTTTTTTTTTTTTTTTAATTTGAGAGCGCGTGTGTGTGCAAATGGGGAGAGGGACGGGAGTGGGGAGAGACTCCTCAAGACTCTGCTGAGCACAGAGCACAATGTGGGGCTCAGTCTCCTGACCTGCGGGGCAATGAAGAGTCCGCCCTTTAACCAACAGAGCCACGCAGGCGCCCCTACCGCCTTTTCAAAATGAATTGGGAGGTTTTTATTATTTCCCTATTATAGGGCAGTTTAAATAGCTTAGGGACTTTCTGTTTGAGGGTTTTTAAGAGAACGTGCAGAAACAGTCTAGGCCAGATCTCCTTCTGCAGGAGATGGGCAGTACTGGGATGACTTATTTTCTCAGTGTATTCTGTGGTTACCTTATGCTATTTGTCTTTAAAAAGTGCTAGCCCTTGAGCTTATTAATGATTCTGTTTTCTGTTTTACTGTTGCATTCTTACTTTAACCTTTCTAGAGTGTTCTCTGGTTCCCTGCACTGCCCCCCTTCCTGCTACCAGTGTTCTCTTGGTCCTACAGTACTTACTGCTGGGACTGTCAGACCATCAGTAATGCCCTGCCACATGTCAGTGGCTTTTGGTCTCTGCCGGTAGGAGGAGGATGTGGACAGATGGAGGCTGGGGCCGAAAGTGCAGGCGTCAGGAAATAGTGGGAAGAGGTTGCAGAAAGTTCCCTCCTTCTGGAGAAGACAGTCCCTAAGGGACATGTGGTTGAGTTGGGCATCTGGTCGAGTAGGACAGGCTCTGGGTCACGGGCACGGGAGGGTTGGTGAGTGGGCGAAAGCAGTTTTTGACTTTTGTTCAGATTGTATTTCTGTGAAGCAAATCAAGGGGTGTCATGAACTCCCATTACTTGAATGTATGCTTGAATGTATTAGTCTCTCCTTGATTCTAGTTAACACTTTGTCTTAATTGTTACTGCTACTGTAGGTTTTCATCTTTATTTTTTTCTTCGTGGAAAGTTTTGGGACACCGTCAGTGACTTTGGTGGGGGGACCAACCAGGTGCTTCTTTTGCATCTGGAATATGGAGTGTGCAATTGAAAGATGTTTGAGAAATACTTAATCTCCTCTAAAACGTAAAATAATCTCAGGGACTGGAGCATCTTTCTTGTCCATATAACAGTAAACATATAAATTATAAATGTAAGTTGTTCATGAAAATTGAGTTTGTAAGGTCTCTTGTAATTGGGGGTAGAGCTTCTTTTCTGTACATTCATAATTCTGATTTCTACTGTTTCGGAAGAGCTACGCTCTTCCCTCTGTTTAGTGTCTCCAGCTCCCAGGCTCCTTCCACCCCACCCCCCACTCTGTTTATAAAATAACCCATAGTTTAGGTGATCTCTGCAGTTCCTTTTGGCTGATAGCTTATGATTTGGATTTTCCTGTGTGGAAATCCAAATGAGAATGTCTTAGAAAAGCTTCTTACTAAACTCGGTCTGTTGGTATCTGTTGGTATCGCGGTTTGTTTTCACTGGTCTTTATTAGGTACCCACAGTTTTGTTAGGTGAAGTTCAGAACAATGAAAAGGCATAAACCCTGCTTCTGAGGATCTTGTGATCACCAGGGGATATTGGGAAGAAAGGAAAAGAGGGTTATGTTGGCTTTAGTGGCGGAAATTGTCCACCTGAATGGCATACCTTGAAGATTGGTGAGGTTATTCCATATGGCTGGAAGGAAATGAAAAGCTTATTTGCTTTTTCTGTCCCCCCCCATATATTCTTATCGCTCTCCCAATATAAAATAAATGATGGGAGTTGATCCTGTTTTTGGTATGTGGCTCAGGGCATGGGAACTTTCACCTTATTTTTTTCCGCCTTGAATTGAACATGAAATTCTGATGCTATAGGGCAGAGGAGAGACCAGGGTTTATGAAGACTGCATAGCCTGTGAATCTTAAGTAGAGCTCTTCAATTATTAGAGGTTCAACTTTTTCTCCCTTTTCTACTCAAAGTGTTATGGTAAGGAAAGCAGCTTTAAAAGATAAGAATCTTAGTTCAGTAGGTAGAGTTTGGAAGATTGAACAATGGCTTCAAAAACAGTATTTATTTCTATAATAAATGTAATACATGTTTACCTTTGAAAGTATAGAAAATATTGGCAATAGCTCGCAGTAGTGATTATTTGTTATTTTCTGTAATGGCTGCAGCAACCCTGTGATGTGGGTCGTGCTCTTTCCCCAAGTGGACAGATGAAGAAACTGAGGTTTAGGAAGGTCACTATTTTGCTGCTTATCCTTCTGATTCCCCCCACCAACAGAAACTTGTTCAATACTTCCCTTTGTTATTAAAGGTCTTTGAAAACAGATTTTAATGTCCTTAGAACATTTAATCTTATGAAATTTATTTAACCCAGCATCTTAATCTTGGGACTGTTGGCATTTTTCTCAGGATAATTTTTGTTTTGGAAGATTGTCCTGTGTATTGTATGATGTTTAGCATCATCTCTGGCCTGTACTTACTAGGTGTCAGCAGCATCTTCTCCTCCCACTCAGTCGTGACAACAAAAATGTCTCTAGACATTGCCAAATAAATGTGTTGTGGGGATAAAATTACCCTTGGTTTGAGAACCCCTTATTTAACCATATGTATTTTATGCTTTTAGAAATATATGGATATGGTGGTGCCTAGGTGGCTTCAGTTAAGTGTCTGACTCTTGGTTTTAGCTCAGGTCTTGATCTTAGGGCTGTGAGATCGAGTCCTATGTCAGGCTCCGCTCTGGATGTGGAGCCTGTTTAATAAGATTCTCACTCTCCCTCTCCCTGCCACTCTCTTTTCCTCTCTCCCTCTCTAAAATTAAATTAAATTAGGGACACCTGGGTGGCTCAGTGGGTTAAGCCTCTGCCTTCAGCTCAGGTCATGATCTCAGGGTGTTGAGATCAAGCCCTGCATCGGGCTCTCTGCTCAGCGGGGAGCCTGTTTCCCCCTCTCTCTCTGCCTGACCCTCTGCCTACTTGTAATCTCTCTCTCTCTGAGAAATAAATAAATAAGTTCTTTAAAAAAAATTAAATATATAGATATGAATAGACTCATTGTGAATTATCTATATGAAAAAGCGGACCCATGTCATCTAGATTATATTTATCAGCTCTAATTTCACCTGCTTTCTTTGGTTAATATGTTTTCTGTAATAGCAGTATTGCTTGAAAGTCAAAATTTAACAACATCATTTGCATTCATATAAGAATGTAATTGCTTATCTGTCACCACTCTGATGGAAAGGCATCCTGGGAGCTTTGACCACAGTTGTTTTATTGTGGATGAATTCCATTATCTCCATGTCACTTTCTTAAAAAGTTTGGTCATTGAGGCCGCTATAATACCTTGTGTTATTAATGGAAACCAGAAGTTACTATTTGACTTATTTATGTAGTTTTCTTGATATGTTTTGACATTTTGGAAGGATATATAAAGCTGTCTTTCCTACCAGCCATCTTTTTTGTGTGAGGAAAATTATTTTCTGTAAAAGAACTCTAGCCTACAATAATTAATGGTTGCATTTGCCCTTTTAAGGAGGTAGCGTTCATTTGAGGGGAGGTGGTAAGCAAAACAGGGCTAATTGGAATCATTAGTCCTTGATTAGTTATGGATCTTATGTTCATATGTTCATCAGGGTCTTTGTGCAGGTTTTTCTCACCATAGATCTCTTTTATTCTTTAGTGTAAAGTTCAAGATTGACATGACGTATTTGGGGATGTCCTGTAATGTGCATGTATATGCATATATGTTTACTGATAACATTGTAGTTTCAAATACATGTACTTAACACAATAAAATGTATAGTTCTTGACTTTGTTGATAATACCCTTGTAGTCAATAGAATAAGTCTGTTTCTTAAAAATTTGTTAGTCATGTTTTAGAGATTCAGATTATGTGTTTTGATTGACTTACGGTATAGTTTGAATTGTGCTTTTAAAAAAAAATTTTATTTGTATTTGACTCAACTTTTTTTTTTTCTCTTCTCCCTGTGTCTTTTCTATTGAATAGTGATTACAAAAGATTTCAGTATGTCATGGGACTTCTTTCAAAGTGAATTATTTGGGGGTGCTTGGTGGCTTAGTCAGTCGAGTGTTCAACTCTTGATTCTTGCTCAGGTCATGATCTCAGGGTAGTGAGATCAAGTTCCATGTCATGCTATATGCTGGGTGTGGAGTCCGTTTCATATTGTCTCTCTCCCTTTCTCCCTTCTCCTCTACCACCAAACAACAAATAATAACAACAAAACCAAAAGTGAATTATTTGTAAAGAAGGAAAATTTTTTAAAATATGGAATTTCTATAATTCAGATATTCTGAAACTAGATTTCAGTAGGTTTTTTTAGTATCAAACTTACAAGGGTGTCTACCAGTTTTGAGTATTTCAGTTCCCCTTAAGCGAATTAGAATTCTATAGAGAATGTTCTGGCTTTTCTTTTATACCTTCATACCCATGGTTGATGATTCCTTTGCTTTTTATTAACACTCAGTTTTTTACCCTGGAAGTTCAGACTGCATTTTTTTTTTTTTAAACAATGACTTTTTTTTTTTTTTAAATGTTTCTAGTGTTCCTATTGTATCTGGCTTTGGATTTGCTCTTTGTCAGATGCAGTGGTGACATGAGGCCCAGTAAACCATTCATCTTATCATAATTTCTGAATGTTCAGCTGAGGTCTTTCTCATAGGTGAAACTGGAGGCCATCTTGGTAGAGAAAGGTTGTAATTCGTCAGGGAGTGCTCACGTGTTCATATTTTCCACTGGCTTTACTCGGGTCTTATAAGATAGTTCACCCCTCCTTTTCAGTTTTTCTGGTATTTTATTTTGGGGGGAAAAAGAAACCCAACAACAACAACAACAACAAAACCCAGTGCATTTTAATAAAGAAATAGTATCCAGAAATAAAATTTTAACTTCCATATTAAGAGTAACAATAAAAAAGTGTAACAATCTTTCCATTTAACTCCCTGAATACATACATATGACACATATTTTTTAAAAGTAAAATTCAGATCCTCCTCTGGATTGTAACATTGGTATATAAAATGTACTGGTGTGTGAAAGATATGGAGAAAGTTAAAAGAGGATGAAAAATTGGTTATAAACACCAAAAAAGTTTTTCTTGTACATGAATTTTAAATTATTAGGTGAAAAGTGCAATATTCTTTTGGGTGTGCACATCTGACTTAGGTGATAGGACTTCTGCCATGAAAATTTACCCTACAGTGTTAGTAACAAATTACTAAATAGTTTTTCAGGCAGAAATCTTTAATTGCCCTAATTTGTTATCCACAAAAATAATTTTTTTGCTTTTAAGTACAAGCTCTGTAGGAATGACTGTGAGATGAAATTTATTTTCAGGTAGTGTTTTAGAATCCTACATAGGATGGTTTAAAGGACTTGTCTTTAATTAAAAGCGCTCTACACTTAGTGAAAATCCATGTTAGTTGAAGAATTGATTCCTTTTAAAGGAAAGCTGCAAATTTTTCTTGTATGGGTAAATGTCAGTCTGTTCATATCTTCGCTTAGCTGCAAGTCAAGACTTGTACTATTCCACTAGGTTGTCATAGAAACGCAGTTAACTGTCATCTCAACTCAGACTGTTGATGGTTTTATTTGTAGCTTTGCAAGATTATTAAAATTTAACAAAAATTATTGATTGCCTTTTATTAACACTGGGTTGTTTTCCATGGAAATTAAAACTGCACAAAAACCTTTCTTTCTGCTTAATTTTTTTTAAAGGTGAAACTATTGAATCTGCTTGATTTAAAAAAAAATTATTTAAAATGTGATATATAGTCTGCGGCAGTGGAATAACTTCCATGAATTGTATTTTTGAATCATTTTCCATTTCCTTTGTTTACAGCAAGCAGAAAAAAAAGCCTTAAAAATTCACCTTTAGCTTGCTTTTTAACTTAACATAAAAGATACCTGTCAGAAAAGCATGAAATGCTACATCAACTGCGTAATATCAGAGTTTTCATTTTATTTATGGGTTTTGAAGCCTAGCACGAATGCTTCAGTGAGCTGTGTTGTGAAAGTATTTATTTTTGTATATTTATGTGAGAGAAATTATTTGGTTTTCACTTATAAATAAGACAGGCAAACCTTATTTACAGTAACTTTATCTAATGGTCCGTGGATGAGTGCTTTTATGCAAAACAGTCAAGAGGCTAGAATTAACTTTTCACATTGGATGCACATTTGATGTCCAGACTCGAGCAACCTGTGGCATCTTATTATAAAGACCAGCATTCAGGATCCAGTTTGTATTTAACACATTTACTTGAGAAGGCACACATCCTCTTTGCCACATTTAATGTTAACTTTTTAAGGATTTCTATTTCTTGCTTGTAGGTACATAAGTAGAAGTGTTTATTTGTTGCTTTTTGTAATTTTCCTTTTTGGAGGTTTTTTTAGATGTAATTAATTAGCTATTTTAACAAGTCAGTTTTGACATACGATGGCTTCTGGGGTTGGTTATCGTCAGTTATCTTTTTAAAGAAATATAGGTGGTTGTTTGTTTGTTTGTTTTGTTTAATGTCGAGCCCGATGTGGGGCTCAAACTCACAACCCTGAGATCGAGACCTGAGCCGAGCTCAAGAATCAGATACTTAACCAACTGAGCCACCCAGACACCCCAAGTAGTATAGGTCTTTTAGATAACCATGCCTATTATACTCCCTTCTGTCACTATTTGTTTTTAAAGTTATTCTTGGAAAGTTTGACAACTGATAGCTGGTATATACTGGGAAAATAAATTTGACAGCTCATCAAAGGCATGGAATATTGATTTTATTAAAAGATTTTATTTATTTGAGAGAGAGAGGAAGCACAAGAGCACGAGTAGGGGTGGGGTGGAAAGGGAGAAGCAGACCCCCACCACTGAGCAGGGAGCCTGATGTGAGGCTCGATCCCTGGGCCCTGGGATCATAACCTGAGCTGAAGGCACATGCTTAACCAACTGAGCCACTCAGGCGCCCCTACTGATTTTTTTAAACCATCTTCATTGCTCTTAATTTTATTACTTTTGTAGCAAGCCTGCACAGTGGCCCCCAGTAATCCTCACCTATTACCCCTGCTCTTGTGACCCCTTCTCCCACACTGAATTGTGGCTGACCTGTATGATCAGTAGAATATTGCAGAAGTGTGACCTCTTAGGCTACGTCATATTCAACTTCGCTTGCTCTTGGATCACTCATTTCGGGGGACTTCATTTTCCTTGTCCTGAGGACACTCTAGCAACCCAGATAGAGGTCAGTGAAGTGAGGAACTGAAGCCCCTTGCCAACATGCAGCACCAGCTTGGCCACATTTGAGTGAGCCATTGTGGAAGCAGATACCCTAACCCCAGTCACGTGTTCAGATGGCTGCAGCCTCAGCAGACATCTTGCCTGCAACCCCGTGAGAGACCTTAAGTCTGAACCACCCACCTAAGCCAGTCCTGTATTGCTTACCCACAGAACTATTAAATTCATATTTAATATGAATAAATAATTTATATAAATATGAATAAACAATTTATATAAATATGAATAAATAAAATAAAATAAATAATTTATATAAATATGAATAAATAAAACAAAAATAATACATTTATTGTTTTAAATCAGCAAACTTTGGCATAATATGTTATGCAGCAATAGATAACTAATGCATCTGCTAAATTTTTTTTTTAAGATTTTATTTATTTATTTATTTGACAGAGATCACAAGTAGGCAGAGAAGCAGACAGAGAGAGAGGAGGAAGCAGGCTCCCTGCTGAGCAGAGAGCCCGATGTGGGGCTCGATCCCAGAACCCTGGGATCGTGACCCGAGCCGAAGGCAGAGGCTTTAACCCACTGAGCCACCCAGGCGCCGGCTAAATATATTTTTAAACATTTCCTATTGATCACGCAGTTCATAGTTATTTGTAGGCATAGAAATTGTGGAGGCTTTTGTAGCCTCATTTTCTGTTGTGATGTGTAGCATCATTTTCATAGGCGATTGGGTAGTGTGTTGTACAAGTCATTAACTTTAGGCGATTCATAACAGTTTGAATTTTGGCTTTGTGTATGTGTCTTGGTGAAATTAAAATTTCTGATCATCATTGTACTAAAAATCTATAAAATGGAATAATTACATTTAACTCTCCAGTGTTTGTTTTTCTAAAGTCAAGAGAATGGTGGGATCTGATATTAAGTCTCTTTCATGATGTTTGATGAATATCCTCCTTTCCATGAGATGATACAGTTCTGTGCCCCAGAGGCAAAGATTTCTCTTGACATTTGAGTTTGCATCTCTCCCTGGTGTGTCCTGTCAGTCATAATCTTCACCAGGCCCAGTGTTTAACCACTCTACAAGTCATTTTTCTTTTACTTATTTTTACTGTGATGTACCTAGGTGTTATTTTCTTCATATTTATCTTGCATGGGATTACAAAGCTTCTTGAATTCCTGCATTGATGTCTGTCAGTTTTAGGAAATTCTCAGTTGTTAACTTCTTTAAATGTCATTTCTGCTTTTCCCCCCTGTCATTTTTCTTATTTTTCTGGGACTTTAACTAAAAATGTTAGCCCTTTTCCCTGTATTCCACATATCTCCTATTCTGTATTTTTCATCCATTTTTCTACTCTGGCTTCCCTTTGGATATTTTTTGACCTGTTTTACACTTCACTAATCCTGTCTTCTGCTAAGCCATCTGTTGCATTCTTAGTTTCAGTGACATTTCTCACTTTTAAAATTTCCATTTGAATCTTTTTAACGGATTACAGTTCCCTGTTGAAAACTGCTATCCTTTCATCTGTCTTCTTTTTTTTTTTTTTTTTTTGAACAAATGAATCATAGTCCTATTAAAGCCCTTTTTGCTAACTCCAGGTCACCCATGGGTCTGTTTTTATGGCCTTTTTTTTTCTCCTTGACTTTTGTTACTTGGTCCTGTCCTGTGGCATATCTGGTGATTTTTTTATTGATTTTATTATTTTTTATTCTCAGTATCATAAATGAAAATAGTAGAGGCCCGAGTAGTTTTCGTCTTCTTTCTCTCAGGAGTCACCCTGTCCTTTGGACAGGTAGGTTGGGGATACATACATACCTTAATCTAGTCAGGGGTTGAACTGAGTCTGAGACAGATTGAAGTTTTGGTAAACACTTTTTTGTGTGTCCCCTCGGGACCAGGAGTTCCGATTAGCCTGTGATATTCATCAGAACTTCATTTGTTGGTAATTCCTGCAATCTCTTTCTTATCTTCTCAGCACACCAAGGCAGCTGGTTTGCATTTTTGAGGCTTTCTGTTTAGCTTTTTACCCTCTTGTCTCATGTTGGTTTCGAAATTGGCGATTGTCTTATGGGGAGAGGTAGCTGTGTAACAAGCTTACTTGTATGCCTCTCTCCTCCACTGGGATCTTAGCCCCTCAAGCTTCCAGTTTTGTTACTTGAGCCCTATGAGTACCAGAAGGTTTGCTGCTTTTCCTACCCTCAGCAATGGCCATCTTCCAAGGCAGAGCTTGGGTTCTCAGCCTCTTGTCCTACACTCCGAATTGGTAAATACCTCCAGGAAGAATGGCTGGCGCTTGGCAGCTCACCTCCCCTTGTTTTCTCCGGTTTCTCCACCACCTTGGAATCTTGGTCCTTCTAGCTCAGGTAGTGGCTTCAACAGCCCTTTCACTGATGCCTTTGACTGTTGCTATGTATTTCGTTAAGGCTTTCTGGTTTTTCTGGGTGGGAGCATTGGTGTGCCTCATACTACTTTAATGTTAGCTGGGAAATGAAGACTATACAATTTTTTTTTTTAAGATTTTATTTATTTACTTGACAGAGAGGTAGAGAGCACAAGTAAGCAGAGCGACAGGCAGAGAGAAAGAGAGAGAAGCAGGCTCTCTGCTGAGCAGGGAGCCCAGTGCGGGGTTCAGTCCCAGAACCCTAGAATCATGACCTGAGCTGAAGGCAGCCGTCTAACCAACTAAGCCACCCAGGCGCCACATATACAATTATATTTTAAGAGAATGTCAGTGAGTAGATTATGTTTGTGAACTTCTATTTTGGCCCGCTTTATCCTGTCACAGTTGAAGGTGCATGCACATCTTATGGTTTCTTGTCACATAGTGATACAGTAAAATAACATCTTTTTCTGAGTCATTGTAATAATTTTTATAATTATCCTTGATTTAATTTAGAACCATCGTAGTCAATATAGGTTCCTAACTTTACTCCATAACTGTGAGGATTAGGGATATCATAAGGTATGCTGTATCAGCAGTGAGGTTGAACACACAAAGTTAGTAATAGTGCATACAAAAGGATTAAGAAATTTAAATACATTTAAGAAAAAGCAATTTTTTTCAAATATTTTCCCTTCTTTTTTTCTTTTTTTAATTTTTTCTTATTAACATATAATGTATTATTAGCCCCAGGGGTACAGATCTGTGAATTGTCAGGCTTACACACTTCATAGCACTCACCATAGGACATACCCCCACCCCCCAATTTCCATAACCCAACCACCCTCTCCATACCTCCCTCTCCCCCACAACCCTCAGTTTGTTTTGTGAGGTTAAGAGTCTCTTATGGTTTGTCTCCCTCCCAATCCCATCTTGTTTCATTTTCTCCTTCCCTACCCCCCAAGTCCCCCACTTTGCCTCTCAAATTCCTCATATCAGGGAGGAATGATAATTGTCTTTCTCCGATTGACTTATATCACTCAGCATAATACCCTCTAGTTCCATCCATGTCGTTGCAAATGGCAAGATTTTGTTTCTTTTGATGGCTGCATAGTATTCCATTACTGTGGAACAGTACCACATCTTCCTTATCCATTCATCTGTGATGGACATCTAGGTTCTTTTCACAGTCTGGCTATTGTGGACATTGCTGCTATAAACATTCGGGTGCACATGCCCCTTCGGATCACTACATTTGTATCTTTAGGGTAAATACCCAGTAGTGCAATTACTGGGTCATAGGGTAGCTCTATTTTCAACTTTTTGAGGAACCTCCATGCTGTTTTCCAGAGTGGCTGCACCAGCAGTGTAGGAGGGTTCCCTCCTCTCCTCTCCAACATGTGTCACTTCTGGCTTGTTAATTTTAGCCTTTCTGACTGGTATGAGGTGGTATCTCATTGTGGTTTTGATTCCCTGATGCCGAGTGATGTGGAGCACTCAAGGAAAAGAAATTTTTATGCATTAGGTTTATTCAAATGAAAGTAAATACATTTTCTAACAAACACAAGTGATCATGGATTATCAGTTTTGGAAAGTAAATTTTAAAATATTTTTATCTGAAGGTACAAATACATTTTGTTGTATATAAAATTTCCAATTTCCTTTCTTTGATTTTATAACTATGTTTTTCTAACTAAAATGAAATATTCTGAAATCTGACAAAAATATTTATAGTCTTAAGATACAAAATCCATGTCTTTGGAGTTTTATTGTATTCCTTTCTCCCTGCTGGGAGTGTTTTATGCCCATGAGGTCAAACTGAGAAGTATTTTGCCCACACATTGTTTATTGGCTTATGTGGCCAGATAGTTTTGTATTTACTCTAATATACCAAAGTTGAATTCTGTCAGCGGTAAGAATGTACCCTCCTGTTTTCAACCTTTGAATGTATTCTGCTGGTGAAGTTGTAGCAGCTGATACTCCCAGGAGGAAAAATGAAACATGACGCTCTTAACCTTGAGCTGTAGTTGTAGTTATTGACAGTCATGGAGGAAGCCCTCTCTGGGTTCCCATAAGGAATGTGTTTTGAGTCTGACTGTTTCAAATGAATCTGTGATGGCTGTCATTTTCTCTGCTCTTTGTGCAGGAAGAAGAAAGTGAAGAGGAGCCCAAACTGAAGTATGAAAGGCTTTCCAATGGGGTAACAGAAATCCTTCAGAAGGATGCAGCTAGCTGCATGACAGTCCATGACAAGGTAAGGTAGCCCTTCCAGAGGATCCTTCTGTAAGTTGTTTCTCTTATAAGTTTCTTTACACTGTGGAATCCTCATGCTCTTGATGGTGGCTCAGTAATTGTGTCTCCCTTCCACTCTTCCTTTCTTCTTCCTCTCCAACAAAAAAATGAAAACGACAACCAAAACATTATATGTATGTATTTGCACACACAGACACCCCTCCCCATACTGCAAGGGTGTATCAAATAGAATTTAGATAGATGTGAAAGATTTATAGCAAGTAGTTCTTGGCAACTCCATCACTTTACATTCCTCAAACCATAAGTAGTAGAGTTGGGAAGTGTTAAGATTGGAAATGGTGTAGCACTCAGTGCTTTTCATAAGTGAAGAAGAGATTACACTGGAGGTGTTAGGAATCAGTAGAAAGGCCCCAGATGATTACTTATATGACCTATGAGTGAATTAATATATTCCACATTTTAATCCTTGCCATCACAAAGCCCCCACAAAATTTGAGTCCACGCTAAGTGCTATACAGCACCCTTAGTCTATTCTTAGACCAAAACAAAATGTGTTGTAAGTGGAGTGCTGGAGACTGGGCCATTTGAACCATTGCCCTCTTCTTCCCGATGGGCCCCACAAGTGAGGCAAGCCCCCAAGTCTGATCCATCTCCTGGCTTTATTCTGTGTTACCAGCAGTGTCGCCTCATCCTCCTCTTTGCCCCTACCCTTCCTTTTTCTTTCAGGACTCGTTCTGCTCTAAACAGATTTTTGTATTCACTCAGCATGTTAACAGAATGCTTGTTTGCTCTTGCTTCCTCAGAAATCCCCGTCTTCGGGGCACCTCTTGTTAGGTTGTACTACCCCTTCCCATGGTTGCCATCTTCCTGCTCCCATTGCTGCCATGTCCCAAATTCCTCTTTGCTTTGCTTCACTCACTGAAGAAAGGCCTTGCTGTCCTTGCATACCTTTACCTCTGCCTTGTCTCAGCTCTCCACCAGTAAGATGGCCTCCATACCTGGAATTTGAGTATCTTCCAGTGCGCTCTCTGGTGACTCCTCTTAATCCTTCAAGCCCTTGTGTTAATTTTACTACTAACCCCATTCTGTGACTGTAGGGAGCTCTGATCTTGAATTGGTTCTTTGTTTAATTTCTTATCTCTGTCAGGTGGTTAACTAGCTTTGCTTTCTGCCCGTATATTCAGTTCACTTACGTCCCTGTCCTTTGTTACCCCCTCAAGCCACTACAAACACTGTTGCAGTTCCAGATTTGTGTTTCATCCGCTCCATTAGTCCTTAGTCTGTCTTTTCAGCCATTCCAAGGATGCCATTTCTTTATAATTAAGAAAATCGAATCTCTCAGGCATGAAGCCTTGGCTCCTGACCCCTTTCCCAACTCATCTGGATCCATGCCCAGCCTTCCCCACAGAGGCTTTCTTCTTCCCATTCAGAGGTCTTTTTGTCTACTGTTGATCTGCACCACATCTCACTCCACCCCCCGCCCCCAGTGTTGCTAACCCTCGCCCCACATCACCATGTATCTCTTTCTGTGTCTGGATTTGCCCATCTTGGATATTGCATAAACATGAAGTCATACATTGGTTTCTTGTGTCTGGCTTCTTTCACTTAGCGTCATGTTTTTGAGGTTCATGGGTCATGTAGCCTGGATCAGTACTTTACTCCTTTTTGTTGCTGAATAGTATTCCGTTGTATGGACATACCACATTTTATCTGTCCATTCCCCAGCTGACAGATACTTTTGCTGCTTTCAGAAGTGTGGATCTGACCTTTCTTCTACACAGAGGCTGAGAGAAGCTTTCTTAAAGCCTTTTATCATGGCACCATTCTTTTATTATTCTCTTGATCATTGCTATGATTCCCTTCTCGTTCTTTCACTTTTTCCTTCCCTCCACCTTTCCTTCACGTGTTGGTATTCCCAGGATTTGGTCCATTGTCCACATTTCTGTTTAGTTTGTACTTTCCTTCATTTTAAATGTCATAATTCCTGCGACCACCTACACACTGACACCTCCCCAGTGTAGTGTGCTGCTTTGTCCCCGTGCCTCTTGAACAGTCTTTACTTTTGTTCTGTTTGTACCTGAAACTCAGTGCACCCCTAATGAATGCATCTTCTTTTCCATCTCTAATCTCTCATCTGTTTTTGATCTCTACCCCATTTGGTGGTATCACAGTCTCTTGTCGCCTAAGCCAAAGCTGACTTTCCTTTGCTTCACCCCAGTCATTCCTAAGCCCTGATGATTTTCGCACTTCCCCTGCCTGCACTCACAGACCTCTCACTTTTCTACTTTAAAGCCTTCTGCACCTGGTTGCCAGGATGATGTGTTGAAAATACAGGTTTAAAACCCTAGTGTGATTTTCACCATCTGCTACATAAAGTCTAAGCTCCTTGCTGTGGTGTGTAAGGCCCCCTAAGATCTTGCCCTCTCCTGCAACTGGCTTTATGTCTTCCCACTTTTTTCTGCTTGGGTGGTGTTCTGGTAACAACACTTGGCTGTATTTACTCATAACGTCCCTTCTCCCATCTCGCCTGCTTGAGCCCACTTCCATCCTGAGCCCTCATCTTTCAGTTCAGGCACTTGTCGTTTCTCCCAGAACTAACACACACCTTGCCAAGCAGTCTACTCTCCTACAGATTTGCTTTCACTCTGGTCCAGCCACAGCTTTCTATTTCTTTCTATTTCTATTTCTTTCTATTAAAGTCATCTTCCAGAGGGTCAGATCTGATCGTGTAATTCTCCCTAGAATTCTTGATTGTTTTCCTGGTGTTTAGTGATTTGGACAGCCTCTCCCACACCCTTTTCCTCTTCTGCCTTTCATCTCCATAAATATTCAGATGTTTCCTATTAACCGACCTTCCAGACTCATCACTTGTCTCTTTCCTGGGCACAAACTGGATGCTGCTGCCATGTATAACCACTTGTTATTTCTTAACTTTTGTCCTGTGTGATTTTATGTGATTACATACCTTTGAGCAAGTTGTATCCATTCTGCCTGAAAATGGTTTTTACTACAAGACTGTCTGCCTCAGGGTCCACTGTCTACCTCCTCCTTCAGAGTTAAGCACACCTGATATTGGCCATGTTCCGTAAGGTCTTAGAGATGCTGCCATTCTAAGCGTACTCTTTAAATTTAATTAATGTCCTTCTAATCTGTCTCCTTTATTATCCCATTATACCTGCTTTTTATCTGAGCATATATGGTTGAACCTCTGAATGGATAAAAAGGAGAGCAGTTTGCCTGCCAAGAGATCAAACTTTATTAACACCACAATTAAACCAACTCGGTCAAGGAGCCTTCTGACAGTGGGAACTGTAAAATCAGTGCTGACTTATAGAACACACGCTCTTAATCTGATGCCCGTGTTTCTATTTATGAGGCTTCTGATCCAATTGAGAGTATTTTGGCTCTTAATTCAGTATTTGGCTCTCTCTGCCACTGATTGACCATTTCCAGGGAAGTCACATCAACTCCCGGGACTTAGTTTCTCATGTGTAGTTAAAGGCACTCCCTGCTCTGTTGTTTTGATACTGTAAAATGCCATGGGGAGAGTATAGATGACACTATACAGCTAATCACATAGGAAATGTACTCCTAATTGTCCTTTGTGGTGTCCAAAGCTTGTCACTTGTTCCTCTTGTTTACTTACACAAAGTCCACTTGATAAAAGTAGAAGCCATTATGCCAGTGGATGGGATGGGTCAGAAGGATTGGACATCCATCTGGTAGTTTATAAAAGGAGTCAAGTTTCTGTAAGTAAACATGAAGGAGGCTGATTAAATTATGCTTATTCTTTCTCCATCCAAGATTTTAAGTGTCCTCAGGTTAAAAAAAAATTAATACTTAAAAAATCTCAAGGCTTTTAATGGCTACAAAGAGTCGCATTTCAAAGGATTCGAATTTACTTTTGTGATTTGTCGCCAATTTTGCATTTTTTTGTTGAATTTTTGAGTTATCAAAAACACTAGCAGGTGAAAGCATCAATAATTTCAGTAGTTAAATAAGTTTTGTAAGACCTATACACATGTCTTATCAGACTTTTTTTTTTTAAAGAGCAGTGAAGTTATTTATTTTGAAAAGGCAGCAGCAACAACTTATCTAATCCAAATGATGAAATGTTTTAGTAAACAAAAGGTAGCTTGTCATAGAAACCACTGCATTTTTTTCATTTTAATTGTAACTTTTTGGGGCGGGGCAGGGCAGAAGGAAGGAGAATCTTTTTCCCCCTTTTTTTTTTTTTTTCCCTTCAATTTGACAGAGAGCGAGATCACAAGTAGGCAGAGAGGCAGGAGGAGAGAGAGGGGGAAGCAGGCTCCCTGCTGAGCAGAGTCCGATGCGGGGCTCGATCCCAGGACCCTGAGATTATGACCTGAGCCAAAGGCAGAGGCTTAACCCACTGAGGCTCCCAGACGCCCCAGGAAGGAGAATCTTAAGCAGTCTCCACACCCGCCACATGGATCTCACATCCCTGCAAAGATCATGACCTAAGCCGAAGTCAGGAGTTGGACACTTAACTGACTGAGCTACCCAGGCACCCTGAAACCACTGGATTTTTTTGTTCAGAAGTAAAGTAATTACAATTACAGGTTGCAACTATAAATTCAAAATAATTATTTTATGTTTTCTTTCCATCTTAAATGAGTCAAACTAGTAATTTCAAAAAAGGGAAAAGGAAGGAATTAATATTTGGGTACTCTGCATAGAACCTTTGAAACTTCAGATAAAATACAGTGTCACTGGAAGCTCAAGAATGGCCTTCACCGAGGCATTGGAAAATCACCCAGTACTGAAGCACTTTTAGGATCCAAGCCCCTTTACTTTTCTAACAAGCTAAATACAGTATTTATGAGGAGAATCAATACTGTCGAATACTTAGGGTGTGGTGAGCTTTTAAGACACATTGTTTTATCATAGACTCAGAAAGAGGCAGAGTATTTGTTTTCATTAGTATTATGCAGGTTTCTTTTCTTTTTTTAAATTCAGATATTGTCAGATTCACTGGGTCAAAAGAAAATGACAACCGTCTGAGCCATCTGAGTCCTCTGTTTCTGATTAGAATGTTCTTTTGCTTTGGATGCAACATGAGAATGTTTTTTTGCTTTGGGTCCCGGTTTGGTTTAAATATTCAGACTAATTTCCCCCTAGAATTACCTCTTGCCCCTTCCTTCATGGGGCCCAGTCTTCCCGTTTCCAGCAGGTTTGCTGTCTGCCCTGGATGAGTAATCGGCGTGGCACCCGGTGCATTCAGGCAGGCCTGTGCGCTGGAATCGTCATACCTAGTTATGTCTGCACACCTGATGTTTTATTAACCAGTATTGATTTTTTTACCCGGGGGACTTTTTTCTTCCTGAAAAAAGGCAACCTTGCAGGAGTGAAAGGCATTGCAGGGGAGGAATTTCTAATGAACCCCTTCTTTCCCTTTTTGTGACTTCTCTTTAATGTAGCTTCATATTTTAAGTGCCTGAACTGAAATTTCATTTTAAGCAATTCCATTTCGATAAAATCCTTTTAAATCTTGACTTTCTGTAAGGTTATTTTTATAAAGATTGTGCTGCTTGACTGAAACGCTTAGTAGTGCCTGTAAATTTGAGCATTTCATTATAGGTTGCAATGAAGCATGCTCCCATGCAATGAAATGCATAGAATTTGGAACTATTTGAGTAACGCCGCAAGAAGTAAAAAAGAAGAAAAATCTTATGTCATATTTCAGGTAGTCCTAAAGTTTCTCCATGTTTGTTTAGGGTTAATTCAAAGAATTAAAGGAGCAGTGGAACGTATGAACTCTTTCATACCATAAAATGAATATGTAGCTCAGCAGTAATTTTGTGACAGAAAAGGATTTTTTTTTGCATTAGAATATAAACATTTACACTCAATATTATACATTAACTTTTATAGAGGCATCTAAATGCTAACTGATAATATAAATACTTCCAAGCTTTTTCATCTCTCAGCATGACTTAGATTTTCCTTTCTTTAAAAAAAAAAAAAATCATACTTTGGCATTTGTGCATGTGTATATATTTATTCAACTTAAATGCTAGCGCAGATTTACACATTTGCCATAAATTACGCAGGGGTTAATCATTCCCTTCTGACTTGGAGCTCAACCATAGGTTGGTCGTATTTTCCCAGCTACACTGGAATCTGCAGCCTCAGTCCATCAGGCATTGTGTACGGACCGCATCCACACCATTAGTTGTCAGCAGATGAGGGTCCTCATGAGTCATTCTGACAGCCGACTTGCACTCTCACAATAAAGTAGGCCCTGCTCTGTTATTTCCCTGAAGCCGGAAAGAAGCCTTCTCCAAGGAGGGCATCCCTCGCAAGGCGTTGCTCACGGCTCATGCATTCGGTTTTGACTTCGAAAATGGTTTGGTTACTAAATGTGTATTTATGGTACATTAATAAACTGACCCCTCTGTTCCTCTTGCAGTTTTTGGCACTGGGCACCCATTACGGCAAGGTTTATTTACTTGATATCCAGGGGAACATCACTCAGAAGTTTGATGTAGTAAGTATACAGCATCAAATAATGTCTGAATTAGACTTTGTGCTGAAAATTTATGCTTTACAGTATTAGCTTTAGCAGTTTGTTGTAATAATCTAAAGAAAGGGCCTTTATCAATTCAATCAGAGTGCTTAGAGTGTAACTCTGAATTTTATAGTATATGCTAAAAATTATAAATGTGAATGTAAAACGAAAGAGGTCTATAAATACATGTATAAGCATATATATATATACATTTTATATTTTGACTTTGTATCTTTATATATAAACCCCATTTAAAAATTTATTTTTATACATCTGTTGAATTATAATTCTTTAGTTAAATAAATTAAAGTTAAATAGGTTTTTTTAGTTAAGTAAATGAAAGACTTTATTATGGTCATCCATTTGACTTTAAATGAAGTATTGAAAATACTTCTACATGTGTTCTTTTCAAATTAGAACAGTGTGGAATATCTAGATGAATTGTAATATTAAAAGAAAAAGTACTGCTTTTATTAGTGAATACTGGTCCTAATTTACACATACAGGGGAAGTTGTGAAATCCTTAAAGTGTGAAGCTCCCTCATTTGGTCAGTTGTAAGTACGTGCCCCACCATCTTCTCTAGATGCCAAGTGTAATGGAAGATTGATCACCTTGCTGGTTCAGTTTATCTCTTCTAAATAGAGAAAGCTAATGTTTTACGTGAATGTTTTGGTGCTTGGATTTTGGGGGGATTCCTTGGGGGATTCTGATTGGAAGTGAAGAGCTAAGCTTTCTAATTTCTTGGCTGTGATTTGGAATCATTGAGGATGAAGAAAATGTGGAATTTAAAGCTTGGTTTTGGTGTTTGAGATGTTCCTCGAAAGGTTCAGGAGCATCCATGGTTGCGTGTGTGTGAGCATTCGGAGTGCGCGGGACACTCCTATTAGGGACAGGTATTACATCAGCACTTGTTGAAAGATCTATTACAAGGGATTGGTATAGTTTATAAAGGAGACCACAGTTTCTGAGGCTGGCACATTGTGTTGGAAAGAAATAGGTTGCTTCGTTTTACTTAAAAGAAACTGAACCGCTGAATGTTGACAGAATCTTGGGAACAGTCCAGGAAGGGACTTAACGCGCACGAATCGTACTAATACGTCAAGCAAATTGTGGGTTCTTGTTTTGCTTCAGCGTCTTTCAGACAAGAGGACTGTATGTTGGACCTCCTCCATCTACATCCTGGACACCCATCTTGGTGACTTAAACGTGTGTTCTTTCAGTTGCCATCCACTTGTAGCTGATGCTGGGAAGAGCTCTTTTTCTCGGTGTTAGCTGTAGCTCCTCACCATTAAAGCAAAGCAAAACAAAACAAAACAAAAACCACAGACGAAAAACAACCCAATAAAATCTCACCTGTCTGTTCTCTTGAACTTCCTGCTCTAGGTAGAGGATTATGGGACACTCTGTTTCTAAAAAAGTCCTCTGAATATTGGATAGAAATTGCAGTGCTTCATTACTGAGGTTCACGCGCCTGTCTGCCGGCTCCGTTGCCGAAGGAGAAACCAAGACAAATGCTGTAGGAGTTTATTCGTGTCTTTGGTCACTCATTCATTCATTCAGTCTTTGTGTCTACACAGTATAACCCTTCACTTATACTCTTTCTGATGTCAGTTTTGTGTCAAGTATATCCCATGTCCTCTTGCAGATAAGTTATGGTATCATCCTCCCTAAATTTGCCCATACTTTTTTCCTTTTTTTTTTTTCCAATCTGCCCATGTGACATCTTCAAAAATGAAGTTCTCTGGAGCCTTGCCTGCCCTCTAACCTTTTTTCTTATTTTTTTCTGGCAGGAGAGGAAAACATTTTGAATGTATTTTGTTTATCAAAGAATTTGATAGTCTTCTGTGGAAAGGTTTTTCAGGAGACCCTGGCTTTTTTGTGAACATTACCATATTAGGCATTTGACTTTCAGATGACACACATTGTCCTCTTGTGAAAGGAGCTTTAGTCTACAGCTTCTCATCTCCAAGTTTTTCCTTCTATGATTTTGTTTTCCTGTTTCTGATGATGTGATTGCTTTGTGAGGCTCTCTATCGCTCCTTTTAAAAAAGGATTCTTTCGGTTCTAAAATACTATTATGAGTTGAATTTGCTGCTTTTCTTTCTATGTAATGGTTGCCATTTTAACCCAAAACTTGATGCTTCATTAAAATGCAGGGAGAGTGAACAAATATTTTTAAAAATTAATGAGTAAACTCTCCTGACTTTAGTTTCCACTTCTAAGTGGGAATAATTTAAGCAAACTAAAATTAGATAAGATAAAAAGATCTTAGGTTTGCACAGTGTTTATTTCCTCCAGCAGTATCTCTTTACCCCATTCACTGCATTTCTAGTTTAGATTGGGGTAGTTTTGTTTGGCAGGGGGCGGGAACACAGAGGAATCTCTAACGAAGTTTCCCGAGGGATTCTGCTATTTGAGCTGGGGTGGAATCATTGCACTAGAGGCTGTCTGACTTTACTTTAAAAACATAGGAGGTAAAAGAAATAACCAAACAAATCATTCTGCATGTTGAAGAAAGGTATTTGTTTTCCCGTTAATATTTCAGGAGAAATACTGTGTGGTGCACAGTTCCACGTGTAGGTATATATTCAAGACAAATGAGTGCAGTGTTTATGTCCACACACACACACACACACTCAAACACAAGTATACATACAAAAGATATAGAGGGGAGTGTTACAGTAGCTTAATTCATAATAGCTCCAAACTAGAAACAACCCAAATATTCATCATTTGTCGAATGGATAAGTAAATTGGGGTATATTCTGAGCAATTAAGAACAGACTGTCTATACACATAATAACATAGATGAATTTCACAGATTTAACATCAGCCAAAGAAGCCAGACACAAATGTGTATATGTTGTATGATTCCTTTTATATGATGGTCAAGAAAAGGTGAAATCAAACACTGGTGATAGAAATCAGATTATTACTTTTTGGCCTGAGAGAGAGCACAGGAGAATCTTCTAGAATGCTGATAATATTCTCTATCATTATGGCTTCCCATATACACACACATGTAAAAATCACTGAACTGTAAACTGGAGATTTGTGGTCTTTAGTCTGTATTAATACCTCAGTAACACACACACACACACACACACACACACACACACACACAGAGGTACCTGTACACTTGTTTGTATCTTTGCCCTTGAGCAAAATTCAAATTATCCTTTGTCTGTTGAAGCAACCCTTTCTTCTCATTTCTAAATACCATCAAATTTGTTAAGTCGCTTTCCTGTTCAGGGATCTTTATATGATTGGATCACACCACAGAGGTTATTCCTACCCCTGTATATTCTCCTACAATTACATAAAATGTAGATAAAGAGGATTCTCTGGTACCCAGCCATCTGTGACTGTTCTTTTGTTGATTGAGAGTGAAAACCACCGAAATGATGCTTTGTTTTGCATGTTGATACTCATATTTCACAGTACTTATAAGAATATTCAGATATGCTAATGTTTTAACATTTTTTTAGAGGTTATTTCTAGATATGACCTTATGTTAATTCAGACTTAATCGATAAATTCACTTCTCTTTGAACTCAGAGTAAAATGAAAGTGGGCCTAGTTTCCCATGTAAAATGCTCAGGTTGCTAAGAAAATTACCTTTAATATAGATCAGGCCATGTTCCCCTGAAAAATGGCTGTCTTAATGAACTTACACAGTATATAACATAGGACTTCAAAATTCTTAGGGGATCTCAGATACCTTCTTAATTTCCCTATGGTATCTATGCCCCTGTAATGCCTTTAAATCATTATAGTTACTTTCCCTTCAATAGCATCCATTTTCCTTAAGCTTATTAATTTAAGGCTTACTAATTAGGAGTATTACTTGGAAGGAACGAGCAAATTATTTTGGAGCATTGTTCCATATGTTTAAAATCTTTGTTCTTTTAAGTGTGCTAGAGGGAGAGCAGAGAACTCCACTGACCAAACATAAATTTTCTGCTATTTACCTTCATGTGTTTTTCTTCCTTTGCTTGAAATAGAAAATGATACAGCTTTGCTGTCATGGTTCCATGGCAGGAGACATCAGATAAATACCTACAAATGGATGGTTACAAAAGGAAAAGAATAAGAAAACAAAATAAAACAGAACAGGGGTTTATTGGGCATTTTGCATTAAGATAAATACCAATTTTTCAACTGAATCTCTTAAGAGGTAGGTTCAGAATTCTTCCTGAACTCCTGATAGTGGTCTATTGATGTTTCTGTTCCTGTCCTTTTTTTTCTTTTTTCTTTTCTTTTCTTTCTTTCTTTCTTTCTTTTTTTTTTTTTTTGATTAGGGATTATACTAACGCTGTATTTCTTACTGCTAATCTTTTGTACTTCCTCATGTTCATATGCTAATAAAATCCCAGATCTCTATCAGAATTTAAGTAGCTTCACAGGGCGGTATCTGAACATCCCTTCTTCTAGGGGGTCTTAGTTTCTGTATAATCTCTCACCAGTCAGTCTAATCACTGCCTCTGAGAACACTGGATGGCTCCTTAGGACTTCCCAGGTGCATCAGATCTCAAGATCCTGGTTGGTCCTGTGGCCAAAGCTCCCTTTGTGATCTTTGTTTTCCTTCCTTTCTTCTCCAGTCATCTGATCCACTCACCATTGCCTGAGGATTGTCTCGGACCTGCATGCTTGTGTCCAGGCTTTTCATCACATCTTTCTGGAATGCCCTTCTTCCGTTGGTTCCATTCTTCCTTTTGAGATTTGAACCTTAACTCCTGCTTTTAGAAAGTAACCCTTTTATTCACTAGTACTTACCAAGTATTTAACATATACTCAGATTTTTCCTAGTTGCTCTGGGTAATTCAGAAAGTCATCAGAGTTTAGAAGCTGAGGAGACTTCGATCATTCTAGATATAAAAGGTGCCAGGTAAGGAAGCCTGAAGGAAACTGGGCCGGGGCTGCTTTGACTCTGTGTTCCCTGCCCCTGTACTCGCTTGCTTTGTCTGGTTTAGTGTAGGCCTCCCTCACATACCTAGACATTCTGACAGGTCATTTCCCCTATCCAGCTTTGAAAAGATGTTTCTGTGACTGCTTCCGGGCCTCTGAATGAGCATGGTGTCATTTTTGTCTCTGGGCCATCTTTTGGATTGTACTCCTGGCCTTCTGCTTTGTTTGGCTTAGAGGAATTCATTTCTAATATAGATCAGCTCCTCTTTCCTGTGTATTGAGACGTTAACATTGTTTGCAGGATCATCCATCTTTATTTCATGTTTCAGGGAGAAGAAGTACTTATCTGCCCTCTCATCTCTTTGCTAATGTAATCCTGAAAATTTAGTGTACCTTTAAGCTTCTTAGACTGCATTCGTAATATTCACAAACACCTTTTATCATTCACATGATTTGACCTCCTCCTCCTTCGCATTATTGCCACGTCTTGAACATGCAGTATTTTTGTTGAGATTATTTGCATCTGTCAGTCTCCCCATAGAATGTGAGTTTCCTGAGGACAGTTTCTGTGTCTGATTTAGCTCTGCATCCTTAGTGCTCAGCATTAAAAGTGGAAGATAGTGAGGCATTGATACAAGTTGGTTGAACTCTAACAGTTCCAAATCTGCTGTAAAGTTCCTTCTATCTGGACGGTTTTCCAGATAAACAGGGTTTTACACCTTCCTTTGCCACAGCCAGATTATTGTGTGTACGTTATGGGAAATCAGACAGACATGACCATTTCTTTAGAGTTAGTACAGATACCATACATTAGTTATTACCCTGAGGAGCCCAGCTATTTTGGGCTCATTCAAAATGTGGACAGGATAATATTGGGGTGATTGTTCATTAAAAGAGCTGTTGGAGCAGATCTAAGAAAAAAAAAAATGGAAGCTATCATTGAACAGAGGAACTCTGCTCTTCTCTGGGTCTCATGGCACTCACCAAACTGAAGTAAACCCCATCTATAGTAGGCTCTGCCAGACGTGGCATCATTACTTGGGAAGCATGGCATGTATCTTTTGATAATATCAGAGTGGTACATTGTTGGCTCAAATGTGTCAGTGTCTGTAATACCTGTTGAAGACTAATTGACAGGCCTCAGATTCTTAGGTGTTGAAAGAATCCATCTTCTATATTTGGACTCTGTATTTTGAGCGATAAGAAATGTGTCAAATGAATTGAGAATTACTTAAGTGGAACTCATTCTAACTGAGGCCAAGGAAAATCTTATTTCCAATTTTCTGCATTTTTGTATTAAATCATCTGCAGTTTGTGGATTATTTATAGATAGCTTTATAACTTTGGTCGCTTCTATGCACAGAGGCAGCTAAGAAAACATGCTCATCTTTAAGGATGCTTCTGTCACTTAGAACAGTTGAAGTGTTGTGCTTACAACACGTAGTAATATAGGACTTCTTAGTGGAAACTTCATTTGGGCAAATATCCCTTAAATAGCTGAAATTGAAAGTATTTCTTCACTGAACGAAATCACCCTGGTACTCCACACATTTCAAAGTCAGAGTTGTAGTGATTTTAACTTTTTGGAACATGACCCTGACCTGGGTAGAGAGAGAACGTGACTCTGAGACTGGAGCCTGGCGGAAAACGTAGACTCCGTTCTGTAGTAGAGTGCATCCTCCGTCTGGTGCTTCTTTCTTTGGAAATCGGGCACCTGTCGAAAGTGAGCACATTGGAAGGATTATGAACAATGTGGAGACTCAGGAGATGTGGTTAACTTTGCAAGTGGGAGAAAATGAAAATGAAATGAAAATGAAAATTTAAGGTGAATCTTGACAGGTGAGTGAGCATTTCTCAATTGATGGAGTGGGTCTGGACAGGGTGATGCCTTCGTACACAACAGGGAATCTGGAAGGTCAAGGAACATTTATCACAGCCTTTTTATCTACATCTGTATTTTGTTTTTCCACTAGTGGCTTGTGAGTAGGGGAATGGACAGGGAAAAATGGTGAGATGCAGTGAGAGAGACTTCTTCAGCAGGTTTGGCAGAAGGACCAAAAGGAAAAGAAAGGGAGTGTTTTCATGAGAGTTTCTGGCTTTGGGGTTGAGAGTGTTTAGGGAACTAAATGAAACCATTAGAGTGATGGTAAATCAGATGACATGGACCAGAAGGCTGGGGCTTTTATATATAAGTGTCTGTGTATAGTTTGATAACAGATAATTTATACCTTGAGTTAGTGGTATATTACTTTTTCCTTAAGTTCTCATTTTCTATTTGAACAGCTTTGCTTTATTAGCCTTTTCTAGAAATTACTTATTTGCCTAAAATTCCCGAGTATTTTTCATTTGATGGAATCATGATATATTCTGATAATTGGGAACCTAAAGAGTATTTATTCATCTCCCCACCCAAGACATGAAATTTTTCAAAAGTGTTCTTGTCATTTGCTTGTTCAGTCCTTTTTTTTTTTTTTTAAGATTTTATTTATTTATTTGACAGACAGAGATCACAAGTAGGCAGAGAGAGAGGAGGAAGCAGGCTCCCCGCTGAGCAGAGGGCCTGATGTGGGGCTGGATCCCATGACCCTGGGATCATGACCTGAGCCGAAGGCAGAGGCTTTAACCCACTGAGCCACCCAGGCGCCCCTCAGTCCTTCTTTCATACCTCCAGGAAGAGGAAGTGTATCGCTACTGGGGACAGCTATTAGGCCAGAACACTTTAGGTTTTGTTAGTTTAGTTGATAGCAACAAAACAAAGTAAAATGGAAGAATATATACCACTAACAACCTCTTAGATCGGCTAAAATGACAAAGACTGACCATCAGTACCAGGTGTCGGTAAGCATGTGGAAAAACTGAAACTCACACTACTGGTGGAAATGGAAAATGATAGAACCAGCTTGGGAAGGCAGTTTAGCAGTTTTCAGAAACATTAAACATAGACCTACCCTGTGATCTAGTCCCTTGACCCTGAGGAAATGAAAGCATATACTTGTACGATGACTTGTGTGTGAAAGTTCACATGTAGACGGACAGGGGAGTGGATAACCAAAATGTGGTTTAACCATACAGTGGCATTCTGCTTATCAGTAAAAAGGAATGAACTATGGATACATGCTACCACATGGAAGAATCTCAGATCTGTAATGTTAAGTGAAAGAAGTCAGACTGAAAAGCCTCTCTATCGTATGGTTCCATTTATAGAAAATGCTGGAAAATGCAAACAAATCTAGAGTGACAACAAGATCAGTGATTGCTTTGAGAGAAGCAGAGGGCTTATAAAGTGGCATAAGGGAACTTTCAGGGGTGATAGATGTATTTATTATATTGATTTTGGGGAGGGTTTCACGAGTGTGTATAAACGTCAGGACTTATCACATTTGCACTTTAAATATGTGCAGTTTATTGTATGTCAGTTGTATCTGAGGAAAGCTGTTAAAAAATCCTAACTATAGAAAGACAAGCTACAGAAAAAAATGGAATAATGTGTTCCAGGAGGTGATATTTACACATCAAAATATTTGTTATTTCCATTCATGTAAGCCCAAATCATTGGGTATTCTTTAAGGCGCTTGACATTTATAAATGGCACCCCACAGAATGGGATCTAGATTATCTAATTACTGGCTTCTTTGGCTTTTCTTTAAATTATGAGTCAAAAGACAAATACTGTCTTCTATAAATTTTTATATAACTTCCTTATTTCCAACCAATGATGTATGGCTGGGAAAAATACCAAAAGTTTAGCTTCCATGAGAGGTAGAAGAATTTTACCAATATTATCAATATTACCAATATTATCTTTTTCCTATTTCCTATTTTTCCTTTTTCCTATTCCTATTCTGTTTTATGTAAGTACTATGTGTTCTGTATTGCATATTCCTTTTTGGGAGGAGCATTACCTTTTACAGAAATGATATAGTGAGTGTGGGTGCAGTCACTGGACAGGTAAGGATTTGTTTTCTGTTTCTGCATAGCATGGGCACTCTCTTTCAGGTGAGATAAAAATGGGTTTCTTTGAAATAATGGAGTGAGCACCTTCTGTGCTAAGTATCTTGTTGGGGTGTACTTAGCAGAAAGGCAACCAGTATTTTGTTAATTTTTTAGAAGAGTTTCATCTCAGAATTAAATGCCCTGTGAGGTAGTGAGGTAGTCTAAAAATCTAATTCCGTTTTACTTTAGTGGAAAAAAATTGAATACATTAGGGCACTTTCATTGCTCGGTGATGGAAACCCAATTCTGCCAGGCTTAATGGACAGTGGGAAATATTGGCTCCTGTTGTAAATCAAGTTGAAGTGGGGATGCCAGACTCAGAGGTACCCATCTGAGAAGACCCATATATGGTACCCATCCCTGGGATAGGCTCTCTTCATCTAGTGAGCATCACGGTTAGCCCACAGCCCAAGACTGATGTTAGGGCACTATCATCCTCATAAGCGAGACAGGACTCCTTCATCAGTAACTCTGGCAGGTTTGATGGGCCTGGTTGGGTATATAATTCTATCTGAAGCAGTCGCTACAGGTGTTTAATAGGAAGCTCTGGCCAGGCTTGAGTTAGGAGGAGGTATTGGATGGGGGAAGGAGGGAGCCCCATTCTAACAGAATCAGTTTCTTGAAGTAAAAAGCTGGGCTGGGCTGTTACTGCCCAGAGCTGTCCAGGAGCCAACTTCCCCAGTGCCTAATCCGCTTACTGCCCGATGCTCAATCTAGGAGTGATACTGGGGTGAACAGCCTTGGGTAGGCTGAAGACTGGTGACTGAGTCTTTGGACACATCTTTGAGGTGAAATCACTCATTCAGATGCTATGAACACTTTGAAGGTTTTGCATTTCAGTATATTTAGATTATACCGAATCGTACTCCTGCCAGCCCTGTATGCGTATACGTCACTGTATCTTATCACCAGCATTAGCGTTATCATTCAGAAATTCTCTGCCACTTAGATTTCTAGAAAATGGGAATTTATTGATTCACTTTGTATTTTTCTGGTTACTAATGAGGCTCTTTACTCTTTTGGGAATTGTTAGTTCATATACTTTGTGAGTATGTGTGTAAAGTTCTAAATTGATTTGTAATTAAAAAGTTCACTGTTTACAAGGAAAAATAACAACATTGATCAGGGTGGGTTGTGTGAGGGCTCGAAATCAGAAGTCGCAAGTCAAATTTAATACTTGCCAATAAGTCTTTCTATTAAATGAAACTGATGATTTGCATTTAGGACTTCATCCATTTTCACACTAAATACTTTAAATCTCAGCTTTTTTTTTTAAATTGTTTTTGTTCATTTATTTGTTTTGATTCTTTACGTTCTGTAGAAACTATAATCATAGGGTGTTTGTAGCAAATGTTAAGCATGTATTTTTGTTAAAATATTCCTTCTACAATGAGCTCTTAGAGATCGGTGAGGAAAACACAACCCAGAAAGAAACTGAAACTGGACAAAGAGATGAACAGGAAGTTCTCAGATGGAGAACCCCCACATGTCTCCAATAACCACATGACAGGATGCCCAATTTCTCTGGATGGAGAATAGTCAGGGAAATGTTAAATTTTCTGAACCATAAGATAACCATTTCACACTCATCAGTTTGGCCAAACCCTTAAAAGTCTGATGAGTACCAGATACCAGACACTGGTGGGGGGCCAGGGAATTGGGCGCTCTCTTCAGGTGGCTAAAAAAAAAGAGTCTGGACACATCTCCTTGTCAGAAGCATGGCAGATGCCTTCTAGTCTGTGGTTTATCTTTTAATTCCATATTTGTGGTATTTTCAGTTCAGAAGCTTTTCATATGAATGCAATAAATATATATTAATCTAATCACTTACAGTTAGTATTTTTTAGTCTTCTGGGGGAAAAATATTTTGCCCTAAGTCATAAAGATATCCTCTGTATAAAGTTTTCCTTTTTACATTTAACTTTTTGTTCTTCCTCAAGAAAAAAAAAAAAATCCCTCACTGTTCTGTGAAGACAAGAATTTATTCCTTGGCCTCAAGATGGAGTCTGCAATTCTTGCCTTGCTGGGGGTGGGGGGTGCGGCGGGGATTACACAAAAATTTGCAACCCCCTGAACCTGCTGGTTTCCCATTTTCTTTCCCCTTTGGACCTTGACTCAGTTGCATTATTGGAAATGCATCTAGCCTGGAACAGATGTGGGAAGAGAAGCACTGACTGGATGGTTGGAGGTGAAGGCAGACAGGGCAGCAATGCCCAGCAGAAGGGAGGCTGGGTTGGCGGGATGTGGTCCCGAGGTAGGAGACAGGCTGTATGGCGCCGTGGCTGCTGGCCAGGCTTGGGCTCTGTCTCCCCATGTTCAGTAGTTCGGGCAGGTTATTTAACCTGGCAGTTTCTTTCTCTGTGAAATGTAGAGCATATCCCACCCTGGAGCAATATGATTAATTTGAGGATTATTTGAGATACCTGTGTAAAATATTTAGTGCAAAGCTCAGTATCCCATCACAAGGAACCAGATCAAGCCAAGCGTCTGTCCACTGGCATTTATGACACTTCCTGAAAGAGAGCTATTACTTCTTTTAATTCATTGATAGGATTCACTTTAACTGTGTTCATTGTGTATAGGACATGCAAAGTTAGAAGAAAGAGGGACAAAGAAAAGGGGGAAAAAGGAAAAAGGGAAGAAAAAAGAGAAACTTCCTCAACATACTCATTTTTACAGACTAATCTTGCTGCCTGCTTCATCCCATCCTTTGTTTATTTGGGGCGCGGGTCGCTTTTATAGCTTGTCACAAAGTGACAGAGTGGTGTTGTGGGAACACGCTTACTTATGTACTGATGCTCTATGAAATGTTCCCGGTGCAGGTCTGGTGAACTGACTTCAGGAATTTCTTTTTAGTGTAGAGACATTCCAAGTTCATTTATAAGGTGCTTCTTTTGAGAACTGTGGAGAGATGACCATCTGCTTGGGAAATGCCTTAGCGGAGAATTGATAAAGCAGTGTTTTTACACTGGAGAGCCTTATAACAATCTCTGTGGTGAAAGTACAGCTGCATTGGTGAGATTTTAAGTGGTCTTTCTTCATCTTATGTCCGAAAAATAAGGCGTTTTCTATTTGATTAATAACTTGGTCTCTGTTATTTAAATGATATATGCTGACCTTTTTTAGAGAAGTGATTTTTTTTTTCCCTCAACCTGTGGAAGCACAAAGCTTTTACTTTCTCAAATGTTTTTAGGTAAATAGAATGCATTAGCGCTGTTGCTATTATTCAGTTATAAATGAAAGAAAAGTAAGAACATCTTTATTCCTTATAGATTTTTCGTTAAACACTGATGGTATCATCAGTGTGCATATTGAGAATTATGCAGGGTTATCTGTGGGCCCCAGTGGGAGAGCTCTGCCATCATCATGGATTTGCACTCTGTTGGTCTTTCTGGACCTGCTTTTGGTGATGAAGTTTGTTCTTCAAGGTGTACGTAGGAGACGCTTAGGGCTTGTCCAGTCTAAGGGGTATCCCTCTAAGACTTAATTTTAAAGAATATGGGCATCTGGGTGGCTCATTCATTAAGCATCTGCTTTCTGGTCAGGATCCCAGGATCCTGGGAATGAGCCCCACATCAGGCTCCTGGCTTAGTAGGAAGCCTGCTTCTCTCTCTTGTGTTCCCTCTCTCACTGTCTCTCTCTCTGTCAAATAAACAAAATCTTTAAAAAAAAAAAAAAAAAAAAAGAATAGTAATATGCTTGTTTCTTTTCTAGTTACGTGGTTGTGGGGCTGACAGTCCCATTTCTGTTTATTAACTCTTCTAGAAAGAGTTATATGCTCTAGGGCAGCATTCTCTGCGGAAAAATGAATTTTATTTTCTGGAATTGTAGCATTAGAACCCTGTAGGCTAGGAACTCCAGGGCTGCCTATAGAGGATACCTTGTTCATGGTGTCCCCCTTCAGGTGAACTTCTTTGGGTATTAAAACATCAGTATTTATTTCTGTGCTAAAGTATCATTTGAAATAATTTAGATGAGTTGGGTTATGTGATGCATGGAGACCTTTGTGTTGGGAATTACCACTAGAATAGAAGGGACTGCTCTGTCCTTCTCTGCTGAGTCCTGGCTCCCCCGCCTGACTGCACTCAAATGCCCCCCAGCGAGGTCCTGCTCTTGAATTCGACCCTGTATCTTTTGGAAGTCCTTGTTTCTTTATCAGCAGGTAGAGTGGGTCAGACAAGGTATAGTCTCTTTTTGAATCTAAACACTATAGCCAAGAAGAAGCTCATTTTTGCCTTACCACAGAGACTAGGCTTTTCCAGGCCCCTGCTGGATGTCATGTCTTTAGAAGGCTCCATTCTTTTCTCCTCCGGATTTGCTTCCATCTCTGGGACGTTTATCTTCCATGTGCCTCCATTGCCTTGTATATCTCCTGAGATTCTTTTCTGAGCTCATTCTTTCTTTTGCTCCCTCTTTATATCGCTACCACTCTTGGTCAATTCTTTATTGAAACTCACTTGGGTTATTGCAGTGAAACCCAGCTGATCTCCCTGCCTCTTACCCGCCCCCCCACCCCTCCACTGAATCCATCCTTCACACAGTTGCCCAAGCAGTCTTCCCAGGGGAAAGCTGGGATTCTGTTACTCCTGTCCCCGAAAACACTCGCGTGCCCCCTTGATGCCTGTGGAATAAAACAGAGCTCCTCTCTGTAGCCCCCAGGCTTCTGCTGTCTTGGCGACAAGATTCCCCATCATTGTGGCCTGAGCCGTATCCAGACTTTGTGCTTTGGCTCTTGCTGCCATGTGCTTTCCTGTCTTTCCCTATGGAAATGCTGCATGTCCCACCTTCTTTATGATAGCTTTCTGGATGACCCCACACGGCAGAGCGCCTTTTTCATATTCATTCACTGATTGCTTCTTACTCCTTCAGTCAACATTTTGTAAGTAGGTGCACAGATTATAAAGAATGACAAAACACAGCCCCTGTTCTCAGGTCGAATAGGTTGTGGAGCTAGTCATATAAATAATGATCTGTAATATCATGGTTAAATGATAAAATAGAATGTCACAAAGTGCTGGATTCCCAGAGCCTGTATACACAGACACCTTGAAGGCAGGCGCCGTTTGTCCACTTTTTCTTTAATCTGCTTTGTATCATGGAGGGTGTCTGGTAATATTAGTTGCTCCTTTGTGAAATGCATTTATTAGTAAATTTCTCTTCTGCACTATTCCCTCGCTAGGCTGGTGACTTTGAATTTCTTCGGCAGCTCTGCTTTCCTTTGTCACTCTTTCTCTGTGTCTTTGTTGCATGCATGTATAAGTAGGGACAAATAACTCAGTTTAAGAACACATCATTTTCTGTCATACTTCACACAAATTATGTTTCACCATTTTGAAAACTGTCAGTTGTATTTCTTTCCAGGTCATTTATGTATGTAACACATGTTTATTCTTTTAACAGTGGTTTTCCAGCAAAACAGATGGTTTCACATAAATGGCATCGTGAACTCGGCACCGTGTTGGGTCGCGGACCAGTGCTCAGTAATTCTGGGGTGGATACTAGAAAAAGACACTTGGCTTGCTCCTTATGCTGTTGCTCAGACTGATTTCCTATTAAAATTTTCCTCACTTAACTGCCAAAGTTAGTACCCGAGGCATCAGAAGGAGACTTAGCCAAAATGCCCCCTCTGAATTGTTCAGCAGATGGGCATTGCAGGCTCTGGGGAGAACGAGTTTGGGGATGGCTGCAGGTCTCTAGTGGCCCTGAAAGGTTATAGTCTTAAATAGGAACAGCTCTTCCATGGGCTGCCAGCCTCATAAGGGCAAGGCCCACTTTTACCGTGTTCACCTGGCATCCAGCACCGTCCCTGGAGTGTGAATGAAAGAGGACTATATAAATACCTAAATAACAGTAGACCAAAAGCCTGACTTGGCCTTAGACTGAAGCCGTGTTTTCATCCATGCCCAGGTTGGTGAGGCCTTGTGTTGAGCAGATATCCTGTGCAAGCCTGCCTCCTGCCTTTGTTGGTGGGGACATAGCAGGTGCGGGCAGAAGATGCAGTCAGCTCTAGGAATCAGCAGTGTTCTGGCTTCTTAGGAGGCAATCCCTTCCAGATCTTCCCTGTGCTTTTAAAGGTTGTCAGGATTTAGAACACGAACATCCGTATAATAAGTCTTCTGCAGGCTGGAAGGCCATTCTCTGCTCCTGCCTCCGTTGTCCTGACCTGGTGGGGTATGGCCATGGGCCGGAGGTCTGAGTCTGTCACCAGCCGGCAGTCCCCGGGGACTGTGGGGTCTGGGCGCTGGCAGGTGCAGCAGTCTGGGCTCTGATGAGTCAGATGAGGTGGTAAATGCTACTGTCCCTTTACAGCATCAAAGTCACCCCCGCTATGCTCTTGGGGAGGTGGTGAAAACTCTTGATTAGAGGATACTATTTAATTCTTTCTTTAAGATTTTATGTATTTATTTGAGGTGGGGGGGGAGGAAGGAAGGAAGGAAAGGAGGGAGGGTAGGAATAGGGGGAAGGAGAAGCAGACTCCTTTCTGAGCATGGAGCCCGATGCGGGGCTCGATCCCCTGACCTGAGTAAGAATCAAGAGTAAGATGCTTAACTGACTGAGTGACCCAGGTGCCCCAGAGGATACCCTTAAAAGGTCAAAGTATTTGGGAATGTTTCAGTGGCTTGCAAAGACTGATTATAAGCAGTCTTATAAATGCAGAAAATTTAAGCTCAAGTTAAAACCGCCATGACACAATGAATGGACAGAATTCATTTCTTTCCCAACAAGGTGACTCTTCCTGAGAACTTCTTTCCATTCTTCTCATTTCCATTTCTTCTCATTCCCAAGACTGTCAAGGAGTTTTTACTTCTTGAGGTGCCTGGGTGGCTCAGTGGGTTAAAGCCTCTTCCTTTGGCTCAGGTCATGATCCCAGGGTCCTGGGATTGAGCCCCGCATAGGGCTCTCTGCTCAGCAGGAAACCTGCTTCCCTCTTTCTCTGCCTGCTTGTGATCTCTGCCTACTTATGATCTCTCTCTGTGTCAAATAAATAAAATCAAAAAAAAAAAAAAAAGAAGAAGTTTTTACTTCTTTTAGATGATTTTCAAGACACCAGTTAGAGTTTAAATCATTTTCTGGGACATTGATTTTCTAACAGGGTAATTTCAGTTTTTGATCATTAAAATACAAGTTAAATTTAAGTGGCAAATTAGAGATACTTAATACATTTGTTTTTTCCTACCAAACAGTATTTTTGTGGAAGTTACAGAATATTTATTAAGGCTATCAGGAGATGTAGACAATGTACTCTCTCTTAAGGTAATTTTAATATTTACTCAGGGTTTTGCAGCATCAGAAAAAAGCTTTGATGAACCATAATGCTACTTGAATCCTGGAAGGGAATGTTCTGTAGTTCAGTAGACTGTGATGCTGGGAGGGTATTTTGGAATTCTTGCATTAGAAATACAATGGACACTACCTCAAATAGCAGACATGTAATTGTTTCACATTAAAATAACTGTGCTTAATATTTTAACTAACATATAAGTTGTTTAAAATACTTTTTGCTCAGAAATCAGCCTTGTTTACATAAAAGGTTAGTACTTTATTTTTAGAATATGCAGTTTCATTTTTTCAAGCTTTATTGCAATATAATTGATGTATAATATGTAAGTTTAAGGTGTACAGTGTTATGAACTGACACACACACATATTTCAAAACGTTTACCACAGTCAGGCTAACTTCCGCTTCATATAATTACCATTTGATGTTGTTATAGTGAGAACATTAAAGCTCTTCTCTCATAGCAACTTTCATTTATAGAACACAGTATTGTTTACTGCAGTCACCATGGTGTACCAGAGAGCCCCTGAACTTCCTCATCTTATAACTTTGTGCCTTGACCAACATCTCCCTATTTCCTCACCCCCTCATCCCTGCAACCACCATTTTACTCAGTTTCTAGGAATTAGGTGTTTTCAGATTCCACATATAAGTGAGTATTTACCCTTTTTGGTCTGACTTACTTCACTTAGCATCATGCCCTCAAGGTCCATCCGTGGGGTTGTAAATGGCAGGATTTTTTTTTTTATAGCTGAATAATATTCCATAGATATATATATGGAATATATAATATATATACAATACACATATGTATATATACACAGATATGTACATATACATAAAAATGTATATATGTGTGTGTATGTGCATATATATACATCCAGCTATGTGTGTGTGTGTGTATATATACACACACACATTTTCTTTATCCATTTATCTGTCAGTGGACACTAAGGTTGTTCCCATATCTTGGCTGTTATGAGTAATGTTGCAGTGAGCGTGGGGGTACAGATCTCTTTGAGATCATGCATTATTACCTTTGGATTTATACCCAGAATTGAGATTGCTCGATCATGTGATAGTTTTAGTGTTGATTTTTTTGAGGAGTCCCCACACTGTTGTCCATAGTAGCTGTACCAGCTTACATTCCCAGCAGCAGTGCACCAGGGTTCCCTTTTTTCCACATCCTCACCAGCATTTGTTAGCTATTATAATAGCTTTCCTAACAGGTGTGATGATGTGATAACTCATTGTGGTTTTGATTTGCATTTTCATGGTGATTAGTGACATGGAGCACCTTTCCTGTATTTGTCAGCCATTTGTCTGTCTTCTTTGGAGAAATGTCAGTCAAGTCCTCTGCCCGTTTTTTTTTGTTGTTTTTTTTCTTTTAAGATTTTATTTATTAATTTGAGAGGGAGAGAGAGAGTGAGAGAGAGCCTGAGAGGGGAGATGGTCAGAGGGAGAAGCAGACTCCCTGTGGAGCCAGGAGCCTGATGTGGGATTCCAGGGCTCCAGGATCATGACCTGAGCTGAAGCAGTTGCTTAACCAACTGAGCCACCCAGGCATTCCCTCTGCCTTTTTTTTTTTTTTTTTTTAAGATTTTATTTATTTATTTGACAGAGATCACAAATAGGCAGAGAAGCAGGCAGAGAGAGAGGAGGAAACAGGCTCCCTCTGAGCAGAGAGCCCGATGCGGGGCTCGATCCCAGGACTCTGGGATCATGACCTGAGCCGAAGGCAGAGGCTTTAACCCACTGAGCCACCCAGGCGCCCCCCTCTGCCCATTTTTAAATCAGATTGTTTTCTTGCTGTTGAATGGTATGAATTCCTTGTATATTTTGCATATTAACCCCAGATCAGATACATGGTTTGCACATAGTGCCCTCCATTCTGTAGGCTGCCTTTTTCATTTTGTTGTTTTCTCTGCTGTACAGAAGGCTTTTAGTTTGATGTCATTCCACTTGCTGAGTTTTGGTTTTGTTACTTGGTGCTTTTGGTGTCATGTCCAAAAAAATCATTGCCCAGACTGTCATAGGAGATGTCCCCCTATGTTTTCTTCTAGGAGTTTTATGATTTCATATCTTACCTTTAAGTTCTTAATCCATTTTGAGTTAATTTTTGTAAGTGGTATAAGATAGGGGTCCAGTTTTATTATTTACATAGGAATATCCAGTTTTCCCACCATTTATTAAGGGGACTGTCCTTTCATCATTGACTATTCTTGAAATACTAGGTGATAGCATGGGTTTATTTCTGGGCCCTTGATTCAGTGTCCGCATTTATGTCAGTCCTATATTGTTCTGATCAATATAGTTTTGTAATATAGCTTGAAATCAGGAAGTGTGAGGCCTCAGCTTTTTCTTAGGATTAATTTGATTATTTGGAAACTTGTGGTTTCCTATTAATTTTAGGATTTTTTTTCTATTTCTGTGAAAAAGAATGTTTTTTTGAAAGTATAGATTTATAATTGGTCAGTAGTTGTTTGTAGAATAAAGAATATTTCAGCCACATATCATACAAAATTTGAAACATAACTTATATGAGGTTGTGCCTCCTTTCTCCATTACTCCTTCCATTTCTTCAGAGTGGAAAACAAGGACTTTGAAGCTTTTTAAATTTTCCAATTATTCCCAAATTGGAATGAATTTGCTGCTGACAAAGTGTTTTTCTTCCACCTGCAGAAACAGCAGCTTCTGTTAAAAGCTGAATTATCACATCAAGAAGCTCAAATTAATGTAGTTATTAAATCTTAGAGAGATAGGATCATCTTTAAAACCTCACAAGAATACACTTTTCTTGCATACTCGTTTTAACAGTGGAATGCATCATAGTTAGAATCGTGGGGCAATGAGTGCCAGATGGGGACTGTCAGTTCTTCAGCTATTCAAGCCCGGTACTGAGTATTGAAACCCTGAGATGAAATCTGAGAGCAACGGAGACAATTCAGGAGTTTATAGCTAAAGGTTAGGTTGTTCTGGCCATAGAGTAAGTCAGCGAGAAAATAAGGGTTTGTTTTGTAGATGTGTAGAAACCCCTCAAGTAGATGTATTTTTCAGAGACTTCCTACATCCAGCTGGAGGTCTTGCTCACCTCGGGGTGTATCATCAGGGGAGAGTAAAATAAGCAGTAAAAAGAGCTTTTCCCAAGTATGAAAGAACAGGCGTTTGCTTTTCACACGTGTAATGTAAGTGCAGCTTGCTCGCTAGGTGTGACTAAAGAGCATGAGGCTGCCTGGGCAGCCATGTGCATGTTGGGATTGCTAACTAGTGGATCTCAGAGAACGAAAGTGAAATCCATCTTCCTTCTTATTCATTCCACTCCGTGTCCGTGGGGATGCAGCATTTGTGAAGGAATCAATTATCCATTTGTTAGTCAGAGGAGCCTTACAAATTATACATTAGCAGATTGATTCCTTAGGTTCGCTGTTGGGGGACCGATAGCTTAAGGTGGGATGATGAGGAGCGTCGGGGGAAAAGAAGTTGCCACAAAGAACACCATTAAAAGCAGCTTTCGAAATGACCGTGAATTTATTCCTAATTGAAGAGCTGACATAATCCATACTAAGTGTATTTATTTCAGGCATTTTACATTAGGTAATTGATTATCACATGAGGTGTACGTGTTGGTAATTTTGCCTTTTCTTTAAATTTAAGAACTTGAGACCACCTGTGGTAGACTTGGGCTTAGAAGGTATGGGCCAGTCCGCACCCCCTCCTGCTTAGTCAGGCCTCTTTTTTTGTTCCATTAAGGAAACATTTTTGTATGTTCTATAGTGTCAGCTTGACATTATTGATTTTTGAACAAACTCACTTATATTGTCCAGAATTCCAAACATGTCTCCATTAGGAATAAAATTGTAGCTAATGGAAAATACAGCTGAGGCCATTTTTCTCAGGTCTTTTTTTTTTCCTCGGGTCCCTTTTCTTGTTTACATCTACTCCAGTATCCCAGCTTGGCAGACACACCCCATAAATTCTGTGTGTAAAACAGGCAATTAGAAGATTCCACATGGAAGAAAGATGGACTCCTGCTCTACGGTTTCCCTCCTTACCCTTTCTCTTTTTCCCATTTATTTCAAGTATGCAGAAATGGCAGAAATGCGTAAGGCATTTGTTCCTTTTTCTGTGAGGACCTGTGCCAGACCTGCTTCTTGTGCCATTGACAGCTGTCATGCTGAAATCCTGTTCTTTATTTGTTTTTTATCAAGTATTACGGAACCAGTAATAGAAACCGATGTGCGTAGTGATGACACTCAGTTGTCACTTGAGGTAAAAATGGGTTCTGCGGGTCCCCAGAGTGATGGCTTTGACAATTAAGATAAATTTTGCTATCTTTTTGGTTTTAAATTAAAAAACTGACTACATAATCATGCAAAAATATTTATCCTTGGATTACAAACAAAATAAATATATGCTCTAGAAAAGGACAATCTAAACAATAATAGTATTTCAGATAAAACCAGTGCTAATATGTTAGAGTATCTACTTCCAGTCACATATGTTATGTACAGATGCCTGTAAATACAGTTGTATTTATAAACCCTGGGTGGGGTTTACTGAGAGCTAGCCGAATTGTGAGTTGAAGGCAAAGTCTTCCAGATGAGTGAGTTTGCTGAAGACTTCCAACACCAACTACAAGATCTGGAAGTTCCCGGATGCACTCTCATGGTTGGTAATTAGTTAGGGGCCTTAAAGAACTCACTGAAAGTTATTATACTCAAAATTACAGTTCATTACAAGGAAATGATACAGTCAACAAATCAGCTAAAGGAAGAGACCGCATAGGGCAGACCCTGGGATGCAAAATTCCATTGTCCTCAGGACGTGTTACCGCCTGGCCTACTTGTGTGACAACCCCGGGAAGCTCCCATTGCTGTTCAGGATTTTTACGGGGGATCTGTTATGTAGGAATGATTGGTTGATGGGTTGTCCGTATGGTTGAATTTAGCTTCCGGGTTGGTTGATATCCATGATCACAGGGGTTAGTCTTTCTGGCATGGCCCACTGAAAGACTGTGCGGTCTTTCACCTTTAACAGACATTCCTATCAGGATAGATTATCTCCCAGAAACCAAGAGTCAAGACCTGACTTCTCTTGGATTAAGTCAGATTCTTTATTTTTTTAAGATTTATTTGAGAGAGAGAGAGAGGGAGAGCGTGCACACACATGAGCAGGGGGAGGACAGAAGGAGAGGGAAAGAATTTCAAGCAGACTTCCCGAAGAGTGTAGAGCCTGACTTGGGCTCCATCCCGTGACCCTGAAACCATGACCTGAGCCAAAATCAGGAGTTGGACACCAAATCAGCTGAGGCACCCAGGTGCCCCAAAGTCCGATTCTTTATTATATAATACATTTTTTAAACTTAATATTTTTGTTCTTTTAATTTTCATCATTTATATTTGCTTTTAGAAATTTAAGTAATTTCCATTTCTTTAGTGTCTTACGGAAGAAACCTGCTGTGGAAAGCATCTTTGCAAAATAATTTTTTTTTAAAGAATTTATTTATTTATTTGACAGAAATCACAAGCAGGCAGAGAGAGGGGGAGAAGCAGGCTCCCTGCTGAGCAGAGAACCCGATGCAGGGCTCGATCCCAGGACCCCAGGATCATGACCTGAGCCGAAGGCAGAGGCTGTAACCCTCTGAGCCACCCAGGCGCCCCAATTTTTTTCTTTTCTTTTTTGTTTTTTTGTTTTTTTGGTTATTTTAAAGATTTATTTATTTATTTATTTATTACAGAGAGAGAGAGAGAGAGAGAGAGAGAGAGCGCGCGCGAGCATGAGTTGGGGGGAGGCAGAGGGAGAAGCAGACTCCCTGCTGAGCAGAGAGCCCGATGTGGGGCTCGATCCCAGGACCCCAGGATCATGACCTGAGTCGAAGGCAGAGGCTTTAACCCACTAAGCCACCCAGGCGCCCCAATTTTTTTTTTTTTTGGTTATTTTAAATATTTTATTTATTTATTTATTTATTTATTTATTAGAGAGCATGAGTTGGGGGGAGGCAGAGGGAGAAGCAGACTCCCTGCTGATCAGGGAGCTCAATGCAGGACCCAATCCCAGGACCCCAGGATCATGACCTGAGCCGAAGGCAGATGCTCAACCGACTGAGCCCTCCAGGCGCCCCTCTTCTTCTTGTGTAAAATAGGCAATACACATGTCTTTTGAAAGATTTAATTTTTTATCTCAGAGAGAGAGAGAGCGAGCACTGGGGGTAGAAGGGGGCGAGGGAGAGAGAATCTTAAGCAGACTCCACACTTAGTGCAGAGCCCAAAGCAGGGCCAGTCTCACAGCCCTGCTTAACCGACTGCACCATCTAGGCGCCCCAGAAAATACATATTTTAAAGATTTTTGATACACATTGCAAAATGATCCTTAGGAAAATTTCTCCATATTTGAATTCCCACCAGTAGGGGACAAGGAGTGTCTCTTTGGGGACTTCTTTGCCAAAACTAGATACTTAAACAATCTTTGCCAATTCCATAAGCAAAATATCTTGTTTATTTATATGTTATTTGTTATTACTAAGGTTGACTCCTGTTCTTGTTTACCTATAATTTGTACTATTTCTTTTGGGAGTTGACTGTTTTACTTGGTTTGAGTTACATGAATAAGAAGTCCAAATATTTTCAAAAACTAAAGAAGAATAAGCTGTAAAGTTCTTTGCAATGTACATGACGAGGGATATTTACCCTAATCTTTGATCTCTCATGAATCAGTTTTAAAATTATGGACATCCCAATAGCTAAATAGTTTTTTCCTCTAGATTGATTCATGCTTAGAACTTATAGTTTAAGGTTGTTATTTTTACTGATGTATTAACTGGATTTTCTCTCCAATTTTATTTGGTGTGACTTATGAAATATAAAATATTTGTACTTTCACATTAAAATAGGGAAAGGAAAGAGGTAGTAAATAAACATGGGCTAAATACCTCATCTTCTAAATGAGTCAGTGTATGCCATTGTACTGATTGGAGCGAGAGATAATTCAAGTATAATTCCTAAAACATTTTTAAGTAATCACTAATAGAATACAAATAGAATGAACAGAATTTAAATTGTCCCTAGATAGACAAAAGAATTTGAGTAATATAGCAAAAAAGTAATAATGGAATAAGGAAACATAATTCTAAAAAGTATAAAATACTTTACTGTTAACTAAAAGAAAAATATCCTCAGCTTTGATATGAAATAAATATTAAGCATATTGGCAATAAAAATGCAAGAAAAAGTAGAATTTAAAGCAAAAGAGAATTAGCCAGCAGACCACATATTATATTGATTACATTTACGGGTAAAAGGAAACTTTTTCATACCTTTGATGTACCCAATTATAGGGCATCTAATATCTAGACCAAAACTTACTTGAAATGCAGGGAGAAATGGGCAAAACTGCAGTTGTAATGGGAAGTTTTTGAAACATGTTTCTATCAGTCTTTGATGAGTGAAGAAGAGAGTAACTAAGGTTATATAGAAACTAGATTATAAAAATAACATTAAAAATATGTGTATTTTGAACCAATAGAAACTAGATATTAAAAATAACATTAAAAATATGTGTATTTTGAACCAGAGAATATGTGTTAGTTGGAAATGAATAGCTCAGATTTCAAAGAACAATTTTTAAAAAATATACGAACCACATTTCTGACCACAATTGTAGTTACACTAGAATTTTATTAATAACTAGATAAGTAACCAAATAATGCTGTCACCATTCTTAGAAATAAAACAAAATGTTACTTTTCTCAAAGAGGAAATAATTATTGTATTGTACATTATTTTTTGCCTCTAATTTATGACCAGTTTACATAATAAGGTAAATGCCAGACACTTGATTATTTTATGGTTACTAGATGAGCAGTAACAACTAAAGCACACTATATTAATGTCAGGAAGTTAGAATAAGGTCAATAAAATTGTTCTAAGCCAAAAAGGGAAAGTTAATATACAATAAGAAATTAATAAAATAGAAAACATTAAAAATGAATTTCATATTTGCAAATATGAGGTGGAAAAATAATAGTACCTGCTTCCTAGAATTGCATAAATGGTACATGTATAAAACTCTTAGAGCCTGATGCCCAATAAGCCTATAGGAAATGTTAACTCAGTGATAGTAGTAGTAATATCATTAGTATTATTAAAATATTAAAAGAGGAAAAGGTAACAAAAAAATTTTCATCTCAAGAATATGAAATGCAGTTTTTTCTGGGAAAACCAAGATGACCAGAACAGAATGAGAACATTTGAGTTCCTTGACAGTCATGGAGGAAAAAAATGTGATCTAAGAAATAAGCCACAGAAGGTATTAACCCCAGACGTTTTCATGCGCAAACTCTTTTTAATTTTACCTTAAGTTTTTTAATGTTTATTTTTATTGTGAGGTACAACTTGATAAGGCACATAAAATATTCAGTGAAACAGTGGTCATAAGTCAAACCATCATGTAACTAGCATTGTGTTGAGAATAGATGGTGTGAAATCCCCCTCTGCTCAAAGTCGCCTTAACGGGACCCTTTATAACTGAAAGTGCTTGGCTTTTCTTTTTCATTTTCTGCCCTCTTTGTGTGCCCCCTCTGTGCTGTCATAGAATTTTGTCTATTTTTGTATGTTGTATAAACAGAATCCTGTTATACATACCAGGAAGGAGAAAAGGGTACTTGCAGACATTGCCACTACTGGAATAAAATAAAGTGTAAGACTGCTAAGGGGAAAATTATCAAATTTTATTTGGAGATGTTAAAGAAGGTCTAATACGTGGAGAAATGGCTTAGAAGAGTCAATATTATAGAGATATTGAAAGAAAAGCTTTCAACATTTCACCATTAAGTGAAAATGAGGACTTTTCATCCCAAGAGTTTTTACCAGGAATGCAAAGAGGTTTTTTTTTTTTAACCAGGAATGGTGTTGAGTTTGATAACTTTCTGCAGCTAATGAGATGATCTTTGAATATCCTTCATTTATTTTCTTAATGCAGAGAATTATATTAGTTCATTTCCCTATATTATACCAACTTAGGATTTCTGGAATAAACTCGGCTTTTCTATCTATGCTGACTTTATTAATATTTTCTTTAGGATGTTTCCATTTATGCTCATGACCGAGATTCACTTGTACTTTTTGTTTCTCATAATATCCTGTTGAGCTTTTTTATTATAAGAGTATGCTGGCTTGCTAAAAAGATTTGGGAAACATATCCTTTCTGTTCTGTTCTCTGGAAAAATTTGTGTGTGATGGGAATTTTTTATTCTTTGAACGGTCTCTCATGAATTTAATATTGTAGTGAGTGAGTTTGACAGTGAAAAAGGTAAATAAGTAAAATACATAGTAAGGTAAGTAGTGGTAAGTGCTGCAGGGGAAAAATAAGCCGGTAAAGGATTGTGATGTTTGGGTAAATGTTGAAATTGTAGGTCGGTGGCCAGAGAGCATGGCTAAGATGACTACCTGTGAAGATTTGGCGGAAGTACATCTTGGGCAAACAGGTGCAAAGGCTCTAAGGCAGGAAGACAGCAGGGAGGTCTTCGTGGCTGGAGGAGAGAGAACAAGGCAGAGTGTAGATGAGGGGAGAAGTTGGCGTGAGGGCTAGAACCAAATTGTTGAGGACTCTCAGCTCATAGTAAGAACTTGGGGTTTGCTTCTGAGATGGGAGACCATTGGCAGATTTTCAAGCAATGACATTGTCTGGTCAATCTGTTAACAGTATCTTTCTGCTGATTTTTGGGGAACAGACTTCTGGGAGAATGACAGCAGAAGCAGGGTCCACTAGTTATAAAACTATTAGGATGATCCAGACAAGAATGATGGTGGCTTGGATGGCAACTCTAGAGCTGGTGAAAGTGGCCAAAGTCTCGATAAATTTGGTTTACGTGATAATAAGAATTGCTGACAGAAACACAGTAGAGTGTGAAAGAAAAACAGAAGTCAAGAATGGCTCCAAGGTTTTTTGCCCCGAGTAGCCAGAAGAATGTAGTCGTCTGTAACTGGGATCAGGGGAACATTAAGAAGGGCTCTTTCATAAGGGAGCATTGGGATCTTGGGTTGGGATATACTTTAGCTGAGATGCCTGGTAGGCATCCAAGTACATCTGTAAAATAGGCAGTTCTAAATATTGGTCTGAAAGAGGGAGAGGCCCAGTCTAGAGATAAAATTTAGGAGTCAGTTCATGGCTTGGAAGAAAATAACCAAAGGAGAAAACACAAATGTTAGAAGAACCTCAAAGGACTGAACCATGAAATATAGAAATCAGGAGATTGGGAGAATCTGACCAAAGACACAGAAAGGGGAGCTGGAAATGTCAAAGAAAAACCAGACAAGTGTGGTATCCTGGAAGCCAAGAGAAGGGGAGAGTTACCAGCAGTGTTATATCTTCCTGTTAGTTAAAGTAAGTTAGGCTTGAACGCTGACCACTCTGTTTAGCACCATGAGGGTTATTTCATCTTTAACTTCACACAGAACCCTACAAATCCTGAGAAAACCCAAGGAAAGTGTGGAGAACTATGGCTTGGTCTTGCCTTTTACCAGACAACAGAACATACTATGTGTATTATAATTAAATCAATGATGAATTGATACAGCAATGGACAAAGAGACCACAGTTGAAAACCCAGAAAGATATCTGAGGTGAATATTTATTATATGACAAACAGTTCTCTTCAGAAGAAGGGTGGATTATTTAGTAATTTTGGGAAGTCTTAGGTTTCCAGGTTTATTATGTGTGTGAGAGCAAAGCTGTACTTTACCATTTTCATTTCCAAAAACCAAATATGTCTTACACTCACACATCTAAACTAATAGACGTTTGTCTCACTGAAATATTACAAAGAGCAAAGAATTTGGTTGTTGATGCATATATTTTCCTGAAGTTTTACATGTTTATTTGTTTGTTTGTTTGAATAGAGCCCCGTGAAGATAAATCAGATTAGTCTGGATGAGAGTGGAGAGCACATGGGCGTGTGTTCGGAGGATGGCAAGGTATGGCAATGACATGGGCACGTGGAAAACACGGTCTGGTTCTGAGGCCTGGGATGGTTTCCAACTCCAGGGGCTTGGAAACGCACCCGGCTTACTGTATACCTGCTTTAGGAGAACCTTGATTATTCTTTTTGGGTATTGGACTCGCTTCCGATTGCTCATAATTAAAGTAAAATATATGTCGCACAAATGTGCCTTAGGAAAAGTAATTACAAGAATGTCAATAAAGTAACTAGTATTAAACTGATTAACAGCTGTGGCAGGGGGACATGTCACCTTAATCATTACTGCTGTGCCACTTATACTTCAGTGACTAGTCTGCAGTCCCTGCAAGACAAGTAGTTTAATGCCTTTCTGCCATAAATCCACAAAATTGGATTTTGTGGGCATGATTTCTGTGGGCCGGTGGTTTTCATTTTCACACAAGTTATGAATGTTTCTCTTGAATTATAGAATCTTTTGATAAGCAATCATAGTTTATCAGAAGAATAAAGTGTCTTACAATGGCCACATTAAATAAATGCAAAATCAATATATGTACAGTTTTCTAAAAACCTGGCACCCACTTCCTCAACCGAGGACATACATCACTTGCGCGGGTGTATAACTAACAATTATCAGTGCTTCTTGCTGATGTTGAGCTGAGACATTCAGTGGTTGTGGTGATTGATTTTCCACTTAATAAGAATGTCTTTTTTGTTTTTCAGTCGATGGAAGTCTTTTCTGCTGTTGGTTTGCAATGATAAAATTCTAATACACAGTGTATTTAAGCTACTTTTCTAAAATAACAGTCCGAGAAAAGTGCATTAAGAATCATTACACAATCTTACGTACTCCTGACTGAATAGAGCACATTTTCTAATCTGATTTTGTATTTTTACATGATCTAAATTCAATGGGTCATTAAGACGAGTAAATGAAAAACAGTGTGCTCCGTGTAAAAGATTTATACCCATTTGATCTATTAGCAAAAGAAAAATGAAGTCCTCTTGACACACAAGAATGCATTTTATATATCTAAGCTTTAATGTTGCCCAAAGGGTCCTTTGAAATGGTAGTTGGAGCCCTGTGCTTTCCAAAGATCACTGTCAAATTTTACAGTACTTTCTAAAATCCTGAGGTGGACCAGACTGTCAGGGAGGTGAGGGAGGAGCCTGGTACATATGGAAATTGAGAATTATCTTTTAGTATTTATGAATTTGTAAAGGAAGGTCATCTTTATTTATTTATTTTTGTCCTTAAAGGTAAGGAATTTGTTCTGGGCTGACAGCCAATTTAGTTGAACTAAATTGTTGGAAGAGAATATTCATTTTTCAAATTGGAAAATAATTTTTACTGAAATAACTTCATCAGAGAATTTTCAGAGCTTTAAATGTTGAATGATTATTATTTGATACGGCAAAGTGGGATATTTTAATTCTGTCTAGTGTATAATGACCCTCAGATATCACCCGGTATACTTCTTGGCAAATACCTGTTTTCCAATTTAGGCAGATTTTTAACTGCCGTATTTTGGTGTAGACCTGTGATACTTTTTGGTTTTGTTTTTTTTTAGATTTTATTTATTCGACAGAGGAAGACACAGGGAGAGAGGGAACACAAGCAGTGGGAGCAGGAGAGGGAGAAGCAGTCTTCCCACAGAGCGGGGGATGGGGGGTGGGGGTGGTAATCCCGTAACCCTGGGATCATGACTTGAGCAGAAGGCAGTTGCTTAACGACTGAGCCACCCAGGCACCCCTTGTGATACATTTTTTAAAACCGTTTTCACATATGTTTTATTAGCATTGATAGAACTGAAAATAAATATTTTGGTGCACATAATTTATGTAAGCTAGCAGTATTGGGAAAATTGAGTAGCTAGTATAGAATGATCTGGCAAAGCGGTCAGTAATGATAAAAACACAAAAAGATTATTACAAAGATAAACACAAAGAATATTACAAAGATATTTAGATCTAATGCATCTTTAAATGGCTGTTGTGATTTTTCTTTCTTTAGTGTATTAAGACCCCTAGATAATATACATCACCTTCATACATAAGCTAGAATCAATTTAGTGTAGAGTTCAGGGTGGAGATATTTTCTTTTAAAATTTTGGAGATGTTGCTTCCTTTTGTCTGACCTTTATTTTTGTAAACATGTCTGAGGCTAGCATTCTTTTGTTCTTTCACAAAACCTTTAAATTTTTTTTTTTTTTTTGGTCCTACCTTGGAGCTTAGACTAATAATAATAACAACAATAATACAACAATATACGGCCCTTGTAGTTCAGTTTGCTAAGTTATGTCTTGTTCAGGTCTATTTTCATTAATTTTGTCTGGAACACAGTAAGTCCTTTTGATCCATATACTGAAGTATTGTTTTCATTTCAGGAAAGTTTACTTCAGTTCTGATTTTGATTATTGCTTCAATTCCATTTATTTTCATTTCTTCAAAGAAACCCAATAATACTTAGACTGGAGGCAGTTCTGGGGCAGAGGCTAAGCACTGGCTCTGTATTCCAAGCCTGCCTGGGCGGGATTTCCGCTGCTTCCTCCACTGGGCCCTGGGCATGCTAGGGGGCCACCTGGGAACGTTGCCAGGTGCTGGGTGTATGGTGAGCGCTCTGGGTTTATGTCACCTGTTTTTACTGCTAACCATTCACTTCTTAACCCATCGCAAACTGGCGTTTCCCCCCTCCTGCATTATTGTAGCTAAACTTTTCAAGGAAAGAGGGTGAATGGATAAGCACCATTAACCCTTCTCCTTTCGAAAGTATGTATATTGTTAGGAAAACCGGTCATACTGCGTGTGTGATGCACACGTGGGCACACACACATGTATGTGCTTTTCTTTCTCATTTTCTCCTTCTCCTTTCTCTGTAGTTAGGGAGTTTCTTGTTTGTTCCCTTTGCTGATTTGCTTTTATCCCAGTCTCCATGTTGCCTCATGGAATAGCATTTTATTCCATCTTGGATGTTTAATTTTCCTGAAGTCTTTCTCTTGCTCCTGGCTCTATTTTCGTATCAGCCAGATATATATTTAATTTAAAAAATTTACAACTTCTTGTATTTCTTTCTTTTTTTTTTTTTTTTAAGATTTTATTTATTTATTTGATGGAGGGGGAGCTAGAGAGCACAAGCAGGGGGAGCTGCAGACAGAGGGAGAGGGAGAAGCAGGCTTCCCACCAAGCAGGGAGCCCGATGTGGGGCTCCATCCTGGGACCCTGGCATCATGACCTGAGCCGAAGGCAGATGCTCAACCGACTGGGGCAGCCAGTGTCCCTTTTGTGTGTTAGAGTGCCACGTACTATAGTCTAAAGGCTAGGAATGGAATTATGCTGCCACATTTTAGCTGTGTGATGTCAGGTACATTATTCCTATCTCTCTGTGCCTCAGTCTGTTTCCTCCTCTATAAATTGGGGATAATGATGGTACCTGCCTCATTGATTATTAGAAATAAATGAGTTAATATTTATAAATTGTTTGGAGTAGTAGAGGGACAGAAGAAACATGTAGTAATCGCTAGCGATCATCAGGTCATCTTTCGGCTCCAGACTCACAGACGTCTTTTCTTAGTGAAGTCACTGGACAGTTTTCCAGTTTTCTTTCTTTTCTGGCTACTAGTAAACATTTTAAAAAGCATGCTTTTTTTCCCCTCTGAGTCATCGGAATTGTGTTCTGCAATATCGTTTTTACAGACCTGTGTGTGTTTTTTGTTGCTTTTTTATTCGTTCTAGAACAAGAAGAGCTCTTTCTGAATCCGGGTTAGCAAACAGAGTCTGCGTCTGATTGCTCTTGGCCCTGCCTGTTAGCATTTTGGGTGTTGTGGAATCACCTTCTTCTCTCCATGCAAGGGCCCCGGGAAATGAGCTTGATACCCTCTGACCAGAGCTCATCGGTTAAGACAGCTCCCCCAGTGACATGGGAGCCACTGCTGCTGCTCCTGCATCTCTGACACTCTTCATGGGTGGAGAAAAGGAAATCCAATCTCCTCTGGGAGGGTCTCTTCAGCTCCTGCCCCAGATGGAAGGCAGCTTCCATGTTCATTCCTGTTCCTACTTGCCCTGTTTCTGTTGGAAACTGGGGTTTGAGAGAAAGGCCTTTTCAAGGGAAGTACAGCCGGGGAGGTTGTCTGAGCCTCTGGCCACCTCGCTCATGGTTCCTTTCCATCAGATGGGCTACATTGCCCGGTTTTCTGGTTGGCAAATACATAGAACTCCATGCTCACTTGGTGAAGATCTACACCTTTCTTACGGTTCCATGAGGGCAGGTTTTCTTTAAGCAGTAAAACATATCACATGCCTTCCGTGGTCCTCACATGGCCCTACGGGTCTGGCGTTAATGAGAAATTTGCCAGGACTGTCATAGATTGGCCGTAAGGGCTCCTGCTCTGAATTTTCTCTTTTTCTTCATTAGGTATTTTTATGACTAGTTGGGGGAGGTTGTTAGAGGATACCATTTTCAAAAAGACCCCCTCTGTTTTAGCCTTTAATTACATGTTCTTACCTGGGATGAGATCTTCCTTAAAGCCAGAACTCTCTAGGCAGACATTCAGCAGGTTCCTTCCACAGACGAGTATGATATTCACTGACAAAAATGGCAAAATAAATAAAGAGGAGGGAGAAGAAATAAATAAAAACTGTTTTGGATTTTATTAGCTATGGTGTTATAACTTACGACCAGCTCGTTTGGCCTGTCACATTAGTGAAATGAACCAAAACAGTGCAGATTTTACAAATCACCCTGGTTGTACCGATCAAGTTTATGAGAGCTGTCTTGTGGAAGTTCTAGTGTTTTCCATACTGAAGGAGGAAACAGGAATATTTGAAGAGGTTATTCAGTCAAACGTAGCAGTAGGGTATGAACCCAGAACCAAGAACCTAGTCTGTTCACTTTTCTTTTGATTCCCCCTTATTCTACTATTACATCTCCAATATGGGTTTTGTTTTTTTTTTTTAATGTGGGTTCATAATTTTTAAAGGGGCAGTTATCCCTGGTAATTTTTAATTTAATTTCACCATTCAAATCACAGTCCTAATATTTATCTTCTGTTTACTGATGCCTCAGTCTTTTTCAGAGGGCTTTATACTTCATTTATTTACATCTCATATACTTTTCCCCACCATAAAAATCACATAGCTTTTGTTCTTAAAATCACCTTTACCTTCTTGTAGCCAGACGGAATCTTATCCTTTGGAATGAATGGTCTGCTTCATTTAGTGTCAGCTTTGATCACAGAGTTGCCTAATACAGAGTCTGACATTCACCTTCCCTTTATTTTGGTAAATATTTGAGGTTTTTGATAAAACATTCAAAAATCCTCTATCATTCCCTCATTCCATCATTCCCTTTCCGATTCCACTTTTCCTACACTTTCTGTAAAAAGATATCTTATTTCCATCTTTTAAACTGTCTCATATAATGTTAGTGTGTAAGAGAATAGGGGCTTGGAAAACTCTTCTTGCTTCTTACAACCTTGGCCAAGTCCTTTATTTTTCTGCAGGATCACCTGGTTAGTAGGCATAATGGTGTTTGCTATCATACCTACCAGTGTTGCTATAAGGACTGCATGAGGCAGGGCAGGATTTTCAGTGCTAGCTACATATAATTAAATATTTAAATATTTATAATTAAATTAAGTAAGTTTTAAATAAATTTAATAAATAATTTAAATACATTTTATTTTTTTAAGATTTTATTTATTTATGAGAGAGAGAGAGAGAGAGAGAGAGATCATAAGTAGGCAGAGAGGTAGGGTGGGAGAGAAGCAGACTCCCTGCTGTGCAGAGAGCCCCATGCCGGGCTCAATCCCAGGACCCTGAGATCGTGACCTGAGCCGAAGGCAGAGGCTTAACCCACTGAGCCACCCAGGCACCCCAATTTAAATAAATTTTAAATGAATTAAAATACCATTCCATCCCACCAGAACTAGGGTCTGGCCATTAGTATCCAGGGATCACATCAAGAATACCTTCAATAGACCTCCTTGGGGAAAATCATATACCCTCTTTGTTACAGTGTACCATGTGCTGTTGTTGGAACCCAGAAAACATACTTGGCACAGGATGTAAAAACAGTAGTCACAAAATGGTTGCCCTTACAATTTTATCTCTTCATGAATAAATTTGTCTCCAAAAATTGTATCACAAGTAAATTTTCTTCTTCGAACTCGCAAAAATGAACCACTCACAACTTACTAAGATGAAAACAAGAAGAAATCAAAAGTCTGACTAGTTTTATAACTACTTAAAAATTTGAATTTGTAATTAAAACTTTCTCACATAGACCCCACCCTGGATGGCTTCACTAGTGAATTCTTACAAAAGTAAGGAAGAAGTAATACCCCTCTTCTAGAGACTAGAAGAGTCTCCCAAGTGCTGGGAAGTAGTTCTAGGTGCCCCTAATAGCTCCAAGTATCTGAGAGCTCCTGGAATCTTAAGCTCTGCTGATGAGAGTGTAAATTGATCAAAACCCCTTTGCAAAATGCTTTGGCTGTTTATTAAATGTGAACAGATGCATAGCCTATGACAGTAGTTCCAGTCCTACTTATGTACTCTTCACAAATGTGTATCTTAGTGCCCCAAAAGATTTGTAAGGAGTGTACATAGCAGCATTATTTATAATAGCCCCAATTTGGAAACAACCCAAATGATCAACAAAAGGCAGATACATGAATTATGGTATATTCATACACTGAAATACTATATTACAATGACAGAGAACCAGCTACTGCTATACATAAGAGTTTGGGTAAATCTTGTAAGGAAGATGGTGAGTGAAAGAAACCAGTGAAGTAATTCATGTTCCTGTGTATATAAAATTCAGACACCAGCACAGTTCATCTGTGGTGATGGAGTTTAGAGTAGCGGCTCATTTGTTAGGTGGACAAAGAACACGAGGAAACACAGAGGTGCTTCTTGGGTTCTAGTTCTTGATCTGGGTGGTGTCTGCAGGGATGTGCTTAGGTCATGAAAGTTTATCAAGCTGTAAATGTATGATTCGTACCCTTTGCAATAATGTATATTATTCCGTTTTTAAGTAAACCACTCAGAGATTTGGTATGGTTAAAGTAGTCTGGAACAACTTTAAGGTTGTTAGATGGTAAGTAGAAACTTAAATCTTAATTTATACACTTGCAGTAGAATCAATGTAAGATTATAAATGAAGTGCAGTTCACCTAATCTCTTGCCACATTTATCTGCATGGTTGATTATATATATATGACTCAAAAAAGAAGGACCTTTTTCCTTCAAGGGAAGGAAAAAATAATTCCTTTAGGGGAGCCTATGGGAAGTTCATAAAAGAATATTAATAACCTATCCGTATCTAGTTCGTTTTTAAAAGCTGGCATCCATTTAATAAAACAAATTTGTGGTGAGTAAAGGGAACTCTATCCATGAGATGCTAATAAAACCTTAATTGCAGTGGAGTACTCTCACCCTGATAGAATTGTTTTCATTGGATAGTTAATAGAGATCACAGGGGCTTTAGATTATTACATATTCTGCTTTTTTTTTTTAATCAATAGTTTGTATTCTTTCTGAATCAGCAGCCTTCTTTGTTGCTGTCAGGGTGAACTGACAGGATCCATTTTACTTTTCAGGTGCAGGTGTTTGGACTGTATTCTGGAGAAGAATTTCATGAGACTTTTGACTGTCCCATTAAAGTAAGTATACAGTAAGTTTTAATTTTTCTAAGGGCTTTCTCAGTGGAGGCAGTAAGGATTACAGCGCTTTGAGCCCTACCAGTGTTGCATTAATTTGGTCAGTAAGCATCTCTTCAACACTTAAGGAAGCACTAGATACCACTTGATGGCATAAAAGAGCACAGGATGTTTGTTATACAACTGTGCTGTCAGTCTGTCCCCAGGAATCTTTTCTTGTAGTGAGTGAGAGGATATGTACACACAGTCTGTGATTAAAGACTAAAGAGGTACAAACAATATTAAGGAGTTCAAAGCCAAGAGGAGTTACTTTAGTTGTCTGTTTTAGTGATGGCTTCACAGCGGGAGTGATATTTGGGTGGGCTTTAATAAATGGACAGGGCAGACAGAGAAACTGGCTTTCCATGTGGAAGAACAATGTAATGTAAACGGAGAGGCCAGAAAGTTCAAACTGTGTTCAGGAAGTGGCAAAAAAAAAGCCTAGTTTAGATGGCACATAATACACTGACTTGGCAGGAGAGCTGTACGGGCAGATTGGGGCTGCTTTTGTTTTCAGGCTAAGAAATTTAGACTCCATATGGTAGATAAGGAGAAATTATTGAATGTTTAAGAGCAGAGAAGTGACATAAACTGAGCTACGCTTAAGGAAAATGAATATGGCAACTATATACAGTATAGATTGGAGAGCTGATAGCTGTGCGGCAGGAAGAGCGGTCTTAGATAACAGTTATGGTCAGTAAAGTGACGATTAGAGTTGTTGAAGGGAGAGGTCATCCATTGTTTTCACTTGTTTATTCAAACCCTTATTGATCAACAGGTAAAAGAGAATAGGATCTGATATGTGTTTTCCAAAGGCATCTCCAGCATGGAGGGTGATTTAAGCAGGAGAGGGATTGCAGGCCAAAGGCAATTTAGGAGGCTAGTGATGTCCTCGAGGCAGGGCATCACAGGACCTCAGTAACAAGAGCATCAGGAGTATTCAAGGGGAAGTCGAAGACGGGAATGTAGAAAGCCGATAGGAGGTCTACTTGACTGCAGGCCATTGTGAAGGATTGGATGGGGTGAGGGAGGAGGCAGGAGCTGGTTTTTGCTGTGGTGGTGGTACATGGCGATGCCATCAGTTGCAGGAAGGGATGTTTTGAGTCAGGACGTTGCTAATTAGGTCTTGAGTTCAGATAACTCGTACATCTGGTGAAAATGGTATGGATGTTTCGGAAACGTGAATGTAGAGCTCCGGATAGAGATTGGCCCTAAAAACACAAAGTTGATAACCACAGTTGAGTAAGATAAAAACCATTGCCCCACCTGTTCCAGTTGGTGCCCTCAAATCATTGGAAGGCATCCGGGACAAGGAGATGGCTGGGTACTTTCTCTGGGTTTCTTCTATGAATCCTATTCAGTTACAAACATTCGTGATATCTTGTTGCCTCGATTGAGCCTAGAGAGGGGATGCCCACTCAGAGAAACCTCACTCAGCCAGAAACTAGAACTAATTCACTCTCATCTTTTAGCTTTGACCTGGCTTCACAGGAGAGATCTTTTCACAAGAGAGCAAAAACTCAGATGTCCTCAGTTGCAGACTATTACCTGAATAGATTAATTCTTCCCTAGCTATCAGGATAATTTTTAGATTATGCTGCCTGTCAAGTATATAGAATTTTCATTCCGTGCTTTAACTGTAACTCCTAAACCAATGATGGGTCCTCATTCCCTTGTAGATCATTGCCGTGCACCCGCATTTCGTGAGATCCAGCTGCAAGCAGTTTGTGACTGGAGGGAAGAAGGTAAACGCTTTGTGTGTGCCATTACATAGTGACTTGGGGTGGACATGGAGGTTCGGTTTGGTTTTTAATTTATCCATAATATTTTTAATGTTTGACTATTCAGAGAAATTTTGAGAAAGACCAATGTGGTGAAATTGTAAGACCGTCATCTTTTGGGGAAGCTGAGACCTCAGTGCTTCTCACCTCATCTGTTTCTTTGGAGTAGATACAAAGCAAGAAAAACAGAGCTGTCACCGGAACTAACATCTAGCACTTTGAAATGTCCCTTCCACGAACAAAAAAATAGCATTTAAAAATAACAAAAGAACAATTAAACTCACATTTTTAGCTCTCATTGTAGAAGTCTCTTGCAGGCCTTAATGAAGTTTTGGAACAATTACAGCTTTTTTTATGGACCTATTTCTGGTGTGTTTTCATTATCTTAGTGCTACTTAAAAATTAAGAGAGGAAAGTAATTCTTTTGTACATTTACATGTTTATGTATCAACACAGTAAATTGTAAAATTAAAGAATCTTCCTGCTTATAGGATTAGTCAAGTTAATTCTTTTTTTATTTTTATTAACCAGTGGTATTTTTAAACCATTTTTATAACAAAAATACTGTTAGTGTACTGGAATGTTGAATATTACTTCATATCCAGTTTGGAACTCAGGGAAAATGAGGTGGTCTGTGGTTATTTCTGTAGCAGTGTATGCCTTTTGGAATGGCTACTCGGAGGTTCAGCTACCAAATGGTTTTTGAATGTTTTTGGTAGTTATCTGTTGCTTTCCTTCGGTTTGCTGCCTCATGGACTGATGGGGCAGGAAAGCATACTGGTCATTACTTCATATTTCTCAAACACTGGTTTTAGCTCATTGTAATGGGAGCCCATTGCAGCTGCTATAGATCCCGATTCTATTCCACAGCATGAAGACCACATTCCCCAGCTCTGATTTCTGGTTGGGAGCCAGGCAGCGTCTTCCTTCCTACAGCCCCGCTTATGGTTATCCTTAAGCTGTAGCCTCAGCAGCCTCTCTTAAAAACGTCTGTGGGATCAGTCAGTAGGAATTACAGATTTAATCTAACATTCTGTAGCTTAGATCTGCAGCTGATTCACTCCTGGGGGGAAAAAAAACAAAAATAAAACCAACTCTCTCACTTGTTTTTGTTGACCTCAGGAAGGAGTTGCTTTAAAATTCCTCTTACTAAAGTATTTATTCATTAAATGCTTTTCAAGTTAAGAAATTTTAGGTGACATACAGCATAAATTCACTCTGCTATAATTTAAATCCCTGCATTTTTACTTAAGACTGCGTGGAGATGAAGATTGCTGAGTGGTTTTTGTATGTTTGTGTTTTTAAGTGGCTTAAAAAAAAATAAACTTTACTATCTCAGTTTAGAAATTACGGAGTGGTTTACTGCTGTAGCACTGCCTCAGAGTTTCTCCCTAGGCTCCAGCCTACATTTTGGCTGGGGCTGTGGTTATCTCAAAGCTTGACTGGGGCTGGAGAATCTGCTTCAGTTGCCTTCTTCTTCCTTTTTTTTTTTTTTTTTTTTTTTTTTAACTTTATATTGGAGAACACAAGCAGGGGGAGCAGCAGAGGGAGAGGGAGAAGCAGACTCCTTGCTAGGCAGGGAGCCCGACACTCCTGACCTGAGCCAAAGGCAGATGCTTAACTGACTGAGCCACCCAGGCACCCTCAGATGCCTTCTTAATAATAATCCCTCATATACTTAAAATTGATAAATCACTCTGGTTTAAGTATTTTCCTAGTGTAGGATGCCAGTTCTGTGTTCCAGTTTCCAATTTTAGGAGTTAGAAATTTTACAGTTATCCCCTCTTTCTTGAAGGTATTGTGTGAAGAACGTGGAAATAATATGACTGGTGATGTCCAAGTGGTAGGACTCAGACTCTGAAGGTGGAATTTTTCCGTGTTAATTTGCGTTCTTAGCGACCTGGTTATTCTTGAAGTTTAGTAATAGCTGTTGTACTGTGGGGCTACCTGGAGCCTCATCAAGTTTGCCATAGTAGTATTACTACATGGATATCTTGTCTACCGCAGGATGCCTGGCTGAACTGTGTCAATTACGTATTCTTCATCCTTCGACTTAGCATTTGATATCATATATAGACATCTGTAGGAAGGAGAGTGTGGATGTGGCTGTTTGGGCCAGAGCTCATTGAGTAGGTTCATGAACGTTGCGTAGACAACCAAGTAGTCCAAGTGTGGGTGAGCGAATATGGGAAGGATTGGAATTTATATAAAAATGAACATTGTGATAGGCGGTATAATAAGTAGAAGTACCAAATACTGAACGGATGAGAACATCAGGGCTTTGGTTCATCTCTTTGATTATCATTGACTACTTAAGAGTTTGTTCTATGTTCATTGTTTTATGAGAGAGCATTGTGATTTCTCCTTTTTTTCCTATTCAGTTCTTCAGAAATGCGTCTGTAGACATTTCTTTTCAAGCACAAAAAGATATTTAATTATGTGTATATAAGATGAAAGTAAAATAAAAACAATTCAGGTCATCTGGTGAAAGACTCTTAAAAAGTGATACTAAGAATTTCTGGATTAAAATAATTTCAAAAAACACACTAAAGGTCTAGTGTATTATATAAAGGGCTCAGTATATTGGGATTGATAAAAGTGTTTATGTGTGATATTTTGATGTGAAGAATCATGATTACATGTCATTGTAAGTGATATAAAATCATTTTTAAGATTTTTTTATTTTCAATTTTTTAAGATTTTTAATAGCTTTATTGATACATAATTTGCATATCATAAAGTTACCAGTTTAAAGTGTACAATTCAATTGTCAGTTGTTTCCAAAGTGGCTGCACTAATTTACATTCTCATTAGCAGTATATGGAGATTTCAGTTTCTTCATATTCTCACAACATTCATTTTTTTAAAGATTTTATTTGTTTGTGGGGGGAGAGAGAGAGCAAGCAGGAGGGGGAGGGGCAGAGGGAGAAGCAGACTCCCCCTGCTGCACAGGGAGCCTGATGTGGGGCTCAGTCCTAGGACCCTGGGTTCATGACCATGACCTTCGTAGATGCTTAACCAACTGAGCTACCGTCACCCCACCAACATTTTTATCTGTCTTTTTGATTATGCCATGTGGGTGTGAAGTAGTATCTCATTGTTTTGATTCTAATGATTAATGATGTTGAACATCTTTTCGTGTGATTCTTGGCCATTTGTATATCTTCTTTGGAGAAATGGCTCTTTGGATTCTTGGCTCATTTTTTGATTGGGCAATTTGCCTTTCTATTACACACTTACGAAAAATTGTTTAGATAGTGTGTATACATGTCCCTTGTCAATATATGATTTGCAAATATTTTCTCCCAGTCTATGACCTGTCTTCTCAATTTACTGATGGTATCCTGTGAGGTATCAAAGTATTAGATTTTGATAAAGTCACATGAATCCCCCCCCCTTTTTGACACTTTGCTTTTGGTGTCTTATCTAAGAAATCATTGCTTGATTCAAGGTCATGAAGATTTATAAAAGCCTGTGTTTTTTCTAAGAGTTATGTAGTTCTAACTGTTAATTTTAGGTCTAGAATTTTTTTGAGTTAATTTTGTGTATGGTGTGAGGAAGGAGTCGAAGCTCATTCTTTTACATATGGATATCCAGTTGCCCCAGCCTCCTTGAAAAAATGATTCTTTTGCCATTGTCTTGGCCTCTTTGTCAAGTATCAGTTAATCATAAATGTTAACATTTATTTCTGGACTTCCAGTTTTCTAGATCTGTGTATACTTGTGCTTGCACCAATACCCTTTTTAGGTTTTAGAGTCACTAGTTTTGCTGTAATTATTTGTGGGATGACGAACAAATTAGCTACTCTTAAAACATTTTGATTTTGAGTTCTTTCTCTTTAAAAAGCCATCATAATTTCTCTTACCTACGTTAGAGACTTAAGAAACATTGCTATGTAAATGTGTCTTCCATTCAGGGACTTGTAACATGCAAACTGTCAAGCGATTTCTCTGGATCCATTGTCTTATATAAATATGTATATATTAAGCAGTAGAAAAGCAGTGTTTATTCAATAAACTGTAATGACCTCTTTGTATGCAGTTAACTAGCTGGAGATTTCCAAAATGTGCACCATTTTGATGTGGTTTGCAGAAATCCCCAGAACGATTTCTTCCTTCTGTGTTTGTATAGTGTATACTTCTTTTTTTTTTTTTTTTTAGATTTTATTTATTTATTTGACAGAGAGATCACAAGTGGGCAGAGAGGCAGGCAGAGAGAGAGAGGAGAAGCAGGCTCCCCGCTGAGCAGAGAGCCCAACGTGGGACTTGATCCCAGGACCCTGAGATCATGACCTGAGCCAGAGGCAGAGGCTTAACCCCTGAGCCACCCAGGCACCCCTGGTGTACACTTTTAAAGATCACTTATGCTGCATGGTTTTGGCATTAGTGTGTTTTGTTTGTTGTGAAATACATTTATTTAGTTGAAAATATTTCAGGAAATATTCCTGATTTCATTAAGGAATGTATCTTTGATTTTAAAAACTAAGAAAAAGGCTTTCAGAAGGTGACATTAAAAGGGGGGCACTACTGTGAAATGATCATTTTCATTTTGAAAGTGTTGGCAAGTTTTTAGGAGGATCTGCCTTTTTTATAACAAAGTTCTGGCATTTTATATGTTTGAAAAATGAGAAAAACAAAATGACATTGGCCCAGCCGCAACTCTGATCTTTCCAACTGCAATTTTCAACTAGCACCATAAACTAAGCTGAGCAAGTTTGAAGAGTCCAGCATTTAGCAAATGGTGATAATGTTGCGATAATCATATATTTTAGATATATCAAGACCTCTCTGTTTAGAGCAGATGGCGGATCCTATAGGGAGAAGAGAGAGTAAAAACAAATATCGTGTCGATATTTAATCGAGGTTATGACCTTCCGCCTTTGAAAGAGAAATTATTCTAGCCAGATGAAGGTGCAATATGGAGTAAAGGCATTTTTAACCCTTAAGAACACTGATCTTCCCTAGACTGATGCTAAATGAGTCTTTGAATTATATGTCAACTTCTGTAAACAATGCTGAAAGGAGCACAGAGACTAGAGAAGCGAAATGAGGAAAATGGAAGTCCTACAGGGGGATATTTATAAGAAAAAATAAAAGAGATGTCTGATTTAATATTTTAGTTGTTCTGACTTTATTAAAAGTGTGATTTCTGTGAAGACATTTTTTCAAGTAATTACAACGTACAGTTCAGAATAGCCCTGCAAAACAGCAACATAGCAGAAAAAACTCGAGACTGCAGTTTGACACATTTGTTATTTCCTTTTTAAGGTTCCGGCTTTTTAGGTCTTTAGAGATAGCTCCTTATCCATCAGGGACTAGGCGGAGGACGTGTAGTTCTGTTTGGCATAAACTTTTATTTTAGGTTTTCAAGGTAACTTCTCAGTAGTTGAATGCCAGAGCTGGATTTATGGACTCCCCTGCTTGACACATGAGCATAAAAAGCTTATTCCAAATTCTGTTTTGTTTCCATGTTGGAGGGAAAAAAAGAAAGAAAAAGCACATCTCTTAAAAGTGCTATTGGAGAGAGCTTTCAAACATGTGACCCTATGGATTTTTTTTTAAAGTGTAACCTCTTGTGTGGCAAAAATTCTAATACATGAACATAACAATGAGGTTTCTATTTTAGAAATAAGTCTGCCAAGCAGTTCTTACCTGGATTTTTTTTTTTAATTGCTCAGTTTTCTCTGTCAGCAGATAAACTTCCGCTTCCTACAACCTTTACCTTTGAACTCTGAAATACACTTCATAATAGTTGGTTCTACCACTCTGACAAATTATTAAATTGTCACCATGCTGTTTGCAGCCAAGTTCATTTTTAGAAATGAGATAGTCAGCTGTTTGGCGTTGTGGTGGGATAGAATGAGGGGACCTGGCCGCAGGGACAGGTTGCTTTGTAAGCTAGAAAATGTCAGAGAACAAGGAAAGGGTCTGTGTGCATGAAATGAGGAGAAACACTTTGCTGAAGGCTCATGGCAGATTTTCCCCAAAGGACAGAGGTGGTAGCATTAGCTAGCTTATGTAAGTTTCCAACAGTGATCTGCAAATTCAGAGTACATTCTTTTTTTTTTTTTCTCTTTCCAGATTGCCTTCTGGAAGGCAATTCAATAGAAGGGGATTCAATAGAGTGCCTTTTTGTACTAATATGGATCTTTCTAGAATCCTGACAGCCCAGTGAACCACTAAACATAACATGGAGACGTGCTTCCTTCCGTGTTTGCTATCTTCTGCTGACGTTGGAGCTAGGATTCTTGGGGCCAAAAGGGGATTTGACTATCAATTATCCTGCTCGGTTTGTTTTCCAGTGAATCTCAGGGGGTGATGTTTCTGCAAATGGTCACGTGGCAGCTTTGTATGTGCAAACGTTTGTCACACATTACTCCATAGGTAGCTACCAAATTTACATCCAAATTTACGGTTGGATGTTGAGCCATTGTACATAAATACCTTCATTTCTTCAAGTACTATGTTATAAATTGTGGTACCATTACTAGAAATTCATTTCATGTTCTACACATACCAAAATTGATTAAAAAAAAACCATTAATAAGAAGTACTACACAAATATAACCTTCACAAACATTTTTTTTAGATATGTAAAAACCAAATCGTGAAATTGCTGTGTCGTAAAAGTATATTTTGGGGGCGCCTGGGTGGCTCAGTGGGTTAAGCCTCTGCCTTCAGCTGAGGTCATGATCTCAGGGTCCTGGGATCGGGCCCTGCATCGGGCTCTCTGCTCGGCGGGGAGCCTGCTTCCTCCTCTCTCTCTGCCTGCCTCTCTGCCTACTTGTGATCTCTCTCTCTCTCTCTCAAATGAATAAATCTTAAAAAAAAAAAAGTGTATTTTGACGGGCTTTTTCTGTACCTACTGAATTTGCTGAAGCTAAAAATAGAAATCCAGTTCTTAAAGTAGAAATCATTTCAGTGTCAATAGGCATTCTTCACTGCTTTCAAAATCAGGTTCACTTGTTTCAAATATTCATTGCTTTTTTGATATCAACATGTCAGATTCCCAGAGTCTTTGAGATGGAGTCATGGAAGCCTTGTTTTCTTCAGTGATCTCTCTTGTTTCATATCCATCAAAAATCTTTTGACAATAGAAGCTTTTTTCTTTCATGAGTTCAGCTCACTTTTCCATACGTAATATTTCCATATTGTTTGCAGCTTCCCCCTAGTTCTGACGTCAGGTTTGCCATCTGTCTTCCTGGAGCAATCAAACCATCCTTTGCTCCTTACTGAAACTATCTTCCTTTGCGTGCTGAGAGTGCTGTGGTTTTTCTTCAGTATTTTGAGTAGTTAATGACTGTGTAAGAATAACTGCCTGCTTCAGATTGCTCATCGTGTTTTCTTGTGAGATTTAATACCTTGACTGTCATGAACACTGAGAGGTGTTGTCTGCCTATATACAAGATGTGTATTAACTTTGGGAGGTTTTTCTCTTTTTTTAAGATACGGCTATTGAAACAAAGGCATCTTAGCTGCAAGTATTATAGGTTGTCGTCACCGATACAAGCTGAATCACAGGCTTTTCAAACAGGACCGTTTGGCCCAGATCTCTGCTTCTTGAACACAACTTTGTGTCAGGGTCCACGCTAAGAGCTGTGACCACACAGTGCCTGGATTTTAGGAATGGCATACAGCATATTTCCAAAAGTAGATGGGTGGCATGCTGTTGGTGGAAAGCAGTTGATCCATTAGACTATGAATCAGAATGGGATTTTGCAGGAAAATGAGATAAAATGTTACCAAGCCTTTTGAGGGGGAAGAACGTGTATGTGTACATATATGTATGTATCACTGTGGGGTAATTTTGCCCTCCTTTGCCTTTACACTTGCTCCCCTATTGTTTGTTTCCTTTCAGTTTTCAGAAAGCAAGAGTAATGCTACAGTTGGGTATGTTAATAAATCTTGTCTAGGAGGAGGAAAGAATCAAGGCTAAAAATATCATTGGTAAAGAAGCAGCAGTCTCTCATTTTAGCCAGGATAGGGAGATATTTGATCATTTATGTGGCTTGGAAAATGTTCTTATTTTGTCTGTGTTCAGACATGCTTATGGAGTGGTCTTGTTTTTATCCTGATCTTTCATGGTCACGAGGCTTTGTCTGATGTTAGTGTTCTGTGAAATTGTTTATGTTCACCCAGAGAGCACCAAGGCCTAGCTGTGAGTGCCTGGCCAACTCCTGGCTGTCCACTTTTCTCTTTCTCAGTTGCAGCGAATAAAATGCCAGACATTTGCTAGATTGCTTGTGTTGAGGTACTTTACAAAAGTGTATATTTACTCTGATTTCTTTTTGTTGGTTTTTTTTTTTTTTTGGTAGAAATGTAATTGTATATATTGAAATGTTCGTGAAAGGCTACCTCTGAAATTATTGGCAAAATATTAACTTTAACAATGTCTGGGCAGGATAACAAGTGGGATTTCCATGGCATTTACTGCCCCCCCTTTTTCAAATTTTTTATTTTATTTTTTTTTAAGATTTTATTTATTTATTTGTTAGAGAGAGAGAGAGAGAGCATGAGCACAGGCAGACAGAGTGGTAGGCAGAGGCAGAGGGAGAAGCAGGCTCCCCGCTGAGCAAGGAGCCCTCTGTAGGACTCGATCCCAGGATGCTGGGATCATGACCTGAGCCGAAGGCAGCTGCTTAACCAATTGAGCCACCCAGGCGTCCCAAATTTTTTATTTTTTTAAGAAAACATGCATTACTGGGGCACCTGGGTGGTTCAGTTGGCTGAGCCTCTGCATTCAGTTCCGGTCATGATCCCAGGGTCCTGGGATGGAACCCCACCTTGAGTCTGCTTGTGCTTGCCACATGCATGCTATCAAATACATGAATAAATCCTTAAAAAAAAAAAATACTTGCATTACTTTTGTAAGAAAAGGCAATAATAAAAGAATATATAAAGTAACCTCAATATTTTGGATCTCTGCTTAACATTGTAAATCACATGAAATTACCTACACTGTTGAAGTCTAACTTAATTCAGACATTTTTTTTTTAATATTTTATTTATTCATTTGACAGACAAAGATCACAAGTAGGCATAGAAGCAGGCAGAGAGAGAGGAGGAAGCAGGCTCCCCGCAGAGCAGAGACCCAATGCGGGGCTCAATCCCAGGACCCTGGGATCATGACCTGAGCCGAAGGCTGAGGCCTTAACCCACTGAGCCACCCAGGTGCCCCTATTTCAGACATTTTTAATGGTTATATAATATTCCATCCTATTGATCTATTTAATTTTTGTTAACTCCTAGTATTAGACCATTAAGTTCTATCCCGGTTTTGGTTATCATAAATCATGATGTACTGAAGCTAGAAATCTTTGGGCATGAACTGACACTATGCTTTTTAGTTCTTCCCTAGCTCTGATTCCTAGGATTGGGATTACTGAGTCAGAGATCCTGATTATTTTTTAGGATTTAGATGCATACCACCACATAAGTTGCATTTGAGGAAACATACCAGTTTATACCAGCTGTGTATGAGGCTACCTGTTTCTCCACATTTTCTTTGCCAGTTTTGATATACAAAGAAAGATAGTCCATTGTTTTGTTTTGTAACTTCTTTGAATTATTAGCAATTTCAAACATTTTTATTTCCCGGCCACTTATATATCTTCCTTTGTGATTTGTCTGACTGTATTCTTTGCTTGGGGCAGCTTTTAATATTACCATAGAAGCCAGGACAATGAAGACTGTCCATTTGATATTTATTGTCAGTTTGAGCACAAATTATTGCTGCTTACTAAATAGCCTGTGGCCTTTTCTCCAATTTTGGCTAAATCTGGAATAATTATTCTTGTTCCCAGGGAGGCATTATATAGGAGTCATAATGAGACTTAGAGTAGATACTGAAGTCTGTAAAAAGAGGGCACGGAGAAGCTCCTCCATCCATGTGAGTCTGCTCACACCACCGGCTCTCCCACTTGCATGGAGGCTGTCAAGGACAGAACAATGTACCCTCTGAAGGGCAAGTTCAGGACACTTGGTTTCTTCTGCAGACGGTGCCCTCTTCTTTATTTTTTCCCCTTCTGCTTTACTTTCAATTGAGTGAAGTGCTTGTTCTAACACATAAACCTGTTTGATCAGGTGACTTTTTCCGTTCCTCAAGACTTGGCAGTTTTTATATTTTTCATAATCCCCACCAGGTGAAGATCTGCTTCCAGTCGTCTGTGATTGAGATTATGCGCATTTAAAATTAGAGATCCTCATGCATCGCACAGAGCATTAATTCAAGTTTAATCACCCAGTGGATGACTTTTTGTGTTTACGCTGCTGCTAAATGGCTTCAACCTTAACACCAGCCCCAGGAAATGTATCCTTAAACAGCTGCAAATTAAAAAACAGACCCAAAGTTTTGGCTTGACCACTAGCACTGTTAAGTCTGGGACCCATAATGGAAGTTTTTTTTTTTTTTAAAGTGGTAAAATTATTTCAGAATACCTTATTTACTTTTAAAATCATAGTTGCAGTTGTGCATTTGCATATGCAGAAATTGCAGATTGCCGGTTTAAGTAGGAGCCTCCCTCACATGTAGCCACAGGTAACTGCTAAACCCATATTGATGGGCAGGTGGATACACAGATCTCTGTCTGTCTGTCATCACTACTTTTTAATATAAAGGAAGGTGCTCCTACATGTCACCTCTAGTGTTTAGCTTCTTTTTGTTCTCATTGAACCTGTAGCTTGGAATTCTTGGTCACTGAATTGACTGTTACCTGATGTCGGTAGGGTGTTTCTCAAATTTCAAAGCGTTTTCACGGGATTGGTTAACTTCAAGGGCTTTTGTCCAAAAGCTGCGTTGCATTGGCGTTGTGTTTACTCAGACATTGCTCGGAAGCAAGTGGTCTGTTAAGCAAGCCCTGGAAATACATCTGGGTACCGAGACTTCCTGTGGTAGCAGTTTTGGAGCCATGTTTAACCTCTTTTAAACACACTAAATTACATCTAGGGAAAGGAGATGGAAGGATTATAACTCATCCCGCAAATCACCACTGAATTTAAGCAATACTGCATTCAGGAAACTCTCTTTCTCTTCCTACATGCTTTATGTTCTTTCTGGATGGTGTTTGGAAAAGCTGCGTGTGTTAAACTTTGGTACTGAGCCAAAGCAGGAAGCAAGACAGAGGCACCTGCCATTCCCTCTTTGTGGTCACTCCTGTCTCCATCCAGATCCAGGACTCCTGTCTGTTGTCAGGAGCCCCCAACACTATCCCAGCTCTTCTCTGTGCTCGCTCACTTTTTCTTACTTGCTTTCTTGACTTCTTGGATTTCATTTCTAATCTTTTCCAACTCTGGATGTTTAAATCCTTCTGTGCCAGCTCCTGCCCATCCTTATGTCCTTCATCTCTTTGGCATGTTCTAATGTGCTGGGTTTTCCTTTTCTTTCTTTATCTCTCAGTTTTATTATCTCGAGCTCCAGCATCTTCTGGGATTTGGTATTTTGTCTTTATGGAGTCTGTTTTCTCCAAGCCCCTCGGTCCTTCCTGCAGTAGCGCACCTGCCGTCTAGGACTCGCCTGTGGGCTCTCCTCCACCCCAGCTGTTCTTCCCCACACTGTTGTCTGCCTCAGAGCGAGCGGTGCCGCCGGTGTGTAGGAAGCCTGAAGGACTCAAGTGATTTATATACTTGAAAGATCACAAGATGATTAAAAAGGGGCCAATCATCCTCCCTTTCCTCCATCAGGGAAGAGTGGGTGATGGGTAATGATGGGTGTTATGTTGCCAGATTCGGTGGCTTTATTACAGCCCAAAAGGAATCCCTCCCTGTGTGGGGAAGATTCTAGGATGTGCATCCTTCCCACTCTGTAGCGTAGCAAAGTACTAGATAGATTTATCAGCACAAAACATAGGAGAATAAAGTATATTGCTGAGGATGTGAGGGCTCCTATTGAAATATAAGTACCAAGAGTGCTGACTGCCAGAATGTGGATTTATGGGAAATAAAGCCCTAGAATACTTTCTCCAACAAAAAATAGACCTCTTGGAAACAGTTTTTCCTCTCTATGTACTTAGCTCCCATTGAGCTTAAATTGCTCACGGTATTGTGATAATGACAATTCAATATTATGGGATGTGGAGGATGAACCAAATAAATTAACCAGCTGCTTTTAAAGGTAGTTCACTCAATGACTTACCCTCTAAAATGCTTTGTAGAACATTCATGCTCAGTAGGTCTCTAGGCAGTTTTATGACTAGAAGAAAGAAATGGATTTTATTAAATGTCAGTGAAATACAGGCAGGTAGTTCTGCTGTAGTTAAATTAGTGTAGACTGTAAGAAGAGCAGCTTATCATTTCTTAAATCACTGAAGTGGAACTTTCCTTGGCATTCCTGCCAGACAGTTTGTTTCTGCTTGAATTTCCTGTAGATTAGGATTAAAAAAGCAAATGGAGAGTGGATTGTCTGGTCCTTTTCCCTCCTGGGTGAAACCATGGGTCCCACAGAACACTGCAGATCAAATCCTGAGGGGCTGCCTAGTTGTATTCGAAGAGTTTCAAAGAACAGTAATGGCGACGCTTCCATAATTACTCGCTGACATTTAAGGTTTTCTGCTATGTATGGATTGGGAAGTAGGACTCATGAGTAAGGAAGAAAGTAGAGTGGAGAGGGAAGGCAGAAATAAGTGCCTTAAGGACCCGGGGAGGTACCAGAGAGGAGAGAAGCAGGCGAAGGCTAGACCACCAGGAGAAGAGGGCATGGCAGTGATGGGGGGGCCTGTCAGCAGTGCACAAACCCAGTTTAAATCCTCACCGTTTGGGCCAAGTGGGAGGCCAGGTGGCATCCCCGAAATGAGGGAACTGCAGTCAGCTAAACTGAATAGAGGAAGACTAATTTTTTTTTTTAAAGATTTTATTTATTTGACAGAGAGATCACAAGTAGAGAGAGAGAGAGAGAGAGAGGAGGAAGCAGGCTCCCTGCCTAGCAGAGAGCCTGATGTGGGACTCGATCCCAGGACCCTGAGATCATGACCTGAGCTGAAGGCAGAGGCTTAACCCACTGAGCCACCCAGGCAGCCCGAGGAAGACTAATCTTAAAAGCACTTCCCAGATCTGTGATCTGTTATGCACAGATTATCTCCTCTGCTGCTGAGCAAAGGGAACTGGACCGACATTTCAGGTGTAGGACAGGGAGTCAATATAAATGAGCCCCTTCTCAAGGGATGTCGTTACATCGACGATGTAGTAACTGTGGACCAGTCAGTCCACAGGGTTCCTTCCCTTATATTTTTCAGATCAGGGCAGATGCCAGTATGTCCAAAATAGCTTTAGGGACATCACTAACTGAAGATGGGCTGAGTACCTGGCGGGCTTGGGTGTGTGATGTAGCTCCTCCTGCAGCAAGCACACTGTGCACATAGACAAGGGAAGAAAGGAGGAGACTGGTAGGGCCGGGGAAGCCTATTCAGTATCTCCTATTCATCGTGCCCTGTGCGTCTAGCAAGTCAATGTGGTTTCTTTCCCCCCATGCATTTGCAGCCTGTTGGGGTATGAAAAGTAAATACATGAGTGCCAGTGAGCAAGATACAGTGTGGTATTCATTATCCCGTGATAGAACCAGCATGACCCTAAAATGTTTACAGAACCGAGAAATTAGGAGGACTTACAAAAGAATTTGCTTCCCTAATATATTGAAGGCCATTTATATACACATCATTTCTTCTTTTTCGTCCATGAAATATGAAGGGAAAATGATTGAATCTGCTGCTATTTGAGAAACATCAGAAAATACCACAAATCATGTCTAAAACTGTAATGTAAATTCGTTAAAATTTGTTTTCCTTTCCAGAAGACAGTATATCAGCCTCCCCCATCCTTTTTTTTTTATTTTTATTTTTTTTTTTTGAGCACTCCTCAGTGCCACAGGATGATGTGTGCTGTCTGTACTATAAAAATGTTAAGGAAGAAGCTTCCTTGATCCCATGTCAGAGCAGGGTACACAGGGTGTTTTGTAATAGAACTCTGGAAGGTCAGACTCAACCCTGAGACCAGCTGAATTCAGATTCTTCTCTCCCTCCTTTTCTTCCTGCCCCCTGCTGGAAGTTTTCTTGGAGCTGGAACAGGAGACAAAGGAGGCCGGGTCCAGCCACCGTCAGCAGAAAGGCTCAGCAAGACTGAGTTTGGGTCTTGGTTGGAATTGCAACAAGACTTCACTAACATTTTTTATAAAGTTAACGTTTTATTTAAAAAGTCGGTACAGTTTATGCGAATTAATTCTAACACATTTATTATGAATGAAACATTCCTTCTTTCTCTAGGTTTCACTGAATTGATGCTGTTTTATTTCGGCTGTTCTCTTAAGTTATGTTGATTGTCAAAATTGGAGAATGGATTTTCAGCTATGTGTGAACATAAAAGTAATTCACATGTTCCAAGCAGAATAATCATGAAATAGAAATAATATATAAATCTCCTATCACCTGTTTCTAGAATTATAATTACTTTAAAAGGTATCCTTCAGATTTTTCTATATGGATACACATATTTTATTTAAAAGTCATCATATTTAATACTATTTTGCAATCTGCTTTTTTATTTAATGGCCCTGAACATATTTTTACATTAAATAAACGTAGGTGTATAAAATCATTTATAAATGGGCGCATCCTCTTCTTGGGTGATCTAGCTCTGCCACGCTTTAGTCAGTCATTTCCCAGTCATTAGTCCATTTCTAGCTGTTACAATAACTTTACATACTTGTTTACTCAGTTGTCTGATAACTTCTGAGCATAAATATCTAGGCGCAGACTTCTGAGGTCATTTTTAAAGCTTTGACTCCCCAGTACTAAAGGATTCTCCAGAAAGGCTGTGAGTTGAGGGCACCTGCTTCCCTGCGTAGGACCATTGCTGTACTGTTCTGAGTACCAATTTTACTAAACACCCAACCTTCCAGCCACAAATCGCTTCATTAAAAAAAATTCCTATTATTCTCACATATCTTCAAATGAATTGATAACATTTTGGAAGTTCTATAAATAATTCCTTTGGGGTTTTCTTTATGCTCCCATTAAAATCACAGATTAACTACTAAAACTTGGGCTTTTCAGTGAGAATTTTGAGTCTTATCCAGGAACATAATGTACATTTATGTAGCTCTCCTTTTATATCTCTCAATAAGAAATTTTTGTTTTTGTCATGTAGCTAGTGCACCCACATCTGTTTCTACTCATTACTGACTTTTAGAGCTATGGACTTACCCTGTTTACAACTTCGACTGCATCCCCTAAAGTTTAGATGTGTGCAGTATTTGTGTTCTCATTTTCAAAGTGCTCTGGTCACAGTTTGATTTCCTCTCTTACTCGAGAGTATAGAGTTTTTTTGTTTGTTTTGTTTTGCTCTTTAGTTTCAGCTTTGCTCTGTATTTCTTATCCTTTGGTGTTCATTTGCTTAATTTTGTTGTCACCTGAGAAAAATAAGTATTTCTTAAAGTTCTTGTCTGTTTGATGGAAGGGCTCATTCTTGTGGAAGTGGGAGTGGGAGATTTCCCTTATTCCCTAGATAAGTCCTGTTGTTTTCAAATACTGGATTCTTCCATATGGCTGGTGTTTTTTCTTGTTCGTGTTTACTGGGAGAAGTCTATATTCAGTATTCACAGTTGTAGTTGCTGTGAATATGTCATAGATTTTGTGAGGATTTGTCCAAATCTTTTATTCTGGACATGGTAGGAGAAGGAAGTTCTGTGTTTTCCTTCCTGCCTGAATTGGAACACAATTGCCTGTTAGGGAAGTGGCTTCCAAAGGGTGTAAATATTGGTGTTATGTGTTAAGAGCCTGCTTGCTGTATCCACTGAGGCAGTTTGAGGTTCTCTTGTAGGGCACAGCCTGCCACTGATGGGCACCCACCGCAGTGCCCCCAGATCTCTTTCCTCCTTCCAAGCTCTGTGGCCCAGTGACAGCATGAGTGGCTACTCGGGTTACACTGCCAGTGCTGATCACTCTCTCTGTGTCCCTGAGTGCGATTTTCCCATGCCGCCCCTTACCTCCACCACTATGACGCTGAGCGTGAGGTGTTTGGGCTTACTGGCATCTGCCCTACCACCTACTTCCCAGATGGGCTCTTTCTTGTAATGAGTTAAATTGTGGCCTTCACTGAGGTCTTGTTTCTGTCATAGTTTATAGATCTCTTCATTTAGAATTGGGGGCATATTTAGTTTTCCTAGCACAAGTGTGGAATGTTCCCCTCTCACACAGCATTGGTCATCTCTAGGTGGGATCGGAGGGAGAGGAATTTGATGCCATGTGACACCACACTTTCCTCCTCACTACCCAGTCAGCCATTCCTCCTAGCAGGTGGCTATGGGGTGCTTCTGGGGCCCAGCCCACTTCTGAAAATCCCCTCCCTTGGATCCAGGCCACAGGTGGAAGATAGACATTGTGATCGTATCAATTCCTCACGTTTAATGTCATTGTTTTTAGTTACCCATCTTTAGTGGAATGTGTAGCAGGAAGGATAATCTCAGGCGTTCTCCTCCTTCCCCAGATTTCAAACTTACCCTGTCACAAAATAGTGAACCTCTTCAGCGACCTCCTTGGCTCTTTTTTTTTGCATCATGGTGGAGGGAGAGGAAAAATCACAGAGATGGGCCTAAGGGTCTTTAACTGGGAGTAGGGAGGCGTGGTGGTGGTGATTTCTTACTTAGAACCTGGATTGGAAAGGGACAAGATGGGTGGGAAGATCTTTGAGAGCAAAGAGGATACCCTGTATCTGTCTGGTGGGAAGACGGGATACCATATGGTCAGTAAAAGCCCTCCCTCCAGTCTCCACTATGGACCGGGTGAAGCCACCTTTCTTTTCATGGATAATAGAGAACTTCAGACGTTTATGTCATTTTAAAGTGACCATTCTCAGTGTATTTGTGAATGTGGACACTTACTTAATTTTAGGGTTTTGGTGCATATTTGTCTTGTGTTTGCCCCTTTTTTGACTATGGGAGCCTAGCTACTGAGAAATATCTGCAAGAAATATAAATAAAATGTGAATTTATTCTCTTTCTCCTGGTACCTGTTTTTCCCCTTTAAGGGTGGGAAAGAACACAAAATACACTAAGGTAAACTGAAATTTATTCTAAAGATAGGAATTTTTACAATTCTGTGATCAATTCTATCCTTAGCCTTGCTTTTAAAAGATAAACATATATTTCAGGATTACATGTCTGAAGTTATATATTATAAATTATATATTATATAAATTATATTATGTTATATAAATGTCTTAAGGGATTTAAATTGGGTACATCAAGAAAAAATACTGTATCCTTAATAATGCATGAATTACTAGAACTATATCTTCACTAGTCTTAGAGATTTTAACCAGTTATATTTGGTAATAAAATTTATCTGGCAGATTTTTTTTTTTTAAAGATTTTATTTTTAATCAGTCTCTACACCCAGTGTGAGGCTCGAACTTAAAACCCTGAGATCAGGAGTCGCAAGCACAACCGACTGAGCCAGCCAGGCACCACCCTCCCCAGCAGATTTTTTTTTTTAATAGATTCTTCCTTTTAAAATAAAGACCCTGGCTAACTATGAACTTCTTAAAAAAAGTTTAATCCTAAAGCAAGTTTATCTTATTTTATGACATGAATTACTGTTCAAACATCATTGTAAAATTATTTTTCTCGGGTTAAATGAAAAACAGGCTTCTTCTAACTATTACAGTTTAAACTGTGACTAGTAGTTTATTTTCAAGGAAAAAAATTACAAAGTTTTGATTTCCCCAGTTACAAAATAAATTAATTTCTGGGCAATCATTTAAAGAACTTTCTGTGACACAAATCTTGACTGACGAATTTTTCTCCATGAATTTTGGTATTTTGGTGCCATCTTGTGGCTTGACTTTGTAGTAACTTCAACATTCCGAGGACCAGCCAAAAAAAAAAAAAGGTAAGAAACCTAATATATGCTTCTCAGTTTCTAAACATCCTTTGTATTTGTCCCTAGTTGCTGCTCTTTGAACGATCTTGGATGAGCAGATGGAAGTCTTCTGTTCTGCACGAAGGAGAAGGGAACATAAGGAGCGTGAAGTGGAGAGGCCACCTGATTGCTTGGGCCAATAATATGGTAAAATCACATCTTCATCTTCCTGATCCTTCTTCAGAGCCAGAAAAGTGGACACATTGGGAGAGCTGTGACAAAGGGAAAGAAGCCACCGGCTGCAGTGGTCTTTTCTAAGACATTCAAGTGGCGACTGCTCTCATACCTGGAAGGTTAAAGAGATTAGATTGCTTTCGGCTTTCATAATAGAGTAATTCCCAACATATTCTGGACTTTATCTTGGAGTAAGAAACCCGAGGCATGGAGAATAGCCAAGAAAATGAAAAGGCATCTTAATAATTGAAGGGTTGCATTGGGAATGCGGTATTGAAAATACCATTTGCCTATTAGCCAAGGGCAAGTATGTTGCTGTGGAACAAGTACAGGATATTGCTGATTTCATTTTACTCCCCATATAATCACAGGTGGAAAAGAGGCCTGCCTTTTAAAAAGTAGATTGTAATTTTTGGTGTTGCACTCTATTTAAAGTTTACTCAATATGAGAAAGGCTGAGTAGAAACTTTAAAAATTAATTTTTGACATCTGGCTTATCCTTTAAAATTTCAAGGTATAATTTAGTAAATTTGTCCTATTCAGTTTTAATAGTAGAACTCTCCCAGAACCCACCTTGCTATTCAGGACTTTTCTTAAGCTTCTCCCAGGTCACAGTTAAGGGTAAACAAACCTGTGACCTCTTGGTTTATTTTTAGTTAGCTGCTTGCTTGATGTTTCCATTTCAGTGTTTTAAAATGTCAGGTATAGTTTTCTTTTCACATAGTGGTTTGTCAGATTCAAAGCTTTTCTAAAAAAAAACCTCCATTTTTTTTTTTAGTGGAACAATACAATTAGAAATGTTACTTGTCCGTCATTTTGGAAATGCGGTGGTGGATATCTGTTCCATTTCCCATTTGTGTTGTGTTTGAGCCCCTGATGCCATCTACTAATAAAATCTCTTTTGTCCCCAAAGAAGGGTAGAGGTTTTCTTTTGTTGTGGGTCCTCACAGGGTTTGTGTGGAGTGGAGCATTTTCTCTTGCATGGCTCCCAGCGGTGCTCAATAAACACTGTCAATATTTCCAGGTGCTGGTTATTGGTGGTGTGTGGCAGGGGCTGTTAATAAGTTTTCCTCTCCTTTCCTTCTCCCGAGTAGAGGATACTTAATGCTCTTGTATTTTTCAGGGTGTGAAGATTTTTGACATCACCTCCAAGCAGAGAATCACCAATGTGCCCCGGGATGACATAAGTCTGCGCCCAGATATGTATCCGTGCAGCCTCTGCTGGAAGGACAGCGTGACGCTGATTATTGGCTGGGGGACTTCCGTCAAGGTGGTTTGCTTGTCTTGATAATAAGTCCATGTTGTTAAAAGATCCACTGAGGAGGGTCCGAAGGAGTATGAGGTCTTGAGTGGCTTCTAGGAAGCAAAATATTTACCCCTGAATATTCACATTGTGTGATATTTATGCTGAAATCCTTTCATATGCAGAAATTTGGAGATACTGTCTTTCTTTCCCTTTTGTGTGCAAAACACACTGTGAGCTCTTCCTTGCTGCCACCTGTGATCTTTAAATCTCCCCCACTTGGTCGACCTTAGCTATTTATGGAACGTGTGGTTGTTTTCGTTGGTTTGTCAGGTTTCCCATTCTTTATTGTTCTCTCCATTCCCCTTAGTTTCTTCATTAGAGTTGATGATCGTGGGAAGAGAATGTTAAAACTGAATCATCCCACTTGCTTGGTCATAGTTGGATGGAGCAGAGATCCAGACTTATTATTGATAAGATTAGGGGCTGTTTTGTGGCATGCGGCCTTCTGCTCCTTGTGTGCCTGGGTAAATGAAATTCAGCCATTCTACAAAAGAGGACCCAAAGCTCACTCACATTTATTTTTCGTGTACCAGTGTTTGTCTTGTATTAGGTATTTCAGAACCCAAAGTTGTTGACTTCCCTTTAAAAATATATAGCTTAATCTAAACAAAATAAACCAAAAAATCACTAAGAATGGTACAATACTGTATCCCAGCGACAGTCTGGTGGCACAGCCAGGCTTTAGAGTCACACAGGTCTGACACGTACTTCCTGTGTGAGCCTAAGCCTGACTCTCCTCATCCACAAATAGGAGTATGGATTGTTCTCCTGTCCTGAGCTCTGGAGAGGATTGAGTGAGGTAATGCCTACAAAGAGCTTAGCATAATCTGACATGTTGTAAGTGCTTCATAAACCTCAGTTGTCATTATTTTGCCGCAAAATTCTAGAACAGTCTTGAAAGAGACATGGTTATTTAAAATGTACTCTTTTCCGGAAAAGGAACGCTCAAAAATTATTAATGCGGTGCTGCTTACTAACCAAAACTAGCATTGTTAACTTGAGGTAAGGTCCTCCTAGCCCTTAGGTTGCTATGATTCTAGTTCTCCTTTCTTTAATTGTTTTCACGTATCAAGTGAACATAACCTGATTCATATTTAGGATAGCAGAAGGGAAGGCATGCCAAATAGTCTAGGGTTTTTAAAAAAAAAAAAGTGAAAGTGATTCTCTAGTCTCCTTATCCCATTTGTGTGGTTACTCATCCAATAAATGGTTCTTGATACTTTTTTTAATTTCCTTAAATGGACCAAGTGGCTTTTGGTTGTTGTTTAAAGTTGTGATTTTCTTTTCTTTTGGTGAAAGACAAGGAAAATTAAGCTTTAGGGACACAGAAGTTTATTGAATGCTACTGGAAATGCCTTCTTTCTTAAGCTGAATAGTGGCCCACAAAGATAGCACATCCTAATCCCACACCCCATAAATGTTTCTTTATATGGCACAAAATACAATTAATGAAGGATCTTGAGATGGGAAGATTGTCCTGCATTATCTGGGTCGGCCCTAAATGCACTCCCGAGTATTCTTAAAAAAGGAGCGCCGCCACAGGAAAGGGGAAGGCAGTGTGAGCAGAGAGGCCGAGACTGCAGTGTCACGCACAGCCAAGGCTGTGCTGGCAGCCACCGGAAACCGGAGGTGGCATGTCACAGACAGATTCTCTAGAGCCTCTGCGGGGAGTACAGCCCTGCCAACACCTTGATTTGGGCCCCGTGAAACTGGTTTTAGACTTCTGGCCTTCAGAAGTTGGAAAGGAAAAATTTCTGTTATTTTAAACCACCAAGTTTGTGGTAATCTATTAGAGCAGCTGTGGGAAACTAGTATGCTTTCACTGTGCCCATATTATGATCCAACTCATGTGTGAAAATTTTTTCATGTCAAATGTTTCTTTTTATTTATTGGGGATTCCTCTTCTTCGGACTCAGTTAGTAGTACGTTGGGTACTTCTCAATTGAGAATCCCCGTGTTCTGCTGAGGGAAGAGAAGAAAGGACATAATCTTTCCTCCCAGAGAGCAGCCTTATTGGGGAGACAGCCACAGGATATAGCAGGGTTTGCAGCCCGAGCCGTTCATTCATTCATTCACTCGGCCAGCAACCACTTACCGAATTCCCGAGATGTTCTAGTGGGGCAAGATGGACAAGCAAGTGAATATGCCACGTTGATGGAGGTAAATAGCAAGGAGGGTAGTTAAAGAGGGAAATGGGGAAAGGGCCAGGGGTGGGTGCCTGAGAGCGATCAAGGGAAGACATCTGTCATAAGGTACGTGTGCTTTGGCAGAGATCTGGAGGAAGATCTGTGCCAGAGGGATGTTGGCAAGGGTAGCGGCCAGGGCAAGATCCTTGAGGCAGCAGTATGATTGGCGTGTCTTTGTGCAGTATAAAGCCGTTATCACCAGAGCGGATGGAGCAGGTGTGGAGGAGAGAGCTAGAAGTCCTGAGGGGGGAGGAGGAGGGTGGGAGGGGGTGCATTGTGGAGGGGCTCACTGGCCTTGGTGCCAATTTTGGCTTTTTTTTTTTTTTTCAAGATTTTATTTATTTATTTGAGAGAGAGACGGTGAGAGAGAGCATATGAGGGGTGAAGGTCAGAGGGAGAAGCAGACTCCCCAACGAGCTGGGAGCCCAAGGCAGGACTCTATCCTGGGACTCCGGGATCATAACCCAAGCCGAAAGCAGTCACCTAACCAACTGAGCCACCCAGGCGCTCTCCAATTTGAGCTTTTAATTTGAGTGAGGTGGGAAGCCAGCACAGGGGTTTTGAGCAGCAGACTTAAACAGTCAAACTTGGATTTTGCATAGAGCCAAACAATGAAGGGTCCATAAAGATGGGAGATAGGGTAGGAGGCTACTGCAGGAACCTCCCTAAAAATCCTGGCATGTTGGTCAGCCTCGTGGAGCTGGTGGGGAATGACTGCATTCTGGGTGTATTTTGAGGGTAGACCCTGTCATATTTATTGATGGTTCAATGGGGGGTGTAAGAAGAAGACAGAAGACAATGATGACTCCTTTAACCTGAGAAGCTGGGAACCGAAGCTGCTTTTTCCTGACATGGGTAACACTGCTGATGGAATACATTAAGAGAGCAAGTCAGGAGATGTTTTTGTGTGGGTCCACTTGAGATGCCCGTTAGGTCAGTGGAGAAGTGGAGGAGACTGCTGGATGAAACACATTAGCATTCATGGGTGAGAACCTGCCTATCAGTATAAAGGCTCTTGAGATCATTGATCTGCTCTTAGGGGGGACATGAGCTCAGGGCAGCATTTCACCCTTCCCCCACCTGCAGCTGCTGCTGCTCCTCTGAGGCAGGTGTGGGATAGAGCTCAGACCACAGAACTGGGGAGTGGTGGGGGAGAGAAGAGAGCCCAGCTGCCAGAACTTCCACGCGTCCCAGTCTTCAGAGAGCTTGTCACAGGGCTGAGAAACAGTCCGGCCTCAGCCTGAGTTCCCTTCTCCCAAGGAGCCTTCCGCCTCTGCTGGTAGACACCACTGCTTTGTACCTCTGTACTTGCCCTTCCCACTTGAGTAAAAGGACTTCTTTGTGTGTCTTCCTCACTTCCCCATACTCTTTCTAAGGAAAGAGCTATGTCTGTTTCTCCCAAAGCTCAGGATTGGTGCCCAGTAGTCGCTCAAAGTGCTGCTTAATGTTGTTCATTTACTTTCTGTTACTCTGCTTCAAACCATTTGAGATGCTTCTCATGTGCTTTTATCAGCACATTAAGACAGTTGTCCCTTGGGCACTGTGAGGCATGGCTGATAGACCAGTAGTTTGCCTAGCAGGTGTGGATAGAAGAATCAAAAGTCTAACAAAAGGAGAAGGAAATTGGGGAAACGGACAGGACACTAAGATGGACAGGAGACAAAAAACAATAATGGTATGGTAATTGTTGGCTTAATAAAAGTAGCTTCCAAAAAACAACCAAAAAAAGGAGCTTCCAAACAAAAACGATTATTAATGTATTCACTTTGTACTGGGACAGTAGGTAATGTTTGTTTTTTCTCTTTGGGTTTTTCTGTATTTTAGAATTTCCTATATTGTAGCTAAATTTAGGGTAGTAGTATTTATTGTGTTGTTTTATAGTTACCTAAAGAAAAAGGAAAAAACCTGATCCCTGATGAAAGTTGTATAGAATCAGTATTTAACTTCAGATTGTCTTACCTTGATGGCAGAATTTATGTAAATTTTTGTTGTCTTATTAAAAAATAGAATATATTCATTTTAGAAAATATAACAAAGAAAACAAATTATCCATAGTCTCGTCACACTAAAATAACCATGGTTAATACACATGTATTGTTTGGGGTGTGTGTGTGCGTGTGTGTGTGTGTGTGTGTGATAAATGCACACACGTATATATCCAAACTGTATCCATATAACTTAAAAGTTGGCAAACTTTTTCTGTAGCAAGTAGTAAATACTTTAGACTTTGTGGGCTATTACTGTTTCTGCTGAATATTTTTCTTTTTCTGTCTTCCTTCTTTTTCTAGTCTTCCAAAATGTAAAAAACTCTTTCTAGTTTACAGGTCATAAAAAGACCAGTCAAGGACAGGCTGTAGTTTGCCTAACCCTGACTTAAAGTATATAATACACTGATTTTAAAACACTTTTTTTTTTTTAATTTTAAAACACTTGAGAGAAAAAAGAAAAAATAAAAACACTTGAGAGAAGAGCTTGATGCCACTTATGCAAAGTATTACTTAGCAAGAGTGAAATAAATGATGGGTATGTAGTCAGAAACACAAGCCCTAATGTGAATGTTGTCCAGATTAGCCACTGGGCTTTTGGTTATGTGCTTCCACCAGAGCTTTGTTTGGATGATGACAGAAGTAGTCCTTAAGTAGAGTTGCAGAGAATGGGTCGCTGGAGACATGTTAAAACAGTATTACAGTTTCCATTCTTTCTTTGTCCTTGAATAAGACTTTATTGAAGAATAATGTTGGAGAACATGAGTAATGGCTGCTATATGTCATTGAAATTAATTTCTATCATTTAAGTCATTGAGTAGATTATGTGCACTCCCTCTCAGTGCTACATGGCTAATTTAACAAAAGTATCATGTATTGAATGAAATGTTATGAAGAGTTTTCCATCACCTGAGTAAAATAACCTGTGAATTTATTTTCTAGATCTGCTCAGTGAAGGAGCGGCATGCCAGTGAAATGAGGGACTTGCCGAGTCGCTATGTTGAAATAGGTAAGCCTTCTAGGGGTGAATAATGTCTAAAGAGAATCTGTTTTAGTAAAGGGAAACCCAAAATCATGTTTGTCTTCAGGGCTCATCACTTGGGACCTGAGTGAAGCAGGTCAAGAACTTTTAAGTTTTGAAACTTTGCTGTAGAGTCCCTCTTTTCTAACTGTATTTCCAATTTTTACATGGTATCTTTGTAGCTGGCTTTGAAGGTAAGTAACCGTGGGTTCGCGCTCTGTTGTTTCCTGCCTGCACTTAGGACAATTGCTCCACGAACTCTCATCTAGAAAAGGTGAGGCGGAACATCTTTCCCACAGGTTGTGGTTGTGAGTTCAGAACATTTGTGCACGCGCAGCTCATCACACGGAGCTGACACCTGGTTCTGTCCACGTGTACCCTCTGAATACGAATTTTCATCATCACTGGTCTGGGCCCAACTGCTGTAATCTTTTCTGTGGATCCCTGCAGCAGCCTCCTGACTGGGTTGTCTCCTGCCACTGTGAATTACAGTGATCTGGTCTCCCCACTGCAGTCAGCATACAAACCAGATCATGTCCCCACCCTTCAGCCTGTCCCCGTTGTTTGTGGCACGGAGAGGAGACTCTTGGCTTGAGCGCAGAGGTCTGTGCTGGCCCTCCCCAGCCTCCACAGTGTTGGCCGAGACAAGGCTTTTCCTTGGTGTCTGCACTGCAGCCACACTGGCCACCTTTCACCCAGCCATGCTCCCTCTTTGGGTCTCTGTAGAAGGCCCTTCTCTCCTCTTGGCACTTCCTTGACCCTTAATCATTCCTCAGCTCAAGTATTGCTTGAGAAAGCTCATCGGGAGAGCGCATGGGACCTTGACAATGAGGTCAGACCCTCCCCTGGGAAGCATGGGTGTGAAGGGCAGGTCGGTCCCTTGCCCCACACTGTAAGCTCCCCGAGAGCTCGCTCTGGGTCTGTTCTTGCTCACTGTTTGTATCTCCGGGGCGTGGCCCGATGTAGGTTCAAAGTAATACCGAGTATTGAAGGGATCCGTGACTCAGGGAAACACCTATTCGGGAGAAGGATGCCAAAGATGAGCTACCACTACTTTTTACATCTTGGTCTTATACCCTAGTGTAAAAGTGATTCAGACAGAAAGGATGAGAGGAGAATGACTTTTGCCAATTAAACAGATACAGTATAAGCTGTTTGGGGACTGTTTAGAACAAAGCAGTAGGAGACAAAGTTGTGTGACAGAGAAGTTTTTGCCACATAAGTCAGCTGAGAAGTTCATTTACCTATTTGGATGATGGGTGGGGAATATCACTTTGAGGGGTTCTTGTAACAAGGCGAAGCGAAATCATTTGCACATGACTGTGATTCTAAAACCAGAATGGTGTGTATTACTCCCATGGCTCATATGGTCAGAGCATTTCAGTCTGGGATATTTTGTACTTGAAGACAGAAGTGGATGGTAGGGTTTTAATAATTTTTTGCCTTAGAAAGAGAAATAAGTGCATAGTTGGGATTGCTCAGAGTATGGACAGATCAGGCCTATGTAGGATATAATGGTTTGAGAAGAACTGAAGAACAAGACTGGAGAAGACTGGAAACTACCAGGTCACGATCATTACTTCAGTGTCTATCTTCTTTTCTGCCTCCCAGCAAAATCCTCTGAACACCTCCCGGCATAGTGTCCTGATGGAGAAGTGTTCCAATTTCTTAACTACTGATGAGTGGGGGAATAAAAATTTTAAACTCTGGGAGTTTTTAAGGATGGAAGACTTACCAGGAAGACATAAAAGTGTCACAAGTGTCCCCTCCTTAGCTGATGTTGATTGCTCACACACGAGGCGTGGGCCATTCCCCTGTGTGCTTTAACGAGCATTGGTTCACTTCACCCTCATCACAGCCCCCGTGACCGTGGGGGCTCAGGGATGTAAATATCTTGTGTCAGATCTTACTACAGTGGCGTTAGAAATGGACAGGATCTAACTGCAGAACCACCACCAGCTTCTGGAGACATAAGGCAGTTTGCCAAATTCCTGTATGACCTTGGTGAACTTGCTTTGCTTTCCTGAGTCAGGCTTTCCCCACCCATAAAGTGGGGGCGATAGTATCTACCTTTGCAGTCGGTTGTGAGAATGAAACTGAAATAACGCCTTTATCACAGTGCTTGGCATACAGTAGGCACTCACTGAATCATGGTAGTGATTATCACTGTGCAGACTTCCAGCCCAGTTCTGTGACTGCTAATAGCTGGCCCAGTGGTGGCCCCAGAGCCCTGGGATCACGTTATTAAAGTATAGTTCATATGTCCTACAATTTACGTGAAATAGACCATGTGTGGGTACTGGCAATATCACATTACTGGCGTTTTACTACTATGGTTAGTGGTTAAGTACCATCTTTTCCCCCTCTTGAGAGCAAACCTTTAAGAATATAAACCATTTCCATAGCGGGAGGCAAAGTGGTTTAGATAAGAGTCCTTGACCAGGATAGAGGAAAAGAGAAATATTAGGAGGTCTGGATTACAATTTGCTTTAGCCCTGAATAGTGTGAGCCACTGTTCTTTAGTAAATGAGGTGAAAATGGCATTGAGGTTAAAGAACTATTGGTGGCTGTACGTTTCTTAGAAGCCAGATGTTTATAACTCTTACTTATAAGTCAGAATCTCGAGAAAAACACAAGAGCTTTCGCTCTCCATAAGGATATTAGTTGATTCTTATAAATGAAAAATAATAACGATAATAAGGATTAAGCTTACTGGGCAGTCACCAACCCATGAAGACATTCTCTGTACATAAGGTTTTTTGGATGGCATTTCTTTTTCCAAACTACATTGTTAAAAGTAGGTTATGGTTCTAAGCCTGGCATACTTATTTGAACTTGGGTCTCTTGCGTTATTACAGGACTCCCTCCCTCTTTGGCCAAAGTCTTTCACCAAAAAGGAGTCCAGAGACTTTCACCAAAGTCTTCCAAGGGCTTCATGGGGCAGTTAGACAGTGTGGAGAAATGAAGCCAGTGTTTGTGGATCATTTTCTGGGTATCTCCTTCCAGGGATAGAGGACTTACGTGCAAGGAATTCATGAACGACTTCCCGGTCTTGATTTCATTTGGAAGCTTATTTCAAAAAAACTAATAAAGGGAAAAAACTATATGGGAATCTATTTAAAATGGCAGAAGCCAGGAAGAGAGAGAGGGCGGAGGGGGAAAGGACATCTTTTTCTCTTTAATTAAGCAGTGATCATATCTTCAGTTGATTATATGCTGTGGCTCTTAGAATTTAGCACATTGTTCTGTTTTTAGCCTCTTGATTGATTGGGAAAACAGTGACCTGGAAATGAGACATCTGTGTAGTGGTGGAGGCGAGCTGTGAGGTGAATGTCTTTCCTGGATCTAAACGTGTCTCACCATCCACCTGTTGGGCTGTGCTGACCCAGTCATGCAGCTTCCAGCAGGAGACAGTTGTCCTGCCCTGAGTCACGTGGCTCATCCCCTAGCCTGAGGCTCAGCAGGAATTGGGACATTGCTGGCATCCTTTACGGTGTTTTTGCTTAAGGATCTAGCTTTGAATGGTGTTCTGTTATAATTCAGTTTGACTCTATTATCTCTTAGTTCTTCTGTTATGCATTAAATTTTTTCCCTGACATTTTATTATGAAAAAATGAAAACATACAGACAGGTGAAGAATTTTCACAAAAATAGCACCCACATACTCAGCCCTTAGGTCCTGCAGTAAAGATTTTATTGTACTTGCTTTATGACATGTCTATTCCTCTAGCCACTCCTCCCACTCAGTATGGGAGACTCAAATGTTTGTTGTTGTGTGTTAAATTCATAAATTTTGTCAGTAACAAGTATTGGCAAGAGATCTGAAACACCTGATGTAACAAATATGTTTTGCTCCTTTTATAAAAACGACCACCAAGCACATGCCAAGTACAATTTCATTTGATCTTCACAGTGATCCAGATGAGTAGGGGCTGTCATCCCATTTTATCCCGTTCTTCTATCTGAAGAAGCTGAGGTTCAGAAGGGTCAGGTAACCTGCTCAAGATCATTCCATTTGTAAGCAAAGAAGGCAGCATTTGAACTCAGGATAGGCCAAGTTTCAAAGGTGTTGCTCTCAACCCCTGTCCTATATGTTCTTCCATGCGTTCCTCTCTCTGAACCTGCCCTCCATTATAGCCAGAGGAACTGATGAGAAGGATAGAGGCTTACTCTGGGCATTCAGATAAAAACCATAGGGTAGAAATTGTCTAGAATCCAAACACCCCTTTTAATATGACAGTAATCCTGTCTGCTCACCTTTTCTTCAAATAGCCAGATGAAATGGAGTTGTTTTTTCTTTATTTTGGTTCAGCAAAGTATTTCATTTAGAGTAGAGACTTTAGTTCCCCTTGTTTTATTCTAGGGCTGATAGCCCTTCCTTGTTCTTCCTCCAAATTGCTAGGAATATCTAGACTATAGTTGCCTTGGGTGGCTAACAAAATGGTTTCTAAGGAAAGGGAACCAAGTCCAGATTATGATGTGATTCTTTCAATTGTCTGAAAAAGAAGAAATGCTCTCGTTTGCTATTTTTTAGTGCTTGTAGTTGATGCATCAAGGTAGTTTTGGGGGTGTTTTTGGTCTCCGAAATTGTTTTTTAAGTTTTATTTTATTCTGGTAAGAACACTTAAGTTGAGATCTACCCTCTTAAATTTGTAAGTGTACAATACATTATTGTTGACTGTGGGCAGACTGTCGTACAGCAGATCGCTAGATCTCATTCATCTTACCTACCTGAGACCTTAGGCCCATCGCTCAGCCATTTCCCATTTTCCCCTTCCTTCCACCCTTGGCAACCACCATTCTGCTCTTTGACTCTGTGAGCTTGATTTTCTAAATATGTTAGAAATGGAATCACGCAGTATTTGTCTTTGGCTTGTTTCATTTAGTGTAATGTCCTCAGGGTTCATCCATATTGTTGCATGTTGCGCAGTTTTCCTCCATTTTTAAGACTCAGTAATGTTCCGGTGCCTGCGTCCACATTTCCTTCACCCATTCCTCTGTTGATGCGTATCTAGCTTGTTTTCCACATCTTGGCTATTGTGAACAGTGCTGCAGTGAACGTGAGAATGCTAATGTCATTTTAAGATCCTGATTTCAATTACTTGGATAAATACCCAGAAGGAGGACTGCTGGATCATGTGCTAGTTGTATTTTTAGTTTTTTTGTGGACCCTTTATGCTGTCTTTCATAGTGCGATGCCCGTCTGCATTCCTCCCAGCCATGTGGGGGGAGTTCGAGTTTCTCCACATCCTCACCAACATTTGTCGTTTCTTTTTTGACAATAGCCTATTTACAACTTAAAGTATAACTGCTTGGTTTGACCCTTTTGACCCAGCAGGTCCGTCACCATTACCTTTTCTGTCGTGTGAGCAGTGTGTCATGAGCTACTCGCTGAATCACTGCTCATCCGTGCTGCTTCCTGAGCGCAAAAGTTGAGCGGATGAGCTGATCGTATCAGCTTAGCTCTGTCATTTAGCCTAGTAGTGTGCTGAGTATCAATTAGAAAAGATGTAATTAAACTGCAGACTAAACTTGCTTTAAATGGTTTTTGCCTGTGTGTACTATTGGCTCCTGGCTTGCACGTGTTTGTTATCTTGCCTAATAGGCCTTCTCTTCTCTCTTATTCCTATCTGTTAGGTCCTTTCCATAGTTTGCTGATGTAAAACATTGTCATGCATCTGCTTCATAGCACAGCCCTGAAGATGTTGGCATGTTGTGGTTTCCAAATGCATTTTCTTAGATCAGTGGTCAGGCTGACAGCGTGTCCAAACTTCCTGAAAATCCTGTGGATAGTATATCCAGTCCATTAAGAAATACTAGCATCTGGTGACTTAAGGGTTGGATTCTCTGGAGAGGAAGGTGCTATCACAAAGGGGCCTGGGTGCTTTCTCGTAAGTGAAAGATATTCATTCCTGTTTATATTTGCTTGAGAAACTCGTTTGTTTGCTCTCTTAAGAATCTTAGAGGCCCAGATCTATAGCAGATTATTTTATTTAGCTCCAGTGAAGACATCAGATTCCTCCAGGTCCCACCTAATGGGCATTTTGAAACCCAAAAAGGAAAAACAAGGACCAAAACAAAAGCAGCTGCCGCCACAGAACCTCCCAGAGAGTGGTCAAGGCCATAGCTTGCGATCCTGCTACCTGTAGGATCCTGCTAACCTGAGCAGCTCCGTGCTACCGCCCTCTGAGAAAAGGAAGACTTCAGATTCCTGCTTGTGCTGCCTTCCGCTCAGGTGACTTTAGTCAAGTTACCTAACCGCACTGAGCTTCAGTGCCCTGCCATGAAGGAAGTAGAGGGTTGAAATCCTGCGTGTACAGTATTGCACGCATTGCCTCTTGAATGGGGAATATTCCTTAAATAGGAGCTGTGAGTAATATTACTATCATTTTTGGTTACTCCATGAGAGAGAAAAACTAGTTTCTTTTAACAGCTGTCTTTTTTTAACAATCAGAAGACAAAAATACCATTGTCCATAAAGTCAACTGAATGAGAATTGGGGGGAAAGGCATAAATAAGCTTTGATTGAATTATCCTGAAGAAATTAACATATTTCATAGCTACATTTTTCAATAAAATATATCTGTAAACCTATGATACAGGTGCAAGTAATCAAAGATATTGATTATCACTTATAGGTCTGAATATACTGATAGTGACATAATCTACTTGTGAATTATTTGGAGAATGGTCTTTATATTCAGACCTAAAATCTTGATTTTTGTCCTTTACAATTTAAAGTACATTGTAAGTATGTTTTTTAAATGAAAATTTTTTAATTTACATGAAACGAAATGTTTTCTCTTATGTTATAAACACCATGCCTGCCCTTTGGGAGATTATAGTCATGATTATTGCTGTTTTCACCCTTATCCCTACCCCTGGAAATAAATTAACCTGCCTTGTACTGTATCTTGCTTTATTTCCATTTTTGCAGAGCATGTGTTATGACTATTATTATTATTATTATGGTTATTATTATTTGCTTCTAGACTCACAGTGCGTTTTAATTCAAGGTCTTTTGCATTCTGATGCTTCTGAAAGAACGTTTTATGCCAAATTGGTGCTCAGTAATTCTTTATTAAGTAGTTGATGACCCTCAAAGATGTAAGACCCAAGGTACAATAGAGTTGTTGTTAATTTCTTTTGGCAATCATTCTGAAACAGATAGTGGGTATGCAATGGTAGGCCCAGCGGTACCTGTGTATCTGTGACTGTAACCCCGATCCCGTTGCCCCGGCTGATAAAGTTGGCGTGTCTCACGGATAGCTTAACATTTTGTGCTTAGAGGATTCTCAGAAGATGGTGGTAGGGGTAGCATAATTTTTCAACCTGCCTGAGTCATCACCTAAAAATGGAACAACTAGATCCTATAACCAAGGACTCATCGACAACATGTACAACACAACTGAGCGACAGAGTAGTCCTGAGAACCCCAGATATAGGTGAGTGGGAGAAGGCACCGACAGCCACAAGATGGACGATGGTGTCAATGTCTGTGTGAGAGAAAGTAGAAGGGAGCAAGGGGGCATCTGGTGAATTTGAGATCAGAAGAACTGCCGGTCAGCAGGTGCGTATTCCCTGGGGAAGACCACCGGTCAGTGGGCGCAGGTTAGGTAAGGGGCTCTCAGCCCACTGGCCTCTTTGAGCACCTAGTCCTGTGTGCTGAGGCTGGAGGAGGATAAAACCTGCAATCAGGATATGGACTGTAGAAACAGAAGAGAAGAGACAGAAGTAGGGCAGGGACAGTGCCAGGAAGACTCAGAAAACAAGAGGCCAGGTTTTAACACTAAATGAAAACAGCGTAGGAGGGGACTCTGTGAATTGAAGAGCTTCCCAGTCCCTGTCTCTTTCTAAGAGATCGGGGGACCATGACATCACCCACGGATGAGGACTGGAAAGGTACCAAGGTCAGATCTCATACTGAGGGTTAAGGAAAATTCAATAAGAAGCAGAAGGACATTGTTGGCAATGAAAGCAAGAAACCAGAGACACCCACAACAAGCTATAAGACATTTCTTTTAAAATAATAGCAAGACATGAAAAAACAAAGTTTAGAATTTTTGAAAATCTCAAATGAGATGACATACCCCAAATATTTATAAATAATAGGACAATTTTAAAAATCACAAAGCAATAAGAAAAAAAGGTCTGCAGTGACATGGTAAATACTGAAGACTGGCAAAGACGATTCAGCCTACAAATAAGAGTCCCTGAAGAAAAGAACAAAACAAAGGAAAGGAAAGGAGCAGATACTAGAAAACTATAATTCAAGAAGAGTTTCTTGAAACTACAAAGAAACAAAACTGAAAGCTATAAATTAAAAATATACCCTTGTGTATCTAAGCGAGTGACCCACGATGAGCACCATCAAGATCTATTTGAGTACAATTACTGGACTTCTAAGACAGTCTGTTGGGCATCTCGATCTGTGCTACAAAAGCCACTGGCCACATGGAATCCTTGAAGAGCGGCAGGTGTGGGTCGAGCTGCGCGGCATACAGGATTCTAAAGACCTAGTATGAAAATAAATAAATGGCTCCATTAATTTTTTATGTTGTTACATGTTGAAAACATTTTAGATATGTTGTGCTAAATAAAATATATTTTTAAAATTCTAACTCTTTTGGGGCACCCGGGTGGCTCAGTGGGTTAAGCCTCTGCCTTCGGCTCAGGTCATAATCTCAGGGTCCTGGGATCAAGCCCCGCATCGGGCTCTCTGCTCAGCAGAGAGCCTGCTTCTCCCTCTCTCTGCCTGCCTCTCTGCCTACTTGTGATCTCTCTCTCTCTGTGTCAAGTAAATAAAATCTTTTTTTTTTTTAAATTTACCTCTTTTTACTCTTTAATATGGCTACTGGATCATTTAAAATTGCATGTGCAAGTTGTCTCTTTGGCTTGCATTAATATATTGTTGGACAGTGTGGATTTAGGACTCTAACCTCCCTTCTGCATCAGGGTCCTCATTCTTCATCCAGAGGACCTCCCTGAATAAAAATTTCCTATGAATAGTCCTTTTGAAATTTTCTGTCAATGTGCTTGGAATCTTTACTTTTGTCTTTTTCCTTGAATTCTTTCTTCTTGCGTTTCACGGAATGGCTACTCCAGAAAAAGCCAGAGCACAGCAGCGCTTGCATCTGTGGAGGCAGAAAAAGAAAGCTCTGCCTTATTCCTGACCAGTACCCCCTTGCCATGTCCATCCTACTCAGAGTGAGCACAGCGCCCCCTGCAGGGCTGGGGCGCCATCACCGCACTCTGTAGATTGTGTCCTGAGGTATAGCTGCTGGCTTGGGCTTTCTCTGGAAAGGGCATTCTTCTCTCCTTTTTCTTCCCTCTTCAGCTTTTACCTTCTGGTTTGTTTTAGTGCTCTGCAACCAAGTTTGTCTTTATTGTCTTTGTGATTTATCTTTTGCACATAACCAGTTTAAAGATGAGCTTCTCTGGTAATAGACTCATAAACTATCTGTATTTAAACTAGCTCTCCTTTAGGGAAAAACAAGTAATCTTCATTAAAATGATTAAAATCACTGGTATGTGTAAAGAAGAGAATTTCCTGGAAAATAATTACCCAGAACATCCACCGGTCCTTTAAAAATTTGAAGTAGAAAACCCCATAATTACTTGAAGGTATTCTACAAAATCAGCCCATAAACTTTTACATCATTTATGAACGTTCTTCAGGAGAATAAATATTGCCATTCCACATTTCCTTCTCTTGACACTAATCTTGACACTATTTTTACATGTGACATCTTGTCTTCGTAAATAACATTTTTCCAGTTAGTTTGTAATTTAGCCACTTTGCATTGTCTGCCTAAATTATTACTGATTCTCAGTGAAGTCTGGTAAGATCTAGTACTTAACAAAAGCATTTATTACAGTATCTGGAATTGAGAAGTGAAATAGCTATGTGGCTCTGCACATTTTCCCTTGTTTTCTTTAAGAACACGTTAGATTTTATATCATTCTTAATTAGAGAACAGGAACTTTCCTGTCTTATAAATGGAAGCTTTTGAGGACTGGGAAGTAAGTATGTGGAGCAGGGAAGATTTGGATAGAATTATTTTTCTGGTTTCTCTGTTCTGCTTCTTATAGTGCATTCATTGAAACCAAGGCTTGAGGTATATTTGGTTACCTATAGGAGAGACACTGATACTCTCTGTCACTGTGAGCCTAGGCATATTTGGCGTCCTGAATGGGGAGAGGACCTTGTTCACCCACCACTGGCTACGTGAAAGCTTCCTTGTAATTCCCAAGAATCTGTGGCATCTCTGGCTGGTTGATTGATTGACTGATTGAACTGTTGGTGTAGCATTTCCATGATGAAATGTTATTTAGTAAAAGAAAACTCAAGTCTTTTTCTACCAAATGGGGTTTAACCACCTCAAGAGTGATGGCAATCAGAACCTCTGGTTAATGTGCCCGGATGCCTTCTAGAATGTGAAATTGCCACCTCTTTAATCACTGGGCCTGCATGGCCCCATACTCTTCAGTAGCATCTGTATATTCCAGCCCTCCCCTGTCCCTTCCCTACCCCCTACTCCTGTGTGCAGCTCCCCTGTGGGAGCTTGTCTAGAACCTTCCATGCCTGGCTACCCTGGATGTGCTCATCTGTACATGTGGTCATGGTGGAGGTGGTTCTCTGCATATGCACTTCATGTGAACATATATCACATTACCATTTTACCAAAAGTAGTTTTAAGTGCCTGAAGAAAAATACTGAGTTCGAGCTCACAAAGACTGAGGAAAAGTGTTAGTGGCAGTGCTGGGACCAGAGCACTTGTCTTTGGAGCTCTACTCTTTGGTTCTTAACAGGGCACCATGGCCACCTATGTGATCTAACTAAGGACAAAGCATAAGAAATACTACCTTTTTAATGTTTATGTTACTAACTAGTTAGTAATTTTTTTTTTTTTTTGGTCAACCTCAATTTCATTTTGGTGTGAAAATTGTGAAAACAGTTGTGTAAGAAGTTGACATTAAAGATAAAAGACAACACTAAGGGCTCTGTAAGGAAGGTGGAGAAGAGGCAGAAGAAAAATTCAGTAGCCCCTCATTTCATCTGTGTTGGGGATTTTATTTCCACTCTGAGTACATTATTTTATAGATGGGAAAAATTATACCTACAAAAGTTAAATGTTTTTTCCAAGTTCGATTTACTGGAAGTTATAACCCAGATTTCCTGACTCTACATTAAATATTGTTTCTTTTTTACAGAGGGAGAAGCAGACTCCCCACTGAGCTGGTGGCCTGATGTGTGGCTTGATCCTAGGTCCCTGGGATCATGATCTGAGCCGGAGGCGGATGCTTAACTGACTGAGCCACCCAGCTGCTGCTACATTAAATATTATTTCTGATACACTATACTGACTTCCCCTAGTTTGGAGAAAAGAGCAGTTTCATCATAGAACTTAACTGAATCTGGGGCACCTAGTGGCTCAGTTGGTTAAGCATCCAACTCTTGGTTTTGGCTCATGTTGTGATCTTAGGGTTGTGAGATCAAGGCCCCACACTGGGCTCCACGCTCAGCATGGAGTCTGCTTGAGATTCTTTCCCTCTCCTTTTCTCCCTCCTCCTCTGCTCTTCCTGCTGTGCCTGCACTTTCTCATAAATAAATAAATAAGTAAATAAAATCTAAAAAAAAAAAACCCACAAAACTTAACTGAACCCAAAGCTAATACCAAAAACTGTGGAGAAGGTCTGAGTCAGGAAAGTCTTAGAAAATATGGTGGGTCCAAATGAGAGTCTGCTTCAGAATGAATCTGTAAGTACAATGCATGACTCCTAGAAGGGTCTCTGTCCCCACCACTACTGTGTCAGCTAGCTTTGCTGTGTAGCGAACAGTTGCTTAAAGTAAAAGTCATTTATTATAAATATTTTACAGTAGCTAATTATTAGAATCACAGTGTTAGCAATATTAATACTTCTACCACTGAGCTTTCCTATTGGGTCTATGAACTCCAGTGTAATTAAATCCATATACTTCTTAAGTGATGCACTGGTTGTACATTTTAAATGCCTTTAAAAAGATAGAAATTTATTTTCTCTGACCTTTATTCCAGTTAGGAAATAGTGGTCTTTTATCACAATATAATCTGTATTAACACACCCTTTTTTTTTTTTTTTTTACTTATTAGTCAAATAAAATGTTTATTATTAAAAAAAAAAAAAAAAAGGAACAATAGTTGCATAATTACAAGTAGCATTCCTTGTGACCTTTGGATCACTATAATGCCCTAATTGTGAAAAACCTAAATTCAGGGTTGTTTTTTTTTTTAAGTATTACTGTCATTAATATTAGTTTACATCAGGTTTCCTGGGTTTACAAGTGTCTTCTTGGGATTTTAATTATGTCATTTTTAAACTAGCTGGTCCCAGTGTCACGTGTGACCGTTCATGCTGTTATTGTCAAGTTTCCTTTTGATGATGCTAGAAAATTTTGAGTTTGAGTTTCTGGATATCCTTTTCTGGCCTTTCATTATTGTCGAAAAAGTGTGTTTATCCACACCCCCTTTATGTTAGATTTCTACGGTAAATCCACCCAGCATTCATAGTCGATGTGTCCTTTCCTTGGTGGGCTGCTTTTTGTTCCTGTTAACACTGAATCTTTTATCCCTTTTGTTTGCAGTGTCTCAGTTTGAAACTGAATTCTACATCAGTGGACTTGCACCTCTCTGTGATCAACTTGTTGTTCTTTCCTATGTGAAGGAGGTGTCTGAAAAAACGGTAATTTTTTTTTATACCCCAAATGCAGAGGGAAGTGTGGGTTCATTTTTTAGCCTTATATCCAGATCAGGTTGCCCATGAAAGGGCCGTGCTGTAGTCTGAGCAGAACTTCCTGACCTATAAAAGAAGGCCGGTAGAGATTATGTATTTACCTTTCAGAATCTTCACTCATTGCCTGCCTTTTGTTCCCTTTGCCGAGCCAAGGGAAGTCTTTTTTTTTTTTCTCTTTTTTCCCATCTCTTGGTATTTTCGTCGAAAGGAATGAAGGATTTCTTTTGCTGAAGGGCAAAGAAACTAAGCTGACACTGTGCATTAGCAGAAATGACAGAAATGAAGTTGATCTGCCGCAACAAGAGGGGCCCCTGTGGTCAGAGGGAATTATGGAAAGGGCACTTCATTTCCTGTGGTCCAGACAGATTTGCTTACTTCCCAGTGGCCAACTGAGTCTCAGTTGATTTTTGCTTTGAAATGGTTATGGCGACATCTTAGTCATCAATGCAAATGAGAGTATGAAATGCATGGCCAATAGAAAGCAGCAGAGAACCCAAATTTTGTTATACGTAACTTTGGAGGAAAGCCTGTATTTGTGATCCAGTGGAGGGCATGCCCCGTGGAGACACTCTGTCTTCCTTTGAAGCCTAGGTGGGCCCCATTCCCAGCTTGTCTTCACTGTTACAATCCAGGGGTTCTGCCAGGAAGGGGGACGCTAGGGATGGCTTCAAGGCATAAACAAGGAGAGCTTATTGTAAAGGATTTTCTCTTAGGTGCTGTATATAAAAGAAATTACAAACTGATTGTCTAGCCCTTTACAGTAAGTAGGGCTCTCCTTGTCTGTATCCTCTCCTTTTTTCCCCCCTTTTCAATTGGCTAGGAATAAAATGGGGGGGACCCTGGGAGCCCCAGTTTTGAAGTGGTACCTGCTCTTGAGCATTTCTGTGAACAAGCACTTGCAGTGGGAAGTCATCGCTATAGTAACCTGAGGCTCTGGGCGCCCATGTTGCTAGGCAATGGGATGCTGGAGACTTAAGTAAATACTCAGAGCGACTAAAATCAATAGCGCTGGCTTCTAGCCCTGTTGCAGGACATCACTTTATTATTTTATTTATTTTTTTGAAGATAAAGGAAAGCAGTGGCTCCCAAGGGACTAAATATAGTGCTTTCTGATGAGGGAGGTGGGGCAGATTGAGAATGTGATTGAAAGACCTAGGAAGGCAGCAGTAAAATGAAAAAGGGAAAGCCTCATAAACAACCGAGCAAAAAAAGAAAGGAAGCAGGGAAACCTTTGTTGATAAAAGGGAGTATTACAAAGGAGTAAAGACCAAAGAAAGGCCAACCTCATAGAGCAAATTAGAAAATGAAATTGGAGAGAGAAGAAAAGGGCATTTTTTTCAGAGGGAGAAGTGTGAGAGTCTTGGAGAGGACTCATGAGTGTGTGTGCCAGTGCATGTAGCTATTTTATAGGACACCAGCGTACACCTTCGATCCTTAAACACAGAGTAAACTGATAAAATTTATGACAAAAGGAGTAAAGCAAGCGTGGGGCCGAGCCCCTCCCGTTTTTTCTCTTTTTTTCATATGGGAAAGACAGTGGAACTGCAACATTAAACAAAACTTGCCTTTACATCCTGCATATCCTCCCCCACAATGTTCTCCCTTATACCTGTCACATCATGAGTGTGTCCTCACATTGCCATCATGGTGACACTCTACTGATTTCTGTGAACCTTATTCTGCCTCTCTCTGTGCAGCTCTGTATTCCCCATCATTGTCATTTATTGTGGTTGTGAACTATTTCATCTGGATTTAGTAAGCTCTCCCCCCATCATATGTTTCTTTTTCATCCACTAATAAAGCATCTATGTATCCAGAGTCATGCTAAGCATTGGAGATCAGAGACCCAACAAGACCTCTTGGGAAGTTAATAAGCAGGGCTGCTTGACCATTGAGCAAGGGTTATAAAGTAACAAGATGAATCACATCACCGATGGTTTCCTTATGCCTCTCAGGGAGCTGTTTATGTGACCAAGCAAGGCCCTTTTCTTTTATTATTATTTGCTTCAAATATTTTTTCTCTTCTTGCTATTCTGTTATTCTTTGTCATTGTTAGAGCGGTTCATTTTTTAAATATTCAAGTCTTTACATTTTTTCTCATTGTTTCAAAATTGAGATAATTCTCATTTTTCCACAGATGTGAAAAATTATGCTGTATATTCGCTATTTTTTTTTTCCCTCTACTAGTTGATGTTTTATAGTTGCTGTTTTATTTTTGGAGGGTTTTTAAATGTATGAGACGCAAAGCTAATGCAGTTGCTTCTCAGTTAACCTAACAAAATGGACCAGAGTACTCTGTGAGGCTTACAGTGTTCCTCAGGGAACTTGGGGAGTTGGGGAGCCCCCGACTTGTCTCACGCTGTCCCCTTCATCTCGGTTTTCTGCGGTAGTGTCACACGGCTACAGGTCTTACTGCTGTGGAAAATGCTCGACTGTGTGTTTTTTGCCTGCGTGCTGAATGCTCAGAAAGCTCAAACTTTCAAAGTAAAACAAACTTGACTTCAAGATTCACTGTAAGTCCCACTTTTTCAACAAGTTGCTATCTCACCATTTACTTATGTGACTTTGACCTTAGTAGAGTTTTTGATCCCCATTTCCTTCTTCTGTGATATTCGGAGCAGTCAGTCATTTAAGACCCCATCACCTTCTAGATTAATGCATCTCATCACCTTCTAGGTTAGGGGAACTGCATCAGCCTAAAAAACTCCCTTCCCCCTTCTTTCTTTTTCTTCTTTCTTTTTTTTCAATTTTATTTATTTATTTGACAGAGAAAGAGATCACAAGTAGGCAGAGAGGCAGGCGGTGGGGGGTGGGGGGGGGTGAAGAAGACTTCCCACTGAGCAGAGAGCCGGATGCGGGGCTCGATCCCAGGACCCGGAGACCATGACCTGAGCTGAAGGCAGAGGCTTAACCCACTGAGCCACCCAGGTGCCCCCCACTTCTTTCTTGACCTACAACTGCACTGTTCAAAAGTGTGGTCACTAACCTTATGTGGCTATCTAAATTTTAATTAATGAAAATGAAATAAAATGAAAAACTTGGTTTTTTGGTTGCAGCTAGCCACCAGTGACTCCTGCCCTTGACATACACCCCTGCCCTGGGCCTGTGCTCTTGGTGATCATTGCCTTCTCAGCGTGTTCTGTTTTCGACCTAGCTCTCCATCTCTGTGGCTTTTCAGCATCACCAGTAAGCTTACCAGTAGTGGCAGTGGTTTGGCAGTTGGTAATATTATTTTTACCCTTTCTCACATTGGTGAGGAAGAGACATAAGCTGATTGTGGAAGTGTGTGGTGGCTGTGCCTGTGGAGATGAGTGACGGACGGCTGTAGGGGCACAGTAGCTTCTGTCCTGTTGACGTCACACAGAAGGTCAGGAAATAACATGGTGTGATGAGGCTGTTGGTGCAGGTGGATAGAGGGGCTCACATCTGCTGAAATTATGAAGTCCTGTGCATTTAATCATGACTGACTGGAATGAATTTGTACAGTTTCTGGAAACATATTGAAAACACACCCTTCCTTCTCTTTCCCCCCCAGGAAAGAGAATACTGTGCCAGGCCGAGACTGGATATCATCCAGCCGCTCTCTGAAACCTGTGAAGAGATCTCTTCTGATGCTCTGACCGTGAGAGGCTTTCAGGAGAACGAGTGTAGAGATTATCATTTAGGTGAGAGACCAAGGCTCTGGCTCATGCTCTTTCTTATACTTGTGGGTTTTTTCCCTTTCATGTGATTAACACAACCAGTAATTTAAATTGAGGTGCTGCAAGGGTCGTAGAGACTACCTGGGCAGACCTCTCGTGTTGAAAATGAGGGCACGAGGCCCAGACATATTGCAGAATGTGTCTGAGCTTGCACAGTAGGTGGGAGGGGTAGGCTTGGGGCCAGGACTGAGGTGAGTAGGCTCTGTGGTCTTTGTTCTTACGTCTGTTGTCGTAATTAGTGTAACACTTAACATTGACGTCGGGCAGCATGGTTCTGTGGTTGCCATATGACTCCCAACCTCATATATCTGGAAAGTGTGCTGTGGGTTGTCCGAGAAGTCATCTTTCTGTTTGTGACCAAATGCGCAGAGCCTGGAAGAGGGCCTGACAACTACTAGATGTTCGGTGAGTATTTGCAGAGTGGAGGAATGCATACACTGGTCAACTGCTCAGAAATGAAGAACGAACCACTGCTCTTTGGTCATACTGGAGCCTCTGTGCTCAAATGTCCTCCTATCCTTTAAAAATACATTGATGAAAGTAGAACCGCCTAAGATTTTTTTTTTTTTTTAAGAAATTCTTTCCTGCTTCAAAAACAATTGACATGTTTTCAGAATATTTTCCGTTCTCATTTTGGCCAAAGGAAACAAAGAAATACTCTATACAGTTGGAGCTTTCTTCTGTGTGGCCCCTAGTCAGTTGAGAAGCGTGAGAGTCTATTCCAGACTTGGCAAAAAGCAAATGTGACTCAAACTAGAAGTGTCTGAACTAGGTGTTGTGCTCAGAGAAAACTCTACTGCACCCTTAGAAACTCTTCAGAACAGGTTGTATAATTGAATTCTGCAGGAAACCCTCACGATCGGCATTCTGCACAACATGCCGAAATGATAGATTATGTCCCCAGGGCTTGGGGCATCTGTCATTTATGCTGTAGATGGCCTTGACCTTGATGAGCAGGAGACATTTATCGCCAACTGTGGGGTGTAATTGTTCTGTTAAAATAGAACAGTGCTGTAAATGGCCATAAATTAAGTTTATATACAGAAGATGAATTCTGATACACCATAGACCTGGAGAATTTTGATCACTACCTTTCAGTCAAGGTCACAATGTTAATGTGTTAAACACAGAATTATAAACTACCTTACTTTTTTGAAGTTTTTTTGTATTCCTTCCTTCTCTCCCTTCTTTTTTCTTTCAAATAATTTTACATGTAAATGTTTTTTAAAGTACTTGCACCTTCAAACAGAGCCAAACACACTTGCTCCAAAGGCAGGCAAGTTTTCTGTTCCCTCTGGAGTTGGGTTACCCAACCAAGTCTCTGAAACTACAGCCAAGGTTTCTACTGCTGAGTCGCCCACACTCTTTCTTTCTTTCCTCACCTCTAGAGTACTCTGAAGGGGAATCGCTCTTTTACATCGTGAGTCCAAGAGATGTTGTAGTGGCCAAGGAACGAGACCAAGATGACCACATCGACTGGCTCCTTGAAAAGAAGAAATATGAGGTAGTTTTGATTTTCCTTTCTTTAAAGTATTGACACATCTGTAACAGGGAGAGGACAAAAGGTTTCTGTAATAAATCTTTTGTGTAAGTGAATTAGAATGCCCCAAGCTAAAAATATGTAAGAGACTAATAACTTTCCAATGCTCTTTTCAGAAATTAGGGGGGAAAGGATTACAAGGAGGTTAACTGGCTTCACTGTTCAGTGGAGGAGGAGGAGGTGGTAGTAGAGGGAGCAGGGTGGGTTTGATTCAGCCTATGCAAGCGTTTGTTTTGTGGCTTTTCGAGGAAAATAAAATGGAGCTAGTATTTCAGAATTGTCTCCTATATTTTAGTGATACTGTTTATTTGTGCTTATTTCATATGTAAAGTCAAGCTATTAATTTACTGTTCACTGAGGATGGTTTGAACACTTTGCAGACAGAATGATGTGGTCCACTTCATTGAGTCTTGAATCAGACTGATATGAGCAGAAAACTGTCCCATTATGAGTTTCTCTTTTTCAAAAACAGAAACCTTTCTGACTTTAAAAGCTGAAAAGGCAAATATTATGTTGGTTTGGTTAGAGAGATTCTCTGGTTGGGCTTCTATGCTAATTAGCTAAAAACAAACAAAAACTAATCCACTGTATATTGCTTTTAAGTTTGTGACCACCTGAAAGGATTTGGGGGAAAAATGTTTTTCATGTATAAACTAGAGTCCAGGTATTGACACAAAAAGTTCATATTTCAGTTTATATTACTATACTGCTTCAGATCCAGTAGTTCCCTAAATAATTTTATGTGTTTTTTAATGATTTTATTTCCTGGGTAGCTCAGTCAGTTAAGTATCTGCTTTCAGCTCAGGTCATGATCCCAGGGTCTTGGGATTGAGTCCTCCATCGGACTTCCTGCTCAGCGGGAGGTCTGCTTCTCCCTCTGTTCCTGCCCCCTGCTTGTCATCTCTTGCTCTCTCTCAAATAAAAAATGAAATCTTTAAAAAATTTATATATATATGGGTAGGAAGAGAGAAAGAGAGGGACAAGCCAACTCTGCACTGAGCCCCAGTGCCGGGCTTGACCCGGAGATCACAATCTGAGCTAAAACTAAGAGTCAGATGCTTAACTGACTGAGCCACCCAGGCACCCGAATAATTTTATGTTTTGACGTTTGCGTTATAGTAATAATAATGAACGTTCCAAAATAAAAGTAAAATCAAGGATTTCCAAAATCTTAATTGCAGATATACCTAAATGTATCCATATGGTTTATTTTTTGCATTTCCTAAAGGAAAAGTGCCACTTTGTCAATGTATGTCATGCAGATTTAGAATGACAGATGAATTTTTTTTGTTGTTTGAATCTAGGAGATTTGTCGTATTTTGATTTGTGCCTGAAATGGGATTCCAATATCCTAATGTGGAAATGCATTCAAATGGAAATAAGAGACGTCTTCATTTTGGTTGACTGCTTTTGTTTGAGTATGAATGCAGTGGGGTTCATTCAACCAAAACATTAAAAATGCCCGTGCTTGAAGCAAAAGCCGCAGAAAAATGGGGCTTTATTTATGTAGTCCAGAACTTTAAAACATAATAAATAGAGTGTTTATAACCTCAATATCTTTCTTTCCCACTCTCTCTCATTTTCCCTCCCTTCTTTTCTGACTCCTTTTATCATGCTTCTATAAATACAGGAAGCTTTGATGGCAGCTGAAATCAGCCAAAAGAACATTAAAAGACATAAGATTCTAGTAAGTATGTAATTTTATTATTTGAAGCATAACTTTACCTTTCAATAAGTTATAATGAGACCAAAAGTAATTTGAAAAGAACAGATTTTTCCTATGTTTATGAGACTTTATTTCAGACTAATTCTCCAACCTGCAAGGTCAAAATATTTCAGTTTATTGAATCTGTTTCTGCTTGTAAGCAAGAGACTTGAACACCAGCTGGGAGGCAGTTTTAGGTAATTTGGAACCTGAATTTGTGAAATGCACTTTAAATACAAAGCTTTCCAGTTATGTGTGGGGAAGTTTCTTTAAATCATAGGTAAAACCACATTATCACAAAATTTATCAAGAGTAGTTTCATAAAACCAGATTGCTTCAGTGTCTCCATAATAGGAGTCATTTGTGTTATAGAGACTAATCTAGGACCTTAGATATGTTTTATTTACATTTTGGACTCTGGAAAAATTTAGTGACCAAAAGCACATTTCTTTACTAACTGTGACAGTGGATGGGCATATAGAAAACCGGAGAGAGTGTGAAGGGTCCTTAGAGATCAGTGAGTCCAAGACCCTTATTTCTAGATGAAAACTGCATTTATGGCTACTTGGGGTTGTGGCACAAATTCCTCACCTTAAACTTTCCTAAAACTCCACATAAAATGTCTAGAGAGTAAACAAGCAAAATAACTCAGGAACCCAAAAGAAGAGAGAGAACCAGATCATATCCCTGCCCCCCCCTTCAAAAGTGTGGAGATTAAACAAAGATTATCTAGAAATGGAGCAGAGGGTATTCTGCCCAATAGAATAGTATATGGGACAGTGCAGAGAAGTGAAACCACTTGGCCTGCTTGATTATGTGGGGGCAGTTGCAGAGTGTACATATGGGTAGCAAGAGCCAGATTCTGAAGGGCCGTGTGTAAGTGGGAGCGTGGCTCCATCTTGAGATCCCCTACAAACAAGACAGTTTATGCTCAGTGCCTCATCAGATCTGCTTGTTAGAAAGATTCTCCGATGGAGAAAGGGGCTAGAGAGAGGCCAGCTGAAATAAGAATCAACAGAGCAGCTTCCTTCTTGGTAGAGAAGTGGTAGGATGAGACCTACAGAGTCAGTAGGAATGGGGAGGTGAGGACAGGCGGAGGATACATTCAGCTGGACTCTGCGGGATACAGTGACTGGCTCCCCATGCACAGGAGAGTGAGAAATCTAGGCTGACGCCCAGTCTTTGGTGGTTGACGCCCAGTTTTTGGGAATGGTGGTTGTGTTGCCATCCCTAAGAAAGGGAGACTATGTGAGGGGGAACAGGCTGGGAGGAGGGAGTGTGGGAGGATTAATACTGGTTTTGACACATTGGATTTGGGCTATCTCTGGGACATCCTAGTGGAGCTCAGGGAAGAGATCTGGACCCAGATATTTGACAGCAAACAGGCGTCCGTGGAAGGCACGAGTTTGAAGCAGTCCACACGGGGTGAGTATCTAGCCTCAGAAAACAGAACTTGAAAGGAACCATTGGGAATGCCAATATTCAAAGGAGAAGTGCCCAAAATAGTTTGGAATGGCTAGAGGAAGGTTTTCGTGAGAGCTGGGAGAGCAGTCAAAGGTAAGACAAGCTCAGCCAGTCGGTGGTACACTGGGTGTGGCAATATGAAAGTGACAAGTGAATTTTCTCTGTATTACTCATTCTTAGCGTGCTGTAAGGAGTGAAAAGTGAGGAGGAGATGATGAAGTAGAGTTGCATGTTGGCTGTGAACTGGAAGGGAGTGCAGACTGTGGGGCCGGTCCATCACACAAAGGTCATTGGTGATGGTGAATATTTTGTGTGAGAGAGACACTGAACATGCTTACACTAAGGAGAAGAGAGAAAATAGGATTGAGGTTAAAGGAGGACAGAGAAAGAGGATGAGTGGCACAGTAAGCTGCTCAGTAGGGTAAGGGCCTGGCATGAGGAGAAATGGGCTCTGCAAAGGACACATTCTCTTCTCTGACCCTGGACAGAAAGATTCGGTAGTACTGGTGATATGTGGTCTGTTTGCAGAAAAATAAACTTAGGCACCCTTTTTTTTTTTTTTTTAAACTCTTTAGTTTCTACAGATTTGAAATAGGATTTCCTATATAGTCATTATTGGGGTAAAATTTAATAAAGTAGGAACTATTAGTATTTTCCCACAGCCTTGACACGGCCCCGTCCTATACATTAGTTATGCGTGGCCTTTTTTTTTTCCCTCCTAGCACAGAATAATTTCATACCATACAGGCAGAGACAGAAATGGGCCGCTGCCATTTCTGCCATCCGGGAAGAAATTCCACAACACCTTTTTTTTGTACATAAACTAGAACTTAAAATCCAAGTTTTGTTATATAATAAGTTTAAGCTTCTTAAGAAAATGCTTTTAGTCAGAAATAATATTCACAGGAGTCCTGGGGGGAGATCAAGCAAGAGCTCTCACGTCTTTGGTGACTCAGGCCACCTCAGATCCTTTCAGAACGGAGGTGGTGTAAGAAAATGAATTTTACTCAGAAGCCAGCCCAAGCTGCAATCCCATTTTCCTCATCTGTAAACTCATGGGTGTGAATCACATGTTTTTGGACATCATTTTCACATTAATGTTAACCTTAAGATTCAGTATTTCCCTTTAATATGATTGTTCTGTTGCCATGTGTTTCTTAACAGCATTTCTTCAGACGTGATATAGAGGAGACTAGTAGCTCACGTCTTACAGATGAAAGCACGAAAAACCACTTTATATCCAGTGACAGCATGAAATTGTTGAATCGTGTTTCTAATATTACAGATTTCTTCTGTAGAAAATCTCCTAATCGGGGGCAAGTTAGGAGCCTTTACCGTAGGAATGTTATTTTTGTGTGAATTCTAAAATTTGTGAAAATACAACTACAAGTGCATTTAAATCTGTTTAGGAAGGAAATGAGCATAATTACATATAGCACCCTAGGGTGTATAAAACAGGTTCTAGCCCGTAGTGCCAGTAAGACCCTGATGTCATGGGCTGCTCAGGAAATGAGGCTCAACTTTGCAGTTGTTCTGGTTAATTATGAAATTTCTTCATTTAATTTTCCCTAGGATATTGGCTTGGCGTACATAAACCACCTGGTGGAGAAAGGAGAGTATGACATAGCAGCACGGTAATACTGATATTTTCACAGTTATTTGTTACTATAAATAGAATTGCGAAATAAATTTTAACACGAAAATAAGCCATTCTTTGAAGTCAACCTTTTTTTTTGGGGGGGGGTCGTTCTTGCAGGGGTAATTTTTGAGTATTGGTGGCCATAACCACAGAGTGGATTTGTGAGTTAACCACCTACTGTCATTTTCACCAAACAAGAGAATTTAATAGAAAGATGTCAAAAGTCACGAAGAGTCGGAGAGGTTACCGTTTTTGTAAGCTAACAAGTTAGCACATGGGTCCTGGCATAAGACATGAGACTCCCGGGTCAGAGACACAGGCCTAACTCAGCAGTGGTAGTAGCTGTCATATTGGCGTTTGTGCCAGATCCCACAGCTCCAATTCCCACAGCACGACACACTGGGCCAGCCAGGTGACATCGCACAGACCATCGCTCGTATTGCAGGAAAGGAACCCTGAGCTTAGGATCTCTGACTCTTTTATAATGGACAGTGATCGTGCCTGCCTTCAGAGGAACCTGATCTATTTATTATACCAAACACTAAACAGTCCTGCCCTTTGCTCTGGAGGGAAACATCCTCTGTGTCTCTCATTTCCATTGCTGTTCTACAAGCATCCTTGAGAAGGCAATCAGTGCCACTGCTTGTAATTCAAGGAGAGTTGTCTCCCAGCAGGAGGGTGGCAGTTCAGTGGAAGTGACCAGATTTCAGGTTTCAGGTTTGCAGGGGTCTGTGGTAGACAAGAGTGTAAATGTTACGTAGTGGCCATGTGGGTTGTGTGAGTGGCTCCCCCTGGATTTTCGTGGTGCTCCCTTCTAGTACCTCAGGACAACCTGGGAACATAGGCTTCAGGCCAACCTCTCGTTTCCTGAGATTTAGGGAGACCTATTTCTTCGATGTGTAAATTGAGTTTTTATTCATATATAAGTATTTCTCCAGATTATATACTATGATAGGATTCTAAGTATCTGAAGTGTGATTTTGTAGTCCATTATTTAAAGTTCTTTAAGAAGTGGTTTAAATCGGTACTTTGGAATATGATGACATTTCTTCAAGGTGAGAAAGGTCCCAAAACCAGCAGGGCTCATCTGGATAAGTAGGAAACTCAGAACAGGATAATCATTGGGAAAGCCCCTAACCATCATCATACAGAAAGGGATTCATCTTTATTTTTAAGTATTTTGTAATTTTTATGATTTCTGTCCACCTTGTATATGCAATCAATTGGTTATCTAGTAATACCTTTATGTGTATTGGCACCTGCGATAGAAATTTGTCAAAACTCTGGGACGAGAGATTTATCTAAACCAATAGAGGAAATGTCTACTTACTCTTCTTTTTTTTTTTTTTTTTTTTTTTTTCTTCTTTCTTCCTGGGATGATTTTACTGCCAGCAAATGCCAGAAAATTCTTGGGAAAAATGCAGCACTCTGGGAATATGAAGTTTATAAATTTAAAGAAATTGGACAGCTTAAGGTAAGCACAGCTTTATTTTTAACTCTGAATTTATGTATGTAGTATATTGAGATTGAGATGGAAATAAAATTAAGACAATAGTTATCAGTTCTTCCCTGGAAAGCAAGTGTTAACTAGGAAGAAAAACCAGAATATAGATCTGTTTTATAGTTTATGTGTGTAAAATGTATACGTATGTGTTGTATCCTCTTATATCCCACCAATTCTGTGTTTAGATAACATTTTTATGGATTTTTTTAAGGAATTATTTAATGAGGGAGAGAAAGAGCAGGGGAACGGGCAGAGAGAAAGAATCTCAAGCAGACTCGAGCACAGAGCCCGATGCAGGGCTTGATTCCACAACCCCAAGATCATGACCTGAGCTGAAACCAAGAGTCAGATGCTTAACTGACTGAGCCACCAGGTGCCCCTGAAGTTTTTTGTTCTTTTTAATGAATATGGAAAACAGGTATAGTCTCATCCTGCAGGTTATAAAATGAGGCTTTTTTAAAATGCGCTGAAGAATTAATTAATGCACTTTTCAAATAATATTTTATTTGCTGAAAGGCAAATGGAAAAGTGTGATCATGTAGCAATAACAAATAATTTGATACTTCATGTTTTTACCTTTTTTTTTTTTTCTTTTTCAAGTTTCCTATTAATTTATAGTTGGTTAACATACCGTGTAATAGTAGTTCAGGTGTCAAATGTAGTGCTCCATCACTTGCATACAACACCCAGTGCTCATCACAGGTGCCCTCCTTAATACCTGTCACCTATTTTATCCATCCCCTACCCATCTCCCCTCCAGTAACCCTCAGTTTGTTTTGTATAGTTAAGAGTCTGTTTTCCAATTTGCCTTTTTCCTTCCCCCCTCATGTTCATCTGTTTTGTTCCTTAAATTGAGTGAAATCACAGGCGTTTGTCTTTCTCTGACTTACTTTGCTTAGCATAATACTTTCTAGCTCTGTCCACATCATTGCAAGTGGCACAATTTCTTTCTTTTTTATGGATGGGAAATACTCCCTTGTATATATGTATATACCTATCTTCTTGATCAATTCATTAGGGCTCTTCCCGTAATTTGGCTACTGTTGATAAGGCTGCTATAAACATCACAGTGCATGTATTTCCTTCTGAATCGGTATTTTTGTATTCTTTGGGTAAATACCTAGTCGTGCAATTGCTGGATCATAGGGTAGTTCTATTTTTAACTTCTTGAGGACCCTCCGTACTGTTTTCCACAGTGGCTGTACCAGTATGCATTTCCCACCAGCGGTGTAAGAAGGTTCCTCTTTCTCCACATTCTCACAAATACCTGTTGTTTCCTGTGGTGTTAATTTTGGCCATTCCTACTGGTGTGAGGTGGTATCTCATTGTGGTTTTGATTTATGTTTCCCTGATGATGAGTGATGTTGAGCATCTTTTCATGTCTGTTGGCCATTTGTACGTCTTCTGTAGAAAAATGTCTCTTCGTGTCTTCTGCCCATTTTTTAACTGGTTTATTTGTGTTTTGAGTGTTCAGTTTTATAAATTCTTTTTTTTATATAAATTCTTTGTATATTTTAGATACTGCCCTTTCCAAGACATGTCATTTGCAAATATCTTCTCCCATTCCAAAGGTTGCCTCTTAGTTTCGTTGATTGTTTCCTTTGAAGGAAGCAATTTACCTTTCAACTTAATGCATGACCTTCAGAGTAAACAATAAAGTATTCCTATGTTTGTTTAAAACATTTAAATTTTTTTCTTTTTTATTTAAATTTTATTATGTTAGTCACCGTATGGTACATCATTAGTTTTTGATGATGTTCCATGATGCATTATTGCATATAACAGCCAGTGCTCCATGCAATATTTATGAGCCTTTGCAGTATTTTCTTGAAATTATGAATATGTTTTTAAAAATTCCCAATTATAGGGCACCTAGATGGCTCAATCAGTTAAGCATCTGCCTTCGGCTCAGGTCATGATCTCAGGGTCCTGGGATCAAGCCCCACATCAGGCTCCCTGGGGAATCTGCTTCTCACTCTCCCTCCTCCCCACTTGTGCACGCTCTCTCTCACTCACTTTCTCAAATAAATAAGTAAATAACATCTTTAAAAAAAAAAAAAATTCTCAGTTAGGTTGCCTGCGCTATGAATAGTGCACTTGCCCCAGAGAATCTTCTCATCTTATTTGTTTGGCTGCTCCTGGAGGATCTTACCCAGTTCTGTGACCGTGTTTAGCCTGATGGTTTTATGACCCAGACCTTTTTATTCAATTCAGTATCTGTGCTGGCAGTGTGTGATGGCTCTTTTTCCTTGTAGGAACTACTGATAGTGATCACTCAAATCATTGTCAGTCCATTTCTTTCCCAATTCCGGTCTGTATCTGTGACCTCATGGCGTATCCATTCCTCCATGCTTAAGAGCTCACAGCCACTGCCCACATGAGAACATCTGACTCACGTCCTCATGATGTTTTGTCTCTGGTTCTCATCAGTCCTTCCTTGTCCATACCAGGCCTCTCCTCCCCTGGGGGCCATGGCCTCAGCTCTTGTCTCTGCTGTTGCAGGGGCCTTCTGGCAGATTGGTGAACAACCCTACCCCAGAGTTAGCTGCTTAAAAAATAAATCTGCTGGGGCGTGTGGGTGGCTCAGTGGGTTAAGCCTCTGCCTTCGGCCCAGGTCATGATCTCAGGGTCCTGGGATCGAGCCCCGCATCAGGCTCTCTGCTCAGCGGGGAGCCTGCTTTCTCCTCTCTCTCTGCCTGCCTCCCTGCCTACTTGTGATCTCTCTCTCTCTCTCTCTCTCTCTCAAATAAATAAATAAATAAATCTGCTATTCTCACTTCCCTTCTTCTCAAAGTATAAAATCCAAATAGTTTTCATTGCCCCGCCTCACTTTTCTCCCCTTCTGGGGACCGCTCTCCCGCATCTCGGGGCCACTCTGATCTCCCTGAATACACAGCGCACATCCGTGGCTCCGTGCCCTTCCTCATGCTTTTCCTTCTGCCAGGGTGCCCTGCCCTGTCTTTCTTTGCCTGATGGACTCCTGGCATTTGTCTTTTCTGCCTCAGGATACAAAATGGGCCCCTGCTCATCGCAGCACCTGGTTAACACCTTGCTTATGTAACACTTAGCAGCCAGTGTTCCGGTTGGCTGTTTAGATATCTGCATAGTGTTCCCCTGAGGCGCTGAGCCCCCTAGTTCTGCGTCCCCAGAACAAAGTGTAGCGATTGGTACATACGCCTGCCAAATCAGTCAACAGTGTTTGTGAATTCAACACTTAACATGCACCGAAACAGCTAATGAATGCAAGGTGTGTATTTTCCCTTAATTTCAAACTATGATTATGAGTTTAAAGAATGATATATTCCACTTTAAGGGAAAAAAATATGAATAGATGACCTGTAACTCCTTGACTCCTTAAGGTAGCTTTTATCTCTGTGACATTCTCCCTCCTATTTAGATTTTTTTTAATTCCTCTGGAAGAACAGAGAGAGAAAGTTTAACTTACCTGAAGCAGTTGTTTTATTCATCGTTCATACATATATACACCTCATAGATACTTTTGAGAATATAGTGTAATGGGTCATTAGAAGGTAGAGTTGATTTGAATTTTTCTTTTCATAATAATTTTCCAAAACACTCTGGTGCCTTACATTTTAAAAGTAGAGATATGCAGATGGTCTCCTACTTACAGTAGTTCAGCTTATGATTTTTCAACTTTAGAGGGTGCAAAGGCGTTACACATTCAGTAGAAACCGCACATTGAACTTGGATCTTTCCCGGGGGGAATGACACCCGGGATGATCCTCTGTTGGGACGCCGGGCTGGGTTTCGAGCCGCACACTCACACCACGGCCATTCTCTTTTTCATTTTCACTACAATATTCAGTAACCTAAGTGAGATACTCAGCACTTGACTCTAAAATAGGCCAGGTGCTAGAGGACTTTGCCCAACTGTAGACTCACATACGTGGTTGAGCGTATATAAGGTAGGCTTGGCTAAGCTGTGGAATTCAGTAGGGGGCTGTTTCAGTGCATTTCTGACTTAAAATATTTTCAATTTCTGATGGGTCTATCAGAATATAACCCTATAGTAGGTTGAGGAAGTTCTGTACTTTCATATTTTCTGCATAATTGGAGTCTGGTTTTGTTTTGCCCCTTCTGAAATGACCTCTTTTTCCTTCTTCTTCCTTAGGCTATTAGTCCATACTTGCCAAGAGGAGATCCAGTTCTGAAACCACTCATCTATGAAATGATCTTACATGAATTTTTGGAAAGTGATTATGAGGTATGGCCTTCCGACGTAGTCATATTTACTTGCTCTCGATGGGAAAATGGTAAGAAATCGAGAAAAATAATACAGTGGATCAGGCGGTTGAGAGAGAGCAGATTTGCAGGTTGTGGGGAATGGATGAAACTGAGGTGACGCGCTCATGACAGCTCATGTCTCTGTGGACAGTGAAAACCTCTCATCGATGCAGATTTTGGAGAATTCTTAAGTTTATAGTTTCCTAAAGCCACTTCGTTTGGCTCCTTGAGAAAGCTGAAGAAAAAGGACAAGTGCCGTGTGGAGATTTCGTACATAGAAGAGCAGCTGCTGTTGCTGCTTAAAGCCTGAGACTCAGATCTCAGTTTGCCTGAGGAGGACTAGGGCGGCAGGAATGGGGAGGGGGCTTGGATGGGATCTGTTTGCTTACTGATGAGGGAGAAAGGCAGTAGTTAACATCGTTCGTCTGCTGTGTACTCCCCACTCTTATGCGCATGTTGCGATTTTGTACTCCTGACAACACTCTAAGTGGTAATATCCAATTTTATAGATAGGGAAACTAAAGATAAAAGAAATTAAATAATTTGTTCACAGGTGTACATTTAAAAAATAGGCCTGCCTGGATTTGAATTTAAATTTGGTGTTCGTATGCACCCAAAATGGATTATAATTTTTTAAAGTTGGTTGATTTAAGATGAATTAATTCAGAAAATACCTGTGTGGTATCTACTATCTTGTAGGCACATGGTAGGCACCAGGCGTGCAGGTGTGAACAAAATAACACGTGTTCTGCGGTAGCTCATGGCCCGAGTCACCTGCAAGCGTGTAAACCGCTGCTTCTCAACAGGGGCTGAGTATGCCCTCCGGGGACATTGGGTAGTGTCTGGAGACATGTTTGGGTTGTCGTGCCTAGGTAATTTGTGCTCCTGACCCCAATTTAATGGATGGAGGTGAATTTTAGATCGAAAGATCTACAAGGGTCCTTTATGATAATGGTCCATACCTGGATACCTCGGATGATTGGTCAGTCATCGTCAGCCAGTTGTTCCTGGATGCGGATGATTCTGGCAGCCTGAAGCTCGTGTGGTCTGTACAGTTCCTGTGTTCTTATCATAGGAAGGGATCAGGTGCTTCAGGATGAATTAAACTTGAACAAATTACTTCCTTAATAATTGTGCATACTAATGGAAACAGCATTTTCTCATTTTCTCTTATTACTGTGTATTGTAATCCAATCTGCTCTAACAGCAGGGATCTCTTTCTTTCTAGAGTAGATGTATGTCTTCTAGAAGAGCTGTGGTAATAGTTTCTGTTGTTTGTGTTGGGTGCCAGCTGATGGAGGCTAGCGGCATGCTTCCTATTCCTTTCCTAGTCAGTTCAGTTCATCATAGCTTTATTTAGAACCTACCATGGCCTAGAACTGGGGTGAGGACTCAGTTAGACCCAAGAGAAAGTTAAAAAACACAATCTTGTCTTCAGTAGATTTATAGGCTGAGAGGAGAGATGATATTGATAAGCTTTAAGCAACTAGAACATAAGTGACAAGGGCAAAGTGATTGTTCCGTAAAAGATCTGATGAGAGGCCATTATTGGCCATAGTTATTGGAAAAGGTTTCTTCAGTGAATAAAGACTTGTAATGGACTTCTCCTATTTCTTTCCATTCTGTTCTGAGCACATAGAGTGGCTCTCATAACTATTCCGTCTTTGTACATCTTCCCAAAAGAAAGAGAATTATGAGTGTTCTGTGAAAATGATGGGGAAAGGACGAATTTTTTTGCAAAATACTGAAGCTTGGTATACTTGTCCTCTTTTTAAAGTAATGCAATTTAACCATGAGAAAGCAATACCTTTTTTTTTTTTTTTAAGATTCTGTTATAATTCTTTCACATGTTCAACTCTTTCTCTAGAAATTACTTTAGATTCTGTATCATTAAAGTTATCCTGTTGATTCATGTCTGGAAGACTGTTGACGGAAACAGAAAGGACTATGCATGACTTAAGCTCAGTGCTTATCAATGTTTTTTCCTGAATGTTCCAGTGTGTCTGTCTGGTCAGTACTGTTAAGAAAGGTATAAGTAATTTGTTGCCATAAGCTCTTACAAATCGTTTAGCTTCCATCCTTCTTAGTTTCATGTTTAATTTTGAATTAAATTGTCACATAATTGACTGGAGAGCAGTGTTCTGTAGCGATACTTTTGATCACATATCATGTGTCCTACTAAACAGCGCTAGAAAAACAGCTGTACTTCTGTAGAATATTGCCTTCTCAGTTTTCTTTTCTTCCTAAAAAGATATGAAGTGACAGTATTTACTTGGAGGTAATGATGCTTCCTGACTTGTTGGTGTGGGCTTCTACTAAAATGCATACAGTTTTGTCTTTTTATTTACAACCTAGCAGAATTATTTTATAAGTACTGTGCGCCAACTTATCATGGCCCCGGAAACTTTGTTTCATATTATTAATGACAGATACATAAACATATTAAAAGTGGGCCAATTGCCATGGCATTTCATTCAGTGAATACCTTTAACCTTGTACTTAACTATGATGGGTGCTGAGATGTTCAGCTGCTCTATCATAACAGCTCCCTGATAAACCACATCCTCTGAAGAATAATCAAGGCCACGGGGCTGATTGCATCAGTATTCCTTAGCACATTAATTCAAGGGCATATGGAGCCAGTTTAGTGGAGAAAAACCTGATGTGAAATGTGGTGTTTATGTCGGTTGACGTTGGAGGCATCATGTTTTTGTCACACAATATGACCAGTTGTTTTGTCTTTTTTTTTTTTTTTAAGATTTTTTTTTCATTTATTTGACAGAGACACAGTGAGCGAGGGAACAGAAGCAGAGGGAGTGGGGAGAGGGAGAAGTAGGCTTCCCACCAAGCAGGGAGCCCAATGTGGGGCTCTATCCCAGGACCCTGGGATCATGACCTGAGCCAAAGGCAGACGCCTGATGACCAGGCCACACAGGTGCCCCATTTTGTCTTATTTCGTATTAGGAGTCGGCCGTACTGCCAGGCTGTCGCATGAATTAGGGAAAACGGAAATCGGAGCCAAGCCTCCTTCTTCCCATATAGTATGATTCCTGGTCTCAGGGCCACTGAGAGCTGCCAGTGTTTGGATGGGAATCTTTTCAGACATTTTTATCTTATACATTACTGAGTCTTAAAATAGAAACCCAATCCAAAGTGTCGTTTTGGCTCAAAGAACATTTTAATGTTCTGATTCAGTGGTTTTATAAAATACATCATCTTTACCTGGAGACGCCCCTCCCCACATTTCTCACATGAAACTGCAATCGTGCACTTATGTGGGAAGGTTGCAGTTTGAATGGGAAATGTGTGGCCTGTTGTTCTGGTCTCTTGCCATCCTTCCCAGGGCTGCTTGGGTAGGACTTTAATAGAGACTGTATCCTGATTCTTTGTGATTTTCTTTTTACCAAACCTTGGTACTTTACAGAAGCACATTCCACCGTACCAGTTTCATTTCTAAGTGTCACTTAACTAAATTCATAGTAGTTTATTAAAGCATTAGTTGAGATGCTTAATATGAATAATATAATTTTTTTTTTCGATAACATGAAGATTTTTACTTCTTTCTGCTGTCTTGATTACATCTAAGGTTTTTCCTCTACCAGCTGCCAAGGATCAGTAAGTAAACTGCTCTGCCATACTCTGAGTTACAAAACACGAACTCTAATGTCAGGAATCAGGACGCTGGCCAAAAATCAACGGTAGGAAAGAAACAGGATCCAATTGCAGGATCTAGAGTTTTCTATCAGAATGGCAAAATTTGAGATCCAGCTAGGGGATAAGACTTGAGCCAAAGTCTCACATCCTCCAAACAAAACTAGGTTCAGAGGCAAGAATGGAAAGAGGACCAACAAGAAGAAAGATGACCAAGGTGGTAACTGGTTGAATGTGGGGTTTCCAGTGACTCCAGTGACTGTGGAAACCAGCCTTGTGTAGAGTTTTGCACATGGGAGGACAGACGCGAAGGCACAGAAGTTCGGGGGAAGGGGGGAGCGACCAACTTGGACAGTATCTTCAGCATATTCGGGGTATCATCTGAATGTTATAGTTAGTCCGCACTGAGGTTACAGCAAGTCAAAGCCAAAGTCTGTGTGTGCAGTGTTGTTTTATGGAAGAACTAGGGGGGCCTTGCTTACAGGTGCGTTTCATCAAATAGGTAAGAGCACCACCCACTTCCGGGAACGGTAACTGGAGAGTTGTGTGCAGTACTTCTTGGCCTTTCTTGCCACCCACAAACCCAGAGTCTGAAAATCTGTGATAGGTTCATGCCAGAGTTTTAAGCATAAAATTATTTTGTCTGTTTACATGAATATTTTTATGCATTGTTTAAACTATTTGGATCATTTAATCTATTTCAGGAATGTTCTCTTGTTCTCTTTAGGGTTTTGCCATTCTGATCCGAGAATGGCCTGGAGATCTGTACAACAACTCAGTAATCGTCCAAGCGGTTCGGGATCACCTGAAGAAAGATAGTCAGAATAGGACCTTACTCAAAACCCTGGCAGAACTGTGAGTAGAATTTAGTGCTGCTTTTTTCTAATTCAACCTACGTGGAGAGTTTTTCAGGGGAGTTTTTCAGGAGGACACAGAAGAGGGAGGCTTGTATACCATTTTCCTATATTCACCCTTAGTAACGTCCTCTCGTAAACTCCAGTGAACAACTAGCAGGTGAGGAAAATGTGCAAGACTAAAGTTGTGGTGCAGTGTGGCTCCCACAGGAGAGGAACCCTAGTCAGCAGCACTGCGTAGGGCAGGGAGGGAAGAGTGCTGGGGCTCAGAGTACACAAGGAAATCGGCTTCCCAGGGAGGCTCTGGATTCTGTCATTCTTGGATCCACATGTCACATAATGTCTCAAACCTGATCCTTCTCGAGGTGTATACATTCCTTATGGGATGATTTCAAGGCTTAAAGGAGAGGTCATAATTGAAAACTAATTGAGCGCTATGCCTGGCACTAAGTCGGAGCTCAGAAAATGAAGCTTAGTTAATATTTTTCATATTTATTGGGCACTTTTGGTGACCCAGGCTTTCTCCTGTAGGCCTGGGATTCAGGGATAGATAAGATACACTCATGTCCTGGAAGAGCTTTGGTCTAGTAAAAAGAGAAGCACACCGCAGGTAAGCTTGGGAAGGTGGTTCCTGCTTCAGCCCCTCCTTGGCATTCCCATCACCTCACACCACCTATCCCCCATCTTCTTACAGCTTTTGCCAAGACCAAGAAAGGTGCACCAAAGTGGCCTAGAGTTCAGGGCTGTTTGTCCCCCTCGGAGTTGAAATACTGACCGTTTTCTTCTGGAAACCTAGATATTCCTTGGGCTCTGTAGTACTGATAATTATTCGTACTACTAATGGGGTCACAAAACAATTTGGTTTTCAGGAGCTGGCTTGGGAATTAATGTGAAAAACAGTGCTTCAGTGGAAAAACATGTCAGTTTTATAAACTCCCCTCACAAATAAGCTTTGGAGATATAATCTGTTTGGCAGCTGAACACTGCTTGTAAAAATTTTAACTGCATTTTTTTATTACTGGAATAAGAATTTCCTTTTTTCTGGATCATAGTTTCTTTGTCAGGTATATGGGGTTCTATGAAGAAGTTTTGAGAATGTCTATAAAAGAACATTTTTATTACTTGAACATTGTCAATTTTTGGAAATTTAGGGGAGATGAGAAGCAAGGCTCTGAGAAAGAAGTACATACTGTTCACATACAGTTAAGTCTCAAGGAATAGTCTTCCAAATAAAGTTGACTTGTCTATTTAAAGAAAGTTTTCAGTTTTTCATATTGCAAAACATGAAGTGTATGTGTATTTGTGTGTTTTATTAGAAGTGTTGATGAACTTTAATATAAAAAATTTTGTATTACCAGGTACACCTATGACAAAAACTATGGCAATGCTCTGGAAATATACCTAACATTAAGACACAAGGATGTTTTCCAGTTGATCCACAAGCATAATCTTTTCAGTTCTATCAAGGATAAAATTGTTTTATTAATGGACTTTGATTCTGAGGTAATGTGTTTCTTATTTTAATACCCTTTATTTTTACTGTTCCAAATCTTTAATATTTAGACATCTATTCAGATGCTGGAGAAGTTAGTACATCACAGAGTTTGGTTGTATGCTGATCATGTTCAGAACACTGACCCGTACTAGATGTTCTGAATCCTTTACTTGATGTGGTTATTTTATAAAAGCAATCATAATTTGATACGGAACTTTGAAAGTGTGTGTGTGTGTGTGTGTGTGTGTGTGTGAGTGTGTGTATGTGAAGTAATTTTTTAGTAAAAGAATTCACATAATTCATAGGAACAAAGAAACTAGCCATACACTTTGGCTCATTCGCCTCTGTTAATTGTATGTCTCAGGATTAAAATTTTAGGGAAATTTCTATTTTGATCCATTTATTGTGAGTTTATACGTCGGCATTCACAAATTTAGCACGTGGCATTTCCACTGGTCTCAGCCATGTGGGATGTGTTATTTTATTTACAACAAATTTGAACAGTGGATTGCTTGACTAATGAGGGCACCCAGCTTCCACAGCTCACAGTGGCTCATAGATGTGCGTGTGCGTGCGCGCGTGTGTGTGTATGCGTGCACTTTTAACAAGTGACAGTGATGGAAATAAAGTTTTATGAACTTAGTTTATATGAACCTAATACTTCTCATTCAGAAAATTGAAAGACTAGTTAAAGAGTAGAACTTGAAAGCCTCCAAAAGGATTGCTTGGATTTTCCTATTATATTTTATTACATTTAAAGGTATTCTGCACTATATTATATGTATACGTATATGTGCATACTATATCTGTATTATGTGCTTTAGATTAGTCATCACACACTTAAACTTAATTTAAATAGGAGCTAAATCTACTTCTTTCTTTCTGAAAGATGCTTTTAGCCCTTTTTTCATAGTGAATGATTTAAGTCCTTAGGGACTACTGATCTAAAAAGAATTAGTGCAGTTCTGAAGAAGTTCAGGTGCAGAGGTTCTGCTTCTCTGCAAAAGATGATTAAGAGGATGGAGTGCTTCTACAAAAATTAATTACTTTTCCCTACATCCATTTTCCCCTTATGCCTACCCGCTCTCCGTGCCATGTGTCTCAAGAGCTGAGTTTAGCTTACGTAGCTGTAGAAAAAAATGAACGAGCTGAAACTGATTGCTGTTCAAGAGTATGAACCAAAGTTAGGGACTTGTAGTTTTCTAATTAGAAGATACCCTAAGGATAATCTCTTCTAACATCTTCCTATTTTAGAGGGAAAAAAAAATGGAGTGGCTAAGTAGGTGGTAGCAGAGTCAGGAGCAGAACCCAGGTGTGAGGAAAACATTCAGCCTGGTGGGCTTCTTCCTACCACCTGTCGTTAGAGACACCATCTCCTTTGTGTTTCATGAATGTTCATGATAAGTAAAGTAAATGCCACAAGTCCGTAAGCTTTATATCATCGTAAAACGTCAGCTCTCTTGGTTTTTTTCTGGTTCTCACCCTGTCCTCCTACGTCTGGGAAATCTGTAGAAGGATTCATTGAGGGTGCAGGTGGCAGGAAGCCAAGCTCATTTTTGTGTTCAGGGGACCAACACGCTCCCCGTGACCAGTAAGAGTCCCAGGAGTGCTGTGGTGATCTATCCAACAACATGGAGGCTACAATATGTGTAGACAAGGTGTCTTGTGTTTGGGGAGTGGTAGCAGGATGCTGTTTTAGTGGTAGGCAAAGCATGGAGTTCTCAGACCAAGACCCATGTTAAAATGCATTCTTTTACAGACCTCTCCCTTAAGGGCTACTGCAAAGTGACAGGCCCCTTGTTTGTAGAAAGAAGCCATCCACCTGTAACTGTGACAGCACATACAACGTGGCTGTGGGTTCTCTTCTGACACAGCAGGTGTCAGTGACTGTGGCTTTTTTTTCTTTTTATTTCAGAAAGCTGTCGACATGCTTTTGGACAACGAAGACAAAATTTCAGTGAGTGTCTTTTGCTTTTATGTGTTACTAGACGGGTGTCTGGGAACACCCAAGCCATAAAGGGGAGAGCTGTTGGTCCGATAATCTTGCAGCCATGCTTGTGTCCTCATAAATCAATGGTTAAAAATGTCTTTTCTCTCTAGATTAAAAAGGTAGTGGAAGAACTGGAAGACAGACCAGAGTTGCAGCACGTGGTGAGTGTGACCATCTTCCTTTGCCCTTTTGACTGCATCAGGAGCGAGCCGCCTTTCAGGACTGGTGTGGGGTACTGGGTGAGCTCGCTCAGGTCACTCCTTGGCGTGGAAGTTTGACCACAAACAGTAATCTGTAATCAGTCAAATGCGGCAGAGTCTCTCACCCTGGCTAGGGACTACTTACAGACCAAGTACTTTAACTTGGACTCACCATTGAACTGTGGTTTAAGAAAAGAGTTGTCACATTCACGTTTGTGGCCCCAAACCGTGTCTAGGAGTAAGCACCTTGCTTGTGTATTCCGCACTGAATACAACTGCACCATGAATTACAACCCCTCAGAAGGATCCAGGAGCAGAGCCTCCTTCTTCTGTCCTCCCCCTCCCGCTAGCGAATCCCACTCTGTCATTTGGTCTCGGTGGTAGTACTGTTCAGGCCTACTGCTCCAGACTGCCTTGGAAGGCTGCTTCGATTCCCTGTGTTGCTGTCACCGTGGGAGTAAAGCAGGAGCACATGGTTTCTATGTCCTATAAGAAGAGGCTGCAGGGGAAAATAGGTGGGTCCAGTAGGACTGTGGGCCTCAAATTCAGTGGGGGCTCTTATATGTTTGCCCACCTCTCTGCACCCCAAGAGGACAATCAGGGGGTAGAGTTTTCCTTCAGAAGTCAATTTTATGCCAGAAGCTTCTGAAGACCCCAGGATAGGAATGGAAGGTACTTTGTTCTGCTTCGTTTTGGTCAGCGGTTGTACGGATGCTACGGTTGTGCGGATGCTACGGCTGTGCCTCGTGATTGCGCGTCTCAAGATGATGAGCTTAGCCAAGCGGGGCGCCACTCTGCTGGTCCCCTCGGGACTTGTTGCTGAAGCGGTGACTTCAGCCTGTGGCAGGCGTGAGCAGGATCATGGCAGCTGGCGTCTGTGCGCCGCTGTCACCTGTGCAGTGCTGAAACTGAGAGCCCCCACTCAGACGGGTCATCTTCCCTGTCGGGCAACAGAATGTCTCTGAAACTTGGCCTTGGCAGTTGGGACAGAGCCTCCCAAGCCCGTGCGCCCGTCTAGGAAACGGCACTACGTGTCCGGCTCACATGCTGACCCCAGTCCGAGCACCATGGACGGCTGACCCCTCCGTCCCCTCTTGGCACTGGGGAGACATGACCAGTTGACCAAAGGAGCCTTTTCTTTGTGTGCATGTGGCATGGTTAGACTTGTTTAGTGACCGTGCACGACAGTGGCTGGCAGACGTCAGCTATCCTACATACAGTCCCGGCATCAGGGACAGACTGCTGTTCGGTTCCTCACTCAAGGTGTGAATGTACTTTGATTGCTGCAGTCCGGGCTTTCCGTCTCTCATGGGTGATGGGTGTTTATTTATAGTTAGCAGTAACTACCCTTTGGACATCGATTTCTAACTTGCGTCATATATTGATAGACTTAATCTTGCCTCTGAGTAGAAAGCAAATTACTCACTTTCTTTGAGGTCCATTAACTTTTTCAGACAGCTAGGGAAAGGAATCAGTTTTGAAAATGGGTTCAGAAGATCTGTATTTATCTTGATTTTTACCTTTGATGTCACCAGGAGAGGCAGCATTTCATAGCACAGATCTCTACAAGACTTAACAAAGAGCAGGGGCGCCTGGGGGGCTCAATTGGTTGGGCAACTGCCTTTGACTCAGGTCGTGATCCTGGAGTCCCAGGATCAAGTCCCACGTCAGGCTCCCAGCTCAGCAGGGAGGCCGCTTCTCCCTCTGACCCTCTCTCCTCTCACGCTCTCTCTCTCGCTCACGCTCTCTCTTGCTCTCGCTCTCACTCTCTCTCAAATAAATAAAATTAAAAAAAAAAAGACTTAACAGAGAGCAGATGTAGAATGTATGAAAAATAATTTAGCACTTGCTGCTTGATTTTTTTAAGAACATTCTTTTATCTCATAACTATATCCCTTTTATATAAAAAAATGAGAATTTTTAGGATTCAGGAAGGCCACTAATCAAGCATTTTATTTCTGAAGCCACGCAAACGATGGTGAGGATATTAGCTCTCATTAACATTTCCCTGGAGCTCAGTGTATGCCACGTGCAGCAGCGCGAATCTGAGTGTTTTACGGATGGTAATACATTCAGTACTCACAATGACCCAGTGAGATTTTTGGCAGATAAAGAAACTCAGTCACAAAGAGGTTGGTGACTTGTTCTTGTCGTATGGCTGGTCAGTAGCGGAGCCAGGTCACTCAGGGCCATTCCAGAGAGAGTGTGAGATCGCCCTTGTCTCCTGAAGGTCGTCTTTCCGCTTTTCCTTCACTGAGACACTGTCCTGAAAACCGCTTCTCCCCCAGGCTCTCCATGGAGACTGTTTAGAACTGAGTGGAGCAACCTTCAACAGGTCTTGCTTTTCTTATTTTTATAATTATGGTTTACTTCTTTGTTCTTTTTAGTATCTGCATAAGCTTTTCAAGAGAGACCATCATAAGGGACAGCGCTACCATGAAAAACAGATCAGCCTTTATGCTGAATATGATCGTCCGAACTTACTTCCCTTTCTCCGAGATAGTACCCATTGCCCACTGGAAAAGGTAAGTCACAGACTTGCCCCACACACTTCAGGCGAAGAAGTTGTCCTTTTTGGTAAGCTGTGGGTCGTTCTCCTCTTCCTGCCGCTCAGGGCGTGACTGCTGCTCTCAAAGCAAAGCAGGAGGTTTTGCTGGGCCTTCTGACGAGGACTGGAGGTGCTTTCAGCTGAGATTTTGTTGAACTAGACCATTTCTGTGCCAGGTTTAATTAGAATAAAGGTTTAATTCGGGGTGTAGGACTCAATCAACCACCAAGCAAAAACAGTGTCAGGAGTCTGAGTCAGTTTACCTGAGCCAGAGTGGGGCCAAAGATCAACCTGGGAGGGACACCCAGGCTAGCCCATGCCAGAGGCGGTGGCCCCAGACTCAAGGTTAGTAACTTAAGTGCTGTCCCCTGTCTGCTCTCCACATCCACATTGTGTATTTCTGTATTTCTCTATCACATTACGTTCCATTTCTCTATTATACTGCATTCCATTATAACTGTAAGAAATTACTAATCTCTTTCCCATTATCTTATATATTCTTAAAAGACAGGTGGTTTGTCTCACTCATTTTGGTAAGCCCAGCAGCCGGCACTCATTAGACACCTGCTAAATGTTTGTTGCATCGTGAGTGAGGGAGTGAATGAATAAATGAATAAATGAATACATAGACGAGATTGTAGTCAGGGCTGCATATGAACTAGTAAGTATATACGTATATACTAGAAACTGGGCAATCTACGGCCCCCAGTGTTATTTCCTGTGGTTCTTCATATGGTTTGGAATGCCATCTGACAGCTACAGGTATCTTACTAAATAAAGATAGCCAGAGAGCAAGCACTTTGTAGTCAGCTCTGTGTATCCACAGAACAACAAAAAAAAAGTGTTTGACCCCTTAGAGATATGTATTACGAAGTTGACCGCACCTGGGTCCTGCTGGTCCTCTGACTCTTGGTCTCGGCTCCGACATGATCTCAGGGTCCAGGTGGGCTTCTGTGACTCAGGGTCGAGTCTACTTTGGATTCTTTCTCCCCCTCCCTCCCTCTTGGCCCCTCCCCACTCACACACTCTCTTCAAAATAAATAAACAAAATCTTAAAAAAAACAAAAAGCAGTTGACAGAGAACATGCTGTTTCTGCGCACTGACAGCTTTCATAGTTGCTTCTTTAGCCATTTGATGCAGGTATTAGATATGTTACGAACCAATTTCAGCTCAGTGGATTTTCGAAATCTGAAGTTAATGAAAAAATATCTTGCCTGCATATTAATTTATGAAAAACTAACATTTTAAATTTGGGTCTTAAGACATTTTCTCAAGGCTAAATTTGGAAATTCATCATCTTCCTCTAAAAATAAAAGCAAAGGTTTCCGTCTTCTCATTACAGAATCTGTAACCTAGGGGGGAAAAGTGAGAATCTTATTCTTTGAATGGTACCCCTTCATTTATATCTCACTCTTCGATGAAACCATTCATTTCCAGGAGCACGGGGCGTCTTTTGTTGACCCCTCAGACAGAGCTGCACACCTATGACCAGCAGCCACCCTGGGCTCCTTCCCTTTCGCGAAACTCGGGTGCACAGGCACCACCCAGATTCTAGTATGTTTGTGCTTCTCCCACACTTTCAACCCATCTTGTTTACAGTTTTCCAGTCTAGTATGTTCAGCAGAAGACACACTGTTCTTACTAAAAGAGGAGCATCAGAAAACCACACAGCTACACGTGGCATGTCTAGTACATAGAACTTGCTTAGCATGTCATGTAAACCTTCCAGAATTCTTCTCTGTGATCCACTGAGAAGAACCAGTTGCATGTAAAAGAATTCAACAGAAGCATAGTGAAACCAAGTATTTTTTTAAGATTTATTTACTTATTTGACAGAGAGAGAGCACAACAGGAGGGGGCGGCAGAGGAAGGAAAAGCAGGCTCCCTGCTGAGCAGAGAGCCCAGTGAGGGACTCGATCCCAGGACTCTGGGTTCATAACTGGAGCCAAAGGCAGACGTTTAACCGACTGAGCCACCCAGGCATCCTAAAACCCATTATGTTTTAAATAGATTTTTGGTTTTTTTAGGTTATCTTTTGTTTTTTACTGAGAGAGAATTTTGAAACTAATGAATTAGAGCTGATAATGGTAGAAACATGCCATTAAAAATAATCAAGTCAGTAATCTACCTTTTTAGAACTTTGTAGATGAGCTGTCATGTTACAGATCATTGCGATTTCTTCATAAGAGGTTCTCGTTAGGATCCAGTGTGTATATCCATGTGTATGTTTGCAAAAAAATGTATTCTTATCCTTGCTCAGGTATGTAAAACCATGCTAAATACTTATACTTATACCCTGAAAAAGCTAGCAATTCATAAAAAGCAAAGTAGATGTGCCAGGCATGCCAGGCACATCTTCACAGTTAGTGAAGTGAAGGTCATGAGTTACAGGTTCACCTATTTTGTCTAGAGAGAGACTGAGAAAATTTGGTACTAACTATAAAGTTAAGAGCTTAAAATTTTAATGCCCACCAAAGAAATCTCTGTTTCAGAAGAGTATATAGATGTTTAGTCCTATAGATGCTTTGGGGATAATTTGGTGTTCGTTTTCTTTTAAATGGGAAGTGTTTAAGGTTTCACAGCTTTACTCAGAGCATGTTGGCCCCCTCCCCCTCCCCCCTTATTGATGATTCACTTCTGGCAGAATAGCAGCTCTGTCTGTCTGTCTTTCTCTCGTTGTCTGCCTTGGTGAGTTTTGGATAATTGTTGAGAAGAGGGGTGATTTCAAATGACAGCTGGCTGAAATCTTCAGGGTTTCCAGTCAAACTTAGTTTGAATTGACTGAAATCCCACAATCAATATTTGGTCAAAAACTTTGTGGAGACCCTGCCATCCTATCAGAAGCCCCTTAAGAAAGCAGTATTCCCAAGGTTGGCAGTATTTATCAGACTGGAGTTCAGGACTGAAAATCACCACAATGCATAAATCCCAAAATTAGTCATAAGCTTTTATGAAATTGTTCCTTCTAAAGGAGATACAGAGGTAGTAGGAATGTATCTCTGACAGCCATTTAAAAAGACAATAAAAATCATTTATGGAGTTTCCACCGTGCTTTATAACATGGGCTGTGCTTTCATGAACCTTATTTTTATTTAATCTCTACAGTAGGACAGGTAGGTGGATGAAGTCATTTTATCCACAAAAAGCTAAGTCTTCAGGAGTTGAAAGAAGCAACCCAGAGTGTAGCACTAATAAGGCAGAGGACCAAGACTTAGAACCTGGATCTCTTAAGTCAGGTCCCCTATTCTTTCCACTAAGGTAAGGAATCATTTCTCAGGTTTAAGATGCTAATTAAAGGGCGCCTGGGTGACTCAGTGGGTTAAGCATCTGACTCTTGGTTTCAGCTTGGGTCATGACCTAAGAGTCTGGGATCCTGCCCATGGGGCTGCTGCTTGAAATTCTTGCTCTCTGCCCTTTCCCCAACTTGTGTACTCTCGCTCTCCTCTCTTCCTTTCTGTCTCTCTAAAATAAATAAGTCTTGGGATGCCTGGGTGGTTCAGCCATTAAGCAGCTGCTCTCAGTTCAGGTCATGATCCTAAGGTCCTAGGATCAAGCCCTGCATCGGGCTTCTTGCTCAGTGGGGAGCCTACTGCTCCCTTTCCCTCTGCTTGCCCCGCCCCCTCCTTGTGCTCTCTCTCTCTCTCTCCCTCTTATTAAAAAAAATAATGATAAATAAAAAACAAAACTAAATAAATCTTTAAAAAATATTCCTTAGTATTGCAAGAATCATGAAAGGCATTTGTTTTTAAGCTATTAAACTGTCCTTTGTTCTATTATTTCCAGGCATGATCATCAGGTGCTAGTTTTCATTTACAAATCTCATTTGCTTATGCCTAGAATAGTTAAAAGCAGAATATCGGCTCTGCAGATTTGGGAATTTGTACCTGAATTTATGATTTCTCTCCTCTATTTTATGGCATTTATAAGGTGGCAGTAGTTACGAATTTGCAGGAATAAAGCTAGAAAATGCAACGTTTACAGATTTCCATTAATGCCATGTAAGAAGGCTGGATAAACGATGGCAGGGTCAAGGGGTAGAAGAAATCCTATTTAATTTATAGTTCTTGCTAGTTACCCCCAAATCTCTTCCTTGCTTTTATACTAAATCAGGAAAAGGAAAATTACACATAGCTTTTGCATGATTTTTTACTCAATTTCTGTCATTATTCTGTCTTTTCACTTTATTTTTACTGTGATTCTCCCTTTCCATGTGTGTGTCTGTTTCTGTTTCATTCCTCTGGACTTTAAAAATCTTAGTTTTGCTACTCTTTCCTCTAGAGGGAGCACGTGTCCCCAGAACACAAGAATCTAGGGAAAGGCGGTTTTATACTTCACTTGTGTCAAGAACAAAACATTCTATGTATCAGAAGTATTTTTTTTTTTACATTTTACTCAAAACATCCAGAGATTTTTGGACTCTCTGCTTTCTCATATATGAGAAAATAATAATTTCAGTACTGTTAGAAATTAGACATAAAACATTTAAAATGTGAAACTCAAATTTCAGAGACTCAGATTATCTTTGAGCCTGGCGTTACACATCTGCTTGCATTTCAGACCCTTCTTGACTTCAGACTTTTCTTTAGACATTTCTTCTCAGAGGACTTGTCATTTTTGATGAAATCCTAACAGCTTCCAGCAGCACCATCCTATAAAATGTTCTGCAGTGAGGAAAATGTACTGCTCTGACAAGATAGCCAGCAGCCACATGTGGCAATTAAGTAGTTGAAGTGTCTAGTGGGGAACTGCATTTTTAATTTAAATTTAAATGACCCCATGTAACGAATGGCTCCTGTCTTAGTACAGGTGAGCCTGCAGACTACAATGTCTGTGTGCTTGGAGGGAAGCATGTTCACAGATCTTCAAGAGAAGGGGGGATGGTTTTGTTGGAAGCTTATGAATGGTACTTTAAAATGTCAGTAAATTTCCAAGTACAAATATAGATACCTTTTAGTAAAAACTAATTTAGGCAATATACTCAATCTTTATTCACACTCTCTCTAAACTCTCTATGTATCTACTCATATTACATTTTCTTGTTTATCTGTGCGTGACATGGGCCCACTCGGCCACAAACTGTCCATCTGTATCTCTTATATTTCGCATGAATCATGGCCCTCCGTTGGTTTCTTAGTAACTTTTTGTTAGAATGGTCTCAGGTCCTCCGAACTTCATATTTTTTGTTGTTTCCTTTCACTGTCTATTTCTCACATGGGTATCCTGTCTCTGCTCTGGTATCATTCCAGAAGGGTAAGAAGTGGGTAAGAAAATTCCATTGTTTATGATCATGATTGATTGATAGGCATAACAGTATAGAGATAAGGTAAATCGTGTTTTTAATCAAAATGAATCAAGTGTCAGGATTAGGTTCAGCTGTGGGTGAGAGAAATGCCAAAATAATAGTGTCTTCAACAGAGTAGCAGTTTAGTTCTCTGGCCCATGGAAGTGCGGGTGGCAAGCCATGCGGTTGGAGACTCAGGCTCTTTTCTCTCCTTCGCTCACCTTGTATGACCTTCAGCTTGTAGTGTAAGATAAGATTGTTCATGTTTCCAGGAGCAGATAGGGTGAAAGAACGAAAAATAAGAAAACAAAGGGATGACTGGCCTTGCTTCTTAAAGAATATCGCCAGAAGCTACCATGTTGCCTTTTCCTTCCTGGGGCGATATCCATCACATGGCTCTCCCGTGGCTGGGAAGGCTTGGAGATCGTTCTTTAAATTCTGGGCAGTCACACACCCACCTAAAATCTTACTACTCTAGAAATGGGTAAGGGATATTGGGGGATAATTTGGCTGTTTCTGCCACATAACTATTAAAGGAGCCTTGTGAATAATCAAATTAATATTTTCCTCTTCATTGTGACCTTTCTGCCTTCTCACTTCCTCATTTAAATGATTTGTGTTCCTCAAACTCCACCCTAATTTCACTGTAATTCTAAAGGTGTTCTCTCCTTTTTTTTTTAATGTGTGGTTCAGAACCCACCCCCACCCCCAACATTGATTTCTGTGTTCAGCATTTTTTCCTCCCTCTTGGCTATGACTCTCCAACCAGAGACACACACTTAAA